>NC_136061.1:839607643-840320043 GCF_964261635.1 Lissotriton helveticus | reverse complement strand
TAGGAGTTAGGGAAGGACTTGAGTTTAGGGTACAGGTGCTGTGTCTCTGGTGCCTGTTAGATTGAAGTGAAGAAAACTGGTGCACTGCCTGAGACACTGGACAGGATCGCTGAGGGCATTTGCCCTGGGGGGTCGTGGGGGGTGATTGCTTTATCCTGAAAGAAGAAACTTTTCCCTTGAAACTGGGCTGTGATTCTTGAGTTGCGAGTTGTGCAGCTCCACCATGAAAACAACAAGAGCCTGACTGTGAGGCTCAAACGGACACAGGGAGAAGACTCCCCTCTGGCTGGTTGTATAGCGGCTCCAATTTCTTTTTTTGCTAATAATGTACCCCTTTGGTCGTCCAATTTTTGAGGAGGAGCAGCCCTTTGCAGCTCTCTATGTTTCATTTAGACACAATGCAGGACTTTTCAAGTAGTATAATCTAACTTTCGCATTTCAGAATGATGTACTGCTAACATTGGTAAATAATGAAAACGACTTTGACACACTTTCCTAGAAAGACAAGCCAGAGAATTACCTTGCAACCCTGTATTTTTTCTCACTTTGGAAGGATCCAGTTCTTCCAAAGTGTCATGTAGATAGGCTTTGCCTTCACACTGTGTTAAGTTAGCTTGAGTTTCTTAGAATTTCAAACACCATTTTTCCTTTCTGCTGCTTCTGCACACGGCACATATTGTTATTAATGCTTTGAGCCTAGTAGAATATTTTGCTTCACACGAGAATAATATGTTTTCCTATTGTATCAGCTTTGCTTGATAAGCTATGTCTGAACAGTGAGTGCCGAGGCCTTCAAGGTTATTTCAACACAGTGGTTGTTGTTCGGTCTGATCAGCGCACGTCCTAGACATAACACATATGCAGCTGTGGCCAACTCTGGCTTTTGGCGCGTTTAATAATGCACTGCGCAGAGCATGCACACACACTTGATGAATATTCACATGCAGAGAGCTGGGGTAGAAGATGATGTGATCCCTTTCTCCTAAAACCAGTGGTTTGGGCCGCCCTTCTAAAACCCAAAGAGACCTTCTTTAGATATAATATAATATACTAGCAAGGGAGGGTAAGACTGAGGTGCTATTTAGCCTTCTTCCCTTTAGCATTTTAACATGCTTTCTCCCTTTGTATTTTATGGATTAGTAACTATGCTGATAACCTTGTTGCTTATAATATGTTTGCTTGTATTAGCTAAGGTACTGCGCCTGGGAACACAGCATTAGAAATACATATTTCAACCTTGCACGTGTCTTCATTTACTCCTCGTTCTGGACTGGTATGTTAGTATAACAAAAGAGTGTTCATGTGTTCAATGTTACCTGAGGTGTTCTAATTCCATGTTCTGGGTTGTCTAATCATTGGGGGTATGGAAGAACCAATGAGACACTGATTGCTAGTCTGGTAGGAGATTTTGGATACTGAGGTGAGTTTTGGTACACCCTAATTCACTGAGGTTCTAAGTCTCTATGCACAGTTCTGTGTAGGAGCAGAATCCCTGCAACAGTAATATCTTAATCTTCTGTTTCACAGTTTGTTTTCCATATTGTCTTAAGAAATGTAGTAAAATATCAATTGATTATTGACGTATACTACAAATAATACTACAATTCCATGTAAACACTGGAGCCTGGGTACATCTCCCTTGAACTTCTTCAGCTATTACTTGTTCAACATTTCTAGGAACTATCTTTTATTTTTCAATTGGAGAGACATTTTTTACTTCATGCATGCAGTAATCTATTTTGTTGAAAATAACAAAATATTGTATCATAAAGGGTCCATGAGTTGTGCTGCACTGAGTTAGTGGCTCCTGAAGCACTCAGTGTGTGTGCACCCTGCGATAATGCTATAATTGATATTAAAAAAGTTCTTGAAGCAAGGATACTAAAAGGATAATATGTAGGTTTTAGAGACATTGTAGTTAGTTGCCTACTCCACTCTGTAATTACTGAATGAAAATTCCAATTAATTGTGAGCCCTGATGACCGCAGTGTAGGCAGGAGGCAGCAGTCAGCAAGGGCCCACAGCCATGTGGCGTTGAGTAGAGCTGCACAGTATTGGCAATTCAGCATGTGTGCAGCCAGCGATGATAAGTAGTGCACTGAGTTAGTGGCACCTGAAGCAACCTGCATATGTGCACCCTGTGATGATGCGTGGTACGGGCGCGCTGCACTGGGAGAAATGTGTTTTGTCTATTGAATTCTGCCTTAATATGGCCATGTGGCGATGACTTATGGTGCAGTGAGTTAGTGGCACCTCAAGCACTCAGCATGTGCGTACCCTGCAACGTTGCATTGTCCAGGTCGGCCGTACTGGGAGCAATGTCTTTTGTCAATGGAATTCTGCCTTAATAAGGACACGTGGCTATGATTTATGGTGCACTGAGTTAGTGGCACCTGAAGCACTCAGCGTATGTGCACCCTGCGATGATGCGTGGTCCGGATGTGCCGCACTGGGAGCAATGTCTTGTCTAATGAATTCTGTCTTAATAAGGCCATATGGTGCTTTCTTCTGGTGCACTGAGTTAGAGGTACATTTGCCGCTCAGCGTGTGCATACCCTGCGATGATGTGTGGTCCGGGCAGGCCGCACTGGGAGCAATGTCTTTTGTCTAATGAATTCTGCCTTAATAAGGCCATGTGGCGCTGACTTCTGGTGCACTGAGTTAAAGGTACCTTTGGCGCTCAGCGTGTGCGCACCCTGCGATGATGCGTAATCGGGGGGTCGCACAGGGAGCAATGTGTCTTGTGTACTGGACTGCGTCATCTGCAATCGCCACTCCATCTGAATTGTGAGGCCTGCTGTCTGCAGTGTAGATCGAAGGCAGCAGTCTGTACAGACATAAGTCTGCAGTGCTCTGCAGCTGGATTCACAGGGGGCCTGTGCCGAGGAGGCCCATGGTCATGCCAGCAGCCACATGGCAGGGTGAGGGCCACCACTCTAGCAGGCTTGTTCGCCTTCACACAAGTGAACCACGCCCAGAGCCCAGGCTTATTTATTCATACTCCTACGCTAGAGTGGCATAAGTTGGACCAGCCCACTCCGCTTCTGCTTCTAGGGGGGGGACAAGACAGCTACATGCACCAGCAGTATATGTACACAGGGAGAGATTTGTGCTCTGCATAGTGAGGTCTGTCCAGCACATCACCGCCTCACTTGGTATTGTGTGCATTATTATTGATGGGTACCTTGCTTCCTTCACACATGCTTGGTTGCCACATCTTCCAACATTCAAGTATTGTGTGGCTGAGGGACCGTGCCATTTTGAGAAGGTCCGCTGTCCTGTTCTGCGCTGCCTCTGTGGTAGTAGGGAGGGGGTTAGTCCGGGGGGGGACGTCCTGAGGCTGGTGGCAGTGGGTGTTGTGGCCTTCATGGGTGTTGGAGCTGCATGATCAGTAACTTTATAACATGTGTTGTTCTTCAGATGTGATTGAGGGCTGGGCCCCCTTTCACACTGTAGGTAGTTGTCCTGGTATACACCAGTAAAAGGTAAATGTTAGATTCCTACTGCTAACGCAGCTGATTGCCTGTTTTTGGATCACACCCCAGATTTGGCTGCTCATTGAAAATATCGGGATGTGGTGTTTTTGTGTTATTTTTGCACTGGAACGTCTACTCTGCATATTATTACCGTTAGTTGTTGCTCTCATTTGTGGCAAGTTTTCACTAGGTTGAGAATGGATGATAATTTAAAATCACTGAAAAAAACCATAGGTTTAAAGAAGAGTATAATTAGAAATTTGAATTTAAAAAACCTTTGAAATTTACTGAAAAAACCATAGGTTTCAAGGACATTATAGTTACAAATTAGCATTTAAAAAATCTTTGAAATTCACTGAAAAAAGTGATGTCATCAGTGATGTCACTGACCATGTCATGAATGATGTAATATGTAATGTCATCAGCAGTGCATTGCGGAGGCGCGAGTTATAGTTAGCTCAACTAACTATAACGGCAGAATTTCTATGGTTTTGTATGAGTGAAATGTCCAACTAACTATAACATCCCTGAAACCTATGTTTTTTTTTACTGAATTTATATATATATATATATATATATATATATATATATATATATATATATATATATATATATATATATATATATTTTTTTTTTGTTTACTTACTGGGGTCGCCTGCAGGTAATCATAGTTAGGACCAGGTTTCCATAGCAAAAGCATTTTTTTCACTTGTCTATATCTTCGGTGCCATTTGACGAATCTTCATGAAATGTTCCCAAAAAGTGTAAATTTGGCTTTTTTAGTGCATGGATAGTTTTGCAGTGATCGATCAAGCGGGGCTTGAGAAAAAAAGGGGTGTAGAAAAAAAAGTGTGCTTCCCATGTTGAATTTCCATATGTATTCTGAACACGACTACAGGCTGAACCACTGGACGGAATTACACTAAATTTTGAAGATAGGTAACTTTTGGTCCACAGATCACGCTTTCAATATTTGGTGTACTTTTTGAGAAGTTAAAAGAAATCCAAATTTGTATCTCTATGTCTGCTAAGCCTTCGCGAACAATAAGAGCTGGTGCAGAGATCTGCAGAGCTCTGATTGGCTGCCAACACTTCGACCAGGAAGTGATGGCAGCATCTTGGGACTTGGATTGAGCCGAGCCCCAAAATAAAATGCAGAAAAAAAGAAAAGTGGGCAGAGTACGAATACCCTAACAACCTAGCCTTAGTCTCAGGTCCCAAAGGGATCCCTCCAAGACAAAAAAGTCTTTTTAGGCACAGAATCATGAAAATTCAAGAATTTGTAGAAAGAAATTAAAAAAACAAAACAAAATTGAGGTCTCCCATGCTTGTTTTTAATCAAGCACCTGGGTGGCCTAGGTCAAGGAGACATGCCAAAGTTTATTTTAAAAAAAAGAGGGGGTGCGTGTGGCCCCCTTCCTAGGGCATTTATTGGTATGCCCTGGGGGCCAACACTTCCCCAGGACTACATAAACACATAGGGGGGGGGCTGTGTAGAACTCCTGGCTCCCAGGACTACCACCACTAAGGACTATATTTGAAAAAAGGAGGGGGCCCGATAGACCCCCTTCGTAGGGCTTGTAAAAGCCCCCGGGACCACCACCTACTACCTTGTGGCTGTATTTAAAAAAAGGAGGGGGGCTGGATGGACCCCCTCCTAAATCTTTTAAAAGCCATCACCTCCCAGGGGCTAAAAAAATATAAATGGAGGGTTTCTGCCTGAAACCACGGCCGCCGGGCTGACCCTTGTAAGTGAAAGGAGGAGGGCCGCACGGCCCCCCTCCTGGAGCCATTAATGGCCCTGGGGACTGCCACCCCAGGGCCTCTCGTGTTATGCCCTGGGGTGCCCACTCCTTGGACATAGCTATTTGGTTTTGCTTGGCAGAAGCTGTAACAGCTCCCACCAAGCAAAAGCAAAGAATCTGCTTCCAGTGGGCAGGGGCTGTCAAAGTTCTCCTGCTTGCTGGAAGCAGAGTTTTCATCTCTTTCCCTGCCTGCATATCTGCGGGCAGTAAACTGAATTTCAAAGGTAACAAGCTCGCAGTTCTCTTAAATGTATTTCTTGGACATTTAGGAACTCGGCAAACAAAGTAAACGTTTATAATCTCCCCCACAGGTTGGTTTTAAAATTGGATACGTGGATTTAAGTTCTTACTGACATCTCGTCGTGTGGCTCAGGTAAGCCCCACATTGGCGGTTACAATCAGTATGACCCGCAGGATGCATCAGGTTGTACTAATACCTCTGACATTCCCTGGTATTTTACCCCTGAACCAGCACCTATTATCAGTAGGCCTGGGCGGTAAATTCCGTTCTGCTCACGTAATTTGCGGAATTTGGGTAATTTCACGTTCCGCGGAGAATGCGAAAGCGCCCAAAATTCTGCGTTCCGCAACTTCGCGAAATTCTTTGCTTGTCCGCGTTCTCAAATGCGTGTTTGCAAAATATTTCCCCCCTAGCACGCAAACAGCGATTGCGAACAGTAAAAAAGCATCGCAAACAAGCAATTCTGTGTGTTCACGGAATTTCTGCCTGTTCGCGGAGATTTTTTACCGTTTTGCGAAGATTTGCGTATCGCAACCACACAAATTACGCCCACCCCTAATTATCAGGGAAGACACACACAAGAGCCCCATTCGGTAAGCGACCACTAGTGAATTCCTGGCCCTTTTTTGTACATTGCCTCAGTTTGACGTTAGGTTTAAAGATTGTTTCGTGTCTTTTGTTTGTCTTATTCAGATTATTTCAATCGATATTGCTGTGAGATAGCAGATTTGGTCTGCCTATTGATTAAGGTATGCGTAATGCACCAATGGGTGTGTGCTTTTTTTCAAGTGTTGATCATAGGAACCTCTTCCAATAAGAACTTTTGTTTTCTTTCTTTATATAACTTCTTGGTCCTGATGAGAACCCTATAAACAATTTGGGTTTGAAACGCGTCGACCTTTTTTGCTTTGTCAAACAAACCATATTGTGTAATTTATCCACTGGTGTAGTGAAATAGTTGTTGAATGTAGGAAATTGATGTTAATTAGAATATTTTTTGCACCGTAGTGAGAGTTTTTTTGATTTATTTGGTTGTTTGACCTTGGTAGTATGATTGTGGACCACCAAGTCTGGGTCCACTTAAAAGCAATTTATAGTGTGGTGAGACCCGTCCTGGTGTGACGTTTGGATGGTGTGAGTATCTGGTATAAGTGTTTGTTGAATTTGTGAGGAGGAATGCTTGAAGGTGTGCATTGAATGTGTGGTGGTGTCTTGGCGATTTATGGATTTTGATGAAATGTTTTCTTGTGTATATATTCCCTTTTTGTATTTATTGTTAAATGCACATGTATATAACGCACTGTTGATAAAGTGATTTGAAAGATATCTGCCAAATAAAATAATTGATGGCATAGTAAAAAGTTCGGACCTATATGTTTTACTTTTAGGTTCTGGTTATTAAACAAGCTTAGGAGTGTTGCTCAGTACTGGCAATTGTTCTGTTTTGTTGATCTTTAAAGAATGGCATAATAATAGAGAGGAAATGTAATCCTGTGCTAAATACATTACTGCTGTTTAAGTAAACTGTATGAAATCTGCCAGTTAAACCCCCTGCAAGGATCCTAGGTTTCATGCAGTGCAGATCTGACAAGTGAGGGCTACATTTAAAGGGTGGTACAATGTTACCAATTTGCACAAAGCTGAGATGCCAGAATTGTATTTGACTTCCAAACTACATATACAGCAGGCAGTTGGCCACAGAGGACATGTAAAGCACCACTGCACACAATTGAAGACTATGTGCAGCTGTGGTTGACCATAAGGTGGGTTTGCAAAGCCTGTATATGGCCAGGCACTGCAGTGAACCCGCGCTCCTCACAGCTGAACGCCATACAGAACCAGGGTTAGGCTCCAACATGATAGAGATGCATTATCTTTCACTACCACACCTTCCAAAACACCCACCATAACTACACACAACTAACAGTAAAACATGTTAGCCTTCCATTTAAAAACACACTGGGGCATATTAGCAAGGTCCTGCAATAATTAACGCTCAGCACTTTTAGCGCGAGGATAATTATTGTAGGCTAACGCTGGGTTGCATCGCGGAGATAGCGTGCTGTCAGCAACGCTTATCTCCCAAGCGATAGGAATCCATGTGTTAGCTGGTAAACAGTGTGATTATCGCTGGAAATTCAGCGATAACCACACTGCAACCAGGGAAACCTTGCTGATAGGGCAGGGTGATTTTAGCCATGTAATCCACCTCCCATTGGATTACATGGCTAAGTCTGAAAATTATCAGACGTAAAAAAGCAGCGTTAACCGTGGGTAGCGCTGCTTTTTTTGTCTCTAACAGGGTTAGCGTGAAGCTTGATAATAGGAGAAATGTCGTATAGCGACATTTCTCCTATTATTTTGCTCTGGAATGCCCACTTTACATCTCATTGAAGATGCAAAGGGAAGCATTGTGAAAAAGGGTGCTAACATGAGATTTTGCATGTTAGCACCCTGTTTATTTATTTATTTGAAAGTTTTATAGAGCGCGAACCAGATCCTTGCGGATATCAGAGCGCTTTACAAGCAGTGATGAAAAATTATACAACTAAATAGAAACAAGTCAAAACAAAAATACGTGAGTAAAATGTACAACATACATCAAACAAAGGAGGTTGATCAAATATGAGTAACACGTTGTGCAAAATAGAACAAAGAGAATGGTGCGGACCGAGAGAGCAACTATGCAACGTAGGTTGTCTGTTTGTACCCGTGTTCTAAAAGAACTCAGTAGAGGTAATAGAGAAGTCATGGTTTCCTTAGGTAATGATCATGTGAATTTTTCCACGAGAATCGCCTTTACTTCCTTTTTGAAAAATGCAGTAGATGAGATAAGTCTGGTTTCTGGGGGTAGTGCATTCCAGATCCTAGGAGCCATCCCTGAGAAGGAACGTTTATAAGTTTTCGTCTTGTTGAATCTGTGTGGCTTCAGTAATAGGTTTTCTGCACTTCTTGTGGATCTATTAACCACAGAGATAGTCAGTTTCTGAGTGAGATAGCTGGTGCCTTATGGTGAATGGCTTTGTGAGTCATGCAGGCTATTTTTAGGTGAATTCTGGCTTCCCATGCTAGCCAATTCAAGGCTTTTAAGTCAGGGGAGATGTGGGACCTTTTTTTCGAGCCTGTGATGAGTCTGGCTGCAGCATTGATGGTGGCTCTTAGTGGTGCTGTTGTTGCTTTGGGGAGGCCGCAAAGAGAGACACTTCCATAATCGACCCTGGGGATAACTAGAGCTTGAACTGCCGTCTTGAAGTCATTGATTGGTAGGAAGGGTTTCAGCTTCCTTAGAATATTAATCTGGAAATGTGCACCCTTTGTTGCGTTGCCAATATGAGGTTGCAGTCAAGGGTTATACCCAGTGATTTTGCTGAGTCAATGATTGTTGGTTGAATGTTGAATGCCATGAGGGGTTTGAACCAGTCCTGCAGGAGGGGTATTTTTGGGGGTGAAGCTATAAGTAGGAATTCAGTTTTTAGTGCGTTTAGCTTGAGATGGTTCTCCGCTAACCATGATTGGGTGTTCACCAGCGTTTTGTAATTTGATGTTTTCTGGAGTATGAATCTTAAGGTAAAGTTGTGTATCATCTGCCTACATGTGAAATTGGACATTGGAGGCTTGCAGCAGGACAGTAAGAGGTTCCATGAATAGGTTAAACAGTGTCTGGATAGTGCGGACCCATGTGAGACTCCCAGAGTTACTGGCACAGATTTGTACATGGAGTCATTGTCCTTGAATTTTTGAGTCCGGTGGTTTTGAAGAAAGGAGGTAAACCAATTGAGCACTGGGCCTGATAGGCCCATTCTGAGATTCAGCAGATCAATCAGATTCTTGTGTTTGACCGTATCGAAGGCTGACGAGAGGTCTAATAGGATGAGTAGGCATGATCCATTCTGATCGAGTATTTGCAGAGCGTCGTCGATAATGTGTTTCATGGCTGATTCAGTGCTGTGCCCTGCTCTGAAGCCAGATTGGTGATTGTCCAGCAGGTCGAAGTGGTTAATGTGTTTTGTCAGTTGTTGGAGTACACATTTTTCCAAGAGTTTGGCTAGGGTAGGGCTATTAGAAATAGGGCGACAGTTGTTAAGGTCCATCGGGTCAGCAGTAGGTTTTTTTAGGATGGGTGACACTTGTCCAATTTTGAGGATGTCAGGGATGCAGCCTTGATGCAGAGAACTATTGATGATCTTGGTCCAGAGTGGTAGAATCAGAGGGGTTAGATCTTTAACAGCGTTAGCGGGGAGAGGATTGGTGGTATGATTGGCCGGCTTGAGGGTGCTAAGAATCTTGCCTATTGCTTCTTCAGTGTAGGTAAAGAAGGAGGACCAAGCTGCATCGTTTTTTAGTTCAAATTTTAGGGAGGCTTGTAGGGGAGACGTTGAAAGAATGGTATGTCTTTTGGTGTGAGGGCATAACTCTAAGACTGTAAGGTCATTGAGCAGATCTTTCTTGATGTTTTCGGTCTTTAGATTAAAGAAGGCATTGAATTTGTCACACGTGGGTTGAGTACAAGAGATGTCTTGTAGTTGTTGAAGTTCATCCTTAGATTGGGATTTGATTAATTCAAAAAGTTTTTGGGGACGATTTCTTGCTTGGTCTAATTGGTGGGTGAAAAATTCGGCTTTAGTGCGTTTGATCTTTCTATAGTAATCATTTCTCTTATTCCTTAGAATTTTAAGGTGCTTGGCGGATGGGACTGATCTCAAAATGCGTTCAGAAGTTCTAAGAGCGCGTCTGTCATCGTTCAGCAGGTCATTGTACCAAGGTTTAGAGTTTTTCGAGGAAACTCTTTAGTTGCAGAGGAGCAACCTCATTGATAACCACGGACATTGAGTTAAGGTAGTGGTTGGTGAGGTCATGTACGTTGGAGAGGCCGGCCGGAGGCTGGAATAGTTTATGGATGTAGGCGGGCAAAGTGTTGGGGTTGAGTTTTTTCAAGTCTCTTTTTCATATCTTTGGTTTAGTGGCTTGGGCTGCAATGAGTTTCACAGTTTCCCTGATAAAGAAAGTGATGATGTGGAGTCTGACCAATCACAGGGAAGGATTAAGTCAAGCTGAATGGAGTTATTTTTGGAAATTATTTAATCCAGGATTGCTCCTTTGTTGTGTGTGGGGCTGTTGCAAATTTAGGTGAGGCCGAGCGCGCCAATGAAGTTTTTGAGACTGTTGACCATTGGGTCGTTGATGTCGTTCCAGTGGAGATTTAAGTCGCCTAGGAATATTTGAGTGTTTTGACGTCCGGTAGTCGTTGTGACCATGTCCATGAAGTGTTCAGTGAAGGTAAGGTTATCATGAGGTGGGTGATATATAATGTGTAGGGAGCATACTGGAGTGCCATAGCTGTTGATGTCTATGCACATGTATTCACAAGAGGAAAATGTGGGGGATAAGGCTCTGTTTACTGAGATGGTGCTCCCGTGTATGCATGCTATTCCTCCCCAGACTTTTCGCTTCTATCCATTCTGATTATGTCATAGTTTGGTGGTACCATAATGTCCTAGAGGGGCGAGGAGGATTCAGTTATCCAAGTCTATGTTAGCACAAGCAAGTCAAGCTCATGAGAGATGATGAGGTTGGCGATATCTACTGCGTGTCTAGAGGCCGATCTACAGTTCAGGAGGGTGCATTTAAGACGGGGTGTTACGAGGGAAGGGGTGGGACCAAGTGTGAGTGTGATTCTTCTGAGATTATTGTCAATGATTCCTCTATTGTTGTGAGTAGAGGACCTGTGTGGGTTGGGGGTAATGGTCGAGATGGCAGTGTGTGTGGAGGTGATGGGGGTGATGAAAGGGGGTTTGTAGGAAAGTAGAAGGGAGCGTATATCACTCTCCAAAAATGGGTTGGTGCTTCGGATTGGGCGGGAAGGGAGATTTGGGGATGGAATGGAATTCCAGATGGGGCGAATATGCTTGGGGGAGCGTGAAAGGCGAGTTGGGGGGTAGCTTGATCTAGACGTGTTTGCAGATATGATGTGCATTGGTTGTCTAGTTATCATCTCTTTGATAGCGTGGAGTTCATCTTTGATTTGTAGGAGTGCAGACATAATCCTATCCAGACTGGTATCTGGAGCTATTATGAGTTGGGTAGATGAATATGATAGCTCATCCAGCGTGGTATCGGGGGCGGATGGGAGTGGGGAGGGTGGCTGATATATGCTTGTGGGGGGTTGTGCCGCAGCCTGGATGGGTGTACAGTCTTTTGCGGGCATATATAGAGTAGTGGGTGGTGATGTATATGTGGATGGGGGATCTGTTAATACGGGTAACAGAGGTGTTAGGGTGGATTGCTGGTACATGGAAGTAGTGGGTGTAGATGGGAGCGATGTTGTTGATAGGGTGATATTTTTATCTCCGCTTCCAGTCATTATGAAGTAATGGTGAGCTTTGTTCATAAAACCTTAATTTTTGTTTTTAAAAAACCTCTGAAATTCACTTAAAAGACAAGTTTGGTTGCGAAATAAAGCAGAAAAAACGATGACACACAGCTAAGGTTAGATCCCCAAACCATTGCTCTTAAACCTGCCATGCAAACCATAACTCACACACCAAATGCAGTTATCAGAGAGGTCATGAGCATTGCATTGGTGTGCAAACATCTTCTCTAGGAAGACATTGGTGTCAGTGGTGGATAACATTTCTCTATTTCCTCCTACTTGCCAACAGGTTTACATGACGATGGCTTTAGATTCAGATGGACCCCTGTGTCATATATGTCATTCCATGCTGCTAATACAGATGGTGATGGAAAAAGGCGTGGTAGTACAGCTACAGGTTTGCTTTCAGACTCTGAGCTGTTACGGGTTGGTTCTCCCAGACTCCCTGTGATCTCCCGTTGTACGTCAGATAATATCTCTGTTCTGATGAATAGTTCACTTCTGAAGCAAATGTGAAGTTGTTTGTGCTTTTTGAGTCGTAAAGATAAAAAAACAAAGAATTGATACATCATTAAATACATGTCACAACAAGCAATTAGAATTCTGGGACCCTGATTGAGATTCTGCAGGTGACAGAAGATTTGCCTTTATGACTCCTTGTGCTCAGAGCTTGGGTACCTCTGCTTGGCAATGCTTATATTTTCATGTTGTCGGAGTAGTGTATATCTTTCTTGATGGGGATGGATCTGGAATAGCCTCCACCATATTGGAGTACTGGGCGTATATCCTCAAAGTGAGGATACCATGGATCCATTTTTTTTTTTTATTAATAGTGACCTTTCTCTGCTGATGTTGCACCTTCTCCATACACGTTTGCCATGAATATAATTGAATGAGGACCCAGGTTCCCAAGGAAGCAGTGGTACAGGTCCCTATGTAAACTCTCACGATTCTCTGCAATTTGCTCTTACAAAGGAAACAGGACAAAGGGACCCATCTGATGATATCTTTAAGGCTGTCGTACAAGATAACCTCTTGCTGGCAGATTGGATTAAAAAGCGGACCTAAAGGATGGGCATTTTTCATTTCCTATTTAGGAACGCCACGTGCAATTTCTTTAGGCAATATCTGTTGAGTATTATACTGTTTAGCGGGGCCTATCATCAGCCCCATGGCTGCTAGAGCTGGTGGCTGCATTCTCAAGGTCAACAGCGGTCAGACAGATCACCTGCTTGGATGAGATTTTTTACTGCCGCGCAGGGCATTGCTCATTCAAGAGTTTCAGAAAGCAATATAGCTTGAAAAGCATTTGGAATTTGTGATTAATACAAAAATGTCAGTTTTACAACCATCTTAGTGGATGCAGTACCTCAGTTTTTTGTTAGATTTGATGGACGCCTATTTTTATCCCCAGGATTGATTTTGTTCAAGAAGGAAATTAATTTGACGTTACTGAAGGATCCATTTCTTTTTAGGAGATTGGTAATGATTAAGGACCTGCAGTCAATATTTATCCAGGCCATTTTCTGGCATGGTATTAAAAAAGCTTTTGATAGTCCACCTCAGGAAAGGCATCCCTTGGTAGCCATTTGTCTATATTTCACAAGTTGTTAGGCAGGGGTGAGTGTGGTGGCTCTTCTACATGAAAAATAAGTATTTTGACCAAGTGGCAGATATTCCATTAGAATCTAACACAAGCAAGAATGGCTTGGAGGCGAGGTTCATGGAGGTGACACAGGAGGAACATGGTCAGGAAAAGAAAGATGGTTGCCAATGAACTACTTGGAGGTGCTATCACCCATCCTTTGTCATAGTAAAGAGCGTGGTGAGGGCCAGAGTAAATTGCTGTGTATTTTTGCAGCTATGAAGTACGGAGTTTGCCACATGAAGAATTGGAGGCTGCACAGCGAGCACTGCATTCCTAGTGGAAGTAACCAGTATACTAAACAGATGTGGTCAACTCAACCTTTATCTATTGTCTTGTTATCCCATACCTATTCTCCATGTTCAAAGCTACAAACCCACAGACCAATGATATCTCTGTCACAGATACACCCTCCCACTTCCCAAATTATGATACCAGAAACTGGGGCTTCCTCCATCCTCCATCACATTACAAACCAGAAAGAGTAACCATTGCCAGGGCCCTGTAGACACGTTAGCACTATTATTCCAATGTGCATAACTAATCAGGGTCGTGGTGCATTGTGTGGGCTCCTTGGCTGTGTCATTCTAGAGCTGCAAATTGATACTGCAGCCGGGATAGAGAGTCTTACTTTTCAGATGTCTCACCATTGGGGGTCCAGGCTCCTCTCTGATGGTTGGACAGTCCAGCCACTAGGCAGCTGGGCCCAAAGGCTGCTAGCCCATTACATTTAGAATTTCCTCTCCTGTTGTTGAAAATTTTTTCATAGAAAATGATTGTGCCACAATGGAAGATTATCTTTGTCAGAAGCTAACAATACCATGGGAGCAGGATGCACAAAACAGAATAGTTTCATTTTTTAAACTTATTCCCCCAGGATGGGGTTTATTTTTGCAAAATGCACAACCATTTTCCACTGGGGGGGTTTAGGAACTTTTTTCCTAGCATGTGAGGTACCTTTATAAATGTATAAATTAAAGAATGCCGGTGCCCAAAGCTCTGCTCAGAATATCTCGGTGAAATAAATACCAAGGCTAGTAGTCTTAAAACCACCTTGTGCCTGTTTCAATAACTAACAGATACTGGGCCTTGACCCTTAATTTCACTCATACCGGTTCCTGCTTTCTTCCTCTGACAGTTTTGGCATCTTTCTCATCCTCCGTCTTTCCGATCTGTGTGTTTTCCTGCTCTTCCAGTGGGTAAATATCTGATGGGAACAAATAAGTGCTGGTCCCCAAAAATATGTTCCGGTGACACCACTGGCAACCCCTGGATCAAATTGAGTTCTGGCTAACCGGCAGAAAAAATACACAGCAGACATTGTGTTGATGGCCTCGGTGTAAGTGAAAAGAACAATTGATATACAGAATGCAGAACAATGTTATACAATCACCCCAGTACAGAGATCGGGGCCTAAATCCATTGTTTTTTGCTCCTCATGCCATTCCAGTTTGAACCCAGCCATATGCAAATCAGTCTTTACCTTGCACCCAATGGGAGCAGTCCAGGCCGAACTGCCAGGACAGGCCCTCCCTGGACTGGAAAAAAAGCATCCAAGGACTGGTTTCAGGGTTTCAACCAGGCCCGGTTCTATCAGGGGGGCCGGGTGGGCCAGGCCCACCCAAAGATGACCTTTTGCCCACCCAATCACGACAGAAGAGGGCATGGAAAAGGCACCTGTTAAGTGCTTCCTCCATCTCAAGGTCGGAATGTTGTAATGTTTTTTCACTTTATTCTAAACTGAAATTGGGCGGTGTGTTTTGGGTGTAGTGGTTTAACTGGGAGAGCCCTAGCGGCGAGTTAAGGCTCTGGCTTGGCACTTTGGGGCTTGCAAGCGTCAAGCCTGGAAAATATTTGCTAAGTAAACAAACAAAACACACAACATTTGATACAGTCATTTCTCAATTCAAAAAAAGGTATTTCTTTAACCATGGAAGCTTTGACATGAATATGTCAGAAAATGGCACTGCACTGAGAAGTACTGATAAACATGAGCTTAGAGTCATTCCTGCCTCCGACCTCACTCTGGTGACAGTGCTGACAGTGAACAAACAGGCAAGAACGTTTTTCTGTGGACCCTGTATGTGGGCCAGATATTATAGGCAACATTAGTCTATTAAATCAAACACAATAGGTTTTGGTATAGTTGATTTTCTGACTCATATATTTGAACGTGCTTTCATGCACAGATATGAAGAGAAACGCGTTTTGGTGACATAAAATATTTGCCCAAGATTACACAGTTTAATTGGGGAAGCTGCAGTTTACCCAGGTTTATGTTTTCACTTTGTATGAATCAGCCACTAAATGGCAATCTATTTGTCTCTCCTTTTTATGTTTGTTTTTTACCTCTTTGTGCAGTTCAGTGCGAACTCAACCTACAAGTATCAAAGTGCTTTACATGAACACCAGTTACATTACACAAGGTCACATTCATTTATTGTATGCACTGGTGATATACACAGAATCACAGGATGTTGAGCCAAAGCCTAGACCCGAACTTAGCTTGTTCAGTTACAAAGTTAGAAGCTCTCACTGTAATGCCACATCCTGGGTAGATTGAGGGTGGCAGTACATAAATGCTCGGCTTGTTATGAGCTCGAAGTGCCAAGAGCACCTCAAGCTGACCCGGAGCCAGTCTTCAAACACAAGCACAGATCAGGCTTTTCGTGGGTCCCCCATTTCTAGTGGGAGATTTTGGACAGAGGTGTACCTGCCAATTATGTGACAGGTACAGTGACACGAGGGCCAACTCCTGTGAACGACCTTCTGCACCTCAATTATGGTTTGTGTGGGGGTTCTGAGACAGTTTATGTATTTTTAGCTTCTGTAAGATCCACGCAGTAATATACTGTAGGATGGACCATGCATTATACTATTCAGATAGTAGCAGTGAACGCCTCATAGGATGAGTAGCCACCAGGCTGAGAGAATCATAAATGTCGCCCAAGAATTAATGTGGAATTACAATGCCTAATAGAGTAGGAGCCTGATTCCCAAATGTAAATGTACACTTTTATGTAAGTTTTATATTTTTTTGTATTCACGAAATATTTTGACTACAGAGATGCTGCAGTCAAGATGGAGAGCGCTGGACATGAAAAGATAGGACAGGCCTTATTTTTTATGTGTGGAGTATCTACCATGAGTGCAGAGTCTCTACAGCTGTAAAATTACTATTTGTAAAATTAAACTTGTAGTTTATGAATACCAAAAATAGTAAACTTACACAAAAGTTTAAGTTTACATTTTGAATCAGGCACTAAGAGTGTTTGTCTGTTTTCTGCCAGATGCTCATGTGTAGTTGATAACTGTGTTATTTCAAGTAAGAGATTGTGTTGGGATGAATTTGGTCTCACCAGTATGGCAGGGTTACAAATGTGACCATTTCATATTCTGATATCTTCTTACAGTACATTGCACATTCTCATGTTATAGTCAATGCCACCCGAAAATTGCACTTTTATGGCTGTGGTGTTTTCCACAAAATTATGGATTTGCGTCAGTTGCCACATAATCTATCATCTGTTACATAATCTACGACTTTAAAAAAATGCTCCTAGCTCAAAGGGATCAAAAGATGCCAAAAATGCTGCAATACATGTTGTAGTGCAGTTGAAGACCCTTTGCAAAGGTTGACTGTTCGCCTTTCAGTTGCGTATTGCTATACTTGTGTGTTTAATTTGTATTAATGAGGTGCAACCTAGGCCCAAACAGTGTTAACAAGCGTAAAACAAATAACAAAATAATGAAGTATTACCATCACAAAATGTCACCGCATTACACCACATAATTAGCCTTTTCTTGCTGCATAATTTTGTGAACACTGCTGCAAAATGTGGTCCTCCCATACCACATACATTCAGTGGCCCCGGTGATGCTCTGTGCACATCACATCTACTAGCACTGATCATAATTCCTTTCCATAGAGGGCTACCCCATATTATGCATTGTGGGATGATATACAAACAGTGGCATTAATGAGAATTATCCAGACCTACATCAGAATTAAATAAGCCTAGCCAAGACCCTTTGGCTCATTCTTGACTGCAAACTCATCACAGCTGAAGTCAACGCCATACCTCGCTATGGCAGAGATCCCACACATCATCAGAACCACAGCAGGCGTAAGAGCCTTCTCCTACGTCTCAGCAAAGACCTGGAACGAGCTCTCAGTCAACATCAGACACTCCCCCACTCTGCACACCTTCAAGAAGAACCTAAAGACCTGGATTTCCGACTGATCCTGAGTTGCACTCCCCCCGCCCCCCCCCACCCCCACAGCGCAATGAGACCCTCAGGGTGAGTAGCGTGCTTTATAAACTCCCTGATGAATTGATTGATACTGAAGATGCTGAGGCAGGTTTTCAAATGGATCCCAGTAAACATGCCGAAAATCATCACCCACACTATTGCCGCCAGCGACTACAAGAACACTCCCTACACTGGGATAAATATGTATCTCATTGGGAGGCTGCAGAACATCCAGAACTCGCCAGCCAGAATCCCTCTCAACCTCTCACGACACACACATCTCAACTCAAGGAGTAACAATGGCTACCCTAACCCAAACAAGCACATTTCAAACTCCTCTTTCAAACTTTTAAGGCACTCTGGCCCAGCACACCTCAACAATATCATCTGTTTTCACAAACCTTCAGGACGCCTCAGTTCGGCAAGACTCCTACTTGCTCACAACCCAAGTAAATGGAAAACCAGATCCAGAAGTTGAGCCTTCTACATCGCTCTTAAATTATGTGCTATTAACATCCGAGCCTCCTCTCTTGAATTCCATAGGAAGCTGAAGACCTGGCTTATCGAGTAACAACAATAGGCCCTAGGTTTGGCTAATCTCACACCTGCTGTGCACCAGAATACCCTCCTGGGTGAGAGTGCTCTTATCACACCAACATAAAAAATGAACAATTGATGGACGGAATGGTGAACAATGTCAAACATTTCATTTCTAGTACAGAGCTCTGTAGAAGTGATACCCCGAAACTGGTCCTGGGATGATTGTTTTCGGTCCAGGGAGGAACTGGCCTGGCATTTCAGGCTGGACTGCTCCCATGGAAAGCAGAGCTACGACTGATTTGCATGTGACTGGGTCCATACTGAGTTGGCGTGGTGAGCAAAATAGAATGGATTTAGGCCCAGATCTCTGTAGTGGGGGTGAGTGTTTGACATTGTTCAGCGTTCCATCCATCAATTGTTCTTTGTGCAATACAAACTAACATAGCATGACATGATCTGACAGAGAGAAGTAAATGCAGTTTATGGAACATTCAGTTCACACTGGTACAAAACTCAACCATGGCTGGAGTATTCTATTAGTCTGGATGATTGCTTTAATTTCCCATGTTATCTGCCTGTTTGCCTCTGTGCCTGCTTCTCTAATATAGGACAGGCTCAGGGGCATAGTGATTCCCGTCATTTGTGTGGGGTCACCCCATGCGAAGGAGGGAACGTCCTCTGAATATAGCGCTGGCTACAAAGGTGTGCCAACACTATCATTCTTACAGAAGGGGTAGCACAAGTTTCTGCAGCCCCTCTGTAACCGAGGCACCCTGTGTAATACAGCCCCAAGGTTACCTGTTTGACTGCAATTACTGGTTGTACAATTATAAGGCATGAAAACTGCTCTTCTTTGTCAACAATACTGCTTTCATTTTCCTCAATGTACAGCTATTTATAAACTTTTGTATCAATAAAAGTACACTGCAAAAGAACATGAAAATTAAGGGGCAGATGTATCATTGTTCCCTTTTGCGATTTCTAAATAGTGATTTTTAAGGAATCGCTATTTAGAAATCTCAAAATGGGATGTATGTAAAAAATCGCTATTTTTTAGCGATTTCTTAATCTTCCTTATTTGCGAATTCGCAATTTGCGAATTCGCAATTAAGGAATAATTTCCCATTCATTCCTATGGGCCAGGAGGCCCATAGGAATGATTGTGAAATTAATCTCAATTTGCGATTCGCAGTTTGCGAATCGCAAATTGAGAATAATTTCAAGGGTGCAGTGGTGTCTCAAGGACACCCTGCTGCACCCCTGAAATGTACATGTGTGTGCATATGGCGCACATACATGCCCTATGGGCATGTGTGTGCGTCACATGCCACCATCAAAAATGCCAAATTGTGCATTTTTTAGAGAATTCGCAAATTACCATCAACTACAAGTTGGTGGTAATTTGCGATTTCTTAACCAAAATCCGCAATTGAAAAATGCTACATACATAGTATTTAAGGAATCGCAAAATTGCGATTCCTTAAATGCTATGGCAAAATAAGGAATCGCAAATTTTTGCAATTCCTTCATTTGGGATTTTTTGATGCATGCCAAAACATGCAAAAAGACCGTTTGCGATTCGCAAACGCCTTGATACATCTAGGCCTAAGTTACAAAGTTCACAGCATGCAAAGAAATAGGTGTTGAGCACATTGCAAGGTGTAAGTAGCCAGTTTCCTAAGTGTGAAATGTCAAGGTTTAGGTGTGGTAACAGGGACCTCCTACTTGAACTACTATTACAATCTGCTTGGAATCCCGGTGCTTGTGCTGAAGCCAGGCCTGCTGGAAATTATAAGGGTTGGGGTTGTTGAGTATAGACATCAGCGCTTACTCTTAAATAACTTTCTATATGCACTGAATTTCTATTTGGAAGAAGATATGATGCAATCTAGGGCTCAGGGCACAAGTCCTAAAAGAAGAAGTGGCGGGGACGCTAATGTCACGATAGGAAGTTACGTCACGAAAGGTGACTTGCACCATAAGACTCATTGCCTCCCCTCACTCACCCCTTAGATGTGACTGCAACAGAGAAGCCAGCACGTGAGCAGCGTTCTAAATGGGCTCCGATCTCGCCCCAGAGAGGCCAAAGAGTGAATGTGTGGCTCCATTTGCTCCAGTTATCGAGCTTCCGGTAAAATAAGTGGGGGGGGCGCTGTCCACCCGCGTGGTCCCCGACTTGAGCCCTGCTAGGGCTTGTAGGCTACCTCCAAAATTGACAAAAATTGGGACCACATTGGCCCACCCGAACTTATCCTTGGCCCATCCAAATGAAAATTCCTGGAACCGGGCCTGGTTTCAACCCTCATAAGCCAGGATAGCTTGACTCCAGTGGCATGGAGAGTATGGGACCCACGTCGATCAACTGTTTGTCTTTTGCTTTCTCACCCTAAGTGCGCCGGGTATGCCCAGACATGAGTCCTGGGCTCACTGTGCCACTGGATTCAGGCTATCCTGGCTGCTGAGGAGTGAAACCCCGAAACCAGACCTAGGATGCTTGTTTGCGGTCCAGGGAGGACTTGGCTTGGCAGTTCAGGCTGGACTGTTCCCATGGTCAAGATCGATTTGCATGTGGCCAGATCTAAAGTGGGATGGCATGGTGAACAAAAGAATGATGTATTTAACCCAGGTCTCTTGACTGTGGGTGAATGTTTTGATTTGTTCTGCATTCCGTCCATCAACTGTGTGTCTTTTGCTTTCTCGCCCTAAGTGCAGCAGGCTTTCTAGTGCCATGTGGGCTGTGTGGGCTAGCGGTTCCTGGTAGATAGGGGGTTTAGGTTGGCAGAGCAGGCGAGGCTCCACCGTTATAAACATAGCAGTTGCCTCCTATAAATGACGTTTAATCCCAAAATGAGTGAATACACCCACCCTCTCCAACAGCTGCATCTGAATAAATGAGCACAGAAACAACTTCTATTCATTACCTCAAAGTAATTCACTTTAAATATGCTATGCAAATGCTGTCTAATTCGTCAGTGTGCTGCCAGAGCTTATATAAATCACTGTAAAAAGGTGCATATTGAAACCACTTTAAACTATCCAAGGATTAAGGTCTCTACTGCCTTCATAAAAAATACAAAGAGCTTCAAATAAACCGAAAACGAGTCAGTAAATTGAACATATGCCACAGAAAGCTGTGTAACCTTTCAATCTCAATAAACCAAATAGCTCATGAGATTGAACATTTGCTGACCTACATCTCTTTGGAAGAAAACCCCTCTCCCCACGTGGCATTGCTTAGCCCTTCTTCAGAAAGGGAGACCAAGACTGGTACTTCAATTCTCACCAACCCGCAGGCCATACCAGTGCTTGAAATGGAAAAATAGAACTGCAGGTACTCTGTACCAGAGTACCTGCTTGTTTTTGAGAAGGGCCGGTACTCTCCAATTAAAAGTATTATGGGGCATATTTACAATAAGTGGCGCATCCCTGCATATCAGCAGGGATGCGCCACTTATTGTGCGCCATGCCTACGCCACCATGGATGCGCCGCATATACAATGCGAAAAAACAAGGGTGGCTGGGCCCGGTGGGATGGAGGGTAGGCAGGACCACAAATTTGTAACTAAAGAAATATTTGCCTATGCCTCCAAATTTTTAAATTACACAC
This sequence comes from Lissotriton helveticus, assembly GCF_964261635.1. Lineage (NCBI taxonomy): Eukaryota > Metazoa > Chordata > Amphibia > Caudata > Salamandridae > Lissotriton > Lissotriton helveticus. The sequence goes on along the minus strand of NC_136061.1, from coordinate 840,298,105 downwards.
TGATTCAGGTGAGGATAAACCACAATTTATTAGTTTACCCAGACATTAATTTCTGTCTTTCAATTAGTTGCTCAGTTTACCAAAAAATTATCATTTTACAAAAACAGACCTAAGACCACTGTCGACCTCATGTCTAGCCATATACAATTTGGAAAAACAATTTGTGCATATGTACAGTGAAAAAGAAACAAATAATTAACGTTTTTACAAAAATGACTTTTTACCATAAGTGCATATTCATGACATGGACAAATTAACCATACACATTGTGAGTGATATGTGACTTTTTACAATAAAACGATCACAAACATAGGGAGAAAAAAAGAAAAAATATTTCTAAACAAAATCAACTCCCAAGACCTGAACCAGATGAAATCATTTTTGTTCAGGAAAATTGCCCATTTTTGCATCAGTATCGTTGACCTAAATGTCAAAAAAAGTGCCGACGCGTTTCGAATCCTGTTTGGTGACTTGCAGGATTCTCATCAGGGCGGTGTGATTCTAGTCCATGGGAACTGTTTGAAAAAGGGAAAGGACGATTTGTTTACCAAAAAGGAGGGTCCTCTAACCATTTACTCTTACAACAACAAAGCGTGCGTAAGGAATATAGCATACCTTGTATTATTACTGCCCAAAGTTGCTCCTGCTTTAAAGGAATATCGTCTATGCCGTGGGGTTTGGACTGCAACAGAGTAAGGAGTGAATCAGGTCCAGGGGGAACGGAGTTTGGTGTTAAAAAGCGAAGTACATAATTTAAAAAAATATACCTTCAGTGTTCCTGACCCCTTGGCAATTGTGCCGGTGTCTTGAAACTAATCGAGTTGTTGGCTTGTTTACATCTCTAGGAAAAGAAAATAAGGCGTGTTTTAATGTCCTGCTCACTCGGTGGTGCGCCAAAGGTCAGAGCCAGGAAAGGAAACTTACTTGTGAATAACTCCGCGGTGGCAGGAGGAATTCTTTACCACTATCGGTTGGTCTCCTATTTGTCTTGTTTTTCAAATCTGAGGGGGCAAGGATGGAAATAGAATGTCAATGCGCTGATCCTTTACTTAATGCGCAATGTCAGAGTGCCGTAGGAGCGAGTCTCTGTCTTACCGTGATTGTGTGCGGTAAACTCCGCTTGTGGAACTCACTGCAGCCCGGCACGCTGTGATTGTAGGTGTCCGCAGCATTGCCGGTTCTCTCATTCACATAACATGTGATGTGTCCTCAGCCAATCCGAGTCTCAGGTGGATTGTGGCGCATTATGGGATTTGAAGTTTGTCTAGAAATGAAAGGGTTTCATGCCCTATTGATTTCACTAAGGCTATTCAAGCCCTTATTGACACTATCAAACTTAAGAATTAAATATGCCTCCTTGCGCAATAACATTGTTTCAACATCAGGAAAGCGTTTAGGATCAATCCATGCCAATGTGGTCCATTTGAAGTCATTTTCAGTATGGTTATTGTTGGCAAAATGTTCCACCATGGGAGCGGACAAAACTGTGGGCCCGATTCACAGAACTAACTTAAGACAAAATCCTAAACTTACTACTTTTGGTATTCACAGAAGTTAGGATTTTGTCTTAAGACAGACTTAAGACAGACTTAAGACAGACTTAAGTTAGGATTCTGTCTTAAGTCTGTCTTAAGTCTGTCTTAAGACAAAATCCTAACTTCTGTGAATACCAAAAGTAGTAAGTTTAGGATTTTGTCTTAAGTTAGTTCTGTGAATCAGCCCCCTTTTTCTTTATGCGAGAACGGTGTTGGGTAATTCGAGCATTGATGGGCTGATTTGTTTTGCCGATATAGACTCTGTTGCACGGACAAACCACCGCGTAGACGACATTTCGAGTCTTACAATTTGTAAATGATTAGTGTTTCCACTTCCATTATTTATGAAAGTGTCACCTTCTAGTGTTGTGGAACATGACACACAATTGCCACATTTGTGGTGCCCGCATACAGGTTTCAACTTCCACTGGGCTACAAGGTCACTTTTAGGTAATGGGATGTGACTATCTGCTTTGATAAGTTGTTGCCCAATGCTTCTGTTCTTACGCATGGCAAAAATGGGCTTGGAGAGGGGGTACTCTAGTGTTTCCAATAGGTGCCAGTTCTTTCGAATTATATTTTTTAATTGGTTTGTATGTTGACCAAATGTTGTTACACAGACCAATTGGTCCAAATCTCTCTTTTCTTTCTTCTTAAGTAATGTTTCACGTGGAGTGAATTTAGCCCTGTTTTTCGAATGTTTCAACAGTTTTTTGGGGTACCCTCTTTCAGCCATCTCACTGCAAAATCTTGTTGCATGAGAGTCAAAGTCACATAAGTTTGTACAATTACGTCTAATCCTTAGTAGTTGACCGTAAGGTAAGTTGTCCTTTAACGATTGAGGATGCAAGCTGGTGTAATGCAGAATTGTATTCCTGTCAGTTTCCTTCTTGTGCAAGGAAGTTGTCAACTTTGATTCGCTGGTGCCTACAGTGACGTCAAGGAAGGTCATTTCTTTCGGACTATAGTTCAGCGTAAATTTGATATCAGGGTGCCTTGAGTTTAACCAAACATGGAACTGATCAAGTTCCGTCTGGCTCCCCTGCCACAGGAGCCAGACGTCATCGATATATCTCAGCCATTGAATAATATGGCCTGAGAAAGGATTGCCATTCAGAACGAATCTCTCCTCGTATTGTGCCATATAAAGCACTGCCAGCTCCGGCGCATAAGGACAACCCATGGCTGTCCCTTTGATTTGAATAAAAAAATTGTTGTCAAACTTGAAATAATTGCTCCGAAGAGTAATTTCAGCCAATGATAAAATGAACATAGTAGGCACCCGATGGGGTCTCGCCCTTTGTTCTAAATAAAGTTCAATGACCTCGAGTGCTTCATCCTGCGGTATTTGTTTTTTTTTAATTTTAAATTTTTTAAATTATGTACTTCGCTTTTTAACACCAAACTCCGTTCCCCCTGGACCTGATTCACTCCTTACTCTGTTGCAGTCCAAACCCCACGGCATAGACGATATTCCTTTAAAGCAGGAGCAACTTTGGGCAGTAATAATACAAGGTATGCTATATTCCTTACGCACGCTTTGTTGTTGTAAGAGTAAATGGTTAGAGGACCCTCCTTTTTGGTAAACAAATCGTCCTTTCCCTTTTTCAAACAGTTCCCATGGACTAGAATCACACCGCCCTGATGAGAATCCTGCAAGTCACCAAACAGGATTCGAAACGCGTCGGCACTTTTTTTGACATTTAGGTCAACGATACTGATGCAAAAATGGGCAATTTTCCTGAACAAAAATGATTTCATCTGGTTCAGGTCTTGGGAGTTGATTTTGTTTAGAAATATTTTTTCTTTTTTTCTCCCTATGTTTGTGATCGTTTTATTGTAAAAAGTCACATATCACTCACAATGTGTATGGTTAATTTGTCCATGTCATGAATATGCACTTATGGTAAAAAGTCATTTTTGTAAAAACGTTAATTATTTGTTTCTTTTTCACTGTACATATGCACAAATTGTTTTTCCAAATTGTATATGGCTAGACATGAGGTCGACAGTGGTCTTAGGTCTGTTTTTGTAAAATGATAATTTTTTGGTAAACTGAGCAACTAATTGAAAGACAGAAATTAATGTCTGGGTAAACTAATAAATTGTGGTTTATCCTCACCTGAATCAGTGTGTAATTTAAAAATTTGGAGGCATAGGCATATACAATGCGGCACACCATAGGGCAAAAAACGGCACAGATGCGTCACGCATCTGTGCCGTAAAAGTGACGCATTGCTGGAGTTTCGTCGCAAGCGCGATGCAGCTCCAGCAATGCTCTGGGGGGCCCTATCTTGTTAATGCTGCGTCAATCCTTACGCCTGCTTCAAGCAGGCGCAGGGTTTTGACGCAGCATTGGCCTAAAAGTGACTGAGTGAAATCTTGTAGATTTCACTCAGACACTTTTAGGAGGCGTTCCTGCGCAGGAACGCCTCCTTATGGCGCAGGGCTTTACAACGTGATGCATCTCCCAGATGCATCACATTGTTAATACCCCGCACCATGGCGCATCTTTTACGCCACCGCTCTGTCACAAAAGTGACGCAACGGCAGCGCAAAAAAGGCGCAAGGGGCTTGTAAATCTGCCCCTGTATTTCTTTTGGGAAGTGCCAGTACTCTACACCGCAAAATAAAAAAGTGCCAGTACTCAGTACCTGCCCATTTAAAGCACTGGTCCATACCTACCTCACCGGAAGTGCTTCCTGCGTGTTCACTCCTTTCGCGCAGAGCAGCCCTCGGGTCTTCTACATCACTTCTAACTTCAGTCCTCGCGAGGCCCTACTGCCTACACTGTATTTGTTATCTCATGAGGGAAGATTGCACGGCTGCTGCCTGCCCTCTATATATTCTCTGTATGAGGAAAGCTTAAGCTACTGTTGCCTATTACCTATAGCTCTGTGTGAGGGCTGCTTGTGCTGTGTTTGCTCTGTGTGGGACTCAGGGAGGTGAGTGCTGTTACTGCTTTGGTATGACTTATTCTCATTCTTTGGGGCACTGGTCATATGCTGTTTGTGCTGTGCCTGTTCTGTGTGTGAGGGAAACTTGTGCCGATGTGGCCTCTGCCATCTGTGAAACCCCTCCCAGATGGGCGAGTGCTCTCGAGCTTCCCAGCCAAAAATGCACCACACCTTCCTTTGCTTCAACAGATAAAACACACTTGATGGTGCAAAACGCCCGCAGCTTCACTTTATTCACATATTAGCTTAAATCATCCATTCCAAATTAAAACATACATAATTCATCATTGCCCTAAATTGCCTGTAGTTCATATCCTGTCTTACTTAGTCCATAACAGCAGCTTGTGACAGCGCCCTACACAAATGCCTCTTCCCAGCCAGGGTCTAGCACCTTTCCTGCAGCTTCCAGGCTACACCTTGCTGCCAAGTGGTGTGAGTGGCCCTCCTGCCTGACCCAGGTTGCAAGTGCCATGACCGCCCTCTTTTGACCCCTAGCTTGCTCACCCGTGCCCCTCCGTAAGGCATCCCAAGGGCATGTGTTTGAGCTGCTCCACCATTGGCTTTTGTGCTCCTTCTGCTGTCCCTTTGTGCTGTTCCCACCTTGCACCCCATGCCCTTCCGTAAGGCATCCCAAAGGCACTTGTTTGAGCGACTCCACCATTGTTATTGCTTTCCTTCAGCTGTTCCTGCCTTGCCTGAGCACGTCTTGAGTCCGCGGCTGCGACGCCCGTGCTATCGGTGTGGGTGGGTGGGTCAACGGCGAAGGCACATGACTTTAGAGGGGACCCCCTATGGACTTTTATCCTTAGGCGCACCCCAGGGGGCCCCTACTGATGGGCCCCTTCAAAGCAAGCTTTCTAATCAATGCCCGGCCTTTTCCCAGGCTCAGCTGCTGCCCGCTCTTGTTTCCGCCCCTCGGTAGGGGTTTTTCGCGGGCCCTTTACTGGTGCGGCTGCGCCTTCGCTATGCCACGAGCTAAAGGCTTGTTTTGTTTTGTGTCTTTGCCAAACATGTTCAACATGAAGGTAGGGTGACCAACCATCCGTAAATTTCACGGACTGCCCGTAATTTGGGCCTCTTGTCTGTTGTCCGTAAGGGTTTCTTCCACGTATGCCTTTTGTCTGTAATTTCAAACATTGCGTGAGCTGCCCCCTGCAAGCAGCCTATAACTCTCTTTAATTGTTTTTCTAGTAACTGAAGTAACGTGTAACTGATGTAATTTGGTAATTTCTGTGGAAGCTTATGTAAAGCGCTCTGAAACCTCCGGGTCTAGCCAGCGCTATATAAAACTCTTAAAATAAATAAATAATAAATAAATAACTCTCACTGCAGAGGCAGCTCACACTCCTGCTGTGATCTGTGGCCTGTAGCAGCGCCTCCCCGACCTGGCACAGACTGCTATCAGGCCCATTATCAGTCTGTATGTTGGCCTAATTATCACATATAGAATGATAATGGGCCCCTCTGCCCAGTGACAGCATATCAGATTGGGTGTTTTTTTCAGTTAGGGAGAGGGGGCATGAAATATCTGAGAAGCTTTCAGCTTTGAACTTTTTTTATTTATTTTTTTAGATGCAAACGCAGGTGTGTTTCATTCGCATACACAACAGATGCAGTGAGTGCAAGATTCTATTAACCTAAAATAAACTTATTTTGACTTGTGCTTGTGTTAGTTGTCTATTTACTTATGCACTATTGTGCGACTTCCTCTGATGTGTATGCAAAACGTACCATTTGTCCCGAATTTTTTTCCTAAATTCTGACCTTCTGTCCTGAATTTTTATCCTGAATTTTTATCCTGAATTTTGAGCCTTTGTCCTGAGTTTTTGCACTCACTGTCCTGAGTTTGCACCCATGCCAGTTGGTCACCCTAAATGAAGGGGAAGATTGCACTGCTACTGCCACCTGACTTTTTTTTCTTGTTCTGTTAGTTGGCAAATTTTGCACTGCCCTTGACCATGATGCCTTTGTGTGTTCATGAAGCTTAATAAATACTTTTTTATACAAAAGACAAAACGATTGTCATCGCCTTGTGTCTTAAAGAGGTCTATAGCATGATATTCGCTGCTGTGCCTTTAATAGATTCTAAACGTCTGCTCAAATTACACAGCTTTCCCCAAGGGACAGTGGAGTTACCTCGCATTTTACGAAGCAATTTCTAGCGCCACAAAGGTCAAGAGATATTAAGAAGCTGTAGTTGGGCCTCCACTCATTGCTTCACGTACCCCAGAACAATTGCTCGTCTTTCATTTCTTGTGAACCTGTGTACCTCTGGTGGTATTGCTGTCTCAGACTTCATCTGAAGCTCATTACGCTCATTACACTCTTGTGCGGCTGTGATACGCTCGAGAGAAAGCCGGAAGTTAGCAGATAATCAAAGTGCAACTGTGGTGAAGGGCATAATAGACACTGTGCAGGAGGGTAATAGGATACCTCGAGAGTTTATTGGCCAAAACAACCGCTCCGGTTGATGGCCAATCACCGCGCCAAATGCTCATGTCGCGCGGACCGAGCGCGTGGTGAAACTACACCCAGGGAGACACAGCATAACATCTCTATACAAAGCCGGGGCACGTGTCAAGGGGTTGTCAGAACTGAATTGGTGAGGAGTGTAACAGTTCAATGGCAGTGCGCATCTGGCGTGCAGCAGGAACACGTCGACAGATATATCTATAGATTAGCGAACGAAAGAGATCGATGGAGATAAAAGAGAAGGAGAAGTTGGAGGGAAAGAGAATGCGGGACAAATAGAGAAGAAGAAAAACAGAGGGGACAACGGAGAAGGACAGAAAGAGAAGGAAGAGAGAGAGGGAGTGCTACGAAGAGGGAGGGAGATGAAGAAGCACACCAATGAAATGAGGCAGCGAGAGGAAGGTAGAGAGAGAGAGAGAATGCCAGAGCAGGGATTGGAAGAGAGCGAAGGAAGAGAGAATACAAATGGACCTCGGATTTCAGGGACCGACCTGTTATTGAAGAACCTGTACAGCACAACGTTTTTTTGAAGATGGTACCCCAGTTTAGGCCCTCTCAGCCCAAAACCTCAAATTGGACTTAACTGGGTCAGATGTTGGGGGCAGTCAGTGGAGGTGAACTATGGCCCACTTAGATGCACACACACATGCGTTCTCTCTCTCGCTTTCAAGGTCTTACACGTGCACACACACTTGCACACATACTCACACACTCTTCACCATTCAAATAGTATCTTGAGCTAAGGGAAAACAGAGTAGGCTGCTGCATGACAAAAGCAACAGGGTGAAGGTTGCAGTGAAGGAGAAGCTGAACAATCATCCTCATAACTTTTATCTGAAAACTGTTACTATTCTTCCTAAATTACCGCTCGCCAGGCCGCCATAAGGGTAACCTTCCGCCAGTCTCACCTAACAAGCGACTGAGATTCTGTTTGTACCTCTTGTCTCTTCTTCCGCACGAGACGCCACAGACATTACATTGTGTAGTTGATTATAAAATGTATGGTCACTGGGTAGCAGTAATCCATACTTGATCTGAAGCAAGTCAGAAAAACTGAAAAAGTCCTGGATTTCTCAGAAGCGCCTAAAACTTGTATGACACAATAGAGTTCTTAATCTGGACCAGGCACAATGCCATACACATTTGTCAAATCTATCCTAGAAATTGTGTATAAGAATGCACGTTAGACTTTCCACACTAATACTCCACATTTCAGTTTTGGAATTGAAGGGGCTTACCAGGGATCCATGTGTGGCTTATTTCTCTTCATAGTTAATAGCCCCTTCAAAGGCCTTTAGTTTATGTGGACCTTTTAGTGGGTCCCAAATAAATAAAATCCAAATGTCCTTTGGACACGATTAAGTTGAAAGAAGTTCACTCAATGACCTCACCCATCTGTTCCATTCTGATATGTCTCCTGTTTATTAAATCTATTCGAAATAAACTCATGGACCCCAGCTCTCTTAATTAAACCAGAACATCAGTGACTGAGTGGTTGAATGACTCACTTTGGGCAATGCAATATTTCCCAAAATATAGAGTTATCAGTCCAGGCACTTTCCAAAAAGATGCCTTCAGTCTGTTGCCAACTGTGTAGCGGCCATCAGTTTCCACTAGTACCTGGTGGCGCCAACAAAGTCTCTTACCTTAGCCTACATCTTGGGTTACTTCCGGTTCATGATCACGAACATGGCAAGGAGAAAATGAGCCTACATTTCCCCCATAAAGGTTATCTTTATATTCAACGGAACGCCGTGCTGAATCGCATTTGGTGGCATTGATGGTTGTGCTCAACAGTTGCAGGCCAGGCACAACCTTTCAAATATAAGCCCGGTCCTACTCTGAGCTGGTGCTGGTGGCAGCTGTTTCTCACAGGCAAACTACAATGAACTCATCTGGAACATATGAAAGGTAGCAAGTTCATTCTTGATTCCAAAGAATATTACTTTGAACTGAAAGTTCCCTCTGGGTTAATGAATACAGACATTTCTCTTGCATCATCTATAAGAGTAATCTGCCAGTATCTACCAGTCAGATTAAACATGCTCATCTTTATTTGTTTTAGGCTATCCAGTTTGAGTTGGTCTGTCGCGAACAGCATTACTTATTTACTGTGTCCTTCAGAGTGCTCACTTTCTGTAAACAGGCCTTTAAATCTTGTTCTTATCCTGTCACATTTGCTGTGCATTCAAAGACAGAGGCCAAATGCCAGGCTCTGTCTTGCACTGGAGCTTGGTGTTTACTTTTCTTTCTCTGGCTTTAAAGTGAGAGGATTTATGTGACAATCATGCAGAGAAATACTTTTTTCCTAGCACACAACAACGTTTAAAATATCTGTAATGAACTGTGCAGATATTTCAGAATATTTTAGAATGCACGAATATTAAAAAATCATTTTTTTAATTCTGAAGTGTAGTGGAAACAAATATTTTAATACAATCAAAACAAATCAATACTCTAGGTGATGACTTTTCCACACATTATCATTTATGTACTGTATACGTTTAGCAGTACAACTGTATGACTGTGCAAATGTAATGGTCATTTCAATTGAAAATGTGTTGTGTGTAATGGCAGTGCACTACCACCCCATGCATACTCCATTTTATCCCACTCCACTCTAAACTGCACCACTTCATGTCACTGGACTCTACTCTGCACCACTCCAGTCTATGCCACTGCACTCTACGCCACTTCACTCTACACCTCTCCACTCTATTGTGCACCACTCAACTCTATGTCAATGCCCTCTATGCCACTTGGCACCAATGCTCTCTTTGCCACTGCACTCTATACCACTCCAGTCTAAGCCACTCCGCTCTACTCTGCACCGCTCCACTCTATCCCACTCCACTCTGAGCCATTCCATTCTTCTCTGCACCACTCCATTCTATGTCACTCCACACCATACTACTCTGCAACATTGCATTCTTTGCCACTCCATTTTACACCAATGCACTGTATGCCACTGTACTCTAGACCACTCTAGTCTATTTTGCACCACTCTAATCTATGCTGTTTTCTACGATGCTGTAACACTCTACTCTGCAACACTATATGCCACCTTACACCACTTTATGCTACTTCACGCTACACAGCGCCACTCTCTTCTTTGTTTCCAACTTTTAGCCATGCTGAACAGCAGCCACAATGGTTTACAACATGGATAAAACACATTGGCAAAAGCCAATAGCTTTTACATAGGCAAGACTTATTGGCTTTGTCAATGCTTATTAACATGGGGACTTGCATTCATGACCTCCTCTCACTTTGCAGTCAGGGAAAGAAAAATGAAGTGAATTATGTGATAGTCCTGCAGATATACATGATGTGTGAAAGGAAAGCTGGAGGATATAATTTTTCCCTAACACACACCAAAACGTAAAATGCCTGTAAATGAAGTGTACACATTCAGCAGTTAGGAAAGCAAAATTAAGCATTTTTTTGTAATTCTGAAACATGATGTAAACCTTTGGATTTTAGTGGGATCACAACAAATTAAGACACTTTACTTGGTGATGTACAAAGAATAAATATTCACTGAACCCGATTTTTACACATTATCATGCAATATAATATTATCTATAAATCTGTATTTCTGTTCAAATTTAGTGATCATCTCCATGGAAAATATGTTTTCTGCAAATAACAATGTCCTGCTACTTGATGCTTTATTACATTAAATAATCACCCTTCTCATCCATTAAAGCTAGATGAGCCGCGAAAGTCTGCTGTACTATTAAAGTGGGTTGTGATTCTAAAAATTTAAGGAAGGACTGGTCTAGAGTGAATTCACTGTGCTTTGTCCGTTTTATACTACATGGTGAAGTAAGTCTTCAATATTTGGGCAGTACCTTTCCCAAGAACACGCATACCAAAGGGCCTCAATTTATGCTGCCTGTGATGGTGTTTGCTGAATAATAATGATCTTTTATGACCAGCACCAGATCAGTCACATGTTTGAGTGGTTCTATGATAGTCTATTGCCCGTGAGCTTGACTTCCAAGTCTAAAACGCTCATGTGGAGGTGAGACATGTCCTTTCTGAATCCATTTACCCCAGGAATAATCTGCTCTGATTGGTCTCATATTTCATCATTTTTTATTATGATTAATTCCACTACCAAATCACCCATACCCATGTTTCCCCATTTTCTACCTTCATCTGAATTCTCCTTTCTACATTTGTTTCTCCTACATGGTAGTTTTCGTTCTGTGACATCCTATATCTGAATTGGGTGTTTCCTTTCAGGGCAGAGATAGATCTGATGGGAAAAAGGCCATATCTGAGCTCCACTAGGAATAGTTTTAGTTAGTACATCTTTGTGTGCTGCATTGCTCACGCCTGTTGAAGAACGGGGGTTTAACCCAGCGGTGTCAGGGACACGCCTAAGATCTTCGAGTTCACCTGTCTTGGTATTCAAAGATACGGAATCCTTCTGGATGGCGTCAGAGACCAAGTTTATTAGCTGCAGCTAGTAACAGTGATCCTAGAAATACATCACGGTGTAAATTCTCAGGAGACTGCTCATTTTACTAAGGCTAGACGTCTCCTTTTATATCCAATATTCACATTATAAATTGTCACCCACTGTACAAAATTCTAACCAATAAGATACATTTTCTAACAAAGTATCACATAGCAAAAACTCAATTTACAGTATCCCAACCCAAAAGTTAGTTATTAGGAATGTCCCAAACTCAATCTCTACTAGCCGGACAAACCTATAATTGAAAGCATAACCCATGTAATGAAGAAACATAAAAAAGAAACAGTAAGAGATGCTGAACAAGATAAAGCATGTGCAAGGAAACTAAAAAGTTAACGATGTCCTGAACATTGATTGGCAATCTCAGATAAAGATCGATCAGGGAAATTGGCTTTGCGAGGTCAGTTTCAGGTGAAGAGGTCAGTTTCTTACAGTTCATTTCAGAGTCAAAAAGAAACCTAGTTAATGTATACATGAACTAAGAAAGCCAGGCCACTTCGTTCGCCAGGTTACCTTTACAGGCCTACGTGAGGGCAACACAAAATGGTGGCACCGAACAAAATGGAGTCAGACTTGAGAATTACAGAACCTCAGACCCTCCTTTTGCCATTACGTAGGCAATAACCTAAGACTCATGTTAATCTGAATCTAGGTCTATATCAATATTCATTAGGTCATCAAAGTGTTGCTGTAGCATCATTTTATTATTCTCTACTTCTCTCTGGACAGGTCTCCGAACACACATAGTAGCACAAAGACTACAAATGGCGGGACCACATTGGATGCAAAGACAACAAGAGAAAAAGATGGCTAAAACCATACCAAGGAATGTCAGAATCTTCCATCCCCATTTGGACAGCAGTCCCCAAAACCATCCCGTCAATGACCAGTCTCCTTCGTCTACATGGATAGACTCAGAGATCTTATCCAACCTAGAGATGGCTTGGTACACTGTAGGGGAATTATCTGGTATGTAAACACAGCAACTAGATCCAATCAATTTACATACTCCTCCGCGATCTGCAAGTATGATGTCTACGGTTCTGCAAAGTCATAAGGCGGTCCGCTTGAAGCTCAGCTGTAACATTACTAAGAGCACCTGCTGTCTCATTAATAGTAGCTTCAACAACGCGGACGAGCTGTCGAATATGCCTACTATTGATCATAGGACCCCAAAAGGGCAGGAAGCCCTTGAAGAAATCTCCTACTTCATGTGCTGCAGTATATTCCTGATTGAAGACACCTCTACCATATCTCGTTCTATGATAGTCTGAAGCAGTAGTGTATGTCGGGGGAAGCAAAAACGCCACATAACATGTTCCTGAAAAATCAAGTGGCAACCATGTGTAGGCTCTGTCATGACAAACAAAATATGTGCCTTTAGCTGGCACAAACGGTGGAGAAGTCCAGGATGAATAGACATAGGTTTGAGCACACACACTCTTACCTAGCTGAGCTTTCGGATTCCGACCAGTACCTTGCAGACAAAAATGGCCTCAGTGGGGTACAATCCAAATAGGGGGAGACCTTTTTCATCTCTCCTTTTCTGTCAAGCTGGTACTATATCCAGTCACGTTCCAACCATCAATATCTCGGATCATAGCTACTATTCCCCTTATTAAGGAACTATTGCTAGAGTTATCTTTAAGGGAACATAAGGGGCGTACCTCATTTGCATAGATAAACATGGTCCGAAAAGCCCACACAGACCCATTAAAAGAAAAAGGCAAAACCAAATATGGCATACCTTTATCTGTCGTATGAGGCATAAGACCACAAACCCAACAATTAGTGGTATTTACTACTAACTGATGCTGATGCAACAACTGTAGGAATGAGTTGTTGACAAATTCTGATCTCCCTGTTTGTTCATGTTCAGGCAACGTATAAAACTGGTGCAAGAAACAGTAGTGAAAGAAAGCATAGGTTGAGAGGTGGGTGCAGATGTCTGTTGTGTAACATAGACAATCCAACCCACACAAGCTAATGTGATACTTAAAAACATCAAAAAGCACAATATTATAACACATTTGCTATATATCAATGTATGAAATCTTGTCTTAAGATCTATTCTCTCAACATCTCTATCAGTTACAACAGACTCCATCCTCTAACGTGCTGCTCACGGCAATTTTCCTTCTTCAGTCAAGTGTGCGTCCAGGCATCCTAGACGTCCCTAGAACCGCAGACCTTTCGTCAATACGCGGGCCATCCCTTAAGTCTTATACCGAGTCTCTGCAGCTGAACCCGGATGGTGGTTCAAAAAAGAAAAAGAATAATAGTCTCTTGTCTGAAATAGTGTAATTCACAAAAAAAATCAGATTTTATTTGTCCTTTTTAGACCTTAAGTTGTAGCGTTCTTTACCAGGCACAGTTTGATCCTGAAAGAGTGTCTCTGGATACGTAGTATCAAGTCTCAAACACGGCAGCACAGCTTCTTGCAAGACTTCATTATCCGCACGTTCTGACAGTCCATTCCAGATGTGCATCGCTGAAAGGTACAAATCTCGGACCCTTTTCACTCTCAGAATCGGCAACACCTTCCAGGACCCACTTATCGTACGGTAAGGGCAAAGGTATCTTCTTGCAATGGGCACCATGTACCCAGTTTTTCTTGCCTAACACCTTAATAGCAGTCCGAGTTGATAACAGGACTTGGTATGGACCGGTCCATCTTGGTTCCAAGTTCTTTGACCTCTGGAAATTCCTGGTTAGAATCCAGTCGCGAGGTTGAATCGTGTGGCCTGCGTCTACAGAAACTGAAGGCAAAGTGTTATGGACCTGTTGGTGAAGAACACGCAATTTAGCAGTCAAATCATGTAAGTAGTTAACCAACATAGGGTACTCGATATCACTGTACTTCTTAGGCCTCGGCACACCCCAGACATTCGCCGGGCGTCCAAAAACAATCTTGTAGGGGCTAAGTCCCTTGCGAGAATGTACTGTCGTTCTCGTGGACAAAAGTGCCAATGGTAAGGCATCGGGCCATGTAAGACCAGAGCTCGCTTGCACCTTGGCCAACTTCAGCTTCAGAGTGCCATTATAGCACTCGACCAGGCCTGCTGACTGGGGGTGATTCGCAGCGTGAAATTTCTGTTCGATACCCAGACCCGCACATACTTTCTTCATAATCTGACCCACAAATTCACTTCCATTATCACTCCATACCATCCTGGGCAAACCATATCTGGGAAAGAATTCTTTGAGCAAAACCTTGGCTGTAGACAAGGCAGTATTATCCTTTACGGGGTAGGCCTCTATCCATCTGGAAAAGGCACAAACAACCACAAGAACATACTTCAAGTTATTGCATCTTTCCATATGAATGTAGTCTATCTGCAACACCTCGAATGGATACGTTGGAGGAGCAAAATGACCAGCTGGAGTTGGTATTCCCTTTTCAGTATTATGCATCAAGCAAATCATGCAATGTTTAACCAAATTCTCAGCACATTTAGGCATTCCACCATTCTGCCATACCGGAGCCAACAACTTACATATCCCTTTTGAACTAATGTGAGCCAGCCCATGAGCCATAGTAACCACCGGAAGCACATATGCATCCGGCAACAACCATCGCCGGTGCTCTGACAACTCAACCCAACAGCCTGTTGAATCCAACATTCCCGTACTCTCTCTCCACATACTCAATTCTTTCTCAGTAGCTTCTGCCTGAATCATCTTCACACTTTCTGTTGTATCTTCACACATTCCTCCTTCCACAACCCATCTGGCAGGACCTGCAACATATATCCGACTCGTCACATATTTCGCTATTTCTCTCACTACTTCATCTGCAAGCGCATTCCCTCGACCCACATCATCCGTAACCTTCTTATGCGCACTACAGTTTACTATTGCAATTTGAGTCGGCAAAGTAAGTGATTCAAGAAGTTCACTCACTAATTGTCCATGCTGAAGTCTCGTACCATGGGAAGTAAGAAATCCTCTCTCTTTCCACAAACGACCAAAGCTGTGAGCCACGCCAAATGCGTATTGGCTATCCGTAAAAACATTAACTCTCTTTCCTTTTGACAACACACACGCTCTAGTCAATGCTATCAACTCCGCTGCCTGTGCTGAATTCTGTGCAATACGTGCTGTTTCAACAATCGTGTGCAAAGTTGTGACAGCATATGCTGCAGTCGTCTCTCCATTCGGAAGCTTAAAGCATGAACCATCTACCCATTGGGTACCATCAGGATTCGAAAGAGGAGTATCTTTCAGATCAACTCTACCCTTCGTTTCCTCCTCTGTCCGGAGAAAACAGTCATGCTGTTCCTGAGCATCTGTCTCTTCAAAAATTGGCAACAATGTAGTTGGATTCAATGTGTTGCACCGCTTGATGTGCACATGGCTAGCCAAAAGCGTCAACTCATAACCTGACAAATGTGCACTGGTAAGATGTTGAGTCTTTGTTCTATTCAATAGGGTATCCACTGCATGTGGGACCATCACAATCAATGTATTATCCAACACCAAAGCAGCAGACTGTCGGATAGAAACAGTCACTGCCGCTGTAGCTCTTAGACAACTAGGCAATGCCCTAGCTACCGGATCTAAAGTGGCTGAAAAATACGCAGATGGGCGCTGCTTGTCTCCAAATTGTTGCGTCAATATTGACAATGCACAACCTTCTCTCTCGTGTACATAAAGTGTGAAAGGTTTACTATAGTCGGGGGTACCCAACACCGGAGCAGAACACAATGCATCACGCAATTCAGAAAAACTCTTCTGACATTCGTCAGACCAAGGAAGGTGTGGTGTGTCCTTAAGAGTAACAAAGGTTTCGCTAGCAAAGAAAAATTTGGAATCCACTGTCTACAATACGAGGTGATACCTAAAAAGGCACGCACCTCTCTCTGTGTGCATGGCACAGTCATTTGGGCAATCGCTTGAATACGCTCTGGGGTCAATCGTCTTCCCTCCTTCGACAAGAGATGACCTAAGTAGGTCACTTCTTGCCGGCAATATTGCAACTTCGAAGGTGAACTTTATGATGAAGGTCAGACAGGTGTCACAACAAAGAAAGAGTAACTTCTTTACAAATCTCTTCATCATCAGCAGCAACCAACAGATCGTCAACATACTGGATAAGAGTAGCACCAGAAGGCAATGCAAAAGTATCAAGCTGAGTTTTCAAAGCCTGACTATAAATGGAGGGACTCTCACAATAACCTTGAGGAGCGCGTTTAAACCGGAAACTGCGGCCTCCTAAAGAGAAGCCAAAAACATCCCTACTTTCCTCAGCAATCGGAATACTGAAGAAAGCGTTCTTCAAATCAATAACAGAAAACCAAGCAGCTGAGGCAGGGATCATAGTCAATAAAGCAGTAATGTCTGGGACAACAGGAAACTGTGGCACAACAATCTTATTGACCTCTCGAAGGTCAATCCAAAACGATACCCAGGTGGCTGAGAAGAGTCAGTACGCTTAAGGACAGGCAGAACAGGACTATTACACACATTGCCTCTCGTTTCTTCAACCACACCTTTCTCAACCAAATCATAGATAATCGCTAAAAGAGCTCTTTCGCCATCACTGGAAATTTTGTACTGAGGAATGCGAGGTAATTTAGCATTCGATTTAAGGGTAAAAACGTAGGGTGGAATCTGCAAAAGACCAACATCATTAGGACCTGTAGCCCAAAGTGTATCAGGGAGAGAACGCAGTTCCAGTGGAAGGCGATCCTTAGACAGATACATCGGGGAAATCACTTTCTTACCCACCGTAAGATGTACTCCCAAAGGAGAACAATGTAATGTCATATGCAATCTTTTCAACAAGTCCAAACCCAACAAATTCTCGCCACAGCCAGTCATTAGAATAAGGGGAGCCTCCAATTCACAAGGACCAATAGAAAGGGGCAAAGGACAAGAAACCGGGTTACGAACTGGGGCGCCAGAAAATCCTACGGAGACATTAGTCAAGCCAGACAAGGGTGCGCCAGGGAGTTTAGAGTGCATGATAGAACTCTTTGCTCCACCAGTATCCAAAAGAAAAGGTTCTGCCACACCTGATGTAATCACTTCAACATAAGGTCCACTCTGGTCTACTGGAACTGACACTACTCCCTCCCTTTGGCCATGGCTGTCCTAACTATCATTAAAACCAGCACTCTCACTTCCAACATAATAATCATCAGTGTAGTACTGAGTGGACTGGACGGTCGGAACATTCTGTTGGTCAAAATAATTTATAGAATTCTGAGGGGAAAAGGAACGTTCATTCTGGGGAAACGTACCACGTCCCCTACCCCTAGGTACTTGTTGGAAACCACCACGACCTCTCAGACCAGACATACCATTCGCACGCTGTAGCAAGATCGGGCAACTATTCTTGAAGTGACCTTCCTCTTTACAATAAGCACACTGATTAGGGCCTAGCGGGAGTCGCGAAGCAAAAGACTCAGACTTCTGCAACAGTTTCTGAAACTGTGGGGGTTGCTGAAACTGACGCTGATTAGGGCGAGGCGGATAAGCCTGCTGCAGAAGAACTTTCGTTTTTAATTCTCTAGTCTTCTTCTCTACTTTATCCTTCTCATCTTTATCTCTATTCTCATAGTATTCTGCAGTAGCCAAGAAGAAGAAGAAACAGCCCATGAACTCTCAGAGTCCTTTAACTTATTAGAAAGTTCAGGAAGTAAATTAAAAACAAACTTATCTACAAACAACCTCTGACCACCTTCTGTACTCATGTCCTGACCACTATGATCAATGAATGTTTCCTCAAACCTAGTGAAGAAATCAGACACACTCTCATCTTTCTTTTGTTTGCATGCTGCTAACTTGTCCCAATTCACCCGCAAAGGAGGCATCATAGTTTTCATTAAATTAATAATTCTACCAGGTAGTTCTGCAACTAAGGGTTCAGGTTTGGCACCTCCTACCTGCCGACCATCTGCAGTAGTAATATTAACCCATGTATCTCCTAATTCTGGCGCGTGATCCTCGTGACGGATCTTCGCCCACAAGGGTTGAGGAACTACATTACCCATCAACATATCTATGTCAGCTAAATTCATAACACATGCATCAACTGTCTGAGACAATTCCTTGTAATAACCGGCAAGATTTTTATGGGGGTCAGGCAAGGTCTGCTTAAGAGCCAAGACCTCAGCTCTCCTCCAAGGGACATACACCCACACTCGCTGAAAATGAGCCGGTGCAGCCGCAATACCATGAGCGGCATCAGCCAAAACTTCTTCTCTCCATACAGGGGGAATCTCTCTCATAGGATACTGCTTCACTTTTCTCCTAACAGAAGGGTCAGGTTCGAACAATGACTGAGGTGGAAGTCTAGACCTAAAAGTGAGTAGTGTCTCTACCGCTTCCTCAACATCGGAACCCACTATCGTTCCTTTAGCAAATTCAGACTGAACATTAATCAATTCCAGTGGAATTGAACCCAACTCATTATCTTCCCACTCCTGACGAAGGAAGGTACACATGACATCAAAAACATACCTTTGTTTTGGTGCCTCCCACTGTAGGAAGATATCCATAACCACTTGTGGACCGTACTTGGAGGCATTAGAAACCCATCTACGAGCAAGGATATCTAACACTGCCCGCTCCTCGGGACCAGGAAGCTGACTACGTCTCTGCTTACGTTCATAAACAGGGGTCATATTTAGTGACCCAAAGAAAAGAGACAAAAGACTAGTGACAGTCTCAGTCATTCATTGCCGAGCAGAAGGAGAAGAAGTTGACATGAGGACAGGAGACAAAGTGGTTTGAGGCAAGAGAGACGTAGGGACAGAAATAAGAGAAGTCGAAGATAAAGGAGTGTAAGGCAAAGGAGTTTGAGGCAAGGCTGGTGGCAAAGCTGGCGGCCCTGGAGGGGGCTGCACCGCGGAAGGAAGAACCGCCTGTGAAGCAACAGGTGACGGAACAACAACAGGGGGGTTGAACGACAACAAGGGGTGCAACAACTGGAGGTAACGGAGGTACAGTAGCACCCTGCACATAAGGGGGTGGTAATCTCAGTAAATGTGACATCAAAGGATCCTTTTCAGGGTCTTCAGTCACATCTGAAAGGGGAGGTGGCAAAGCCAGGTAACATTTGTCAATAGCCATACAATGTTGTCTATCTAAGACTTCAATCGCACGATCTTCTTCATTTTCCTTAAACTGCCTAGCAGCTTGCATTACCGACATATTCCTTTCCTTCCTATCTCTCTTAGCTTGCTTAATTTCTCGCTGTTTGGCTTCCTTACGCCAAAGGCGGAAAGAGTCAAACATCGCCGGCCTGGCTTTCTTCTTAAATAGCGCAACATCTAGGTTATCTAAAACATCTGATTCAAAACTACCATGTTGAGGCCATCGTAAAGCACCATCTTTCCTTGTATAACGGACCCATACTTCATTATAGGTAATGGGACCCACACCATGCTTTGAATAGAGCTCATAGGTTGGAGTTCCAACCGGAGGTATCGGACACGAGTCCTCCAATCGGGAATCCTTATTACAACTACAACAAAACCATTTCCTAATTTTGCTAAAACCAGGCATCTTTAGCTCGCTAGTCATGCTTCAAACTTCAAGGGGTAATCAAAAAATGATACACTCATCAATATATGAACCCTTCGGCTTCGACTATTGCAATGGCCGAATCAAAACCAAGAAACAAAACAAAGTTGTGGGAGCGACCCACTTATACTTAACCAAAATATCTGTCTCGCCACCAGAAGACCGTCTAACGTCTCGCCTTACAAATTATCACAAGAGGGTCCAAGACAGGGCGACAGTCAGGGCAGCAGTCCTTCGCGGCCGTCGGAAAGGGGAAGCCTCGCAGAAAAAAAACCTTCGGTCCACGTCAACATGCAGGGGTCAATGAAGTGGCAGCCATCCTCCAGATTTTCCTCACGTGGCTCCTCACAATCTTCGGGCTTGGACCAGTACCACTGAAGTCGCCCCACGTTGGGCGCCAGTTGAAGAACCGGGCTTTAACCCAGTGGCGTCAGGGACACGCCTAAGATCTTCGAGTTCACCTGTCTCGGTATTAAAAGACACGGAATACTTCTGGATGGCGTCAGAGACCAAGTTTATTAGCTGCAGCTAGTAACAGTGATCCTAGAAATACATCACGGTGTAAATTCTCAGGAGACTACTCATTTTACTAAGGCTAGACGTCTCCTTTTATATCGAATATTCACATTATAAATGTACACCCACTGCACAAAATTCTAACCAATAAGATACATTTTCAAACAAAGTATCACATAGCAAAAACTCAATTTACAGTATCCCAACCCAAAAGTTAATTATTAGGAATGTCCCAAATTCAATCTCTACTAGCCGGACAAACCTATAATTGAAAGCATAACCCATGTAATGAAGAAACATAAAAAAGAAACAGTAAGAGATGCTGAACAAGATAAAGCATGTGCAAGGAAACTAAAAAGTTAACGATGTCCTGAACATTGATTGGCAATCTCAGATAAAGATCGATCAGGGAAATTGGCTTTGCGAGGTCAGTTTCAGGTGAAGAGGTCAGTTTCTTACAGTTCATTTCAGAGTCAAAAAGAAACCTAGTTAATGTATACATGAACTAATAAGGCGAGGCCACTTCGTTCGCCAGGTTACCTTTACAGGCCTACGTGAGGGCAACACAAAATGGTGGCACAGAACAAAATGGAGTCAGACTCGAGAATTACAGAACCTCACTGTCCTCATCAACAGTATTGCAAATCGACAATGTGAGCAGGCCAATTGATACAATTGCCATGGTGCTTATCAGTCTGGATTAGCCTGCACAGAAGGAGAGCAGGGAGGCTGTAAACTGAAATGGTTGACACAGAGGTTTCGGTGAGACTAATACCCTTTTCCAAGAGGTCCACCTCATTAGTCACTTTTAAGCAGGGAAAACAGTCTAGCTGCTGGCTGGTTGAATGGAAAAAGAACAGATGATGGACCGAATGCTGAACCAATCAAACATTGATCTGGGTTAAATCCATCGTTTTTTTGCATGCCACACCTTTCCAGTTTAGACCCAGCCATATGCAAATCAGTCTTGATCTGCTCCCCATGGGAATAGTCCAACCCGAACAGCCAGGCCAGGTCCTCCCTGGGCCAGAAACAAGCATCCTGGGACCGGTTTCGGGGTTTCACACCTCAACAGCCAGGCCAGCTTGAATCTGGTTGAATGGCAGCCTCTCCCTCCTGCTGAATGTAAAAGACTTGAAATCACCCCTCCCATTCTATGAGCTCACTTTTCTCCCACTACCAGTTGGGTGAAATCTTCATTCTCCTCCACTCTCACTAGCTCACTTGACTGTCCGCAGCTAAGCATTAATAGCTGGACTTGTTCTCTTTGCTCTAAACACAGGTTCCCACTGCTATCAGCAAATGAGGTCATTGAATGGATCCAGATCAGCAGCATGCAAACCCAGATGCTGCCCATGCTGCGGAAAAGCTGCTACTTGGCAAGTAAATCTCACAGCAATTGTGGTCCTGAAATGTCCAGAAGTCGAGGATGATATTTGGTCAAGCGGGAGGAGGGTCTTCCTCGTTTATGCAGGACATGGCCTTTACAACACGCAGCCACGCCTGGTCGGGTAGGAATATGTTTCAGAGCTGGTGGGTAGTTTTTTGGGCCTGGGGGGGTTGGTTGTTTATAGGGCATGGGGCCAGGGTTTCTGGGCTCAGGGCAGAGGGGCCAAGGTGTGATCTTTGCCAAAGCAAACACAAGGAGATGATGGACAAAGCGCTGAAACTTTTCAGACACTCACCCCCAGTCACAGATCTGGGTTGAATCCATCACCACCCCAGTTCAGACCTAGCTATATTCAAATCAGTCTTGACCCTGTGCCTCATGAGAACAGTCCAGCCTGAACTGCCAAGCCATGTCTTCCCTGGACCGGAAACAAGCATCCTGGGACCGGTTTCAGGCTAACAGGCCTCATCAGCCAGGCTAGCTTGAATCCAGTGGCAAAGTGAGCAAGGGGCCCACGTCTAGGCACACTCTGCCAAGTTAGGATGAACAAATCAAACACAAGGAGATGATGAATGGAGCGCCAAAACTTTTCAGACACTCACCCCCAGTCACAGATCTGGGTTAAATCCATCATCGTTCTTTAGTTCACTTCGCCACCCCAGTTCAGACATAGCTATATGCAACTCAGTCTTGGCCCTGTGCCTCATGGGAATATTCCAGCCCTAACTGCCAAGCCATGTCTTACCTGGACCAGAAACAAGCATCCTGGGACCAGTTTCAGGCTAACAGTCCTCATCAGCCAGGCTAGCTTGAATCTAGTGGCAAAGTGAGCAAGGGATCCACGTCTGGGCATACCCTGCCAACTTAGGGCAAACAAAGCAAACACAAGGAGATGATGGACGGAGCGCTGAAACTTTTCAGACGCTCACCCCTAGTCACAGATCTGGGTTGAATTCATCGTCGTTCTTTAGCTCACTTCGCCACCCCAGTTCAGACATAGCTATATGCAAATCAGTCTTGACCCTGTGCCTCATGGGAACAGTCCAGCCCGAACTGCCAAGCCATGTCTTCCCTGGACCAAAAACAAAAACAAGCATCCTGGGAACAGTTTCGGGCTAACATCCCTCATCAGCCAGGCTAGCTTGAATCCAGTGGCAAAGAGAGCAAGGGACCCACATCACTTTATCAATCATGCCTTTACCGCAAAATTGCGTGGTAAAGGAATGCGTTGTTCAGGCACATTCGTTGTTCGGGCTGCGTTGTAGAGCCATGTGTGGTTTAACCATGCGTGCTTCTATCTGACAAAAGTTTGTGCTCATCAAGCACCACTGAAACTGAGTGTCCTTTCAGAATTGAGGTGATTGAACACTAGTTAAGTTGTAGAACTGGATTTGGAATAAATCACTTCAAAGGGCTAGTGAGCAAGAATTCCCTGATTAGGCGGCCATCTTGTGCAAAGCCCAAAATGGCCATTGACATATGTCTTCAGGACAACATTCAGCTCTGTATAATCCATGAACAATCTTAACTTTATTAAATTCATTCTGACAAAATTGAATTTCTGCTTTTGTACAGTTGACCTATCCCTGGTGCTGATATTACAGGGACTCCAAGCCATTAATTCAGGTATGAGGGAAAAGAGCTCCTAGATCTGATGGACCCAAGCCCACATTTGTACTCCGATGTCGGTGGGGATGAGTGTTGCATTCCATAGAGTGAACCATTTTTCTCAATTCCATTAACTGGGTCAGGGTGGGGCTTATGCATACATGCA
Organism: Lissotriton helveticus; assembly: GCF_964261635.1. Classification (NCBI taxonomy): domain Eukaryota; kingdom Metazoa; phylum Chordata; class Amphibia; order Caudata; family Salamandridae; genus Lissotriton; species Lissotriton helveticus. The sequence goes on along the minus strand of NC_136061.1, from coordinate 840,274,440 downwards.
CCCCTTGAAACATTATCAGTTTTCATTCCTCAGAATCCTAGTAAAGGTGAGCCAAACTGGCAACTGATGCAGGAAAGATTGAGAGAGATTGCAGATCAGAAAAAAACACTCTGTGTGACTGGTATAGAGGTTTGATTTACCTTTCCCGGACTTTTGACATTTTCTGCTGTTGCAATTTTTGTAAAGTTCAGACAGAAGTGTTGAGAAAACCAAAAGACAAAAATAGAGCAATTCATGTGATTTTTAACTTGTTTGCTATTTGAGAGAAGGGCAGACTGTCCGTCAGCTCGCGCATAAACGCCCACAATTCCTCTTGCATAATGGGGAGAACGCAGTCCCCGTGGCCTTTAGAGGCTTGTGATGCTGTCGCTCAGTATATACTATTCATTTCATGTTGCCTTATTACTTATGTGACGTGCAGGCCAGGAGTAGGACTGTATGAGACAGTGTTGACCTGCTCAAAATGTAGAGATTGCCCTTGAGATGACTCTTCCAGTTCTTGAAGCCAGGTTCCACCCAACTATTAGATGCTAAACAGGAAGCAAGCTCCCTCGGCCAATGTCAGACGGGCTGCAAGCCACGGGGTATCTAGTGCAGTATCATCCACAACCTAAGTCCAACCTGTGAGCGAATTCTTTCACGTTATATTGATTTGTATAGGGCTGATTTGTGACAAGTGAGCCACTTTGTAGGGATGGATCATTCCAAGGTCAGAAGTTAAAAAGATCCGGACATCTCCTGCTGGGCGAGCAGCTACCGAACTTCACTAAAATCTGGAAATTTGCTGGGCTTCAGTGGTGAATATATTGCCCTTCCTTGGACCCTTATTTTTTATAATGAGGAAGCGTGCGGTTCCTTTGACATCTAAAATGCTAGAAAAACATCTCTGGAAAGTCTCGTTTTTAAGTTTCTTTTGATTTGCGTCAATGAGGATGGTTTCTCGGGACTGGACTTAGCGAGATCCATAGCTGGGAGAATTGAATTCTGATCATTCATCCAACTTAGGTCTTTCTAGTAAATCTTGGCCCAGATTTACTTCTGTTTTGCACCAGTGCTAGTGCCATATATAGCGACCTAAAGTAGCAACAGTGGTGTATTTTCCAGCACAAAAGGTGTTTTGCACTAGAAAGGTGGCTTTTTCACGGTTCCTAAGCAACTTTACAATGCTTTGAATCAAGGAGGTTTTTCTGGGGTAGATCACCAGATACCAACAGGTTTTGATGCAAAGCCCAATTTACTAAGGTAGTCTGACCGGACTTCACATCAAAAGCTAACCTGTGCTGAAAGCTGGAGCAAACAAATTTTCACACACAAAGAACATCATGGGACATCTTAGTGAAGAACTCACTGACAGCACTTCTTAGTACGCTTGTTTGAGACATAAGTTATCAAAATGTTTGACTGCTTGTTAGTTTGAATGCTCAGACGAGACAAGCATTCCAAATCTGTCCGATTTGTCATTTTAAGGTTGGCACCCTGGTAGAGGACAACACTTCATGAGCCAATGACAAATGCAGACATCAAGGTCAGACAACTCTTAGGCAATACTTTGGCATTTTACAACTGGTACAAGAAAAGTCACAGTTGAAAGTTTGGGAAATATCTGAAAATTAACATCAGAATCTCCAGCAAAAGGATCACTTTTCGGTCAATCGCCAATACATATCAGACACTATACAAGACTCTCTATCTCCACCCAAGAGACTTGTTAATTTGAACATGTGGATCACATCTTATCCAACTGACTAGGATATGCTAAAACTGATTAAAAGTCCTCCTACAACCAACGAGAATCCAGCTGATCTAATCCAGCACTGAACTTGAGAAAAGCAGGCTGCCTAGACCTGGGGTTCTGCATCCCCCATGTGCAACTCTAATGCAGGGACACAACCACCTTGCAGTTCTTGCAACGCCGGGGACAGCAGCCCTTCACCTTCAGGAGGCTCCAACCCTTCTGTGGGTCCCCATTCAGGCCAAGGACAACGTATATCTGTGAGATATGGGAGACTCAGGGACCCCTTATAATATTCTTATTCTGCAGGGGACGCATCATTTTGCTTTATGCCACTGATGTACAGTAATGACATTTCAACAAAATGGATTCTCCTTAGTACATAAACGCATCTCGGTTACCCTCATTTTGGATGACATAGGCAGCACTAAAGGATTTTTTTTTAAATTGTTGAGTAATGCTGGATATTAATCCAATCCTGTGTGTTTTCTTCACATGATCAATGCAATGACATAGAAAGAGTCATGAGAATGTGACTGTTGACCTCATTCTATGTTTGAGGTGCAGAGACCACTTAAATCCAGCATTAATATTCCAGCACCTCCTGCCAGCCACACATTTATTTCACAACTCTGACAATTGTTCTCTATTCTTCTGTACACAAGCATTGCAAAGCCAATAACTCTTTCTTTTGAGGCCAGTGCGGAAAAAGCAAGATGCTTTTTGTCAATGTCCGCAGCTTCAAAAGAGAGAAAGCATCCATGATGACGCATGTGCGTGCATGCTTCACAATACATACACACTGGTGGAATGACCTGGGCACCATTGCCTTTGTGTTTTTTTATTTACCGATTCATAGTGGCAGGCACCACTTAGATCCGTACATTGAAAACATAAGATTTGTTTAGGGTGAAAGTGCAAAATAAACAAAAAGGACCGTGGGGGGCAATGGTGCGGCGGATGTGGGGAGGAAGGGAAAAACAATGCACCCCCTGTGCATTGCCCCCTGCAAGCACAGATGAAGAGTAGAACGTGGAGGGATGGGAATAATCACAAACGAGACAAATGCTAGTAACACGGGACAGAGGAGAAACAAAAAAGTGGGAGAAAAACACCAGGGGGAGGGGAATAAACACACGAGGGAGAAAAAAAGTAGGGTGAAACCACACATATGTGAGAGAGCAACATGGAGAGTGTGGGTATGGACATTGGGGAATACATGAGGGAGAGAGCTGGAATACACATGCACTGTCATGAAGTGCCCAACCAAAACAAAAGAGGCTCCTTAAAGTAAACAGTGAAAGGTTAAAAGTCATTCAATAAATTAGATACTGGAGAGGCTATGCTCGTGGGAAGGTAAAACACAAGAAAGGAAAGCCATCAAATGAGAAGCAAACAAGTGAGAGTGACAGTAAGGCCAACCAGAGGTAAGCACTTTGTGGGGTTTAAGCCTTTGTACATTCTTGGTGAGCCTGCCAAAGTTCTTTTACAACCAGGCAGCTTGTACAATCTGGTAAGTAAAACCTAAACACGTACTGACTTCTGAGAGTTCCCAAATCAAAACCTATGATACGGTTTTGCACTCATATGCTGCTATCAGCATAAGGATGAGGGTTAAGAAACTCTGCTATATTTTTAAACATGTCATCACTATTGCACAAAGTGGTAGGCGAGACGTAAAGAGGACTATAATACCAACCAAAGTACTCCTCCATTAGACTCCAGTTAGGACACTGTTCTTCTCTGATGCTACACTATCAGTAGTCCCACAATTACATAAACACACCCTGGGGGATGGTCCTGTTTAGTAATATTAAGCATTGAGCACACATTCTTTACACCTCTAATAAACTCCAAATAATACAATTTCTGAAAAAAGCTCTAAACTATGTATTATGTCTCAATCAATCAATCAGAGTACTTGTAAAGCACGATACTTACCCGTGAGGTTCTCAAGGCGCTGAGGGGAGGGGTTGCCACTACTGCTCGAAGAGCCAGGTCTTGAGGAGTCTTCTGAAGGTGAATAGGTCTTGGGTCTGCCGTAGGTGGGTAGGGAGGGTGTTCCAGGTCTTGGCGACAATGTAGGAGAAAGATCTGCCACCCGAGGTTGTTCGTTGGATGCGGGGGACAGCAGCGAGGGCGAGGCTTGCGGAGCGGAGCTGGTGGGTGGGGGTGTAGAAGCTTAGTTTGCTGTTCAGGTAGGTTGGTCCGGCGTTGTGGAGTGCTTTGTGTGCGTGGGTGAGGAGCTTGAAGGTGATCCTCTTCTCGACGGGGAGCCAGTGTAGGGCTCTCAGATGGGGGGTGATGTGGCTGCGGCGGGGGATGTTGACGATCAGTCGAGCGGAGGCGTTTTGGATGCGTTGTAGTCGTCGTAGGTGTTTGGCTGGGATTCCAACGTAGAGTGCGTTGCCGTAGTCCAGTCTGCTGCTGACGAGGGCCTGTGTCACCTTTCTTCTTGTCTTGGTCGGGATCCACTTGTAGATCCTGCAGAGCATGCAGAGGGTGTTGTAACAGGAGGAGGAGACGGCGTTGACCTGTTTAGACATGAGAGGGAGGAGTCGAGGATGAATCCTAGGTTGTGTGCATGGTCGGTGGGTGTTGGTGCTGTTCCCAGTGTGGTCAGCCACCATGAGTCGTCCCAGGCTGAGGGGGTGGGTCAGAGGATGAGTACCTCCGACTTGTCCGAGTTTAGCTTCAGACGGCTGTTCCTCATCCAGTCGGCGACGGCCTTCATTCCCTCGTGGAGGTTGGTTTTGGCGGTGTGCGGGTCCTTGGTGAGGGAGAGGATGAGCTGGGTGTCATCGGCGTAGGAGAGGATGTTGAGGTCGTGTTGGCAGGCCACTTGTGCGAGGGGGGCCATGTAGACATTGAAAAGCGTCGGGCTGAGGGATGAGCCCTGGGGGACGCCGCAGATGATGTCGGTGGATTCGGATCGGAAGGGTGGGAGGCGGACGCTCTGGGTTCTGCCGGAGAGGAAGGACGTGGTCCAGTCAAGGGCCTTCTCTTGGATTCCGGCTTCTAGGAGGTGTGTCTTTAGAGTGCGATGGCAGACCGTGTCGAAGGCGGCTGACAGGTCCAGGAGGATGAGGGCTGATGTTTCGCCGTTGTCAAGTTGGCGCCTGATGCAGTCTTTTGCGGCGATGAGGGCTGTCTCGGTGCTGTGGTTTCATCTGAACCCGGACTGGGACAGGTCCAAGATGTTGTTGTCTTTCAGGTGGCGGGCAAGTTGCATGTTGACGATTTTCTCGATGACCTTCGCTGGGAACGGGAGCAGGGAGATGGGCCGGAAGTTCTTGAGGTCCTTGGGGTCCGCCTTGGGCTTCTTGAGGAGGGCGTTGATTTCGGCGTGCTTCCAGCTTTCCGGGATTGTCGCTGTTTCGAAGGAGATGTTGATGACCTTCCGGAGTTGGGGTGCGACGGCTGTGTCTGCTTTGTTGAATACGTGGTGTGGGCACGGGTCTGACGTAGATCCTGAGTGGATGGAGTTCATGACCTTGCGTGTCTCTGGAGGGTTTCTTCAGAAGGGAGAGGGTGTTGGTGCAGTCGTCGATCCACTGTCTGAGGTTGCGGGCTGCGGTTTCTGGGTTGGTGGGGTTGGTGGGTGGGTTCTGGACGAGGGTGGTGATCAGCTGGTCTTCGGTGACTTTGCTCTTGCAGCGGCGAGGTGAAATGGATGCAGCGGTGGTCGGTCCAGTGGAATTCGGTGGTGTGGTTGAAGGCGACGTGGGTGCCTGTGGAGAAGACGTGGTCCAGCATGTGGCCGGTGGTGTGGGTGGGTGTGGTGACGAGTTGTCTTAGGCCGAGGTTGGCGAGGTTGTCGATCAGGGTGGCGGAGTTGGCGTCGTTGATGTTCTCGAGGTGGAAGTACAGGTCCTGAGGAGGATGTAGTCCGTGGAGGCGAGTGCGTGGGTGCTGGCGAGGTCGACGATCGAGTCGCTGAACTGAGCTCGGGGTCCGGGTGGTCTGTAGATGAGTGTTCCTCTGAGGGTGGTGTTGGGGTTGGTGTGGATCCGGAAGTGCAGGGTGTCGTCTGCGTGGGTGGGGACCTTGAAGGTAGACTTGTGGATGATGGCTATTCCTCCTCAGATTCCGTTGGCCCGAATCCTGCGGGTGATCTTGTAGCCGTCCGAGATGGCTATGGCGATGTCATTCGCCGCGGAGTCATTCCACCAGGTCTCGGTCAGGAAGACCACGTCTGGGGCGGAGGTGTCGAGCTGATCCCAGAGCTCTACGGCGTGTTTGTGTGCAGAGCGGGTGTTGAGGAGTATGCAGTGGAGGTGGTTGGGTCAAGTCCTTGGAGGTTTGGTCGCTCTGTCACAGGTGAAGCTGCAGGTGTGGCAGGAGAAAGGTCCGTGAGTCAGTTTCGGGCGGCCTGGAAGCAGGTGTGGTTTTGGCCGGCGTTGAGTGCATAGAGGGTGCTGGCGTCGTAGCGGAGTCTGGTGTTGTGGCGTTTGCGGGGTCCAGGGGTTCTGGCGCTGGGCACGGTCCAGGAGCGGACAGGCGCAGACAGGCTTGCCTTTGGCGCGCCATCGGCACGCCAGCGGCGAGCCCACTGCGCAGCCTCCATAAGAGGGGGAGAAGAAGAGAGGAGCAGCTGGGAGGCGGGAGCGGGGTGGCCAATGGGGAATCGGGGGGCGGGGCCACAGGGACGCAGCGGCGGGAGGAGTGGGAACGGTGAGAAAACGGCGGGAGAAGGCGGGCAGCAGTATCAGACACGAAGCAGCTGGCAGCCGTGTGGTGGCGTTGGGAGCGACCTGCCTGTGAGCAGGGTCAGAGGTCAGTAATTCCACATGATGAATCCAGGACTATTTCACTGAGTTCAGGTCCCAGCTCAAGAAGCCATCAATAAGATGATTGATTTAAGATAATGCGAGGTGAAGTAAGATGAGATGAGATGAAATCAGAATGGATGAGGACCAATAACATGATATAAAATATAGTTACATTAGGATCATATCAGATAACAAGTGTGAGACAGTCATTTTTTTTGCCATGATCACCCCCATTTCATGATTGATACTGGTTGTAACTGACTCTTATTGTGCCCTTGGCTCTGCTAACAAGACACAGGGCCAGTGCTCTGTGTAAAAGGTATATGGTAATTAGGTATCATTACAACAGGTATGACAACCTTCCTGGAAGCCCATAGTACATGGTAGGGCACGTTGGCAAAGAGGCCCAGCAGATTTAATGCACTAAAGTGTGCACTGCAGTGTTGCCTGCTGTCATTTTAAAGGCAACCCTGTTTTTGAAAGTAAATATTTGCAAATACCACGTAGGCACTAACGGTACTTCCAAAGTCTTAAATTGCCTTTTTTTACATAGAAGTCACCCCTAAGGTCTCCCTCAGGTGCCCTGTGTGTATGGTGCAGGCACATTATAAAATATGTTTTATATGCCCTGGTGAGGGAAAAACTGCCAATTTTGTCTTTTTCCCATTGTAGCACATTGGCTTCATAGGCTAACATTGGAATACTTTAAGAAAGTATAAATAAAAATATACTTTAAAATATTAACACAATAGAATAAATCCAACAACCTGCCAAGGTTAGATTTATTATAACTATCACAGAAAAGAAGTTATAAAACTTTCTTTTCTGATTAACTAAAATGTAGCCTTTTAGAGGTCTCTCCATAGTGGCCAGCCATTGACAGGCTGAGCCTAACTGCTATGTTGAGGTGTGAAGAGGCCTGCATAGACCCAGATGAAATCTGGTGGGAGGAGATCTCCAAGCTGAAAACCAAAAGGCAGTAAGGGGGATGGGTAGCCAAACTGGTCTTAAGAGAGGAAATGACAGTTAGGTCAGGACAGAGGCTCATGGCTACTTCCTACACCCCCAGCCAGACAGGAACCCCAGTAAATTAATTAGCAGAGGGGCTGGAAGGGGAGTGTTAGGGAAAGTAAGCTTAGCCAGATCCTAACATCCAGGAGAGAGTTTCTCCATTTTGTATCTTGAAGGAATAGTGCTTTTGGGGACAAAAATATTCCACACTTTGGAGGAAGCTGTCATACATCTGAGTGGCACTCTGTACCCCATTGGTTAGAGGTCCCCCATGGATTATTACCTAGGAACACTGGTTAAATGTGGGAGAGCTGCCCAGCAACTCAGATCCCTGCCTGACACTACAAGAAGAAGAAGGACAGCCCTGCTGGAACCCTGGCCTGCACCAAAAGGATTGCACTCTGAATGACTGCACCTGCTGCACACCTTGGGAACTGCAGCTTTAACAACTTTGCCTTGCTTTAAAAAGAGAAGGAGTGACTCCTTGAAAGCTGCAGGTTAAACTAGCTCTACTGGCATCATCTCCAACAAGAAGAAACCAGCGGACCACATTCAGCTGGGCTTTAAAGGATTTAGCCAGGTGCATTGTGGGAGACTAGTCCCAACATCCCAAGAAGCAACTCAGAGAGTCTTGGTTTGGTGTTATGGATAAAATGGCATCCCAAAAGGACCTTCTGGAGAAAGATCCAAAAGTTAGGAGAAAATTAGAGATTTTTTTGTAAAAGACTCAACAAGGTGACCAACTTGTTGATGAGAGTCAAGCAAGCGACGTCAAATCATGACCAGGTCTGAGATTCAGGTTTGCCCCGCTGAAGCTCCTAAGCTTTTCGTTGTACACGAGACTTCCAGGAGTTGGCTGAGGCATTGCACTTATCCAAGCTGCTGTCGTCAACTCGAAACCTGACCTGACAAGGAGCCTTGCTCGATGAAAAAGAGAAAAAGCTCCAAAAAGTGGCTAAGTCAGGCGGTAAAAACTTAACCTGGCGCTACCGCTAACTGTATCTGACCCACGCTCCATCGCGGTCGGCCTCAAACTTTGACTTTGTCCCAGTCAAGCACAACCAGATGTACCAGACATTTTGGCATTTAGGCACTCGAAAGTGTTTATTCTTTAAACATTCATGTCTCCGGTTCCCTACATTGGATTTTTGTTGTTTGTATCTTATTTTAATCATAAGCCTATTTTCATAAATTGGTGTAGGATTTTTATTATGTGCCATGTCTTCCTTATTTTATGTATTTGTGTTTTTAAATGATTTACACACCTGTCTCCTAAGTTAAGCGTGCATGCTCGTAGCCAACTACCAAGGGTTGAGCAAGGAAATACTCTATTGGGACCTTATCTGAGCCTTATATTGTGATTGTGGCCTTATTACCAGTGGTAGGTACCTACTTAACCTACTAATAAACCACATTACAACAAGAAGACATGAAAGTAGATAACAAGAGATGAGAGAAGATACTGTAAGGTGAGGTAAAGTAAGATAAAAAAAGATTGCTTTTAGACCCGACATTGTTAGTGTAATATTATCCAAATGTTTTTGCTTCTTGCTTCCACTCCTTCTGTTTTACCTAATTTGTTTTTGTTGGCTTTAGGACTCTTTGCACTGTTCCACTTCTAACCAGTGCAAAGGCGCTGGTGCATTCTCCTTTAAAGATGGTAAAATTGGCTTACACACAATTTTCACATTTATTTTACTTGTGAGTCCCTAGTAAATGGTGCTACACTGTACCCAGGGCCTGTAAATTGAATGCTACAAGTGGGCCTGCATCACTCATTGTGCCACCCATCAAAGTAGCCTTTTAAAACATGTATCCAGTCTGCCACTGCAGCCTGTGTGCTGTTTTAACTGACATTTTGACCTGGCAAAATTAAACATTTGCCAGGCCTAGACGTTTTTTTAATTACATATAAGTTACCCCTAAGTTAGGCCCTAAAAGCCCATAGGGCAGTATACATTGTATTCAAACCAAACGTAGGACAAGTGAGCTTCAGTTTTACATGTCCTGGTAGGGAAAAACACCTAATATCATTGTTTACTACTGTTGGGCCTATCTCTCACATGGGCTAACATTGGTTACATTATTACATGTAATAAGTGCTAACTTTGGATTGGGAGCAGATGAAGATGTGCTGTTTAAACTCAAATGAATTGTAATTTAAAATCCTTGTTAATGGTAATGTCAGATTTGAGATGAGTTGCGCTCCCCACACCGGGGTAAGCATCCCCTTTATACACCATTCTGGTCCCTGATTCAGAAAGTAATCCTATTGGTTTAAAGTTCTTTTAAGAAATTAAACACTTTGTAAATGCATCGCTGGTACTTCAAATTGGACACATTTGAATGGCAAATTAATTTAATTTAAAAATGTATACTGTTGAAACATTCCATATATTTCCAATTGTATAAACAAGGGAACTCTTGATTTAAAGCCTTAAATACCCCAATGCATTTGGGGCTGTCCCCCTCCTCAGGGGACACGTCTTCCTGTGGAGAGATGAAAATGATGGAAATGAAAATAAAAACTTTCAAGCACAGGTCATAGGTTAATGAGTGGACCCATGGTTGTATACACAGCATGCTTAGAGTCCCCTGTGTAAAAATGTCATGTTGAATGCTATCATATGATATAGTGATCTCCTGAAGGGTGAAAGAACGTGTGGATGTAATCTTTTATGTGTTGTCGAACAAAACTGAGCCAGAGTATTGGCGAAGCCTTAAGGTTGTCGGCTAGTGGCTGCAATGGAAACTATGTGAACTGTAATGTGTGAAAAAAGTGCACAAAATTTCTGTTGGCACTTCAATCCCTAAAGGACTCAACGATTGCATGGAGTTTAGATGCTTTTTGTAAACTATATCGGAACACACAGGTTACCTTGCTTAGATTTACTGGGTTTATCACTGATCACACCAGAAATATACTGTGTTCATTTAATTTTGTGCAATTTTTTCAAACATCACAGTTCACATAGTTTCCACTGCAGCCACTAACTGAGGTACGGAAAAGCTCAATTTTTTTTACTTTCTTTTTCTAAACTCCAGATGTACATATACACATGATTTAATATGAACATTAGGGATGGGAACCTTACCAAATATATTCTTATTTGATTGCGCTCCTACATTGTTGTATATTTTGTTGACTTCTCATTGACAAGAATTGTCAAAAAGTTTGAAAATTCAACATTCGTAACCAAGGTTGTCAACCCTTGGTTACCCATGTTGAATGTTCAACATTTTTCACTATTCTTGCTTAAGAATTGTGTAACCAAACAGAACTCCTTGTAGTTTATAATTGTGTACCCAGGTTCTGAGTCAAACAAGGCAACCCTTTATATTTTATTGCGCTAAGTATGTTTATGCGTGACTGAGTTCTCATCACGAGGATGGTGTACACTCGCACACTTTGTTGACTCTTTAATAATGGCGCACAGTGTTGGGCCTGAGTTTGTCCTTCCTTTGTGTTCATGATGGTGTCACACGTGCACTTTTAAGATAACCAAAATGGTGGCTATCACAGATGCCTTCCGAGTAGGGCTTAAAGAGATTCCAAAACTCTCATGAGGTGAGTGAATGAAAGGATTAATTGTTTTTTAACATTGGAGTCTCCTGTCTTAGAAGCAATGGCATGTATACTTGAGAGTGTCGCACTCAATAGCATCTTCATTGATTATAGCTAATGGTACCATATGGCTTTTGCCCACAACTGCATGTACACAAAACTATGTCACATATGGCATCACTTTTTTTCTTATACTATTTTTCATTTTCTCGTTCGCATATTTAAAGCAACGGGTATTTATTGGGTTCTTTACTAATGCACATCCGCAATACACTAGAAACACTCACCCGCAACCTTATGGCTTCACCACAATTCCAGTTTGGCTTTGTTTGACAACACAGAAAAGATTACATCTGCACGTACCTTCACACTTCAGGAGATCACTCTATCATGTGACAGCATTTAACATGATGTTTGCTCACAAGGGACTCTAAGCATGCTGTGTATACACCTATTAGTCCACTCATTAACCTGAGACCTGTGCTTGAAGTTTTCATTTTCATCACTACACAGGATTACAAAACGCCTGAAGAAGGGCCCAACCCAAAATGTATGGGCTATCTTTGAATTAAGAGTTCTATTATATATACACATGGAAATATATGGAATGTTTCAGTAGTATACATTATTTATCGAAATGAATTTGCCATTCAAATGAATACATTTTGAAGAACCAGGGATGGATTTACAAAGTGTTTAACTTCTTGAAGGAACTTTTGACCAATAGGATTACTTCCAGAATCAGGGACCAGAGTAGTGCATAAAGGGAATGCTTACTCCGGTGTGGGGTGTGCGACTCATTTATTTAGTCCACTCCTAGGATCATAAAGCAATTCCCCAGTACACAATTAAATTCAAAAACTGTTATTTGCCTCAGCTATTAACAAGGAGTTCATTAGCCTTCAATTTTGAATGTCAGATTTTAGGTCACAATTCTGACAATGCCACTTTTAGAAATGTGGCAGTTTCTTGTCATAACCATTTGTGCTTTCTGCCAGTGTCCTGGGTCACATGACTGTGAATGGCTCTGCTGTTAGGGTTTGTGTATTCCTTTCACACTGTGACCCAAAGGGGGCTAGATGTGGGCAGGGTGGACCATCCTGCAAGGATGGCTGGGGGCGCAGCTGTGCCCTGCCTCACTTGCACTTCAAATGGCTTGCCTTGAGCACACGCAAAGCAACCTGACACCAGAAAATCACCTCAAACATCTTGGAGCCATGACAGGGGAAGGAAAGAGCTTTTCAGAACCAGACATGTGGGTAATGTAAGGAATCTCCTCACACAAATGCTTTCAACAGGTACAAATATTCGACATCCAGAGCCACTCATTAAAACACTACTGGACCTGTGACATTCGGGAAGAAGGATTGCCCTGCTGCCAGAGAACCGCTCTGCTGCTTGAAAACTACCTTGCTGTATCAGAAGGAAGATTTGACCTGCTTATCTTCAACTCTGGCTAACTTGAATGACTTTGAGGGTCAGTTGGTTGACTTCCTGTTTGAGCTACAGGGAGATAACAAGCTCCAGAGTCCTCCTTGCAACTGCCCTGCTGCCCTGTTGCATTTGGACCTGCAACTGGACCTGTAGGAGCCACTTTGCATATATGTTAAGCCTGTTTTGCACCAAGATACTAAGGGTTAAGCACAGGTCAATTTAGTAACTTTAGGGGCTCGCCCTGACAATGTTTGAGATGGCTCCCACTGCCTCAAAAATACCCAATATTTTACACTGGCATAAAAATGCATGACAGAAAATGATATTATTATTATTAACTAAAACATCAAAAACCTTACAAGAGATAGGGTAAGAAGTCATGCATTATTGGCGGTTTAAAAGTCATCATGGTCAATGTAAACTGTCTTTTGCTATGCAATGTCTTTTATAACTTGGACGAGGTTGACACATTTGTAGGCTTCCTGCCCCAGTGTAGCAGATAATAATGTTTGTCTTTTGAAAGGAAAAGAGGTGCAATGCATACATTTCAGAAAAAAAGGAGGATCTTACAACATATCTAGAGTTTCCAATGCTTAGGTTTGCATGAGAAGTGTAGTGTTTCGTACATCCAGTGTTCAAGACTGCCAACATAAGGCGGATTTTTGGTCCAAAAGCTATTTTCTGTTTATTATCTTAGGATATTTTGCAGACATGTGATTGTTAGTGTTTTTTTGAAATTGTAATTACCTCTCCAGAGACTTCTCTTATCTGACCTCGTAGGCTTTGACAGACTTTGATCAATACAACATTCAAAATCTCAATTGCCTTCAAACAGGAAAAGGAATTTACACCCTTAGTCTGCTCCTGCCTCAAGCGCTTCTGATCAGGATATGTCAGTTTGACATTGAACAAGGGGTGTTTGTTGAATGTCCAAATCTAACCCTAATCTGACATCAACCAATCCAAATCACAGATTTTCAACATTACACATCTAAGGACACTTTCTTCACCAAAATGTTAAAAGTCTACCCAGAACTGCTTAGTGATCCTTCTTGTTTTAGAAGCCAAAACCAGTTCTCATGGTTTAGAAGTGCATTCATGCCTCTCCTTATACTTCATTGTCCCCAAAAATGAAATTCCTTAACACTCCTTTTCTATCGATGTGACTTGATCCACTTTTGTATTGCTGAGTCCTTTCACTTGGGGATTCTAGGACAGATTTTGGCTGTATTTTTGAGGATTAGATGTGTTCAGTCAATCGGCAAGATAGGTACTTCCATGTTCCATTTAGGAAAAATATTCAAAGTACATGAGGCTTGCATGTGGAATAACATTACTAATACAAATTACTTGCTTTCAGTCTGACTTTGGATTAAGGGGTTTTCTCAAAGGCTCTATCTTTGGTGGCTTCTCAAGTTGGATTAATGCTTGTTCTGAGCAATATTCTTTGGACTGCCTTGAGAAAGTGTCAAATTGGTTTGTTAAAGACAATGCATTCAATGTTTACATAGCATATATCTTTACAAGCGAAATTTTGAAAACAATAACAGTTCATACTAACACCAACAAGAAAGTGTGCTAAACATTTGTTACAAAGTAGTGACTGAATTGTATTTTTTTCAACAGAGTCGTCATTATTTTTAAATTAATTTGGCCTTGTGGGATTTCCTGTATTTATAATTCAATCATTATGGACTGAATTAACCCCTTGGCCGCGGCGGTAATTCCGCCGCGGTGCTCGGGGGAGGGGGGGTGCTCGGCGCCACCATGCACGTGACGAAACCACTGCGTCACGAGCCGCGGTGGCGCTGTGCTTGTGACGGAATGGTTCTGTCACGGCCCCGCCCGCTCAATAGAACCCGCCACGCAGGCGCGAAATCAGCACCGTGCAGGCACGACGGCCGGGCCGTGACGGAACCATTCCGTCACCAGCACAGCCCCACCATGGCTCGTGACGGAATGGTTCCGTCACGAGCGTGCAAGGGGTTAAAAAGAATTAAAAATATAAGAGGCGGTATGGGAAATCATAGAAGAAAAGGGGACATAGGGTAAGGAATATATGTATACACCGGGAAAGGGAGATATCTTTCTGTCTGATGGGTTTGGAAGACTGAGGCACCAGTGAAGACAGGAGGTGATGTAAGACATGAATAAAAGGAGAATGAGACCGGACACAGGGACACAAAGACTAAGAGAGAAAGAAACTGGAACAGGGAGACACATGTGGCCTGGACAAAAACAAGAGGACAGGGAAACTCAATCATAGTTATGGGCATTGACTAGAGACTATTTAAACTGAAACATGGTCATGTATGTGGTCACTAAGAAAGGTTACCACAGACACTGGAATGGGTAATATTAACTTTTGAACTGGGGCGCATGAGAACAATAGTGACCCTGGACAAATGACAAAGACACAATCAAAGAAGCTAAGGAACATAAATGCTAAAAATGGATAGAAAGGCACACACTGTAGGAAAATACATCAAAGCATGGACAACAGGTACCACAAAGCTTTCTATATGAGTGTTGTGAAAATATAACAAGGTGGAACAGAAAGTATGCTAACATAAGAAACAAACACCGTACATTGTCACCTAGTACCTGCCTGGGCGACAGCAGGGACCAGGGCCAATCCAGTTGGAACTGGTCGGCTGGGCTTTCCTTTTTTGCAGGCTTCTTGCAGCTTTTGTGTTCCTGGATCTTAACAGGAGGCTCGCTAAATAACTCTCTGAGATCACTCTTCTGTTTTGGAGTCTAGAGGCAGCAGGTCTAGCTCTTGGGGTTTCTCTCCACAGGTAAAACAGCAGGCAAAGTCCATCTTCTGAGTTCCACTCCTTTGACTCAGCAAGTGCAGACATTCCTCTGTTTTCCATAGGTCCAGCAATGCTCTCAGGAAGGTAGTCAGAATTGCCACTTGTATGGCTTGCACTAACTTTTAAGTAGGTGAGATTCTCTAAACGATAGGAATAGTTTTCCCATGGGCAACCCCATTCACTCCTACATCACATCTAGGGGTTTGTCACTAAGCAATCCCACAGTACACCTCTCTGCCCAAATCCAAGATGTCAGATTCTTCCTCCCCTGAGTCAAAGCTATGTGAGCACCCTTGAGGTGTGTCTAGGGAAATGAGGTGCTCCACTTTCAAACAAGTTCTGGGGCAGTTTTTACTCCCACTGACCTCGGTGCAACTCTGGCTACTACAGGAATGGCAGGCCAGGCTTTTACAGTTGGTGACCACATCCCCCCAGGTCAACCGGTAAGGAGGAGGCCTCCTCCAAGCCAAGGCTCTTTTTTTCCCTTCCCTGAGAGCAATTCACTCCCGCCAGCAGGCTGCCAGATGACAAATGGGGATAATCCCTGAAAGAGTCTTCAGGCACAGAAAAAGCCAACTTTTAAAAAGCAAACTATGCCATCAGTTTGGATTACAAATTACTATTGAATTACAATCATTGTCAGTCGTTGAACCATGGTTTTAGCTATTCCCAAATTGAAGTTATACATTATAAAGTGTTATAATATAATCCAGTGCTTTTTTATAGGAAAGCCAGCCTTGCTACAGTAAAAACCAACTTTCGAGATTTTTCACTGTCAGGACATTTAAATCTTAAATACACATGTTCTACTTTTTTAATACCATGCACCCTGTTTTGAGGCATTTAGGATCTATCTTAGGGGTGCCTTATAATTAGTAAAAAGGCAGGTTGAAGGCGGCACAAGGTTTATTTTGCCATGTCAAATTTGCAGTTTTAAATCCGCCATGCTATGCTGCTGTGGAAGGTCTAGTTTCCTGTATTCACTCTGTCACTGTACCGCTGCCACAATTAGTGCTTCACTCCACTTGTGAGATGTAGTTACAGGTCTTGGGTGAGGAAATGGGATGTATTACATAGTGTGCTTGTGGGACATCACAGTGTGATACAGTACCAAACCGTCTAGGACCAGTCAGGGATCATTTGGCAAACTTTAGCTCAACTCTGGGTAGTGGTGGCTTTAAGCATTCACGATTCAACAAAGGAACAAGTGTAAGGCATTTCAAAATCATCAAAATATTTGAAGAAAGAAAATCATCCCTCTATAAACCTGACATCAATTTATGAAAATAGCTTATATTTTTATGGCCACCAAAATGAAAAACATCTACCGAAGGATTCTGGGGATATAGATTGTACAAGAAACAATAATCTAGACTTTCCAGGGAACAAGTAACAAGCACTGGCAAATTCAACAAATGTAACACTTAGAACAAAAAAAACAAAAAAAAACTTTGGCCAAAGTGCAATGCGCTTACTCAGAGCTACACTGGGTGACCAACTCCAGCTGGTCTAAAGAAGCAGTTACCTCATCAAGAGAATCAGTCTTCAGATCAGTTCCAGTGTCAGTAGTCCCTTGCCATTGACTTCTATGGAGTGGTCCTGATGCAACGGATACAGTTTGCTTAAGATGCTTACTGGAGCCACTCTTTGGTCCACAGTTCTGATTGGGCGACTTTGGTCACAGAGGTCAACGTCTCTTGAATTCCCTTTTTGTTTCAACAAAAGTCCAGTTACCGGGCACAACAAATTCAGCAGTTTCCTTCTTTTGGCAATAACATTCCTTCTGGATAAATAAGCTGCACTCTGATGGCTCTCTCTGATGGATCACAGGCACAAATATGGTGACAATCATATAGAGATGCTGCAACATGCACCTCCAGACAACAAATGACATCAGATTTCACGCGAAACATACAGACCTTTGAGTGTCCACTGCGATGAGGAGTGATAATCCAGTGATCTGGCCTACCAATTCAGCTTTTGTGGCCCTGTGCTACAAACAGGAAGTCAGCCAACTGACTATTGGAGTTTTTGCTTGTGACTGTACTCCATGATCAGGGCTCATCAGGCAGAGTCCTTTCCTTCACTAGCCAAACGAGTAGCAGGTACAGTCCAACTTCGGTGCAGCCTCTTCTTTGCTCCAGGGTCATCAGGGCAGTCCTTCTTCAATTCTCTTCTCTTGTCCAAGCAAAATATGAGTTCTTAGTGCCAGGGGTGCCGCTTTTTTTGTCCAGAAAGTGCCATCAGGGAAGGTCGCAGTAAATAGCCAATGGGCTACTAGGTTCCATCCTGCCTGATAACAACCTCTTGTGTAGCATCTGGCTATCCCAGAGGTCTCTATTCAGCCCACTCTTAAGATTTCAAGACCCTTCCCTTGGTGTGTGGACCGCTATAACATGCCCTAGAAGAATGTTGCCTGGGGGCTATATGCCAATGGAAAAAAATAGATCCACCAGTGTTTCCCTTTTCTGTCCCCGTTGTCAACCTGTGTACCCACTCAAAAGAGCAGCCCCTCTCGAGTGTGGTTACTGTTTTTCCTTCAAAGGGGGCGTCCCCTTTGAAGCTCACCTTTTGGACCAACACACCTTGTGGCTTTCTGCCAGAAGGAGGTTACACCTCCTCCAGCAGCAGATCACTACTTTTACCTGTTCTGGGAGCCGTTGATCGATCTCCCCAGGTGGCCAGAAGGGTGTCTTGTGCCTACCTCAGCAAATATTGCCGCTTCTAAAAGCTGCATGTGGCAACCAGTTAAATTAATTTCGACTTGGGCATTAAGTTGGGCTTAATTGAATTATCTGTTTGATACCAAGAAGAATCAACTTTGGTGGTCTCATTCAGAAGTTAGTACAGCTGAGTTGTCGGCGTGTAACTCTGTACTTGCCAATGGCGCTACCAATCTCTCTCACTGCAAAAATGTAAATTGCTGGTTTTTACTGTCAGAACATGTGAAACATATCTTGTATTTTTTTTACTATGCTGCACCCTTCCTTAGGACTCGATAGGCTTACTCAAGGGGCGACTTACATATATAAACAAGCATTTGCAATGCAATAGGTCTCGCATTTGCGAGAGTTTGAGCTATTGGCATTGTAAAAGACAATGCCTTTTATTTATGCGTTTGAAAACCTGTAAGCTGTGCGTAAACAAGCACTTTGTACTTATAGCCCTTGCTTATGAGAAGCAAAGCTGGCAGTCTCTTTTACTGATAGCCTTGCTTCTCGTAAGCAAGGACTATACGTACAAAGTGTATGTTTATGCACCGCTTTCAGGTTTTCAAAATAAATTAATAAAATGCACTGTCATTTACAATGCCATTAGCTCCAACTCTGGATGGGGTAAGGAAATCGGAGAATGTGGTGGAACGGGAGCAGGAGAAACAAGTAGGGGCAGAGGTGAGGATGCCAGGCAGAGGATGTGACGTAGTGAGAAAGAACAGAGAACGAGGCGAAGAACCGGAACCATAAGGATGGTGGGGGCAGGTGAGGGGTGACGGGCGACTCTCCTAATCGCTCTTTCAGGAAGACCGCGCTGGTGTTGTGTTAAAGGCTCATGTGCCTCCTCGCTGGGCCCTGCCAGCTGTTACCAGCCCTTTGTGCTGGCACCGCGGCCTGGCTCCGCAGGGGCCTCGATGTGCCCGATCTTCAGAGATAGCGCCTAATCCGCCCAAGAGCAAACAAGAGCCTTTGTAGGCGCCTGCGTGCCCGTGGACCCCGAGGGGGGTTGAGAAGCTGAGGACAGTACAGGAGCACAGAGACCCGGACTGGAAATACCAGGCACTGGGGAGATCTGCGCGAGGCCACCTCAAAGAGAGGCAACGGCGGCCATCTTACCTAGAAATACCCAAGGCCCAGGCCGGAAATGCCACCGACACAGGGCACTGCTGGTATATGAGCGGAAAATACCAGACTGGTGGAAATGGAGGTGGGCTACATGTAAATACCGCAGACCGGGGGAAATTCAGGAGTGTGTGAAATAGAGTTGTCTACTGGAATTGCCACATACTGAGGGAAGTGCAGAGATCCGAACTAGAAACAGCACACGCCGAGGCTGAGACGGCCACAGACAGATGGAGACGTTTACAAACAAAGCACATCATTTTCAGTTTTAAAGAAAATAGTTGAAACCGGAAAACTCGCTTGTTGTCGCCTAATCATGTCCTTCACCTAAAAAGTCTGTCCACATAGCTAAGCAGTTATGACAAGTATCAACTTTTAATTTCTACTATTGAACCAAGCTGTGCTGCGCGTGCACTGGAGAGTAATCTTCTCTGAATGCATATTTTACTTAAAGAGCGCCTTTGGGATAGAATTAGGCGCTGCCACGGCTGACTCATATAACCCCGTCCCCGAGAGAGTTGAGCATATGACGGAGTTGTACACTGCTTTGCAAAACATAACAAGTGGGAGTTGTGTGAGCATGCGCGTGGCTGACGTCAGGGACGTGGCTGACGTCAGCGGCGCGGCCGCCTGGGCTTGGAGGCTGCTGGAGTGTCTGTGTGTGCCTGTCTGTTTACGTCCATATCCATTGTGTGTGTGTGTGTGTGAAGAGCCTGCCGGAATCGGAGCGCGCGACCTGATCCGATTCCAGCAGGCTGCGTGCGCGTGCCAGTCTCTTGTCTCCAAATCCTGCTAGTCCTTGAAAGCTGAAACGATCGCAATTGGCTCGCTTTGCGACAAATCGCAGGTGCAAGACCTAAAAAGGGAGTCTTGGTTTTGACATTGCTTAAAATGGCAAATTCAAATTAGCAGTTTTAAACTGCTCTACCAGTCTGCAGGAGGTTGGGAGTCACGTTTTAGTTTTCCCCACTCAGAGGGACACAGCAAGTGCTGCGATCCCTAAGAGTATACTCTGACTTACAGGCCCTGGGCTCCCCTGGTACCATATACTAGTGATTTAGAAGTAGGTTAGCTTATGCCAATTCGATATAGGCCAATCAAACATGCACACTTAAGGGTCTAGGCACTGGCAGTAAGGTCTGGCTAGCAGGCCTCAGTGCACTTTCAGAACTGAAAAGGCAGCAGGGAGAATCTAATATTTTGGTGATGGCCATATACAAAATAAGCATTTCCTTTTTCACATACTAGGGACTTTGAGGTAAGCTAAATATGCCAATCGGGGATTAAGTAATTGCACCTATACTTTAGGGTTCAAAGCACATATACTTGGCAATGGAAGTCAGCACCTTAGTGTTCAGAGTCACTAAACCAACAGCACTAAATCTACCTAAAAGGGGGGTGAGTCTGCAAAAAGGGCACTTCCTCACTTTAAACAATGCCTGGCATTAAATTGAGAGTGGAAATGCAGGGATAGCAGTTACTGATGGTTGTGGGGAGGAACCTTCACCTCCAGATTAGACTTTCAGGGATGTTTTTAAGCATCTAAACTCAGGAGGGGATTATGGGTCCCCAATGTAATATCCTTCACCACACATCCTCTATTCCATAATAAAAGACTAAACCAAAGAGCAGGACTCTCAGCTCTTTCTTGATAGCATTTGGGTTTACATGTGATTGCATGTTGAACAACCCCAAACCAGTTCACATTTGTTTTGAAACCCATGGGGAGGTCTTCCATAAGGCTGGGCTAATTGAGCCACTGAATACAAAAATTTGGCTTGGTTTTTTGTTTATACAAAGAACCTCATCTGAAATTCATTCCAAGTACATTTTTCTTAGGAATTAGTAATGTAGAATCAGAATATATTTTGCTGTTCAGTGGGATGATAAATCTAGACCTCTTTACAGCCAGATGATCTTTGGAAGCAGTACCTTCTAGAAGCCCACCTTCCTGGAGCTTCAACCCTGATTAGAATTCCACAGGGTATCAGAGTGGCTAGACGAGGGAAATGGAAGTTAGGTAGGGTACTGTGGAGAAGGAGACCTGTTAAAGAAAATCCTTGAATGCACTAAACCTTTTATATACTCTTAGCCTGGCCTCTCCTTAGTTTAAGGAAGTATGCAATCAAAAAGCAAGAAATAGACAAGACTGAGAGGCAACCAGAGTTAATCACTGCACACCTTTCATCACTGCCAATAACTCACTGCATACTTTTCATCATGGTCAGTCTATGTTTTCGCTACAAACAGAATACTGTGCGTGCCACTTTTCAGATATGCTATCCCTCCAATTAGAATTAAGTGTGTGCTACTTATCACAATACAGGAGGGACCCCTATGATACGTTAGATTGTGATATCGTGTCAGTGGCCCCTTTCATGTTATTGAGCAACTGCATACGTCCAAGTTAAGCGCCATAGAACATGCCGTTTGTAATATTTAGAGTACCTTCTACCTTCTAACTCCAGCACTGTTGCAGACACAGCGCTGAGCCGCAGTGAGAACAAGGCAAGGAATTAAGCAGCCCATCCTGTCAGCCAGTGCCTCTCCCACCGCTCACCTGCAGGCATGAATCAAAGCGTCCCAACCTACCTGCTGATCACAGATACCTTGGAGCTGTCAAGTGCCTTGGAATCCAAATAACAGGCAAGCAATGACTTCAACTGACCCTTTAAATAGTGAAGGCAGCAAGATGGCCGCCAAGAGTTAGGAAACCAATGAGAACTTGAGGATTGCAGTCATCTTAATCTAGTCTCCAAGGATGGCGGTCATCTTAGCCTAGTGTCCAAGGATGACGGTATCTTAGTCTAGTCCTTGAGGATGGTGGCCATCTTGACATGGGCAAAGCCCATCTTTGAAACGTCAAAGGGGCCCTATCAAGTGGCGGAGTTGAAGCAGCAGCACGACCACCAATATTGAGGACCCTGGAAGTGCTGCTTGTCACATTGCAATAAATCAAGGTGAGCAGTCAGGGCGGCAGTGAGCTGGACCTTTGTGCATTCCATGACAGCCCTACAGAATTAATAGTCCTCATTATCAGCTTTCAGGCCCATTAACTCCCAGATGTCCGTTTGCTTCAGTTGTCTTTCTGTTCATTAACTTTGGCCAACAGTAAAACAGTTATAATCAGGTGTACACGTATTAGATAGTGCCACATCAAAATCGGTATTTGTTAAAAAATATGCCTAAAAAATAATGAAAGTAGAAAAATTAAGACATTTTAAAAGAACTAATTTAAAATACTGTGACTCTCGGGGTTGGCCATCAATACCTCCAATACAAAGCATTTGACATTTAACCCCCACAGGTCTTTTAGAAATAACTTCATGCTGAATGGTACCCTCCTGGAGAGAGTCAGCACCTTCGATTACATTGGTGTCCGATTCTCAGACAAAACGCTATGTAAGCCCCACATAGCAAAGATGCTTATGAGTCATAAACACGTAGTTGGGGCACTAGGCAAAGAACACCGCTCTTCGCATAGTAGGCCAGCCAGTCTCCTCGGCCCTCACCGTTTATGATGCTAAAGCAGTCAGCTCGGCTCTGTATGGAGCAGAGTTGTGGGGTTTTGATAGCATACATTACATCTGTAAATCGGAGCATAAGTTCTTGAGGGACTTGGTGATGCTCCCCCGCAATGTCCCACTAACACCTCTAATGTTCGACATGGGCAGGCGATCATTTAGAGACATTGCCAAACTGCACCCTCTGCTGTTCTGGGCCCGTATAAGGCGTACTCCATAACTTACAAAATACGACACAGCATTAACTGAGGTGATGAGCCTAGATATGGATCACAGAGTTAAATGGATAGCAAATGTCAGGAAAACCATGACATCACTAGGCCTCAAACAATCGTGGGATAGTCAACCCCCCCTCCAAACAAGATAGAGCCTAAACAAGCATTTTGGGACTGAGCAGACAGCCAGGAACTCAGTAGGCCCAACGTGGGGAGGCTAACGGAAGAATTCCTCAACCATAAGCAGACCAGAAAACTTGAGCCTTATCTAGATATAATCCAAGTTGCACAAGACATGGCATTGTATATTCAATTTAGGCTGGGCATACTTTTAGTCCATGCATTTACAACAAAATGGCACCTACCAATTCAGACAATAGAAGACTGCCCTTGCTGTAGAGCCCAGTTGAAGTGTGTTGCCCACGTTATGTTTGCTTGCACGGCCTATAACATCGCGAGGTCTAAATGGCTGACACCACTCTGTAGACACATGGGCACCCGCGACCATCGGAATGCTCTACGCATTCTGAAATCTGATTAAAGAGCTCTCTTTGTTTGTGGGGTGGCCAAGTTCTTAAGCCAAGCGTGGATATTTAGGCAAAAAGCCTTACGAGGGGCTTCTTAATATTACACTAGGTCATACGGAGAAATCACTTCAATTCAAGGTAACTTTTTAATTATTCACAACATATTCTATTAACTGGCCCTTTATTCAAGTCCATGGGCCGCCTGGCCAAGTTTTTACTTTTTTCACTTAATATATGTTAACTAGCAATTATTTTAGCAATGAATTTTTGGGATTTGTGTTGTACAGTTTTGCTGATACCCATTTCATACCTTGTGGCACAACAACATGCTTCAAATGTACTGCTTGAACATGTTTTAATTAACCATTTATGTAGTAACTGATTTATTGCATTACCTTAACTTTTAACCTTCAGTATAAATGTTATTCAACGCTTTTATGATACAAGTTATCGAAATAAAAGAAAAGGATGATGATGAAAATACTGTGACCCAGACAGACGTACTAATATTTGGTGAAACTCAATGCAGCTTCCAGAGTTACTGTGCTTCCTTGCATCAAATGGAGAATGAAAATTTGCTATATCTAGTTAGATATGGATAATTTTTTCTTGCCCACAGCCAAGGCACACTTTTCGCTGCCATATGCCAATGGATGCACTCTTGCACCATAGTACAAGGGTGTGTGCATTCTCTAAAGAACAGGTTTAGTACTTTCAGTACAAAAACTATCCTTTAACACTTTCCTGTGTGTGTGTGTGTGTGTGCGCGCTTTACAATGTATTACACATGTAAGGTTGGAAAAAATAAGGGAAATTAAAACATTTTCCTTTACGACTGCCTTGAGAAGGTGTAAGGTTTTGGTGGAAATCCCTGTCTATGACTGTTAGTACAACACAAAAATCCATATATGATGGATCGTGGGAACCTAGCCAAGGAGAAATTGTAGGTTTTCCCAATTTGGGTGCGCCTTATCAGAAAACAAAAATTATTTTCTTGAGTCCCCTCACTCACCAAAGGTTGCCCTTAGGTGACATGCTTCATCATTGTGGCCATCCCTAGCATCTACTGCTTGGGGCGTGCTGCGACTTGCAAAGGATAGGTAGGAGCACTGGTTTTGTGAAACTATGTGTAGTGCAGTGTGTGGTGGAGTGGTGATTAGTGCTAATTAAAAATACCTAGCTAGTAAGCTACATTTTTATTCCTGCTCCTAGTTGGCATATTAAAAAGGGGGTAGATAAAGGAAATACAACTATTATGTGGTCATAGTCCCTAATATCCTGTCGACATGTTTCAAGGTGTCCCCTACACCTCTTCTTCAGGACAACATGAGGGCCAGCCCCATGTATGCCACTCCTGTAAATAAACCTAGATTAACGTAGAAAAAGTAGAAAACACACCTAATGTGTGTGTCTATCAAATATACATAGGTTAACGCTGTAACCGCAGTATTGTTTAGTTAGCAATATTATGCCCCATGGTCCGCCTGGGTGGAGGGGTCTGTAGACTTTGTCTCGGCAGCCCTCCGTCTATTCAACCTGTTGCACCTCAGCCTTAAGGAATCGCTACTTACCACCAACTTCAAGTTGGTGGTAAGTAGCGATTTCCTTTCAAAAAGTACTTTTTTGCTTTTTTCAATGTGCCATGTGGCACAAATCCATGCCCTTAGGGCATGCATGTGTGCTACATGTGCACACATGCACATTTTAGGGGTGTCCTTTGGACACCCTGGCACCCTTGAAATGCCTCCTGGTATTACCGATTCGATAATACCGAATCAGTAATACCGAATGTCTTCACATTCATTCCTATGGGCCTCCAAGCCCATAGGAATGAATGGTAGGTATTCGTTATTACTGAATCTCAATTACCGATTCGGTAATAACGAATATTAAGAATTCGGTATTTTTTACCGAATTCTTATCTGCATCTGAAATACCGATTTCTAAGTACCGAATCGCTAACATTCGGTATTTAGGAATCAGTATTTCCCTATTACCTACATCTAGCCCCAAGTTCCCAGTCTTCACCTTTTACTTTATATTTTGTTAAGTGATTGATAGCCCTGTGTACTGAGCCATAGTTGCAAATATTGAAGGAATGCTCTCGCAAGACTGCCATGATATGGATCATCACAGATCAGTTGATGTGGTTTTCTCTTTTTTGAATAATTTAAGACTATTTCTATCTTTTCATCATAATTATGGAACCAATCTTCAATGACTAACATTCATTCCTTTCTATTTGTCTGTATCTGGGAAACAAATCAATTCTGGATTGTATCTGGATTTTATCTGCATTCCCGTTTCCAGTGCTGAATTTAACCACAGAACTGACAAACAGTGTTCTTCTTCAACTTTTCAATATTTTCATTCAATCTTGAAATTTTCATCATCACATTTCCACCACCTTATATTTACATTTGCCCATTTCCTATTCTCATACCCTGCATTTGATTAAGTACATTAATTCTGGTATTTCCAGATTGCACGTATCCCATGTCTGAAACCATCGACTGATTCTGAGCACTTTTCTCAAATTGTTTTGTCAGGGCAACCATTTGCTTCTCTTTGAACCTCTTCTGCTTTGCTTTAAACCCAACCCCTACTGTACTTGGCCTGCTACAAATTCAGATCTATATTCTTTGTCTGCCAACACAATTCACTTTGCTGTATGTGAAAACTCAATTCTGGAGGCAAACCCATATCAAAGGCAGAAACAAAACCACAGACACCATCTCTCTCAAGATCATCGGCACTACTGTGGAAGGGCAAGGTCTAGGAATCACGCTCGGGCTTCATGCTTTTTAGATATTTTAAATGAACCTAGTGCACAGTTATCCCAAGTGAGTAGATTGATGTGCCCCCCGAATCACTAGCTGATCCCTTTGCTTTGCCATCTGGTTCATTGTGTTTCTTTTTACTAGCTGTCCATCTCCCCCTGTATTTATTTTAAGTCCCTCCATCCCTTTACCTTCTCAATTAAATCTCTAATGTGAGCTCTTAAAGCCATCAAACTCAATTACTTTATTTCATCGTGAGTCAAATGCACTTTATAACTCTTTCTCACATTCATCATTTTACTGATATCAAGCTCACATTCATACACTAATTCCTCAACTTTAACATGTGATTTATTTGCACATCTATCTGCTTCTTTTATCAAGTATCTCATTTCATAAACATCGTATAATGAAACTATTTAGATCAATTGCCCCTTTTAACATTTCTCCAAATTAAAATTTCAAAAGATCACCATTAAAATTTCTCTCTTCAGGAATTTCTTTAGCCACAACTGTAGTAATTGAGTTTGAATTTGAAAAACAACTAGAGTATCTCTGCTAGTTCTCAGCAAGTACTCAGCAATGCTGTCATTACAATTTCAGGTGGGACATTCACTATCGTGCTCACAGCTGTACATGGACTCTGTATCTGTGCCACTGTGCTATCTCCTGCTGCACCCTTATCTGGTACTCCACCAGAACCAGTATCAGTTCACTGTGCCCTGTCAGTGTATGGAGAAGATCTGGAATTAAAAAGATCATTAATAAAATGATCCTCCTCATCTGCATCATGATTCTGTTTTTCTCCCTCACTTGTTGTATTTTCTCTTGTTGATCTCATTTGTTTTCTACCCATTGTCTAAACAAACATTTTACTTGTTTCGTCATGTTCTTTTCTTCTCTGTGGCCGTTTGATCCCAATTGATCACGCCACTATTAAAAAAAACAGGCCTTGACTCCAAGGAACTGAATAACTTCAGACCCGTCTCCAATCTCCCCCTCCTATCCAAAATCCTTGAAAATGCATCCTCCAACAACTGACTTGGCACATGGATAACATCAACTTTCTTGACCCCCACCAATCGGGATTCAGAAAAGGCTACAGCACCAAGACCGCGATCCTAAACATCACAGACGACATCCACAAATCCCTCAATACCGACCAATGCTGCCTCCTCATTCTCCTAGACCTGTCGGCAGCCTTTGACACAGTTGATCACCAACTTCTCATCAAGGCTTTACAAGAAAGGGTAGAAGCTGATGAGGTGGTCCTACACTGGTTCTCATCCTTTTTACACAGCCTCTCACAAAGGATAAAAATAAAAAACTTTACCTCGGACCTACACCCTGTCAACAGGGCGTCCCCCAAGGTTCAGTGCTGTTATCTCAACTGTTCAACATATACATGGAACTCCTCACCACCCTACCTAAAAAGGCTAACATCCCTTTCCACCCCTATGCAGATGACACACAAATCTATCTAGAAACCTCCTCCATTGATGACATTCACAGACTAAATGTCACTCTAAAAGAAATCCAACATTGGCTGTCACTTAACCACTTAAAACTCAACCAAAACAAAACCGAAATACTCCTCATCTCCAACAATGAGGAGAAACCTCATATTTCAGAATGGCTATAAGCTTTGGATGCTCTTAACGGCAATCACACTCTGACCCACTCCGTTAAATCATTAGGAATTACCCTAGACTCAAAACTCGACATGGCCAATCACATCAAGAAGTCCGCAAAGAGTGCCTTTGTCAACCTGAGGTTACTTAACAAAATAAAACCATTCATCCCAACCAACGACCTCAAACAAGCCACCCAATCACTGGTGCTATCCAGACTCGACTATGGGAATGCCACCCTTACTGGTACAACAAAATCTCACCTACCACCCCATAAAACTACTCTCAACGCAGCAGATAGAATGGTCACTTGAATCAGGAAATACGATCACATCTCATTGGCACACAGATAGCTAAAATAGCTCCCAATCGAACTGTGTTACAGAACTGCCTGCCTCACACACAAAGCCCTGCACACAGGAAAACCTGAGTATTTGGCTGCCAAACTCAAGAGGGCTGGTCAGACAAGGAACATCAGGAGCTCCAGCACCCTACTGCTCATCCCCATGAAAACACGCAAACAAAAAACTGCTGCACGGTCCTTCGCCGGAAATGCGCCCAGAATCTGAAATGCCATCCCAGTCGGTATCAGGACTATCTCGTCCTTCACAAAGTTTAATAACAACTTAAAGTCCTTTTC
Source organism: Lissotriton helveticus (assembly GCF_964261635.1). NCBI lineage: Eukaryota > Metazoa > Chordata > Amphibia > Caudata > Salamandridae > Lissotriton > Lissotriton helveticus. The sequence continues at coordinate 840,245,957 of NC_136061.1, read as the reverse complement.
CTCAATTGCTCCCTCCTGAATGGATAGCCGCCATCAATACACAATTCCCTTACCATCGTCTCTTCCTGACATTGTAGTTCTAAGACTCACCTCCTGCCTGTTATTCGTCCCCCAACTGCTCCTCCCCCCTTAATTGGTTCAACTCCAAGACAACGTGCACTCTATGAGGTTATCTCAGGTCTCACAGGCTACCTCAATGCTGCTCAGCACACTTGGACTTCCGAACCTATATGTAGAATCCTGCCTTTTTGTATCAACCCAAGACAACGTGCACTCTATGAGGTTATCTCAGGACTCACACACTACCTCAATGCTGCTCAGCACACTTGGACTGCCGAACCTATATGTAGAATACTGCTTATTGTATGAATCTTGCTCATAAACTGTTGTGAAGGGCTCCGATACCCTCGGGTCAAGTTAGCGCTATATAAAACTCCTTAATAAATAAAAAAATTAATTGATCAATAACTCAAACTGTGCGGGTCTAGGTATTGAATTTCTGATCTAATGGGGGAGATAATCAATGGTTACTAATCGCCCTGGAGGGTGTCTAGTGAGGATATATAGCAGAGGCATGTGTGTAACAGTATGCGAGTAACGCTTTACAGCGGATGATTGTCATCCTTGACATTAGATTTGAAAAGGGTTTTCAACTCATCCCATTCCAAAGACCCATCCCATTCCAAGGAGCATTATCGAAGGCCTCTCACCTCTTCCCGACGAAGTGATGCCCTTTCAGACCTGGCCCATGTAACGCATGTTGCCATCCTAGCATTGAAGGGGGCATCGAAGGGGGCAAGCTGTCTTTCCACACACAAACGCCCACCAGTATACAACATAGATTAGACTCGGAAAAGACTAGGGGCCAGATGTAGGTAATTTTAATTTACCACCTCTTAAATACCGATTCATACCGAATCGGTATTTAAGAGGTGGTAAAATAGAGGGGGGGAGATGTAGGTATTTCAGGTTCGGTAAATACCGAATCGTTAAGATTCGGTATTTACCGATTCTGTAAATACCGAATCTGTATTGCCCATTGATTCCTATGGGCCTTGCAGCCCATAGGAATCAATGGGCATTACCGAATTGGTATTTACAGATTCGGTAAATACCGATTTCAGCAAGGGTGCAGGGGGTGTCACTTTGACACCCTCTAGCACCCCAAATACAGGCATGTGTGCCATGTGGCACACAGACATGCCCTAAGGGCATGTCTGTGTGTCACATGGCACAGGTGTGCATGCACACATGTGCATGCACACCTGGATTCGGTATTTTACCACCCAATTGGATTGGGTGGTAAAATACCGATTCTTAAAGCCCTGTGGCACTCTGACATGTGCCAGCTACATCTGCATTTACAGAATCGGTATTTTACCGAGTCTGTATTTACCGATTCGGTAATTTTACCGAATCGGTAAATACAGAATCGGTAAAATACCGATTCTGTAAATGCATGCCCTACATCTCAAAATCCAATTACTGGTCGGTAACGGCCGAATTCGGCCGTTACCGACCAGTAATTGGCCACCTACATCTGGCCCCTAGAACCCCACAAACAAATAGGGATTTTAAAAATCTCAGCTCGCAATCTAGCAAAGACTTACAAAGCGATGCTTTCCGCTATTAGATATCTGAAGAACCTGCTGTGCCTATCAGAAAAATGGTTTGGAAAAATGGAGGTTCTTCAGTCTTCCTCTTTTGAAACAGAAGTTAAATGAGGTTCCACCCCAATGGCGGCGTCAAGCAGAATTTACCTCCCCTGTACGCAACTCAACTATCTGACAGACAGTGAGATATTATCCATTCTGTCTACATATGAACCTACTCCCACTTCTCAAACTAAGATAGGCGAAAACTATATCCAAACAATCTTAACGAATGCTGGCAAAACTTCTAAGTCTAACAATAGAAGGCTTAATGCCAGCAACCTAAAGAATGTGTCATTAATGCCTGAAAAGACTGTTCCGCCAGCGATCAATTCTCAGAAACACATTTGTTGCATACTACTCAACTGTTGTTCAACGAATAAACACATGGCTGACATAGCCGACCTTATACTAAGCCATGAAATTGACGTAATCATTTTAACTTAAACATGGCTTTCCGACTCGTCTTCACCAAGCTTAGATCTGTTAGTTCCCCCGAACTACCAGATTATGAGTCAGGACAGACAAGACAGAATAGGTGGAGGCATAGCTTGTATACACAGATCAGACATTACCATCACAATAAAACATTCTGACCCCTTAGAGTTTTGTGAATATCTGGGCATGTCTTTAAGATCAGCAGATAACCAAAACTGTAAACTCAATGCACTCTACCACCCCCCTGGTACAAAGACCAAGTTCATAGACTAGATAATAGAAATCATTACTACCAACTCTAATCTGCAGTCTAACAATAGTTTTTTAGGACACTTCATTATTCATTGGGAGAATCAGGCTGAAAGTCAAATCACCCTCTTTAAAACCTTCCTGGAAGAGCAATAATTAGTCCAAGGATGTCATCTCCCCACCCACTCCAAAGGCTCCACCTTAGGTTGGATCATAGCTAAAGAGAAAGCGATCGAGAATATTGTAACCACACCTTGCGTTGGTCTGATCACCACATAATTACATTTGAAATTCCCCCAGGAAAACCAAATCGTCCTCATAAGCTATTAACCCCCAAAAATGGACCAGGGACACTAGAGGAATCAATATGGAAAACGTAGCAGCTCGCTGTGAAATAGATTTGCAGCCACCTAAGAGCATGGTTGAAGTCAGTGACCTCACGTTGCATTATAACAAGACAATGTCAAGCATTATCGAGGACATAGCCCCTCTAAAACTGAAAAGGATCTCTGACAAAGACAAAACCTGTGGTTCAATGGTGCCCTTAATGAAGAAATAAGGTCACTGAGACTATCAGAACGAAAATGCCGACAACACCCTTCTTCGCCCCACTTAATCCAACTGAGACAATCCAGGACAGCTTTTAATAAAAGCATACTCAAATCAAAAAAAGACTTTTTCAGGAAAGAACTGGATAATGCAGTAAATAGACCAAGGAAACTATTCGATCTACTAAAAGAACAATCAAATAAATCTGCCAAATCGGAACCAGCCTTCACCAAAACTATCCTAAATAGTGAAGATTTCTCCGTCTTCTTTACAGACAAAGCTAACTCACTGGAGGGGGAGCTCCAAAAAGCAGCTGAAGACAATGAAAGTGAGAAGGGTACTTTAGATGAACTACAGGCTCAACAAGAATTAGACAAACCAAAAAAAAATGTTCGATGGTCAAGATTTAAACTGGTTAGTGAATTAGACATTTCAAAGATCATGTCGACCACTAAACCTAACTACTACTATAACGATCCCCTACCGGCAAAGTGCTGGTCTTCTATAAACCACCTACTAATTCTGTCATGGACTAAGGTTATAAATGCCTCATTATCACAAGGCCAAATATCGGCCTGCCTCAAAACTGGGTAAGTCATTCCTCTCTTAAAAAACCAACAGAGAACCCCTTTGATCCAAACAATATCAGACCTGTAACTAACATTCCCATGATAGCCAAAGTACTAGAAAAATCTGTCCAACAACAACTGAGTCTTCACATTTCGGATTCTAATCTATTAAATGATTGCCAATCAGAGTTCAGACCAACCCATAGTACAGAAACTGTAATTCTGCACATAGTAGATGATGCTTCACTGGCTCTCGACCACAACAAAACCTGCCTCCTAATCCTGTTGGACCTGTCGTCGGCTTTCGACACGGTAAATAAACCATGCCAAAATATTAGATCGGTTGAAAAACAGAATGGGGCTAGAGGGTAGAGTCCTAAATTGGTTTAGTTCCTTTCTTGAGAATAGATCGCAAAAATTCATTGTCAACCAAACCCTTTCAGGTCCAACCAGAAATACAATCGGAGTTTCGCAAGGGTCAACGTTATCTCTGGCAGTATTCAATCTATACGTAGAACCACTCACGGATATATTACAAAAAGTGAACATTTCTTTCCACATGTACACAGATGACACTCAGCTGTACATCAAGGTCGCATCGACAGAAGAGATAAAGACCATGAACCAGGCACTAACGAGAACACTCCAATGGCTAACCAAGAACCACCGGAAGCTAAACCCTTTAGAAAACCGAATTCCTACTGATTACACCCCAGAAAAGCAAATTAAAGATAGCAGAATGGTCCAACCTTATCACTGGTTTAAAGTGTACTCTGAAGATTGTCGACTCTACTATATCTCTGGAAATTACTCTGGACAAAAACCTGAACATGTTAGCACATATCCACACAATGGCACAAAACGCCTGTTTCCATTTAAGCTACTTGCGAAAACTAAAACCATTCCTAAATAAAACAGATGTTAAAACAGCAGTTCAGGCACTGGTCAAATCAAGTATCGAGTATGGTTGCACTACTTTGGCCGGGCTCCCCAAGATCTCAACAGCCCCATTGAAAGCATGTCTTCATGCAGCTACAAAACTTATATCGGGATCCAAAAAATTCGACCATATCTCCCCTCACTTGAAAGTACTCAACTGGCTGCCCTTCAAAGCAAGAATTCAATTCAAGTTGGCATGCATCACTCATAAAGCATTACACCACAAAACACCAGTTTACCTAGCACAGAAACTCACGCTATCAGGAGGGTACCGGTTCTCCAGGAGCAAAGCTGATCTACTACTGAAACCGGCTCGTCTTTGCAAGAAAAGGACTTATGACCGAGCGTTCTCCGGGGCAGCGCTGAGAATCTGGAACACACTCCCCCTAACATTAGAAGAATCCCATCCATCGCGGCAATCAAAAAGGAAGCAAAACCGTTTTATATGAGAAAATGTCTTCCATAAGGCCATATAGCAGAACTTCTGTCTACAGACCTCTCATGTCTGTGTCCATGCTTCCGCTAGCCATTCATTAACCACATATGGGCTTGTATATATGTTTTACATGTGGTTTAATGTTTTAAGCTTTTTTTTATGGTAACTTAACTGTTGACTGATATATATGTAGAGAGGAGAGGAGTTGGCCTAATAACTAGGGCGCTCGACCTCAGACCTGGGGATCTGGGTTCGAGTCTCGGTAACGACGCCAAAACCTCCTGTGATTCTGGGAAAATCACTTAATCTCCCTGTGCCTAAAATGAATGTGTCCGTCCTCATGTAACGTAACTGGTGCTATGTAAAGCGCTCTGATACCTGATTCGGTTTGGGTCTAGTTCGCGCTATATAAAACTCTGAAAAAAAAAAGTATATATATGTTTTATGCTTTCCTGAAGTTTAATGTTGTAAATTACTAATGACTTGTAAACTTTAAGGTTTGGTTTGTTGAAATGCTACTGTAAAGCGCTCTGATACACTACGCAGGGTCATGTTTGCGCTATAAAAAACACTAAATAAATAAATAAGAATAATAAGAATACAGACACTTGTAAAGCGCAACAGCTACCTCAAACAGAGGTGTTCCGGCGCTAAGTGATCAATAGTATGCAGATAGAAAGCCAAGAAGCACAAAGCCACGGACCCATTCATCTGCAAATCAAACAAATATGTTTTATGGTCCATTTTGGAAAGTAGTAGAGCTAGGGCATTTTGCATTATGGCTCTTTTAAATAAACCTAGTGTGCAGATGTCCCAGGTGCATAAATTGGTGTGCCCCAAGATTTGTCTCAGGTTCGCAGTCACGACTGAACCAGAAGTGGGAGAGTGTTTGCGGGCCTAAAGCGTATGTTGTAGATCCACATCCTGCTGTCTGCATTGCAGGCATTAGACGTTTGCTCCTGGGAAGTATTTGTTTATTTTTGCTGGGTACGGTCTTTGCATTATATACATTTGCATCAATTTGAAGTAAGCATTACCTGATACTGGAGAGGAGTAGGCAAGTACCCAATCCCACTTTCTGTCACTGAGTCCCTTGCCCATGCCTGTCTCCCATTTGTCCTGTAGGGGACCAATAAGACTTGTGTATGAGCACAAAAATGCTGTATAAAGGCATCTGATGAGATTACAGCCCATTCCTATTGTATATCCATACATTGTAGTATTTTGTGTCTGGAGGTTTTTCAGCTTCAATTTGCCATTGCATGCACAGTGTGTGGGTCACTGCTCTGTAAGTGAGGAGGTGGCTTTGGGGTATCTCATGCTACATACGGTAACAATAGCCTCTCCTGGAAGAGGTCACCCATGTTTTGAAGCCCAAGCACATGCCAGTATTTCCCATTAATTAAGGCAGGTATGTTTGTGGAGTTCTGTAGGCACTGCATGGGATAGCTAGTGATTAGTGAGGTGTTTTGCTGGTAAAGCTGAGGCTTATAGGAAAGCATGAGTAGGCAACTCTCAACAGGCGAGCTGCAGGGGAAGGTTCATCCCATCAGAGTAAAGCATTGGATCACCCTTGCTATTGTCTATGGTGTTATTGCCGCTGCAGTGTCTTCAAGGGGGCCTCCAGTGGCCCAGCGGCAAAGCTGTGAGGCGAGGTAATATTGTTCTAATCATAGGACTCAAAGGACTTCTGCTGAGGAGGGGCATTTGAGTTAGATAAGTGCCACCCTGCATCTGACATTACCCAATATCAGCTGCCCAAGAAGAGCGTCTAAGAGGTGGAAGAATTGTGTATTCAAGTCGATTGGCAAGCTGGCAGCATAATAGAGGAGGCACTTGAGTATAACCATTTTGAAAAGAGCCACCCTCCCAATTACTGTGAGGGGTAAGGTCCTCCAGAATGCCATCAGCCCCGGGAAGGACGATAAGGGTGTGAGTTAGGGTTGCATCCAGTAGATCATGGTCAGCATGGTTGATGTGTATGCCGAGATCTTTAAAAGTTCTATGATTCCATTAAATTTCCCCGCCACCCATGTCCAAACTAGTTTCAGGAGCGTCAGGCGTGAGATTCAGAAAATATTCTGGGGCTTATTTACAAGCCCCTTGCGCCACTTTTGTGTCACTTTTCCCAGGTTAAAAATGATGCAAAAGTGGCGCAAGGGGCTTGTAAATATGCCCCTCTATATGCACAGAGACAGGCGCTGTCAATGGCTTACACGCTCCACAATCCAATCCAGTCCTGGGCAGTCTGTTGTAAGTATGGTCTGGTCTGACCAAGCTTGATTCAGATACAGACTTAACTTACCCAAAACTACTTCAACCGCATCCCAAATGAACCCCCACCGCAACCCCAGCAAATCTCAACCATTTCGCAAATTAATTAACCTCATCCTCAACCCAAACACACCCCCACCCAGACTAACCCACAATCCATTCGAAGTGTAACACTCAACATTTCAGATGGAGCAACAAAGCGTGACTTTTTCCTTGACAGGGGGCAAGAGGTGGGAGTGAACGCATTGCACATTGACTTCCATTGAGGCCAAGTGATTCCACAGCAGGAGAGATGCTTTAAGTAACAGTAAGATACACTCTGTGTTGCATGATTGCCAGGGCCATCCTTGAGCACAGCGGTGGCCAGAGAGCTGCTGGCACAGTAGGGTGTCCAGCACTAAGTGAACAGCTTTTGTTCCTCTCTGTGCCAGTCTGTGGCTCCATGGATTGCAAACTGCAGCATACTTCTGCGAATCCATCACGCGCTCCCCGCCCCCTCGCATCCAATTGGCTGGATAATAGGGGTTGTAGTAAGTGAGACTCTCGACCCGAGGCCTCAAGTATTTACATTTTTATGGTTTCTTCCTGTTTTTAATAATGCAGCGAACAGTGTGTAGGAAAGAAGCACTGGAGCAGAAGCCATTAACAATCGCTTAGGGTAAGGTTATGTAGTGATCACCGGAAGGCGAGCAATCACCAAATGAAAGTCACAAGTTCTACGCCCCTCTTCTACCTGGTCACACTATCCCTGCCCCAGATCCACACAAACTAAACGAGTGCACCAAATGCACCATTTTCTTTTTAAGTGTACAAACGTGCAACCAAAATTTAGACAGAAATATGTGAAAAGACTTCTGTATGCAATCCCCCATTAAGCAATGCTTGTGATGTTAGTTATTCAAGGACCGGGTTACTGTATTCTTTCATTGCATTGTGACAACTTGATCTGTGGAAATGTAAAACAGCACGTGCCAGATTGGAACGAAATACAAGGGCCGCGTGAACTAGCCACAAAGAAGAAAATGAAAAAGAACAAACAGTGGGGCATATTATCAAGGGATTATCTCCGCTTTTTTGGCTTTAAAAGCCAAGAAAGCGGAGATAAAATTATCTCCCTATCAACAACAGGGTGCTAACACGCAAATTTGCATGTTAGCACCCTTTTTCTCTACGCTTCCCCTTGCATCTCTAATGAGATGCAAAGGGGGCGTTCCAGAGAAAAATAATAGGAGAAATGTTGTTAAGCGACATTTCTCCTATTATCAAGGATTTCGCTAACCCTGCTAGTGATAATAAAAAGCAGCGCTAACCGTGGTTAGCACTGCTTTTTTTACACCTGGTATTTTCCTGACTTAGCCATGATATCCTATGGAAGGTGGATATCATGGCTAAGTTTGTGAGCCCCTATCATCAAGCTAACGCCAAACTTTGAGAGATTATCGTTGGTTTTCCAGCGATAATCTCTCATTTGGCAGTTAGCGCGAGGATTTGTATCACTTCTGAGATAAACCTTGCTAATAGCAAGTTATCTCTGCGATAATTTCCGGCGATGCTTAGCGTTAAAAAATTTGTTGCTAAGCATCGTTAGCGATAAATATTGCTAATCGTTGGTAATATGCCCCTTTGTTTTTGTCATATTGTAGTATACGCCGTGATGTGTAACTGCTACCTGCAAAGGGACTTGCAGATGCTCACGTCAAGCAAGGCAGACATGTATGTTGCCTGTATGAATGTCCTCCTGCACTTGTAGGGCTTAATTAAAAGTGGAAGGTCCCTGCAAGAGCAAAGTAATGAGCAGGGAAGGATGGACCCCTTAAATTGAGATGGAGTGAGGTTTACTTTGCTGCTGCCTGTACTGAACCTACTCTGTGTGCACCAAGCTTTCCCGCCCCCTATACTGTACCTCCTCTATGCATGCCAGATGAGCTTCTACTGCTGGTGTCCATGCTATACCTAATGTGCGTTTATGAGCGAAAGTTGTGCTGCTGCTGCCTCTGGTGTAATTATCATTTCTATTTTTTAAGTTTAACATCTTTTACGAATATTTATGGATAAGACTTCGGAACAGGGCAGCTCAACAATAGAACTGTAGTAAGTGATGCACGAATATACTAATTTCTCAGTACAATACAATGCAGTGGCCTGAAGGATTTATCAATCCTACAAAAATAATAGAACGAGCGATCTAGTACAGTGGCCATTAACCTTTTCATCTCTGTGGATCCCCCAGTTATTCGCTACTGCACCCCAGGCAACCTTTGCTGAATCATTATTTGAATCCAGGCATTACCACTGAGTCATTGCTGGAAGCCAGGGTCCCCAGCCTAAGCATTTTCGATGGTTCGAACTGCAAAATAATACACAACATATGCAGAAACAAGTATTCATCAAACACATGGTGAAATCTTTGATTTAATTCACAAACAGATATGTATATAAAAAAAATGATTGAATTGGGAAGGTTCGAGCTTTTTTAATTTCAATTGAGGCCATTCATCAACCATACTGTATCTTGTTTGATGCACTTGTACTGCTCCCACAAATCAATCTGAGGATACTAACTTAAAATATAGCCTCCAATTTCACATTTTTCTTCATTTATATACACTTCATTAATCCATTAATAATATTTAATTTTGTAAGCATTTGCGGGTCCTCTGAGTAGGCTTCGCAGAGCTCCATGGGTTCCTGGACCAATGGTCAAGAACCACTGATTGACTTAGTGCGTTGACCTTAAACACCAAAACAATAAAAAAACAAAGGAACAGATAGTGAAGGTGAAAAAGAGAGAGTGAGGAATGGATTAACTAAGATGCAGATGTCCATAAAAGCAAACATACATTCATTCTAATGTTACATACACAATGCACAAATAATATAAAATATCCATATCATCTGAAATTATGTACGTACGGAAATTAGGGGCATTATTTCAATGCATAAAGACCGCTGACGTGTTTTATCTTCTGCAAGTACATGTTCAAAGCATCCAAAAATATATAAGAGATAATTACTTTACTAGTGAGCAATTGAGCTGCTATAGCCAGAGATCCCCTAAAAGCGCTAACCCATTCCAACCAAGTGGGATTGATTTCCCAGGCAAGGGGCCTCCTTGGGAAAACTGTGAATGAATGGAGAAAAAAAACTGCTGCAACTTTCATCCAAACTAAGAAAACTCAGAAAACAATATTAAGTCTCATCTCTTCAGCAAAATCCACACACAGTCAAAATCAAACAATATTCTCCCAAATCCCCCTAGATCGCTCTTCTGCCAAAACTCTCAACTATTCTCTTGACCCTGTAGAGAGAAATGCAAGGAGCTACTTCATCATTTTAGAGAGAACATCATAGCTATCAAGGTGAGTTTATAACTGATATGTCTGTCCCCAGCACCTTCTTCTACATTTTCATACACCTGGAAATCCTTCAACCTCATTACTTCTGAAGAGTTATCTGAATCCACAGAGAGCATACAACCCACCAATTTCTTCAGAGAGCCCATCCCAGCCAAAATAATAATCGACAATTTCTCCATTTATAAATACATTTGGTGTAAGATGATATACTGATAAACTCTTTCCTCCAGCCTGACATTTTCCCATCTTCATCACAGCATCTTCATAAAACTGAATCTTGCCCCGAACTTTACTGTGGACCAATGTATATTTTCTAATCTGTCATGGTTTAGCAGGGCCGTGGAGGCAATTGTGGCAAATCACCTGTATATTTTAATTTTTGACAAACGCTTGATGGCTAACTCCCATTCTGGTTTTATACCTAGTTGTAGCACTGAAACTACAACATTGAAGGTTTTAGATGATGGGCACCACATACTTGAATAGGGAGTCTCCTAATTAATAGTGCCACTGGTTTCTCTAGACCTCACAGTTACCTTTGGTGGGATCGACCACAAAAGAAGGCTTCAGATACTTACCTCCTGATGCAACTCTGAGACAATGTTTAAAGTTGGTTTCAGTTTTCCCTAACTGATAGATCCCAATGGGTGAAGCCTGGAAACTACTTTCCCTCCACTACCAATATGTGCTATGGGTTTCCACAAGGCTCCACTCTAGAACCTACTTTATTCAGCTTCTACATGTACATGTAAAATGTTGATAAGATCTAAAAGCTTCAACAATAGCCAACATCAGAATCCTTAGAAACCATTTATGCCAACTATGATCTTGAGTGCATTAGAGCTGACTTCTTCTGAACACTTAGACGCCTGAATTTCTTCGCTCATCATCAACCAAAAACATCCAACCAAAGACCCAAAGCACACCAAATGACTGTAATTATCATCCAATGTCCAAACTCTGTGGATCAACCAGTCAAAATAGAAAAGTCCATTAGAAGAATTCCACCACAATTGTCCTGCCAGGTCCTTTCGTTTGATTTATTTCTTTTCATAACACATAGAATTCAGCAGCAGCCGACTGGTTGATCCACAGAGTTTGGACATTGGATAATAGTTACAATCATTTGGTGTTCTTTGGTGTCTTTGGTTGGATATTGTTCTTGGCTGTTCTCAGTCCTAGTTGATTTATACCCTGGTAGGTGGGTATTGTGACACAACGAGACCACCCTACAATTTTTGAGTAACATCAATATGGTGGATACTAATTGCACACTGTTGTATTAAGATGTGCAGATCGTAGAGCATACCCACAATCTTTTGGAAATAGTATCAACCAAAAACAGTTTTGGTCCAAGCTCGTCAACTTTCCAAAGTTGGATGGCTCCATGCACAGCCAAGTCTCTAGCTTTCACACTAGACTCATGTCTGCAAACTTTAATCACCAGATATGAAAAGCACACCACCATATCCCCCCGATCTTTTAATATTTCAAGACCTGATGTCGGCAAAGTACTATCCACTGGTTTTCCTCAAATATCTTTAGTCTGACTCAAACCAGTACTTCACTCAGTGGCAAGGTTAGTCCATTTTGCTGGTAAAGTCAATTACAATATCTCTTTACTCTGTGACTTACAATGGTGGCCTAAGACATCATAAACCCTTTCTTTAAACTCCCAAGTTTAGAACATCAACTATTCAAAGGCCATCCGTTTCTGGTCTGGCACCTACATTTGTAACTTTTTTCCCTTGGACATAGAACTCGGTCATCAATTCCATAATCACTTAAAGGCCTTCCTCTTCAAACAATACTCACTTAATGTTTAAGTATAATCCCATAATTTTAGCCAACAAATGCTCCATCTTCAATTTTCAATGGATGTTTTACTGTTAGATGTCCTGCTCCCTTCCCTAACTCCATTTGACTTTTTTATGGTTTGAAGGTTTCAGCATAAAGTGCCTTAAAACCGAGAACCAGGTGCACTATATAAATGCTAACATAAATAAGTATAAAAAAGTGTGAACAGATTGTTCTATCGTTGTTTCTGACAACTAGGTAATTGCAACCAGCAAGTCAACTAGGACTGTACCCATAAATTGTACAAATGACCTGTCCACATATATACCCAAGCAGGCCTATCTAAGATTTAATTTGATGTTTACAATAAATATTTTGTTAAATTCACACGTCATTCCTAAACAATTAGGTCGGACAATATTTAATTCTATCTTCATTTGCAAGAGATTTCCTTCAGCCTTCCCACAATCTGAATATTAATTTGAATGGATACAACTGACGACATGTAGTCCATGGTAGGTTAATCTAGTTTGCCCAAGCATAGGTTAAAATATTTATTTATATAAAGAGCCATGTATCTTTTGCCAGTTATAGCAACGTGTTTTGGTCTTGTCTCCTTGTTTCCTTTGTCCTGCTGTCTTCAATAGGGCGTAGCAAGTAGCATTTCACAATTTAAAAAATGAAGCCCTTCGTTTACCAGTCCCACCAGTGTATAACTTTGTTGTTTATTTGAACCCTTTTATTCTTCTAAAGTGGAAGGAGATAGCGATCTTGAATCCCGGTTTTAGATTTACAGTCAATAATTCTCATTCCAAAAGGTCACATCCAGAATGACACAGAAGTGAACAATTATATCATGTGTACCCAGGAGCAATAGTGATAGGGATGACCGAGTTTCAACCAGCTCTCTCTCTATAGTAAACCACTGTGGGTCTTTTGAGGGGCTAGTAAAATCTTGAAATAGTAAGCAAGACGTTTTCATATATTTCAGAGTCAGCCAAATATTCACCACCTTGGGTTTAGTCACCCTAAGCATTAAAAAGGCAATATGCAGTTTTTACTGGAACAAACTAGTCTCAAAATCATTATTTCTTTAAAAAAGGATGGGACAGATGTTTGCGAAAAGGAAAGGAGTTATAGTCATTTTTTTGTTTCTGTTCTTTCCCACCGGCTCTCTTTTGTAGGCATCTGTTGATCTAAAGAATCCTTTTTGTAAATCACCTCTTTTTTTTCATAATCAAAAAGGGCACATTTACACAACAATCATAAGCTGGAGGTTTAAAATTTACACATCAGGCAAAACCAAATTAATAATTAAAAAAAATAAGAACAATAGTTCCAGAAAAAGAGAAAAAAAAAGAAGTCATAGGAAACACAAATTATTTCTTATAATATAACAATAACTAAATTATGCCATTCAGGCCATAGGTCTCCAAAGCGCTTCAAACTTGACTAAGGAGTGAATACCCCTTGCCTTCTTCAGGGCTGCCTCGAGGCCGTAGATTTCTCTAACAGAGAGCGGTACCGCAGAGACCCATGCCCTGGCAATAGCCAGTCTAGCAGAAGCCATCAGGGTTGAAAAGAGACGTGAGGCAACCAAATTATCCTCCTTGTACGCCAACATAATTTCGAGATCAGTGGATGGTCCAGCCATAATTTAGACTGGAGTAGCTGTTCAACTTTCTGCCAATAACCCCTCAGTTCTGGGCATGCAATAAACATATGTACCAAATTAGCGGCATATAATCCATATTTAGGACAGTTTATCTTATCCCCCGTCCTATTACCCTGGGCCCATTTAGCTATTTTAGCTGGGGTATAATAGAGCATACAAGTAGTGTGTAGTTGCTGAAGTTGCAAACTAACAGAGTAAACCGAGTCCTTAACATAACCTAAAGCTTGTTTAATCATTCTAGATGAAACCACTATATTCATAGTTTGACTCCAGCGCTCAGCTAATTTCTCACTACCAACTAATCTGAAGCTGTGTAAATGTTCGTACATTAGCCCTATCAAAGATTTAGTTTTCTCTCCATATAAACAGTCCCAAATGCTTGAATGCATTATTTCTGTTACAACCAAGTTAGGGACCAAATAGTCTCTGATCTGCAGATATTTAAAAAAAAAAAATAAGCAGGAAGTTTGTAAACTAAGCGTACATTTTCAAATGATTTGATTCCTCTCTCATTATACATTTGACCCAAGCAAGTGACTCCATACGTTGCCCAAGATTTGCCTGCCTGGTCCTGAAACACCTCCTGTGATATGTTGGTAATTTACACCTTGCAGACATTTCTCTCCAAATATGTACAGTATCTCTAACAGTCTTGAACTTCACTCGGTTAAAGTAGTTTGGATCCATTATTCCATATAAGAACATCTCCCTCTGGTTTCCTAAAATGAACCCAAACACTAAGGGCTCCATTAGGATATCGGGCGGATTGCCTCCGCCAGGGTGGCGGTGGCCACCGCCACCCTGGCGGAGGCAATCCGCCCGACAACCACTCTCGTTTACCCCTCCGCCAGATTAGGATGGCGAAGGGGACAGCGGCGGACGGAAAGACCGTCCGCCACTTTACCGCCGCGGTCGCCTTGCGACCGCGGCGGTAATAGATGTATATGGTGGCGGTGTCCATTGGACACCGGCAGCCATATTACAATGGCAAAATGTGTGTGCCTTTCCGCGGCTGCAATGCCGCCACGGAAAGGCATGCGGTGATTGCTGCGGGGGCCCCCTGCAGGGCCCCCAGGTTGGCACCACTGTCGTGGGGGCACATGGGGGGTACCTATGGTACCCCCCCACATGTACATATGCTAAGCGGCAGGCACCGCGCGGTGCCTGCCGCATTGCATGTCTGAATGCTGCAACTTATGTTTTGCATGGTGGCGGGCGGTGCAGAGAGCACCGCCCGCCACAATGTAAAACATATGGGATGTGCCCACCACTGTGGTAGGCACATCCTAATACCCACAACGGGACCCCCGCCCTTATGGCGGGAGGTCCCGAGCTCCGTTAGGGTGGCGGGCGGACTAAGTCCGCCCGCCATCCTAATGGACCCCTTCTGTCTGGTCCAAACTGAGCAGGCTACGAAAGCGACCCGTAAAGGAAGCCCAGAAATAAATTTTAAAATCTGGAAAGCCAAGTCCGTCTTGTTCAAATGGAGCTTTCAGCAGCTCGATTGCACTCCTAGATTTTTTATAGCCCCAAATAAAACTACTACAAATCCCCTCTAGTTTTAAAAAATATATATTAGGGACTTTTAAAGAGATGGATCGAAACAAATATAAAAACTTGGGAAGTATTTTCATTTTGATTAAGTTACATCTGCCCACCAGTCCTAGAGGAAGCCTATGCCAAGTTTTAAACAATTTGGTAGTTTCGTTTAGAAGTGGTAATTAATTTAAATCGATAATCTGATTAGCTTTGGCTGTTATCTTTACCCTTAAATAAGTCACAATAGTACAAGCCCCAGTAATAGAATAACAGTCGTAGTAAGCACTTGAGTCTTGTTAGCATTCAATTTATAACCTGAAACATTCCCATATTTCACAGCTTCTTCCTTAATACTTATCACGGCTTCGCCTGGATAGTAGCATTGACCAATATCGTCAGCGTATGCCGTGATCTTAAGTTTGGAAATCACGGATTCCAGTGAGTTGATATGCATACAGGCGTGTAAAGTACGTAGAAATGGCTCTATATATAGGGCAAAAAGTAATGGGGACAGGGGGCATCCCTGCCTAGTCCCACATAGTATCCGAAATGGCATTGATCGAGACCCCATATAAGACAGTTTGGCCTGAGGCTTACAATATAAAGCCTGTATCTAGGACCGAAACTGTATCCCTAGACCAATCTCAGCCAATACGGCCACAAAAAATCCCACCTGACCCAGTCAAAAGCCTTTTCGGCATCTAGGAGAATCATTCCGAAGTCACATTTCTTTTCTCTCTGCATAATCAAATGCTCCAATAGCCATATTGACGTGGGCAGTGGTGTCCCTTCCCATAATAAACCCATGCTGTGTTTCGGAGACTAATCCCGGCATAAGCAGAGCCAGACGGGTCACCAAGATTTTTCATAGCTCAGTATCTCCTCTTGCTTCGGTGCCCTCGTAAGGGAGTAAAGCTGTTGATAAAACAGCAAAAATTGTTCTACAATGGCTGAAAATTCGGTATGCAGAAGCCCATCTGCACCCTTTATAGTGCTTATCCTGGTTTTAGCCTTTGCCTCTGCTGTCTGATAAGCCAACACGTGTCCTATATGCTCCCCATATTCATATTTTTCGAAACAATGTTTATTATAGCTAACCGCCATTTTATCCCTAAAAACCTTTTAACTAAGATTCTTGCATCTATTAGTGACAGAAGCAAAGTATCTTGAGTCATTAAGTCTTTTTTTACGGCCTTGGCATGCTGTTTCTCAATATTACGCAAAATATGCACCAGTGTCTCCATTTCATTTTTGCGCTTTTTGTTCTGCAGAAAGATATATTTTTGTGTAATACCACGGACATACGCTTTCATTGTGTCCCAAATAATAAATGGGGATGCTGACCCTGTATTTACTCCCAAAAAATCCTCCAATTGCTGAGCCATATTAACCAAATACTCGCTATCCGTCAACAATTACCTGGGAAAGGAGAATAGCCGGACTTCCCTCTTCCCAACTTCGACCCAAAAAGAAAAAATAATGGGGTTATGATCTGAAGTCACCCGAGGGCAAATTTCCATTTCTGATGTTGTGATATAGCCGTCTAAAACCCAGGCCATATCTATTCTATCATTGTTTTGTAGTTAATGACCTCTGTATTGATTTTTATTTTATCTTCCATGTTATTAAGAAACTGTAACCCTAATTAATTTATCTGACCTTTGTTCCACCTAGGTCGCAATGTATCCCCCATTGGATTTAGCATACATTGTTCAATGTAGGAATTCATTTACATATTTTCAATAAGTAACCACACATTGCTTTGTACAAACCATTCCAAAACAGCCTGAGTTGAACTCCACACATCGGAGACAAATAGAATAACGTAGGTAGCCACCATATACTAAACCTTCCCAATCTGTATCTCTCTAAATGCCACCTCACCACTCATTGTATACAATAAAAGTTCCAAAGACATAATGAAAAGGTGAAGGAAAAGTCGACAGCTCTGTCTAGTCCTCTGGGCCAAATAAAGTATTTTGATAATTCTCCATCCATTCAAATTGCAATACAAGCTGGTAATATAAGGCCATTACCACACTGACAAGAAGATTCTCAACACCATGGATGGACCTGCGAAATCATCAAGAAACTTTGTCAAACTCCTTTTTTTGCATCCACTGTGAAAAGAGTTGATACATGCATTTATTGCTTACTGCATTCAATAAATGACCCATAAGCCTAGTGTTATCATTGGGCATTCTCTCCTTAAGAAACCAGCTTGGGACGAATGAATCAGGCCATTCATAATCCCAGATAGTCAGTATTAATTTTGAACTCTGTATTGATCAAGTAAATTGGATAATTACTCACAGCTTCCAATTAAAATTATCTCACTTTGGGAGAACCAT
Source organism: Lissotriton helveticus (assembly GCF_964261635.1). NCBI lineage: Eukaryota > Metazoa > Chordata > Amphibia > Caudata > Salamandridae > Lissotriton > Lissotriton helveticus. The sequence continues at coordinate 840,228,133 of NC_136061.1, read as the reverse complement.
AACAATTCTTTGGCTGCTGTCTCGATTTCTTTGTAGCCTTCAACGAATGACTGAAACATAAGGGAAAGCTTACTTTTGAGGGGTAAGATTTACTACTACCACTCCAGTCCGTGTAACAGGAGGGAAAGCATTGGACTTCAGAGGGTTTACTTTTACTATTCCTACTCAAGTTTTGTGCAACAGTAGGGAAAGTGTTGGACTCCGGAGGGGTAAGATTTACTACTCCAACTCCAGTCTGTCCACCATGAAGAAAGTATTGGGCTTCAGAAGGCTTAAATTTACTCTTTACACTCCAGTCTGTGCAACAGTAGGGAAAGCGTTGGACTTTGGAGCATGAAATATACTATTCCCAGTCGAGTCTGTGCAACAGTAGGGAAAGCATTGGAATTCGGAGCTGTAACATTTACTATTCTCACTCCAGTGTGTGCAACAGCAGGGAACGTGTTAGACTTCAGAAGGGTTAAATTCACTAATGATGAGGGCACTGAACTTACTATCAGCAGACAAATCAATTGTAATAAAACCTGTAAAAAACAGTGGTGCAATAGTGATCCTCCCCTCAGCCATGTACAAGGATGAGTGTCTTAATGCCACCCAAAATTACAATGGTTTGGCTAAGGATCCAACCCCTAAAATAAAATAAGAGATTGCCTTCTTGTATCTAAAGGCCTGGAAAATGTGAAAAAAACAATGAAGTACTGGTCCACTTGAACGCAGAGTCCTTATACACCAACATCCCCCAGGAGGCCACTCTGGAGGTGGTGGACAAAATCTTGAGTGAAACAGAGTTGGACTCTATAACTCAATGTGACTTCCTACTCAATCTAGCTCATCTTGCACTACTTCAAATTTGAGGGAGAACATTGCCTCCATGTACATGGGACTTCCATGGGGAGCATATTTGGCTGGGTCCAAACAGGGGTGGTGTGGTGAAGAAACAAACAATGAATTACACCCAGAATCTAGGACTGGGGGTGAATATTTGCATTGTTCAGCATTCCTTCCATCATCTGTTCTTTTAACTTTTGTGACCCGAAGTGGGAAGAGTATGCCAAGACGTTAATCCTGTGTTTATTATGATACTGGATTCAAGCTAGCCTGTCTGATGAGTCGTGATACCCCGAAACTGGTCCCAGAAAACTTCTTTCTGGTCCAGGCAGGACCTGGCTTGGTTAGTTGCGTTGGACTGTTCTCATTGAGAAGTAGGGTCAAGACTTATTTGCACGTGGCTGGATGCAAACTGAGGTGGGATGGTGAGCAAAAAAACTTTGGTTTAAACCCAGAATTTTAAAGGGGGTGAATGTTTGTATAGTTCTGTACCTCATCTATTCTTTATGCTTTCAAAATGACTGCAGACACCACACTAGTGCACATTTAAGTACATTAAATCTACTGATCTAATATACCTACCTTCACTTCCATGTACTAGGGATTTACAGGTAGGTCTTCAGTACCAATTGTGATTATACCAAATGACCATGTACTTTTAATCAGAGCGCAGGCCCTGGGTCTGGTTAGCAGAGCCCACGTGTTGGACATGGCCCTTTTCAGGGGATTTCCTAAAACGTTTTGTTTTATGTCCTGCTGGTTCTTGCCAACTTTCTTTTCATGACCTTAGGACTCAGGGCATTCTCCCACTGTACTGCATCAGGAAAATGCAGGCGCCCTTCCTACACTTGCCTGTATACAGTGCCTACTTCATTGGTTTAGGTGTTGTGCCCTGTAAAATGGTACACCACATGCCCAGAGTGGGTACTGCACTGGCTAGATGTGTGACGCAGCACTGGTTGTGCCAGCAAGCAGACTAGCCTGCCAAATATGAATCATGCTCAACTTGACCTTTCTCACTGAGTACCCAACCCCGAAGGTGCCTTTCACTGCTGCCAGAGCGGCTTTATAGTAAGTCCTGAGGAGGAGAGCTCGGGATAGGTGAATGGCCGGGTAGGTACACCTCAGTGTTTACTGCCTGGGGAAGGGGTGAACCCCCATGTGGGTTTTCCCTACCTAGGGGGTCGGTACTGCTCATGGGACACCTCCTGGGTGTGGCTGATTCTCTGGTTGTGGTTTTAGCACCTGAGGCACTTTCCCACTGTAAATGCAGTGCAAAAGTGCATGCTCCCTTCCTACAAACATTAGGAAGTGGTGCTTACCTGAGTTTTCTAAACACTGGCACCAATGATGTGCGTGAACATGTGTCCGGGCTGCCATTGCAGGCGGGTGTGCACATTTGCACTTATGGTTTTTTTAAGCATAGGCTAGGTCTGCCATTGCCGGCCTGTGTGTGCACACATACACTTATGATTTAAACCAGTGTCAAGCTTGCCATTGCTGGCCTTTGTGCGCATTTGCAACTATGGTGTTTCTAAACATTACGGTACCAGAATGACATGTCTGTCTCAATATACTTTCTTGATATTCATAATTTGAGCGCTATATGCACCTTTCATGGTAACCTATCCATGCATGCATATTTTTATATCCTTTTAGTGCGTTTCTAATTCACGGACTCCACTTACACTCTTTATTATTTCTATCAAAAACACTAATTGGTGATTCTAAGGATTGTTAATAAACTTAAGATTTTGTCAATTTTTTGGACTCTTTTAACATCACTTTTTCCTTTGTTTTATCCTTTTCAGTCAACCTTATGACAGGTTTTAACTATTTTTCTTCTAGACTCGTCTATCCATTTAAGTAGAAATTTTGAGGAGGACCCTCAATATGTGACTCACAAAGTTGTTTTTTTCCATATGTATTCTTATAGGTTTCTTTACATACATGGCTACTTAATCAAAGCGCAACGCCAAAACGCGCGTAGGACATGACATTCCTCAGCAATTATTAACATGTATACTTTTCCTTCATGAAACCGCTGTGATGTCATTTGAACTATAGTTACTTCATTGTTATTCTCTTCATGCGTTGGCACTACTTGTACATCAATTGTATACATTATTGTTATATAATATTTTTGCAGAAATAGGTAGAGTATGAGTTCAAGTTCAAGTTCAGAAATTTATATAGCGCACTACTCACCCAGAGGGTCTCAAAGCGCTTGGGGGAGGGGGGTGCATTTACTTATCGAATATCCAAGTTTTTAGTTGTTTTCTGAAGGAGAGGTGGTTCTGAGTAAGGCGGAGGTGGGTGGGGAGAGAATTCCAGGTCTTGGCCACTAGGTAGGAGAAGGATCTGCCCCCCATGGTGGATCTATGGATGCGTGGGATTGCGGCGAGGGCTTGATTGGATGATCGTAGTTGGCGGGTGGGGGTGTAGAAGGTTAGTCGTGTGTTGAGGCATTCTGGTCCGAGATCGTAGAGCGCTTTGTGTGCGTGGGTGAGGAGACGAAACGTTATTCTCTTGTTGACGGGGAGCCAGTGGAGGTCTTTCAGGTGACCGGAAATGTGAGCTTGACGAGGAATGTCCAGTATGAGTCTGGCTGAGGCATTTTGGATGCGTTGTTGTTTTTTCTGTAGTTTGGCTGTGGTTCCGGCGTAAAGGGTGTTTCCGTAATCGAGACGGCTGGTGACCAGGGCGTGGGTGACCGTCTTTCTTGTTTCGGTGGGGATCCAACGGAAGACTTTTTTGAGCATGCGTAGGATATTGAAGCAGGATGATGAGACGGCGTTGACTTGTCTGGACATCGAGAGAGAGGAGTCTAAGATGAAGCCCAGGTTGCGTGCGTGATCCGTAGGTATGGGTGCGGTTCCCAGGGCATGTGGCCACCAAGAGTTGTCCCAGGCATAGGGGATGAACCTAAGATGAGGACTTCCGTTTTGTCCGAGTTTAGTTTTAAACAGCTGTTCTTCATCCACTCGGCTACTTCTTTCATTCCTTCGTGTAGGTTGGTTTTGGCGGTGTTAGGGTCTTTGGTGAGAGAGAGGATAAGCTGGGTGTCGTCTGCATAGGAGATGATGTTGAGGTTGTGTTGGCGCGCGATGGATGCGAGGGGGCTCATGTATACATTGAAGAGGGTGGGGCTGAGTGATGATCCTTGTGGTACGCCGCAGATGACTTCGGTGGCCTCTGATCTGAAAGGGGGGAGGCGGACTCTCTGGGTTCTTCCGGCGAGGAACGAGATGATCCATTCCAGTGCTTTTCCTTGTATTCCGACATTGTTGAGACGTTGTATGAGGGTGCTGTGACAGACTGTGTCGAAGGCTGCGGAGAGGTCAAGTAGGATGAGGGCAACCGTTTCTCCGTTGTCCAGTAGTGTTCGAATGACGTCTGTTGCTGCGATGAGGGCGGTTTCGGTGCTGTGTTTGGCTCGGAAGCCGGACTGTGAAGGGTCGAGTGATTTGTTGGATTCGAGGAAGGCGCCGAGCTGACTGTTGACGGCTTTCTCAATGACTTTGGCAGGGAATGGGAGGAGCGAGACGGGGCGGTAGTTCTGAAGTTCAGTGGGATCTGCTGTGGGTTTCTTCAGAAGGGCGCTGAGTTCGGCATGTTTCCAGCTTTCCGGGAAGGTAGCGGAGTTGAGGGAGCAGTTGATGACATCGCGGAGATGGGGTGCGATGATAGAGTCTGCTTTGTTGAAAATGTGGTGGGGACAAGGGTCGGTTGGCAATCCTAAGTGGATGGAGTTCATCAGGCGGATGGTGTCTTCGGTGGTGATTGGGTTCCAGGCGTAGAGGTTGTTAGAGTGCGGTTTAGGTTCGGGGGTGGGTGAAGTGGGCTGGTCTTTGGATTGGTTTTTGAAGCTGTTATGTATGTCGGCGATTTTGTTGTGGAAGAATGAGGACTTGGGAGGGGGTGATGTCGTTGGTGCCGGCGGTGGGGTTGGTAAATTCTTTGACGATGTTGAATAGTTCCTTGCTGTTTTGGGCGTTGTTGTCAAGTCGATCCTTGAATGCTGATTTCTTGGTGGATCGGATGAGTTGGTGGTGTTTGCGGGTGGCGTTCTTAAAGGAGGCCAGGTTGTCAGCGGTTGGATTTTTTCTCCAGGCTTTCTCAAGGGTACGACAGAGCTTCTTGGATTTCTTAAGGTCGTCGTTGAACCAGGGGGCTTTTTAGCTACCTTGCTTGATTTGATGGTATTTCAAGGGTGGTAGTTCGTCTGCGCTGTGGGTGATCCATTGTGTGATGTTGGTGGCTGCTTGGTTTGGGTCCGATGATTTGGCAGGGGGGTTTTGGTGAAGCGATGTGAGGAGCTGGTCGGTGGTAATTTTGTTCCAGTTTCTTCGGGGAATAGGTTGTGGGGGGTTGTGGGTCGAGGTCTTTTTGTAGTTGAAGTGAACGCAGCTGTGGTCCGTCCAGTGGAGAGCTGTGGTGTGATCGAAGGAGATGTGCATGCTGGAGGTGAAGATTGGGTCGAGCGTGTGTCCGGCAAGGTGGGTGGGGGTGTCAACAAGTTGTTTGAGTCCGAGATTGGCTAGGTTGTCTAGAAGGTTGGTGGTATTGCTGTCGTTTTTCTTTTCCAGGTGAAAGTTCAGGTCTCCCAGTAGGATGTAGTTCTCGGAGGGGTGGCATGTGCGCTGATAAAGTCAGTGATGTCTTCGCTAAATTGTGTACGGGGTCCTGGTGGTCTGTAGATGAGAGTGCCTCTGAGTGTGGTCTTGGGGTCGGTGTGGATCTGGAAGTGAAGATGTTCAGAGGTAGGGAGGTTATCGTCGGAGCTGGTCGTGATGCGGATGGTGTTTTTATGGACGATGGCGATGCCTCCTCCTGTTTGGTTGGTGCGGTCCTTCCGGATGATCTTGTAGCCGTTCGGGATGGCTATGGCGATGTCGGGAGCTGAAGAGGCGTGCATCAGGTTTCTGTAAGGAAGGCAACGTCCGGAGATGTGGTGTCGAGTAGGTTCCAGAGTTCAATGGAATGTTTGTGGATCGAGCGGGTGTTGAGGAGGATGCACTTCAGGTGGTTGTTGTCGGGGCACTGTTTGGAGTTTGTGGATTTGGTGTGGGTCCTGATGCCTTCGAATTTGCAGGAGTGGCAGGTGAAGGGTCCATGGGTGTGTCCCGGGGCAGCCAGGTAGCATTGTGGTGAGCGGCTGGGGTTTAGAGCTGAGAGGGTTGCGGCGTCGTATGTAATGCAGGCGGAGTGGATTTTGCTGGGGGCCAGGGTGCCTGGCGCTGGGCGAGGTCCAGGCACGGACGGGCGTAGACGGGCTTACCTTTGGCGCGCCTTCGGCGCGCATAGGGCGCTTCCGCTGCGCGTGACCGCTGCGCGCAAGTGCATCTGGCATAAGTGGATAGTGGGGGGGGGAGCGAGGGAGGGTCAGCTGGGAGGCGGGAGCGGGGAGGAGAGACGGGCCAGGAGTAGTCACAACAACAAAATGGCAGCACAAACAGAAAGCGAAACAGGGGCACAGCCGGAGTAATGCAATGATCTGGGCAGTGGTAGCGGCACAATCAGGCACAAATAAATGATATTGCAGGCGATGCGAGCAGTGCTAAAGTAACACCAATGAGCACGAAAAATAATTAGCAGGCTACAATAATGTTACAGCAATGCAACGCAAATGAGCACAATTGATAATTAGCAGGCTACGATACCAGGCGCTCTGTCACAAGCAATGCGATCTCAATTGCAGGCGATATCAGGCAGCAAGGAGGAGAAGCGCTGTAAATTTAGGATGGTCAGGGAGCGTGGGGAGCGACCGCTTCGGAGCAAGCCCAGATGGTCACAGCGTTACTTTAGATGGGGCGAGCCTTCTCTATCAGTGGGAGGGAGGGTCAGCTGGGAGGCGGGAGCGGGAGGAGAGACGGGCCAGGAGTAGTCACAACAACAAAATGGCAGCACAAACAGAAAGCGAAACAGGGGCACAGCCGGAGTAATGCAATGATCTGGGCAGTGGTAGCGGCACAATCAGGCACAAATAAATGATATTGCAGGTGATGCGAGCAGTGCTAAAGTAACACCAATGAGCACGAAAAATAATTAGCAGGCTACAATAATGTCACAGCAATGCAACGCAAATGAGCACAATTGATAATTAGCAGGCTACGATACCAGGCGCTATGTCACAAGCAATGCGATCTCAATTGCAGGCGATATCAGGCAGCAAGGAGGAGAAGCGCTGTAAATTTAGTATGGTCAGGGAGCGTGGGGAGCGACCGCTTCAGAGCAAGCCCAGATGTTCACAGCGTTACTTTAGATGGGGCGAACCTTCTCTATCAGTGGGAGGGAGGGTTAGCTGGGAGGCGGGAGCGGGGAGGAGAGACGGGCCAGGAGTAGTCACAACAACAAAATGGCAGCACAAACAGAAAGCGAAACAGGGGCACAGCCGGAGTAATGCAATGATCTGGGCAGTGGTAGCGGCACAATCAGGCACAAATAAATGATATTGCAGGCGATGCGAGCAGTGCTAAAGTAACACCAATGAGCACGAAAAATAATTAGCAGGCTACAATAATGTCACAGCAATGCAACGCAAATGAGCACAATTGATAATTAGCAGGCTACGATACCAGGCGCTATGTCACAAGCAATGCAATCTCAATTGCAGGCGATATCAGGCAGCAAGGAGGAGAAGCGCTGTAAAGTTAGGATGGTCAGGGAGCGTGGGGAGCCACCGCTTCGGAGCAAGCCCAGATGTTCACAGCGTTACTTTAGATGGGGCGAACCTTCTCTATCAGTGGGAGGGAGGGTTAGCTGGGAGGCGGGAGCGGGGAGGAGAGACGGGCCAGGAGTAGTCACAACAACAAAATGGCAGCACAAACAGAAAGCGAAACAGGGGCACAGCCGGAGTAATGCAATGATCTGGGTAGTGGTAGCGGCACAATCAGGCACAAATAAATGATATTGCAGGCGATGCGAGCAGTGCTAAAGTAACACCAATGAGCACGAAAAATAATTAGCAGGCTACAATAATGTCACAGCAATGCAAAGCAAATGAGCACAATTGATAGTTATCAGGCTACGATACCAGGCGCTATGTCACAAGCAATGCGATCTCAATTGCAGGCGATATCAGGCAGCAATGAGGAGAAGCGCTGTAAATTTAGGATGGTCAGGGAGCGTGGGGAGCGACCGCTTTGGAGCAAGCCCAGATGGTCACAGCGTTACTTTAGATGGGGCGAGCCTTCTCTATCAGTGGGAGGGAGGGTCAGCTGGGAGGCGGGAGCGGGGAGGAGAGACGGGCCAGGAGTAGTCACAACAACAAAATGGCAGCACAAACAGAAAGCGAAACAGGGGCACAGCCAGAGTAATGCAATGATCTGGGCAGTGGTAGCAGCACAATCAGGCACAAATAAATGATATTGCAGACGATGCGAGCAGTGCTAAAGTAACACCAATGAGCACGAAAAATAATTAGCAGGCTACAATAATGTCACAGCAATGCAACGCAAATGAGCACAATTGATAATTAGCAGGCTACAATACCAGGCGCTATGTCACAAGCAATGCGATCTCAATTGCAGGCGCTATCAGGCAGCATGGAGGAGAAGCGCTGTAAATTTAGGTTGGTCAGGAAGCGTGGGGAGCGACCGCTTCGGTGCAAGCCCAGATGAGTGTGTTAGCATGCCTGTAGTGACAAGGCACCAACAATTGTGGTAAACAGTTTATGATTTTATTATGCACTTTGAGTAACTGTTTTTGATTACATAAAGTTTTCATTATTTGTTCAAAAAGAAAAAAAGAATATAAACATTCTAAAATAATCATATCTTTAAAAATAAATATATATTTTTGATACTTTACCTAATTTGGTTGTTCACATATTATTCGTGTACATTCTTATGTCCAATCAGCGATTGTATTTCCTAAATGTTTTTTCACACTAGAATTTAGACCCTGATTTAGGAAATTTAGTCAGGGGTACCCTTTTCTTGCAAACATTTCTAAACATGTGTCCAGCCTGCCATTGCAGGTCTGTGTGTGCACAATTTCATTTTTACTCACACTAGCCTGTCTGAGTCAGTAGCCATCCTGAGAAGACCGTTCACTACCACCAGAAAACCCCTAGGGTATGTCTTAAGTGCTGAAGCGAGTGGTAGGTGAAAGGCAGGGCAGGTACACGTGTCTTCCCTGCTCAGGTAGTGGAGAATACCCATGCATGTTTTCACTATCTATGAGGTTTGCTCTTCCCATAGTCTGACATGAGGAAACGGTTGAAATTACTTCAGGCTGCAACAGTGGATTGCAGTGGAGCAGCCTCATAATGTTTCCTCTCATTAGATCCACAGTGACAACCCTTTCCGAGGGTAAAAGTGGGTTTGTCATGCCTGGCGTAGAAATGCTACTACTGGAATGTGGGTACTTCTCAGCTCTAAAACTCTTTGTGTGCCTTTCTGCTTGGCTCGAGTCCACAGTGGAGGCTGTGGGACCATATCTGGACATCCCCCCATGACAGCTATAAAACATTGGGCTGGCAATTGGAATGACATACCTCTGCCATTTGCGGGCCCGGCTGGATAGATTGAAGGAAGAGATTTGGATACTTGGTCTCTGGAGCCAGATCAAGGCCCCACTGAAGATTAAGACCTAGGCTTCACGTCTTCATGGCAGACAGGACCCAAATTTAGGGGAGACCTCTGTGGTTCAAAGGGAAACCCTATGAACCACCCCCAGCTTCAAAAGCACACTACAATGTAACTACTGGTGCCATACTGCAGCAGGGGGGAGAGATACATTTGTGGGGATGTGGGACTGGCAAACCTGGAACTGCATGGTGCACACTGCCAGAGGAATCTATTATGCACAAGAAGGTTCATTGCCATTGAAAGGGACCGGGTGCTCTTCTTGAATAGTGGCTGACCTGGGCTGACAACCTGCTGCTGTGTCGCACCCTGAAGGGTGCTCTCCAAGGGCTTGTTGGCTTGCCCCTTGTACTTTCGGTGGTCTCAGGGACATCAAAGTTCTCCTATGAGGGACCCACACTGTCTACTTGTGACACCTTGAGAGCGGTGCCCTTTTAAGTGCCCATATCATCTGCGGGATACCAACTGGTAGCACGGCGTGAGTGTGGAACTAAGAATTGTGCCTGATGACCAGATTGCCTTGTGTGGAGACCTAGAAGTCCTACCCGCATTTAAGGCATGTGGCCCCTGCATCATGGGGACCTCAGCGCGCATAAGCATCTTGGGGTGGTGAGCAGATTCATCGGTTGACAATCATGCCGCATCCCACGCATGCAATAAGACTCCAGCATGCTTATTTCATGCGGTGTCCATTGCACAAGTTGCAACCCTTGGAGGTGGGCTCATATCCATAACTTGCGCCTGTGTGTGTGATTGGAATTGTCTGGTGTGACCCTTATTCACACGCATCCAGACATTGTACCTCATTTCCAGGGAGGTGTGGAATTTGCAACTCTTTGTTGTGTGTGACCAGAATGGTCTGGTGTGGCCAATATCAACATGCACCTGATATTGCGTCTCCTTTCCAGGGAGGTACATAATTTACAATTCCTCATTGTGTGTGACCAGAACGGTTTAGTGCAATCTGTATCATCGTGCACCAGACGCGGGAATGTTTCAGGTTACGATTGGAAGTGGTTAAAAAGACTGCATTACCCCCCCGTGCTGTGAAGAACTGGACTGGTGCCAGAAAGCCTTGTGGAACCCTGTGGTGTGACCAACTAGTGCCCTCAGCCCATTTCTGCTCTGCATCCTGTGCATGGACTTCCCAAGTGGTGGCCAGTCCCATTTTTTATGGCTGCTTTCTAACTTGTCCTGCTCGCTAACTCCACCTGCTTTCCCAGGACCCTGACTAAGTGTTACTTCGGCCACGTCTGGCCTAGTGCCCTGGAAGGTAGATGAGTTACCTCCAATCTGTGGGTGTAGTATAGTCGATGTGAGAGTGTGTGGCAGAGTCGTAGTCTGAGGACCGCCTGTGATTCACAACACTGGCTGGTGGTGTTGCCGTACACAATGATTTCTGGCCAGATCAGCATTGCGTTTGACATCGGTTTTACCTGCACAGCTTCAGCCTGCATTGCTGCTAAAAAGTGTTATAATTCTATGCATGAACATATTTTGGATATCGTTGTGACCCACGCTGCACACTTTAACTGTAAGTTGCGCGTTTTAGGGACGACTCATTGCCAATATTTTTTAACAAAAATTGCAAGAATACTTTGGTGACTGCTAAGTTTTAAAAACTGTTTTTAACCATTTTGCTGCTATTCTTACTGTATTGACTCTCGGCTCTTGCATTTTCCTGATTGTTAGTCCCCGGTCCGCCACGGCATTTCTGCCGATTATGCGGAGGGACGCAACTCCTCCCCCCTGGCTCCCCGCACTTCCGGCAAGGGGCGAGCAGCTGCCACAGCCACAGTATTTAGGCTGCATGTGGGAGCGGACGCGCAGAAGCTGTAAGTAGCACGTTTTAGGGACGACTCATTACCAATATTTTTTAACTAAACTTGCACAATACTTTGATGACTGCTAAGTTTTAAAAACAGTTTTTAACCATTTTGCTGCTATTCTTACTGCATTGACTCTCGTCACTTGCATTTTCCTGATCGTTAGTCCCCGGTCCACCGCGGCATTTCTGCCGATTGTGCGGAGGGACACAACTCCTCCCCCCAGGTTCCCTGCACTTCCGGCATGGGGTGAGCAGCTGTCACAGCCACAGTATTTAGGCGGCATGTGGGAGTGGATGCGCCGCCTGTGCATCAAAGGCAAGCCCATCTGCGCCCGTCGGCTCATGGACCTCGCCCAGTGCCATACCCACTGTCAGTTTTAATTCAAACATTTCTCACACCAGTAAGGAACTTTATGCATTGAACAAGCAGAGGATTAACTGTCACTGCACTAACCGTTTCAATCCAGGTCGAGGGACGGAGGTCTCCTGTACCTCCTGTGGCTTTTGGCTTTATGACAGAGTAGTTTCCACCAGAACACTTGGATCTAGCCAGATAACATCCGACATAAATGACAGCAGGGGTATACTGTGCACTTTAAAAAAAGCACGCTCTCTAATCAAAGATGCTTATGAAGAAGCAGATCTGATCAAGTCTTACAATCTGTACATTTTATTAATCACGGAAACTCGGGCCACCAATACCTCATCAGCCAAACTGATTGTAGCCACATACTCTGGTTATCTGTTATATAGGCAAGATAGTCCTTTGAAAAGAGGAGGGGGCTTGGTGGTCATTTACCATGATAAATTTAGAGTACATTTTACAACTATACAGTCGGACGACTGAGAAGTTCTGTCCTTCAAACTTGGGCTCACAAATAATTACTCTTTTTGAGGCTTTTTAATTTATCGTCCTCCAGGCTCTAAAGCCGGCTTCCTAAACTCCATTAGCTCTTTACTCTGTGATTCTAACTATACGGTCCTCAGGGATTTTAATTTTCATTTAGACCAAATAGAAGATAAGAATACAGCTTCATTAATTGAAGTCATGGATGCTTGTGATCTCAATCTTATTAGTTCTGATCCCACTCATCCAGGTGGGGGGGTCAAACACTGGATGCACTGTTCTCAAACAACAAAGATATCTCCAGTCTTGAAGTACTCCCTCTTACATGGTCTGATCACTCGGCCGTCTTCTTTTAGATCAACTGACCTGCTACCCATACAGCCCAAAATAAGTGGTTTAAAGCCTCCCAGCACAGATCTTGGGCAAATGTTGACCAAGCTCAACTTGAGCAACTCCTTATTAGTTCAAGTCCCTTGGTGGAGGACAATCCTGATTTGGCAACAAAGTCTTACTCCACCTGGCTCAACTCTGCCTTCTCTCAACGGCATAACAAATCTTGCCTTGAATTACTTTTGTCCTTCCTGTCAAACAGGAAAAACACAATCAACTTTGACGCCTTCTCATGAAGCTCATTTTGTTTGTCCTTCGGGGTTCTAAAGGGATCCTTGCTTAGCCCGACTCTTTTCAATATATACGTCACAGACCTTTCCCCCTTGGTCGAATCCTTCGGGGTCTTCCCTAAATTGTATGCAGACAACACACAAATCGTGCTATCAGCCTCCCAACAATAATGGTGCTCGAATACATGACTGCATGAAAGGTATCAATTGTTGATTGAACAAACAGTATCTTAAGCTTAATGCGGGAAAGACCAAGTTGATCTTACTCGGCAATAACCTTAACTTTTGGTCCAACCCGTGTTGGCCGAGGGGAAATGGGCCCCTTCCGGTGCTCACCAGGATAGCCAAGAGTCTTGGCGTAATGATTGATGAACACTTACTCTTCGGCAATCAAATTAACGCACCGGTCTTCTCCTCATATAACACTTTGAGAATCCTTAAAAAAATTCTAATATTTCAGCCCATCTCAGTCAGGAAGTCTGTCATTTCCACACTTAGATTATCCAAAATGTACTATTGTAATGACCTCTGCATCAGCCAACAAGCTCAATACTTGAATAAGTTGCAGATTCTTCTGAACTCGGTGGCCAAACTCCTTCTTGACTTGCCTAAGCACCATTTGGATTCAGCAGTTCTCAAAGATCTCCATTGGTTGAGAGTCAAAAACAGGATCAAATTCAAGGCCCTCTGCCTGACGTATTATGCCCTCCATGATTCAGGACCCTCGTTTCTCAAGAAAGCTCAATCATGGTACACTCCTTAATGAAATCTAGGATCAGCATGCTCTTTCAGAGTAAACACCATTAGATTAAAAAAATCTAAATGGGGTGGTAACAACTTTGTGGTTAGAGCTGCTACACCCCTCCCTTTGCTTACTGTTACAGCGCCAAGACACCCATGGCTATTGGTTGCACTTTATAAATAATTTAACATAACATAACTGTGTAGTATTGAATTATAAGAATTGCTAGGGTGGCAAACAACCTTTACAGCGCGGTTATTACATCGTGTTCCACTACAACGCGGTTGTTACAGCGACACAGTTGTTAGAATGTGATACCTTTACAACGCAAGTCATTAGATCGACTTGCTCTAGATGGCGGTCCAACCTAAGGAATAGTATGATTTACTATTCCAACACCTTCCCTACTGTTGTGCAGGGTGGAGTTGGAATAGTAAATTATACTATTCCTAATGTTGGAGCGCCATCTAGTGCAAGTCGATCTAATGACTTGCATTGTAAAGGTATTGCGTTTTAACAAAGCGGTCGTGATAACGACTGCGTTGTATTAGAACGCGATATAAAAGCATGCGTTGTATCATGCTATATTCGCTAGGGTGTGTCTTGGGTGGACAACGTGTTGCACTGCATAAGGGTCCTGGGGGTACAGAATAGGAACTTTCCCAAGTGTGCATATTACTGATGTCATTTCAAAACATTTGGGCCTAGTATGGCTTCTAATAGTTCCTAGTGTAATTTATACCTGAAGTACATGATGTTCATGTTGTGTTGTTTATTGTATGTGTTGAATACAAACTTTATTTACATAATCAGGTGTGAAATCTCTTTGTGATGCTCAGTGTATTTATTGTCAGTGAGTGCTGTGCCAATGCTTTACAAATTGTCTCTGTGATAAGCCTGACTGCTTAGTGCCAAGCTTCCCAAAGGTGAGAACAGGTTATACAGTGTGTGTAATCACCCACCCCTGATGGGAGTGGTAGGCTCTTCCTGGCTGTGGAATTGCCGCAGACAACCAGAACGGTACAGTTCTAACACCAAGGCACAATCAGAGTCAGAAAACCAACATCTAGTAATCAAAATAGGGGCAAAAAGATTCTCACGCATTTCCTATGTATATTTCCAGCCCTAGTGAACAAATGGGGAACCTTGCTGCTAGTGACAATTAATCAAATGCCGCCAGATGCTAATTGCATCCTTAAAGTGAGAGAACACTCAATTAAATATACATTTTTATAAAATCTAACATTCAGGTAGAAAGGAAACTTAAAGGTTAAACGACTCATTGATATTGTAATTCCTTCTTCAAAAATCTTTATTTCTATCATAAAAGATCATAAAAGATATACAAATGTTTAGTCATTAAAAACGATAAAAGACATTATACAAGTATACTATTTTTAAAATACAATTCTTAATAAAATAGTTATACAGATACTAATTTGATGTTGTTTTGAAGAGCGCAACTAGGCCAAATGCAAGGGGGGTAAGAGAAGAATGTTTCATGCAATTATAGTGTCCTCCATTATTTGTGCGCGGACCCGCCACATTGCAGTCAAGAATTTTGCCATTGCGAACACAGTTGGCACAGATAGGTCTGTCTTTAGGACTCTGTAAGCTGGGGCGTATGTTCTGAATCCCAAATTTTTTAGAAGTGGCACCAGCCAATGACACCTAATTCTAGTATAGGCTTTACAGAACAATACCACATGCAAGACACTCTACAGTTTATATGCGCAGGCCGGACACGCCCCTGTCTCCAGTCGGCCAGCCCAGGACTTTGTGAAAGACCTTAGGGGGAGAGACCCGTACCTCCATTGCAAGAAGATCTTCCCTGTGAACGTCGGTAAGATACCATCTAATAAACACTCATGGCTGTATGAGTCTTTTACCTTAATGAAGAGGTCGGTAAGAGACCCTTCCCGGGTGGTGGCCAGTGTTTTTTGGAGCATAAAATTGTAAAATAAATTGGAAAGTGTTTTCCTGGAGATCCTTGCGGACGCATATTCCGGATCTGTCCATAGCTCTGGCACTCCGAGAGTCATGTACATACTCCTGATGTACCTTAGCCAAGGTATTTTAGTGGCGTTGGGTAACTTTAGAAATTCCTGCAGCTCATTTCTGTAATTGACGAGATCCTGGCTACTCCATAGGCGACGCCAATAGATCAGAGGTTTAAGGCCCAGTTCTCAGTGATGGGTTGCAGTGCCAGATCCAGTCTTAATGGGAGGAGTGGGGTGCTCGGGGGGAGGGCAACCAATTGTCTGATACATTTATTTTCTATGGCCTGGATAGTGTGTGGCAGGGTGTGTCCCCAGAGTTCGCTCCCATAGATAATTCCCCCCCGGGCTTGAGCTTTATAAATATGGATAGCAGGTGCCAGCAGACGCAGTGGGGATTTCCTGGCAATTCTTGTGATGCCTCCCGCCCTCTGAGCTAGTTTTGTGCTCGCTTTCGTTATATGGGCCGACCATGTTAGGTTCTGGTTTAGGGTAATACCCAGATATTCTATTGTGTAGACCCTTTCCAGAGATGTTGTGCCCAGGCGGGGATTTGGGGAACTTTTGGGCTTGGGGTTAAGGATCATTAATTTTGTTTTTGAGGGATTGATTTCAAGACCCCTTTCATTACAGAAGCCCAAAAAACCATCCAAGACCCTCTGTAACCCCATGGGTGATTTGGACAGCAGCAGGGTGTCGTCCGCAAACATGATCGCGGGTACGGAAACTTAAAGGTTAAACGACTCATTGATATTGTAATTCCACATTGCATGATCTGTAATGAGTTTGAAATATTCTCTGCCTTTATCCTTTGACTGATATTGCTCATCTTTTTTTATTACTTCTAAGTAAAACAAAATGAAAATTTCTACATGAAAATTGCAGTTGAAAAACGTTGGGGCACATTTACAAGAAAAGTGGCAGAGCGTGGCATTAGCCTTCTTGGCTTAACGTCGCGCTACACCACTTTTGAAACGCAGGGCTGCATCGTATTTACAACAATACGGTGCAGCCCTGTGTTTCCCCCTGCGCTGGTGCTAATTACAGCTGCTTAGTATCAATACTGGCACCCTTGCACCATGGTGCACGGGTGCCTGCGTTGGGGGGAATGATTGTTTATGTGCATGAAAGTGTCCCTTTCTGTACATAAACAATCTTAAATGGGGATTTGTAACTTCTATGTGTGATGCTTTATGCCGCACACATAGAAGTTGTAACTCGTCATTTTTAAAATGATTCTTTATGTGCAGGAAGGGCTACCTTCCTGCACATAAACAATCATGCATGGCGTTCTGCTGTTTTTATGTGTACTGTGCAATGCAGCATACATAGAAACAGCAAAAACAGGGAGAAATAAAGCATTTGTCCTTTTTGCGCCATGTTAAGGTCAGGTTTATTTTGTCTTAATTTTGGTGCTGCCCCATATTTACGCCAACCATGTAAATATGGGGCAGCATCAAAATCAATGGGTGCTGCAGCGGAAAGCCCACCAAACAACCATTGCCCACCCCTTCAACCCGTTATGTGCTCCCGTTGGCCAACGGCAGACGGGAGCACTACCTCCCTGGTGCTGTGAACAGCCAACGGCCGTCGCAGCCCTGCCCACCTCTTAGAAAGCCCGCACCGCGCCTGAATTGCCGACGCGGTTAAGGCGTTAAAGCTAAGTATAGCATGAAATGGTGCCTTATTCACAAGGCAGCGTTAAGCCATGTTAAAAGTCTGCCTTGTAAATATGGCGAGACTCGTATCGCTACATCAAAAGAAGTGACTTTCCTGTGGCGATAGGGGCTTGTAAATATGCCCCATTGTTTTTAAGATCTCTAACAGGGAAAATTCTCATTGAGCACGGACTCTACAAGTTAGTTAATTGACTAAAAGATGTAATAACGGGATAATTTTTGCGTGATTTTATCATTTTAAATGGGAATTTTTGTAAAAAGAAATGTTCAGGCATTATTGTATTGGTTTGCATTAGCTAAAGAAGAAATAAATACATAGACCTGGCCGTCTACAGGCATGGCAGTCAAACCTATCCGCTGTTTCCCTTCTTCATAGGACCTGATCCAGCCATGGTTATTCACTGTGGCCCACTCGAACAGCTCCAAAATGTCCCTCTTTCCTTTTGTGCCAGTAAATGACACCTGCTGTACTCTGGATATTGTCTAAGTGCAATAAAGGCCCTGGGCTTTCATCGCTAAGCCTTTCCTCCCTCAAATTGCCTTTCCTTGCTTAGCATTGCCTGTTACCCTCCAGTAATTGTTCAGTACAAGCCATGAAGGTAGGAAAGGCAGGGCACGGAGATCTCGCAGTTCCAAGCGGCTGCATCCCTTGGGTGCTCATTATACTCTCCCCGCGCTCTGCCTCGAGCTCAGAAGGTCGCAGTCTCTAGAAACTCGCTTGGAATTGGGCAGCTTCCGTTCCTTTGTCGCAAGGCCTCTTCTCTGGTTTAGCTGCCATTCGGTTTCATGCAGCAAGAGAGGGCATGAAGGATGTGTACTGAGAATGAGGCTTGCTCGCCTCTCCTGCCATTGGACAGAATCTTCTGAAGACCTGAAGGTGGTCAGGTTTTTCCAGGGCTACGGGCATGATTCCTGTGCATCGCACAGCAGACTTCCCAACTTCTGCAACCTTTTCACTGTGTGTTTGGGTGGCGGGTTTGGGGGGGAAAGGGATGGGCCAGGCTTAGCCTCAGGCATTTTTATGCGCACCCCACCCCAAAAAAAACTTCAGAGGGTACTACCAATGACCTTGGGAGGCTTCACACCCCGAATGGACATCAGCTGTGCAAAGCCTCCAAACAAGAGCTAGAAACTCAGGTGCCTATTTACAAGCCCCTTGCGCCACCAGTGTGTCGCTTTTAATATGGGAGAAAGTGGATTACATGTGACAAAATGGGCTTGTAAATAAGCCCCTCACTCTGCAAGGGTTGTCAGCTGACATTAAGTTTTACCATGTGATATTGGCTCTTCAGCAAGAGACCATGGGGCATATTTACAAAAAACTGGCAGAGCGAAGTGTTACTCCAAAATTGGTAACGCTGCGCTTCAACAATTTTAAAAGGCAGGGATGCGCCATATTTACAAATAAATAGCACACCACTGCATTTCCCCTGGAGCTAAAAATGCTGCCTAGCACCAGTGCAGGCACCCTAGTGCCATTTTGCTAGGGTGAGTATGCTTCTGGTGCGATTGTTTATGAGCAGGAAGGGTCATCTTCCTGCACATAAACAATTTTAACAGGCAATTTGCTCCATCTTTGTGTGCTTCAGAATGCAGCACACATGGAAAGAACAACAAACGAGGAGAAATAAAACAGTTCTCCTCGTATCGCCTGTGATATAGCCTGGTCTTATTTTTGGCGCTGCCTCATACCTCGGAAATATGGGGCACCATCAAAAAGCAATGGGTGTTGTGGCAGAACACCCACTGAAGCACCCATTGCCCGCCCCTTTCACAGTAAGTGCTGTGTGAATAGGGGCATTATTTACATGGCTGCATTAAGCCATGTTAAGTGGCTTAATGCCACCTTGAAATAAGGCCAAGACTTAACGCCACCAGAACATCACAAGAAGGGACGTTCTGGTGGCGTTAACTCCTTGTAAATATGCCTTCGTGTGAAGGGAGATTATACTGTGCGGCACACTCGGGAACCAAGTTGATGAGGATTGTTGAGGATGGCAAATCCCCTCCTATGCATCACTATGACGTGGTCCCAGACCATCCAGACTTGTGAACAGGATTTAATTTTATCAATCCACATGTGACCTTGCCTTGCACCAGAGAAGCAGCCGGTTTATGACTGTGATCAATGGCTGCCAACAGAAGTGTAGCAAGGGGGGATGGTGGTCGGATCTGGGTGTCACAAGTTTTGGGGGCAGCAGCCTTAAACCCCTCACTCTTTCATGCAGCCGTTAACGCATTAACTGACAGCACCACCGCTCTTTGACATGGCCGCTGCAGGTGGCAAACGCAGTGACTGCCACGGGCGGCACAAGGGCTAGCTATGCCACTGGCTGCAGAAATACCAGCCGTGCTGACCCCCCATCAGAGGTGTAACCAGTGACGCCAGAGCATTGTCCTGACTTGTAAGGCAATGTCAACGAACTATGGGTCTGCCAGTGATCCGATAGGGTGAGTACAAGCTGCCAAAAATAGTGCCATCATACTTGTACAACAAGTGCAGTGTTCCACAGTAGCTGCTACTCAGTCTCGAGAATAGTTTCGTGACTCCAGACAGCCGCTGCATTCTGTGGATTCCGCCACCACCATTTTATTATGATAACCACATTTTTCTAAGTGAAAGAATGAGCTCTGCTTTTTATAGCTCCTTTTACTGTTGCATTGCGTGATGGTAAGCACCTTTCTTGATAGATACTGATGCTGGTGCACAAGGCAACAATTCTACCCACAACTCGATGGGGAGCACCTTCGCACCCAGCCTTCCCTGCCTGCATATGGCAGACTTTGAGGCAAGGTGCATTTTCGACATCTCCAACCCATTATCCCAGAACATACACCTATGACGAAGGTACATAGATAACATCTTGGTATTCTGGAAGGGGGATGTACGGACATGTAATGAGTTCTGTAGGTGGGCGAACACTCTCAACCCGTACATACGCTTCACAAACACCATCTCTGACACTCGTATTCCATTGCTGGACTTGGAGATAACACTGATGAGGGGTAGATTACACACCATGGTCCACAAAGAACCAACTGACCGTAACAGTTTGTTACTGTATGAGAGCCATCATCCAAAGGCTCTTAGGGACAACCTTTCATTTGGGCAGTTCCTGCGCCTTAGGCGTAATTGCAGCACCACCCAGGATTATGACGATGTGTGATCACAACTCACACACAAATTACTACAAAGGGATTACCCGGTACATAGCATTTACACTGCCAGGAAGAGGGCCAGGAACAATGACAGGGAGGCCTGACTCGACGACATTCCCCCCACATTCAAACAGGATTAAACAAATCATTAGAAATAACTGGGGTATCCGACAGACAGGGAAACTTGCACTGGCCCCTCCCAGGTTTGCGTTAAAAGGTACCTGCAACTTGAAGGACCTCTTGGTCCACACACGACCCTGCTCTGGTCTGTGCCACAATAATCAACCAACCTTATGGGGACTAACATCGGTCACAGGTCACTCAGAGTGTGGCTTGTGTTCTATGTTCCCTCTTACTGAGAGAACCAAAGAACTACAGCTATCACCCAATTTAAGATGGGTCCAAAGGTCTCACACCAATTACAACACCAACAATGGTATTTACACCACTACCTGCCCTTGTAAACAGAGGTACATTGGCATGACAACCAGGGCAGTGAAGGTCAGAATCATTTAGCACCGAAGCAACATACGCTGCAACAGACTAACTACCAAACTATGTCAACATTTCACAGAGAAGGGACACGCACCTGAGAGCTTAAGGTGGACAGTGATTGAGGCCCAGCCCAACCTTAGCAAACAAGGCCTCTTCAGGATAGAGCAACGCTGGATTTTCCGACTATCCTGCGACAGAGATGGGCTCAATGAGGATATTCGGTGGGGGGAGGTAAATAATTTGAGCCTCCTCCTCCCCCCACTATCTGCCCTCTTGATTACCACTGCATGCAGCTGATGTCACTAACTGCAGATACTAGCCATCACCAGCGGGGACTTAGAATGTTATGTTAAGCAAAAATTGCGGAGCCTGCTCGAAGGTTTACGACTTAGAAGATACGGTGGAGGCCGGAATTTGGGGCCCACTGTACAAGTGTCTGTTTGCAGGTGCGAGGAGGCTCCAATCAAGAGAGTGATGAATAGAGTTTTGTTCAGGGAGCCAGGCACAGGCCTGGAGGAGGCTTCAGGAATTTCCTGGGGGGTACCGTCCTGCCGGAGAAGAGCCTGAGAAGCAAGGTCAACGCTAACGATGGGCCCAGAGGAGTATCAGCATGGAAAATGCCAGAACCGACACCACGTGAGGGGCGTCTCTAAAGGGCGTTTCTATTGTAAATGTGATTTTTGTATTAGGGACAGCACCCGTGGGTGGAGTTAGGGCAGATGGTCTGAGGAACCTAAGAGAGCGGATGGGTAGGCAGATAGGATAACTGAGACACCGATTCACAACGAAGACTAAGGGAAGTGAGTGATCTTCTTTGGAAGTCACCACGGCTGACACCTTTTTAGGTTAAGATTTTACTAAGTAGGGATGTCACTTAGTCTAGTGTAGGGACAGTCTAATCTGGATTTTCTTCCTTTCTGTAAATGACTCATAAGCTACAGCTTGTGTCTATTCTTGCAACTCTGATGATTTTTGAATTGGTTTTGGTGATATTCTTCTGCCGACTAAGAGCATTTAGAAAATTTATGTTTGTATTGATACCAGTATATCTTTTGAACCTTATTTTGAGATGTTTGTATCTCCAGTTAACTTTGGCTTTATAATAAACTTTTAAAACTTGTTCGTGGTAAGTGGTTCTTTAGAGTGGTGTAAGTCCTTAACTGATTGACCTAGTGGTGGATTGCCTTTTACTCTATGACAGGTATCAACGGTTCAGTCGACCTGAGTTGGGATCTAGACCTATAGCAATAGATCAGAAATCCCGCTGCAACAGTTGGTAGCAGAAAAGGATGGTTACCTTCTAGAGGAAGGTGATCTAGACTAGGTTAAGATTACCCCAAGGTCCCTAGAGATCGAGAGATGAGCAGCGGAAGAATCGCCTGCCGAAGAAGGTGCTGACGGTGCGAGAGAAAAGCAGCAGGGTCGGACGAGAGTAAGTATAACAAGGGTCATGCGTTGACAAATTGCGGTGTTTTGTGTTGTATCTGTATTGTAATGCCATGCGGAGTTGAATGCCTGTAGTGTGATTGAGAGAGGGTTGTGAGCGCGCGCAACCTGACAAACTGAGAAAATCTTAAGTTCGGGGAAAAGCTTAAGTGGTTCGGGTGTATCGAACATCCAGAGTAGTTGTCGACCAGAGTAAAGGGGGTCATGAGGTACCATTGATCGCCCGCAGGACCGAGATAGGGGGAACGCAAGAGTGAGTGTGTGGGTAACGGACGCAGGTCGAAAGTTACCGTGTGTAAGTAACCTATCAGTTAAGGCGATTGTCTGGACGTACACGGGAAGACATTTCGTCAGTTAAGGTGACAATTACAGTTAGACTGTGGGCGTACAGTGAAGGAAAGTGATCGCTTGGTCGGAAGTAATCATTTTCAGAGTATGAATGGGACGCATGCATGACCGGGAGACGAGCGGAGAAAGGAGGGGAACTGCTGCAAAGGGGGACGAGTGACGTCAGCGAGAGCCGCGCTGTGATAGGCCGGTTGGTGTGAAGCCGCGCTGTGATAGGCCGGTTGGTGTTACGTCAGCGAGAGCCGCGCTGTGATAGGCCGGTTGGTGTGAAGCCGCGCTGTGATAGGCCGGTTAGCGAGAACCGTGTTGGGATTGGTGGATTGTCATCAGGAAGTAAACGAACGCGGAGAAAATAGAAATTTTGTAGATTTTGAACATGAAGTGTTTTAAATGTTTGAGAGCGATCTTTAAGAGAAAAAGAAGAGAATCTTATTACGGGGAAGAGGCACCGCCAGAGGGTACACCAGCTCACTATATGGCAACGAATGTTGGGTTGCATACTATACTGTGGCTTGATACTTGGAGTAAGATTACAGAGGGGAATGAGGAACTGACTTTTCCGAAATACGGAATGTTTAGACTAGAAGTGTTGCATCAGCTGAAAGCAGTTATGTCCTCATTGAGACCTTTGCCTAGACCAACACAGTTTGAGGCCCTTAATGCGTGGATTAGGGCGGCGCATGACAGGAATCAGAACAGACACCAGGAAAGGGTAAGGCGATCAGTAAGGGCAGTGCAAGATGCCAAATGGGATGCAGAAGCCAAGAAATGGAGGGTACAGACGATTGAAGTGGATAAGTTGTACCCAGTGAGAGAGGTTACAGGAGAAAAGAGACCCATAGAAGAGGATGACGAGAGCGAGTCGGAGGATGGCCTAATAAATAGGTTGTTGATAGATAGACCACCTCCGGACAACAGGGAGATAGAAGGTACTGAGCTCCCAAGGGAAGACAGGATTGACATAGAAGGGAACAGGACACTCCCTATAACGAATTGGGTACCTACCAAAGGTGAGGAGACACCTCAACATAGTCCTGTACAGAGAGTAGTCGGAAGGGTTGTGGTGCAGAAGATGCCAGCAACAGAGAGGGTTGAGTCTTATGGATTGCCAGATGCTCTTCAAGTACCCGTTACCATAGGTCCTATAGTGTCGGTTTATCACCCAGAGAAAGGGAGAGAGGAAGAACAGGTATGGCTAGACAGAGAAAGAGTTGAGGTGGAAAGAAGGAATAACACGACAAATGCCTGGAGGCAATTGCCAGGACCGATAACGTGGAGCACCCCATTGGATTCAGCAGTGGATCCCGTAGCAGAACAGGGGGGTCAGAGAGGACCGATGGACCTGAGGGGACCACGGCCGAAATCATATAAAGAGTTGATGGCTGACTTGAAGGAATGGGATAGGTCCACAGAAGCACCGAGCAACAGGTCAAGAGCAGAAGCTGGATGGGGAAGTCGAGGCAACGGGACATTATCTCACTGCGGGGCTAGCGAAAGCAGTCAGGAGTGGGACGGTAAAAGTCAGGAGAGTAGAGGAGTTACACGTCATATTGACGGTGGAAATGGGCAGGAGCGAAAAGGTAGAAGTATGGAGTGTGGAGAGACGTCTCGTCTCATTCAAAGTGAGGGAGACCAAAGGACACAAGAGTACAGGGATAGGTTTAAGTGCACTCTCCATGCACCTGATGATAACGTACAGCACTGGAGTAGTGGGAATATGGGGAACCGCGAAGGACCTTGTCATGCGTCGAGTGATCAGAGATCACAGACAAATTGCGAAGGCATGGGGAATAATGGAATGTCTTACCATGCACCTAGAGAAACCAGGCAGAATGGGAAATGTGGGACTATGGGAAATAGAGAAGTGTTTCACTATACACCCAGAGAGGATGGAACTGCATGGGACCTGGAGAGATGGGAGCATGGGAGGACTCCCCATAACACGCCTGAGCCCAGACGTAGGACTCAGAGCTGTGATGGGAGAGATGTAAATGGACTCTCTAGAGATAGCATACTGAAAGCTGTGATAAAAGCCAAAAGACTCGATGTGACCAGCTTAAAATCTGACCTGGACGAGATAATAGATGGTGTGTTGCCTTTAGAAAGGATTGACATGTACGAACAAGATGAGCTGCTGTTTATAGCAAAAGATATTACTCGAAAGGCAAGAGCAACTCATGAGAAACTGTCTGAACTGGCAGACAAGTATATGGTAGATTTGTCCAGAACAAAGGCATTGCAGGGTAACCATAGGTTGCATTATTCAGATCAGGACTTAGAAGAGAGGAGGACAACTGGATTAAAAACACACATAAGGGAACTGATCACAGGAATAAGAGCATGGAGAGATCTGGACAAATGGGAAGAGAGGTGGTCCAAAAAGGGAACTGTTAGGCGGAGCGTGAATGTGATGTCCCCGGAGGGAAGGCTACTGCAGATGGAGGCATTCCCTTTGCGAGAAATACCGAATGGGAGTTATGTACACGTGCCCTGGAGTAGGGGAGATTTGGCTGCATTTACCAACTCATTTCCGAAGTTAAGGGAAAATCCCGTAGAGTGGTATAAGCAGGTAGAGAGGTTTGTCAAGATTTCAAAAGTATTGTGGATTGATTTGAACACCTTATTCGACATTGTGGTCCCAGGAGACTTGTGGATAGCATGCAAGGTTAGTGTTGAATGGCCAACTGCAGAACCAGAAAGGGATGCTCGTACTAATGGACCGTCAGAAATAGTAATGGTAAAATATGAAAGGGTGATGACATGGCTGAAGGAGAAGGTGCCACCACAAGATATAGATTGGGTAAAAATTGACCGAACAAGACAGGAACCCAAGGAGACAGTTCATGGGTTTTATGAGCGATTGCTGAAAACGTTCAAACAATACAGTGGATTAGATGTATTGGATCCCAAAGATATAGGACAGTTTGTATCGAAGTTCGTTTTGGGGTTGAGACCTGATATTTGTTTGATGATTCAGCAACATTTAATTTGTTGGCAAAACAAACCATTGGATGAAATTCTAAGATACGCAAGGTATTGCAGTGATGAAATAGATTCTAAAGCAAAGAAATTAAAAGAGAAACTGATGATGGTGCAGATGCAGTCGGCTGGAAGGGGTGGACAGCAGCAACAGGGAACAGGGACAATGGGACGGAAACCAAATAGCCAGAATAAGGACAGCGAGGAAAACTCAAGACTTAGAATAGACATTGCTACATTGAAAAAAACGACAAAGTGTCACCAGTGTCACCAGGTGGGACATTGGAAACACGAGTGTCCCTATAACCCTGAAAACGGAGAACTAGAAGTAGAGGAGGAGGAAGTTCGAGAAGTTCCAGTCAAAGGGGGACAGTGCCAAAGAGTAAGGTGGCCAAAGGGGGGACTTCGGCTCCACGAGCCCAGTTCCCGCAGCCACCAAAGATTGCGACAGGGGGAAAGATCTATAGACAAATGCCTCTTTTTATAGATGAAGAAGAGTGTTACTACGTTGATCCATTGACGGGACGACGTGTAAGTAGAGAGGAGGACTGTACCCTCGGGGCAGTTCTAGAGGTGGATCAAAGAGGACCGTTCGTTGAGGCTGAAGTGGCAGGGTGTCCGACAACATTCTTAGTAGATACCGGAGCTACTCGATCAACTTTGAGATCGGCAGTGGTTCCAGATCTACCAATGTCGGGGGAAACAATTCAAGTGGTAGGAGTTGCAAATAGGAGAATGACTAACCCTTTGACGGAACCAGTGCTAGTGAAAATAGGAAACTACACCGATGAACATCAGTTTGTAGTATGTGATTCTAGTCCTGTGTGTCTGTTAGGAAGAGACTTATTGTGCAAACTGAACTGCACAATATACTGCACACCTCAGGGAGTGGAGGTACAGACTACAGACGATGATGCTACCTTTAAAGTTGCAAATTCGAGAGTATGCGTAGAACTGTATCCTACCCTGACTGTGGAGGAGCTTCCTCGGGACTTGCGAGATACAGTGTCATCAGAGGTATGGGATTTTACTGGAGAAGAGATAGGATTGATCAAAGGGGTAGAACCAGTGAAGATCATGGTAAAACCAAATGTTGAATATCCAAGAACGCCTCAATACAAATTGACTCCGGAGACGATTGCAGGAATAAAACCCGTAATCGACTCTATGATTCAACAAGGAATATTGAAGGAAATCGTGGGTAGTCCATGCAACTCCACGATTATGGGTTTGCAGAAACCTAGTGGGAAATTTAGAATAGTACAAGATCTTCGAAAGATTAATAACATAGTTGTTTCATGTTGTCCAGTGGTACCGAATCCATCAGTGATATTGTTTCAGATACCATTCCAAGCTGAGTGGTTCACCGTGATAGATCTTTGTCAGGCATTCTTTTCAATTCCATTAGATGAGGAAAGCCAGTATCTTTTCGCTTTTAAGCTGGAAAATCGTGTCTTAACCAGGTGTCGTATCCCACAGGGGTATACAGAAAGCCCATCATTTTTCAACCAGCTATTGAAGAAAAATCTTGAAAGTCTAGTACTGCCACAGAACTCGGTTCTGGTCCAGTACATAGACGACCTACTTGTTGCGTCAGGAACGGAAGAAGCTTGTAAGATAGATACCATCGCCTTGCTGAACCATTTAGCTGAAAATGGGCATAAGGTATCTCCGAGCAAATTGCAGTACTGTCTGACAGAAGTACAGTACTTGGGTCACCGGATAGAAAAAGGAAAGCGCAAGGTGTCACCAGATAGGATAGAGGCGATAATGAAGATGAATGCGCCTACGACACAGAGAGAAGTCAGGATGTTCCTAGGAATGGTTGGCTATTGCCGACAGTGGATAGCTAACTTTTCCCTGAAAGCAAAACCCTTACAAAAACTGACGCACAAGGAGGTGAGTGATCCGGTACCATGGGACAAGGATTGTTTGATGTCGTTCCTACAGCTGAGAGAGGACTTGTGCCGTGCTCCAGCTTTGGGGATGCCTGATTACGAAAAACCATTTTCACTTTACTGCTGCGAAAGGGAGGGTTGTGCTTTGTCAGTTTTAGTACAAACTCATGGAAATGCCCGTAGACCAGTTGCATACTTTTCGGCTACTTTAGATCCGGTAGCCGCAGCGTTGCCCGGATGTCTCAAATCCATTGCTGCAACAGGTGTCAGCATTGAACGGTGTGGAAATATCGTAATGGGACACCAATTAGTGGTGTATGTACCTCATTCTGTAGAACTGTTAATGACCAGGACCAAGACACAGCACTTGACCAATAATAGGCTCACGCGCTACGAGCAAGTTATTCTTGCTTCGGAGAACGTGACCATTAAGAGGTGCTCTGTTTTGAATCCTGCTACATTGATGCCACTTCCTAATGATATAGAAGGCGAAGAATGTGAAGATCACGATTGCCTTGATGTGACTGAACTATGCACCAAGCCAAGACCAGATATTGTGGATGAGCCGTTGACTGACCCTGAAGAAATTTTCTTTGTTGATGGCTCATGTTTAAGAGACGATACTGGTCGGTTGAGAGCAGCTTATGCTGTTTGCACCATTACTGGAGTTGTGGAAGCTGCTTGCCTGGAAGGAGTACACTCCGCTCAGGTAGCCGAAATAATTGCATTGACACGTGCCTGTTTAGCAGGTAGCAAAATTAGAGTCACCATTTATACCGATAGCCAATATGGTTTCGGTGTAGTTCATGATTTTGGGCAATTGTGGTCTCAGAGAGGTTACATGACCTCCTCTGGTTCGCCTATTCGAAATGGGGAATTTGTGCGACTGTTGTTAGAAGCATTACAAGGTCCAGCAGCAATTGCGATCGTTAAATGTGTAGCCCACACCAAAAATACAGATTTTGTGTCGCAAGGTAATCGATATGCAGACGAAGTTGCTCGCTACTGCGCGGAGCAAGGATATTCTTTCACGGAAGTGGAAGTAGGTGGGACTCAGGAAAAGACAGAGTTAAACATGATGCTAGAAACAGTTGATATTTGGGATGATTTAAAAGACATGCAAGAGAAAGCACCTGATTCTGAGAAAAAGGCATGGGAAACAGCAGGTTGTGTGAAAAGTGAAATGGATTTGTGGGTTTCAGCAGATGGAAGGGCAGTATTACCTGATGAACTAGTGAGTCCAATGGCACGACAGATACATGGTCCAGTGCACTTAGGAAGAGATGCCATGCTGAGGTTATTTAGGCAGACTTGGTATAATCCTAGGTTTAGGATTGCAGCAGAAGCAGTGTGTCAAAGATGTGTCACATGCCAGCAATTGAACGTAGGGAAAAGAACGCCAGTTACAATGAGTCACATTGGGAGGTCTGGGGGGCCTTTCAACAGAATGCAATGAGATTTTATTGAGATGCCAAAAATCAACCGCCTCAGGTATGTTCCTGTGGATGTATGCATATTTTCCAGATGGGTCGAAGCATACCCTACACGCAGGTGCGACACACTCACAGTAGCAAAGTTGTTGCTTAGAGAGTTGATCCCGCGCTTTGGGGTGCCGACCTCCTTGGAATCAGACAAAGGAACTCATTTTAACAGCAAAGTTGTGAATATGCTTTGCTCTGCATTAAACATTGATCAGAAGTTGCACTGTAGCTATCGACCAGAGGCTTCAGGTATCGTGGAGCAGATAAACGGAACTCTAAAGTCCCGAATGGCCAAAGTATGTTCATCGACGTCCTTAAGCTGGCCTGATGCTCTGCCTTTGGTACTCATGAGTATGCGTAGCACACCAGACAGGAGGACAGGTCTCTCTCCACATGAGGTTTTAATGGGGAGGGCCATGAGACTTCCATCTGTTCCAACTACAGCTTTGTTGAATATTACAGATGACCTGATCTTGGATTATTGCAAGGGACTTTCTGATGTCATTCATTCTGTGTCTCTTCAGGTGCAGGCTGCTGAAGTTCCATTTTCAAGAGACCTATGTCACGACTTGCGCCCTGGTGACTGGGTCCTTGTGAAAAAACACGTCCGGAAGAACTGCTTAGATGTGCGTTGGAAGGGGCCCTACCAAATAATCCTGACAACGAATATTGCTGTAAAGTGTGGAGGGCTGCCAAACTGGATCCACGCTTCCCATACTCGAAGAGTTCCAGCACCCTTAGAAGAAACAGCTTCTCTCACAGATGAAAATCCAGCTGTGGACGGCGAACCACTAGAGGGGATCAGTCAAGCTGTGGGGGTGTCGGAAGAAGTTGGGAGTGCTACAGATCCAGAAGAAGAAAGACAGGACGACAGTGAAACTGAAGTTGCCACCGAAGGAGAAAGTTGCTGTGAATACGGCTCAGACACAGATCAAGACAAGAGTGATCAAGAACCGAGTGTGAGGACAAGAAATAGGAGAACAAGGCGTGGAGAAGCTAGTTGGCCTGAAAGAAAGAAGATGCCGAGCTTGAAGCCAACTCCAGAGAGAACTCTTGCTCCTATATCTGAAGACTCGGATCTGGACGAAGGTGCACAAAGACAGGAACAGGAAGGTCTGAGAAGATCGAGGAGGGTGCGAGTGCCCTGCAGAAGATACGCTACTCCTGAGTGGACCTACCTAGCTGCAGATGTCCAGTGCACGGAGATCCGGGAGGGTGAGGGAAGTGACATTGACCAGTACTGACCCAATCATAACATTGGAAGTAGTGTTGTTGATACCCGGAGTGGAGGTCGAAGGGTTGCTGACACTCACTATTCCTAATCCTCCTTATCTGAGCAGGATAAGAGAACTGGTTTTAAACAGAATAGAATTTCCGACTTTTTGTTCAATGAGGCCAACACCCGAGGAGATCATTCTTCGTTTGGAAATATTAGAATACGTGATTAGAGCCGCTGGAACACGTATCATTCCAGATTGTTAAAAACTTTGTAAATAAACAGATTGAAAGATGACCTAGCGCCAAGTGGAAGAAGAAGAAATTTAGGGACTTCCCATTTAGTGGACGGAGAAGGGCTAGGGTTGTCTGTTGCTATAGAACTCAAAGACTGATCTTGCAGAAGGGATTATCAGCTTCCAGGTGTGGTTCGGAAAGACTGAATAAGCAAAGAAAAGAGACTTTGTGTTGTGAAAGAAAATCAGAACTACACTGTCTTGAGATCATGGAGGCCGGCAACCCAAACCGCAGAACAAAATGCATAGTAGGCACACTTTTAGTGGGAGTAATTTTCCTTATAGTTTTAGTAGTTACTATATCATATGTAGTGGGACATGAAAATGAAGAGAAGGCAACAAAGGAAGCAAAAATTGTACCGATACAGAAACCTACTACTGCTGGTCAAAGGGGGGACAATACAGAGAAAGATAAAGCTTTACTAGCAGCAGAGACTCGTAGGTTGCATATGGATGAATCACAGGGAAATTTCAAATCAAATGCATATGCTAAATTGCTTTATGAATATATTGATGCTATGGAGGCAAAGGATTGCTACGTGTGCATGCAATTGCCAGCCTCTGTAGACGAAGGTATTAGATATCATCATCTTCCATTGACTTATGGAATCACATGTAGTTTGTTGCTTAGTATATTCTATGAACGTGATGGTTTTGAATATTATTTTTCAAATTTTGATGCTGTTTTACCAGAAGTTCCAAATTACAAGCACATGAACAAGTGGGATTATTATAAGAGTGAAGATAGATTAAAGAAATTTTTTATTCCTTGGAAAACGTTGGTTACTTCACATGCCCGAAGAAATAATTTGACTTGTAAAGTGTCAGAAATTGAAAAAAGGTTTATCGGACAAGTGGATGATCGGTATAGGAGACAGAAGATCTTAAAGGCTTCAGGCCAATGGAAAACAGATTGGACTGAGGAAGAAAGGTTACACAAAAGAAAGGGTAGTAATGGTCCAATAGCTTTAGATCGAGAGCAAAAAGGGAAACTGTGTATATATCCACTACCTGAGCTCGTGCCAGGTGAGGTGGGGTTTTTCCTTCCCATCAAATGGGTGAGTGAATTTAAACTTGCAAATTTACGAATTGGTGATTTGTGATAGACTATGATGGTCTTAATAATGGTCAATATTTATTTATGACCAATACAAATGATATAACATCATAATGAAGGCACAATGTGCATGTTTTTGATTATGATTTTACTTTTTTTCATGTACCCTTATATTTATCATTTTCTTCTTGTGATTAGGGCGGGAAGACGATTACACATATACTATTCAGGTGATATGGTTTATTTTTAATTGAGCAGTAGCACTAATGGTCCTGAAGAAGCAGCAGGAGATCTCGAGACTCCATTCGACTGCAGAAACATGTCGACCTTACATCTCTTTTTTTAGTGGTCATTTGTTATACTACTAATTTGCACTGTTTTTATTGATTTAGGAGTGTGAGGGTGTATATTAAAATTGTTGTTTTCCCCGATCACGACCTAATTTTAGAGCCTCCTTCTCTTTTCTGTTTTCACAATACACATTTTTCTAAGCACTGCTACTCAGTTCCCCACTAGGCACGCCATTCCTTCACATGTGTATAATTGTTTTGGGACACTCCTGTGCATTGGTATATCATCTGCCAAGACAGGTGTGTTTTCCCCTGAATGTGATACATATACACAAGAGATCCCAGATGATGAAGGGCGGTCTCGATGGTGGACTGATGGGAACTCGTTTCTGTTAAACTTTTCCCTACTGTTTTGTTGTTTATTCGGGTACATGATTATATTGGTTTTATATTGGTGTGGACTCACTGCTAATTGAGGTTGGTGTCAATTCTTATCAGGGGGCTTAGCAGTCAGGGTCTTAAAACATACCCCTGGGACCTCTTTTTGTGTTTAGTTGTTCTTGTGCAGCTTTGGTTGCAGGTCTTGATCATTATTTGCACCGTAACATTTAATACAAAACGCATTTCAATTCATACTGGTTGGGTCATGTGCTAGTTTCAGGTGTTGTACAACCTCCTGCCGTAATTATGGCCACTAATCCTGGTTTAGCATTTGATGATGCTGAAATTGATTCGATCTTAGCGGATAATCCTAGTATTTTAGATACTATACCACCTATCCAATTAACTAGCGATGATGGGTGGGCTAAAATCCTTGTACATAAAAAGAACCAGGCAAGGGTCTGTGTCCATGGCATCATCATGGCAGAATACCTTGGGGGCAATTGTGCTCCTAGTGGGTTAATCGTGAATAATGCTCCTCGTCTTTTCCTTGATAATAAGGATTTCTGCAAGGACTGGTATCTCATCGCGTGGAAGTGTACGCGAGATTGGCTAGTGTTGATCATCAAAACAGCCAAAAAAAGATCTGATGAAATATTGGTCGAAATTCAAACTTTAGAGGGCCAGATCAGGACAACTCTGTCTGGTAAGATAATCAGCAAAGGACAGGAGGAAGGAAATAAAACCAGCAAAGAACTTAGGGATTCTATCCTGTTCAATAAACTTGAAAAATTTAAGAAAGACCTGGCCAAGTTTTCTGCTGAGACTGTATATCCGTATACGGGGGATAATTACGTACCGGCGGCTTTTAACAACAATGGCCGGACAGGAGGATCGACATATGGTACGTCAAATTCTGATGAGACATCTACTGACTCTGACTCTTCCAACCAAGGTAGTAATAAGGGTGGCGCGAGAGGGCGAGGTAATAACAGGAGAAACCGAAGGGGTTGTAATCCCTACTATAGCCAACCTCCGATTCCACCTTGGTGGCAACCATCACCTTGGGGTCCACCTACTTTTCCTCCGTCAGGTCCCTTTGGACCACAACAACCATACCCTGACTTTCACCAGCAGCCTTTTTTAGGACAGGGTTTTGGACGTCCGAGAGGCCGACGGAGAACCCAACAACAAGGCCAAGTCCGTTGGAATCTTGCTCCAGCAACAATGGACTTGAGAAACGGCAAGAAGATTCCGCAGGAACAGGCAGGAACGTCAGCCTCGTGATAAATCTGAGTAAACACGTTCTTACGCACACTGAAGAACTGGTCCTCAATAAAGGACTTGGTTTTGTGAAAACCAATAAGGGTGACCCGTTTCTTATACAAACAGAAATGGGAAAATTCTTTCGTAAAATCAGGCTCCATTATCTGTTTGCTAATAAAACGATTGCAACACAGAGAGGAGACATAGAGAACACTGGTCTTAAGAGACCCTCCACCTTTAACCCCAGTACCGTGGGTTTACCAGCCAAAGTACAGACCTTCGAAGAGGCAGTAGATCACGATCTGAGACAGTTGTACCTCCAACCTCAAAATTGTTTTGTGAACCTGTCCAAAGATGAACAGGAGGCTGTGACGACTCTGGCAAATCTGGAGTCGGTGATAATCAAACCAGCCGACAAGGGTGGGGCAACTGTACTAATGGATGTGGAAACATACCGTGAAGAATGTATGCGCCAACTTAATGACACAAGGGCATACCGGAAACTGGACAGTGACCCCACTGATAGGCTGACCGTGGTTATTGGCCATATTGTTGAGAAAGGCCTAGCGGAAGGATGGATTACACAACAGGAATCCCAATACCTATGCACTGTTAATCCTAAAATGCCGTACTTTTACACGCTACCAAAAGTACACAAGACACAACGCCCCCCACCTGGTAGACCTATTATATCGGGTATTGGTTCACTGCTGGAGCCTTTATCTACTTTCGTAGACTTTTTCTTGCAGCCAATAGTGCGGGAGATGCCCACTTTCCTTAAAGATACTAAAGATGTCCTAAGGATCCTGCCAGGTATTGAATTCAACAAAGACCTTGACCTTTTGGTGTCATTTGATGTGGAGAGTTTATACACATCAATTCCACAAACCGAGACTTTAGAGGCCATTGGAGCCCTTCTGACCAACAGAGATCTTAATTTTATCACTCCGGTCAGTTTCATAATGACTCTGGCAACGGTTGCCATGACTGAGAACTTCTTCCAATATGAGGAATCGATCTACTTACAAGTTAGCGGGACGAGCATGGGAAGTGTTTTTGCTCCTAGTCTCGCTAACTTGTATGTTCACACATTCGAACAAACACACGTACTCGCAGACACTAACCCCCATCTTCAATGTCTGCGAGTATGGAAAAGATACATAGACGACATTTTTGTCGTGTGGCGAGGAACGGAGGATGAACTTCGTCAGTTTCATGTATGGCTGAACGAAAGGAATCAATTCCTTAAATTTACCATTGATTTTGATAAACATCAATTATCATTTCTAGATTTGTTAATTTCTGCATCAGGAGGGGTTTTACAATCTGAGTTATATCGGAAACCAATGGCAAGGAATTCCTTGTTAAATTACAAAAGTTTCCATCCCAAAGCACTAAGGGATAATTTGCCCTTTGGGCAATTCCTCCGTATCCAGAGGAATTGTTCCACCAAGACTGCTTTTCAAGAACATTCCCAAGCCCTTGAAAGAAATTTACAAGACAAGAAATATCCTAAGCGTCTAATTAAACATGCGAAGAAAAGGGCTGCTAATAACAATAGGGAATGTCTGTTAGAATTGGCCCCTCCGAAAATCCAACAAGAAAGAATTACTTGTGTAAACACATACAGCACATTTTCTAATAAGATTCAAAAAATTGTCAAAAAACATTGGAAGATTCTCAATACAGGTGCAGATTCAATACCCCCTCCTCTGTTTGCCTTCAAGAGAGGCCAAAACTTGAGGGATCAGCTGGTCCACACCAGACCTAAAACCGTGATCCCCCGGGCGGTTGGCACTCTATGGCACTTGCCCGCAGTTACTGGACACCATCCCTGTGGTAACTGCGCGGCTTGCCCCCAAACTACCAAAACACTCACTATAGACATAGGCACTGACAGACCTTGGCAACTTAGACGGTTTACGAACTGTAACAGTTCCAACTTGATCTACTTGATAACATGCCCTTGCAAATTGAACTATGTGGGGATGACCACCCAAAAAATTAAACTAAGAATTTCTGAGCATAAAAGCTTGATTCTCTGTTGTAAACAAGCAACGAAACTGACGAATCACTTTTTGCAAGTAGGTCATCATCCATCTGACATATTTTGGACGGTATTGGACCAACCATGGATCCCTCCTTCTGTAACTGACACCTCCAAATTCCTGTTCAGATGTGAACAAAAATGGGTCTATAGACTTCAGAGCGATAGATGTGGGTTGAACGAAGATATCCCATAGATGTCGCTTTAGACGCTTGGCACGACTGTCAATATTGTCTTTAATACCTTTAATATTCTCGAAATTTAAAATACAATCCTTTTGGATCACCAGACTATGCATAGCGTGTTTGTAACAAGTGGCTCTATTCTATCGAGATTGCCAACACTGTTTTCATGAGATAACGTGGTTATTCCATGAACATATTGTTTACATGCATGACATAGAGTTTGGCTTTAATAATATGAAATTGTAGATACCATGGCCCTCGACAATTCTGTTAAAGCAGTAAGATTATGAGCTAAACTATAGCCACATGAGTGATGGAATTGTGCTATTTCACTACTAGGAGAATATGCTGGAAAATGTTGCTAGCGAAATGAAGTGGATAGGGTTGCCCAGACTGGATGTAAGCCGAGTTTCCCATTCCTGGGCTATGTGCACCTTCCTTGACATTGCCCATGCTGCAATTTTCTGCTGTAGTTATCAGAGTCCAAACGGGGATTGGAACTGTTGTTCCCGGGGCACTGACTAATATTGTCATTTTTAATGATCATAATTTCGAATCATCAACATTGCGGGTCTTTGATAATAAAGTCGCCCTTCAAGAATAGGGGATAACGTATCCCTTCGAGTGTTTTGGTATCCGGGTGGGGTTGCGAACCACTAATCCGGATGCATTGTTCGTCAGAACTACACTTCCCGACAGCAATAGTGCGTTGGGACGTAATCACGCGCCGGGCACGTTTGTACACGCCCAACGCTCAATGCGGAAGCAGGACATGCATTTATCTCCCTTCGGTGCACCGAGTCGGTTCCTCCCCACGATAGAGCTTTGAGGGACGACCGGTGTACCGACGGAGAGGTAAGTTCTACTTACGATTGTTAAAGAGTGCAGACCGTGTATGTTGGGACTATCTCAGGTCTCGGCTCTTTTGGAGTCTTAGTCTGTTGGTTGCTGCTTTCGAGTCACAGGACCGATAACAATTTGCAACAATACATTCCCATAAGCGGTGAATGTAACCAGGTGGTGTCAATTGACATCGGCAGGCATATGCGGCGTCGCCACTGGCGTATGTTAAGACTAGTTAGATGAGGAATGTATTTAGGTGTATACATATACATCTTTTTTGTCGTTTTCTTTATAGTGCGGTGCATCCACTACCTGAGCTTGTGCCAGGTGAGGTGGGGTTTTTCCTTCCCATCAAATGGGTGAGTGAATTTAAACTTGCAAATTTACGAATTGGTGATTTGTGATAGACTATGATGGTCTTAATAATGGTCAATATTTATTTATGACCAATACAAATGATATAACATCATAATGAAGGCACAATGTGCATGTTTTTGATTATGATTTTACTTTTTTTCATGTACCCTTATATTTATCATTTTCTTCTTGTCATTAGGACGGGAAGACGATTACACATATACTATTCAGGTGATATGGTTTATTTTTAATTGAGCAGTAGCACTAATGGTCCTGAAGAAGCAGCAGGAGATCTCGAGACTCCATTCGACTGCAGAAACATGTCGACCTTACATCTCTTTTTTTAGTGGTCATTTGTTATACTACTAATTTGCACTGTTTTTATTGATTTAGGAGTGTGAGGGTGTATATTAAAATTGTTGTTTTCCCCGATCACGACCTAATTTTAGAGCCTCGTTCTCTTTTCTGTTTTCACAATACACATTTTTCTAAGCACTGCTACTCAGTTCCCCACTAGGCACGCCATTCCTTCACATCTGTATAATTGTTTTGGGACACTCCTGTGCATTGGTATATCATCTGCCAAGACAGGTGTGTTTTCTCCTGAATGTGATACATATACACAAGAGATCCCAGATGATGAAGGGCGGTCTCGATGGTGGACTGATGGAAACTCGTTTCTGTTAAACTTTTCCCTACTGTTTTGTTGTTTATTCGGGTACATGATTATATTGGTTTTATATTGGTGTGGACTCACTGCTAATTGAGGTTGGTGTATATAGGGGTAAAACCTATGATGAGAATGTGTTTGTGGGAGAAGTAACTTGTGAACATGCTTTCCAATTAGAATATTATACAAAAGATTTCTTGAAGGGAATGCAGGTGATCCCGAATGTATATTTTGTTTGTGGAAGAAATGCATACGTGAAACTGCCAGATAATTGGTATGGATCATGTTATTTAGCAATTGTCTTCCCCAAAATATACCATGCTAAGGATCTAGAAATTATAGAGGGAAGAACTCAAGCTAGAGGAAGAAGGGATGTAAGCGATGAGGAGGTAGTTGGAGACGTATTTGGTGCTATTTTTCCTCTTTTAGGGATAGTACTGAATGATGTCAAGATCAGAAGATTGGCAACAGTTGTAGATAGGTTGTCCGCCAGTACTGCTAGATCATTAATGCTGGTGGAGGGAGAGATGCAATCGATAAGGGCAATGGTTCTTCAGAACCGACTTGCTCTAGACGTTCTGTTAGCCAAAGAGGGAGGAGTCTGTAAGGCTTTGAAGGTTCAGGAATGTTGTACTTACATTCCAGACAATTCAAAACCTCTAGAAAAGTATATACGGAACATCACTGAAATTCATCATGAGATTGAGGATTTGACACAGATAAATGTGTGGGAAAAAGTAGGTCACGGAATGGGTAAAGTTGGAGGTTGGTTTGCCAACCTAGGAAAGGGTTTCATTTGGTACTTACTGAAACCTATCATCATAATAGTGATTTGTATAATCACCTTGTGGGGATTGGTGCGGCTGTATCAATGGTATAGATCAAATAGGTTGCAGAGATCCATGAGAGAGCAGGAGAGGAGATTAGCTGCGATGCAGGATAATCAGTACAGGAGTCTGAGGGCTCTAGAGATGATGAAACGAGAGAGTACTGCAACGAGTTCAGTTTGATTCAGTTCATACCTCAGGGATGGTGTTGTGATGGTGATGACTACTAAAAGTCATCAAAGGGGGGAACTGAGAGAGCGCAAATCGAGAAAAAAATTAGAAGTGCATCATATTTACAAGCACGTTGCATTAGTTTAGTAAAGATTACATAAGAGTGTCGAATTTATAGAGTGAAAATACATAAGAGTGTTTAATTAAAATAGAATGCATATATCAGTGTGAAAAGCTAATGTAGAAGTGTGTAGAGATGTCAGAATGATGTTGAAATCCCATGTTATGTGGCTGTTGTAGAGGAGAATGTAATACTGATAAACGTAGAAATGTGTAGGCCACATGGCAGTTCACAGAGAATGAAAGGTGTTGTTACACTCTCACATGATATGGATTTTAATGTTGCTGTAATTCAAAGTATTATTGATCATAGAACTGAAATATATGTTTTATAGAAGTGTTTCATATAACCATTGTGTGTAATAAGTTAGAATACTGTTTAGACTAAGAAATTAAAGGTTTACAGAGTGCACAGGCCCGTTTCATGTAAGTCTAATAGGCCGGAATAGATAAGGTCATTTCTTTTGATCTGCATGTGTTAGTTAGAGAAATGTTATGTTAAGCATAAATTGCGGAGCCTGCTCGAAGGTTTACGACTTAGAAGATACGGTGGAGGCCGGAATTTGGGGCCCACTGTACAAGTGTCTGTTTGCAGGTGCGAGGAGGCTCCAATCAAGAGAGTGATGAATAGAGTTTTGTTCAGGGAGCCAGGCACAGGCCTGGAGGAGGCTTCAGGAATTTCCTGGGGGTTACCGTCCTGCCGGAGAAGAGCCTGAGAAGCAAGGTCAACGCTAACGATGGGCCCAGAGGAGTATCAGCATGGAAAATGCCAGAACCGACACCACGTGAGGGGCGTCTCTTAAGGGCGTTTCTATTGTAAATGTGATTTTTGTATTAGGGACAGCACCCGTGGGTGGAGTTAGGGCAGATGGTCTGAGGAACCTAAGAGAGCGGATGGGTAGGCAGATAGGATAACTGAGACACACCGATTCACAACGAAGACTAAGGGAAGTGAGTGATCTTCTTTGGAAGTCACCACGGCTGACACCTTTTTAGGTTAAGATTTTACTAAGTAGGGATGTCACTTAGTCTAGTGTAGGGACAGTCTAATCTGGATTTTCTTCCTTTCTGTAAATGACTCATAAGCTACAGCTTCTGTCTATTCTTGCAACTCTGATGATTTTCGAATTGGTTTTGGTGATATTCTTCTGCCGACTAAGAGCATTTAGAAAATTTATGTTTGTATTGATACCAGTATATCTTTTGAACCTTATTTTGAGATGTTTGTATCTCCAGTTAACTTTGGCTTTATAATAAACTTTTAAAACTTATTCGTGGTAAGTGGTTCTTTAGAGTGGTGTAAGTCCTTAACTGATTGACCTAGTGGTGGATTGCCTTTTACTCTATGACAGGTATCAACGGTTCAGTCGACCTGAGTTGGGATCTAGACCTATAGCAATAGATCAGAAATCCCGCCGCAACACACCCGTGAAGATAGTGCATCAAGACAGGTCCTGAAGAATTGCTGAGTGATTTATACACATAAGACAAGTAACATGTTGACCATGACTACACACATATAGACACCTCTGACCATCATAATCGGCGGTATCCCTATTCTGGTTTTAATTGAGACGAGTGGGCTCTCAGATTAAAATTCATTTTG
The DNA here is from genome assembly GCF_964261635.1 of Lissotriton helveticus. NCBI lineage: Eukaryota > Metazoa > Chordata > Amphibia > Caudata > Salamandridae > Lissotriton > Lissotriton helveticus. The sequence goes on along the minus strand of NC_136061.1, from coordinate 840,187,864 downwards.
GAGCACCACCTCGCCTCATTTTATTTCTCCTCACATCACCTCACATCTACACCACTAGGCCCTTCACACACACCTCACCTATACGGCTTGGAAAAAAGATCTCCTGTAGGGTGCCCGTCAGGCATTGCAGCACCAGCCTGACGAGAAGCAAGCTCTATGATGAAGCACAACACCCAAATGGGTGTGTGAGGGCCCCACTTCCCAAATTGAGAGACACACACATTCCACTACTGAGTAAGGGTGTTGGCAAACCTAGCCTCCTTCTCTTCTTTCCCCTCCCTACAGGAACTGCATACTCCTTCGGTGCTTCAAAAAAGTGATTTGACCAGGATCGCACAATTTGCTTAAGTTGGGAAACATAGCATCCTGGCTAACCTTTTGAAATAAGTCCTAGGCACTAGACTACATTTCCTCCTTTAGCACACACATACCACCATTGCTCAATCAAAGAATTTAAAACTCCCAAACAGAGAGCTCTATGTAACAAAATTTCTTTCTCAACTAAGCAAGTTGTGTTATTATTATTGTAGGTGATTGTTACAACTGCATCAAAAAAGATAGTGAAGGTTAAAAATTCTGAGGATTTGCTAAGCATCAGAGGTCACTCTGCTCCAGATATCTGTGGCATTGTCACCTAAGCACTATAGTACTCAAGTTTTACCAATATAGGCCTACCTTCCTCATATGAAGAAGCAAAGAGCTAGGTGACTACAACAGGGACATTGTTCAGCTTATCCCAAAGCAAGGCACACGCTTGAAGGACTTTGAAAATTCAGATATTGTTTCTCCTTCTGGAAGAAGAGATGACGCAAGAAGCAGTGTGTGAAGGATTTCAGCGTAAGTGGAAAAGCCACTATTGCCTAATTAGCTGCACGTGTGTACCAGAATATCTGAGCTGCACATGTGTGTACCAGAATATATATGAGTGCGTGGAACTTTCCATTGGTTTCAGTGAGCTGAAATTTGAATGGTGATCTAGGTAGAGAGCGGAGCAGTGGTTGTGACGTTTACATGATTGACAGTCCTGCATGCCACCTGTCAGCGAAGCCCAGCAAAGGTGGCAGAGAGGAGACGTCGACTCTTGGGCGGGTGAACCTCTTTAGCCCAGGGCCCCCAACCGAGAGGAAGGAAGGGTCCCTATGGGATATATAACGTGGACTGCCAGGCATTGGGCCGTATCTCCAGCAGAGACTCCCTTCCGCTCTCTGTGTCAAGCAGCCCATCCTCGCCAGGTGGTCTAAAGTGCAGAAAATGAAAAAGAAATGAACTGGTGATCCCTTAAAGAACTAATGACCTCGGGATTACACCAATGGGGCAGTCAGTAAGGGAACCAGCAGAACTATTGCTGGCCTATCAGTCTCTGCCAGACAAGAATGAGGTGGAAAGTTTGTTTTAACGGATATGTTTTAAAATGGAGTTTAGAGTTGCTTTTTACTACTAGGCACCTAATATAGACTATATTGTCTTCATAGCTTATCATATCTATTTCTGTCCATTAGCAATCCTGTTTGCATACTTGTGGTAGTCCATTGAGGGGCGAACATTCAGTCCAGGCGTCAATATGCATGTCCTGGGTATGGGCCAGTCCAAACCTGACCACATCTTTGTTCTTTCCACATGGGCGGTGGTTGTGTTGGGCCTGCTACTTGTTTTGTTATGTTACACTGTTCAAGTTTCTGTATAACATATTGTTTGCCAGTTTCTTCGGGGCTTTGATTGTGATTTGCCCATTGGAGGTTCTCTCTGGTGACACTGAGCATTCAAGAGTCTATGACCTGAGAGTGGGTGTTGTAGGAATAGGAAAGCTTCTGGATTTGCCCACTGCGGTGCCCTACAAGGGCGTCTGTGTTGGAAGTTCCCACCCAACCGCATGTTTGATGTGATTAATGTGATGAATTGTTTCTGGGAAGTGTTTCTTAGTGACATGTTTGGTTTTATGGCCCTCCGCCTAACCTGTGGTGTTTTCTTGGTTAGTTTTCGTAGATTTTATAAGCTTTGTGTGACTTGATGTAAAGATTAGTGATTTTTTTGAGGGGTCAAGGCTTGAAGTTTAGGGCACATAGAGTGGTCTGCTGAGTTTCTTGCATGGTGACAGACCAACACCCCCACCCTGAGTGCCCCAGCTGCAATGATGTCTGTATTCCTGCTGCTGACTTTTGTTGTCATGTGCGAACACGAATATTGTGTGTGCACCATGACATAGGCCTGATGGATTCTGGTCTAGTTGAACCAGGAGGTGCAACCAAAGCACTACCTGCATAGTGGTGAAAGGGTACTTACTGCCTTTGCCAGGAGTTGAGTAGCACAAGCGCAGTGGTGGCAACCATATTGTGTAGTGATCAGAGGGAGTGAATAGGCCTTTTTAACTATGCCACTGGAGAAAGGCTTACAAGCTCACATGTAAAGTTCCACTGCTGTGTGCTTAACTCACTCTTGGCTCACATAAAGTTAGTATGTAGCGTTGTGCATCATGCGCGTGGTGCATGGGTATGCTGTGTGTATGTGTGTCTGTGAATGGTAAAATACATGGAACACTATGGGTTGCATTTTGGGTGACTGGAGGAGCCTGAGGAGTTAGAGGTTTCCTCCCAGGCATATTTGTGGATTGCTGCATTCCTGATAGGTGGGTGGGACACACACTGGAGGAAGGAGAGCCAGGATCTTCAGTACACTTCAAAGGGAGGTCTTTGATTGAAGGAGATGTTTTTGGGAGGGGGCCTGGACACATTTCAGGAAGGAGATAGGGCAGTTAGTAGAATCATAAAGAGTTGAAATGGTGTAAACAAATTATGGCCAATTTTGACCTAAGAGGGCTCTTTCTGGGACCTCCTCCCACCCGCTACAAGGTCCAGGGGGTCAGGGCATACCCCTTCTATGTTTAAAAAAAAAATTATGATGGTCACAACATTTTTTTCCGGTTGTGGACAATCAGTGGGATCCCAGAGCTGGCCTCCTGGATCCATTGTGATTAGTCATGGTCAACCAATCAGAGCATGCCAGGATGTTCAGATCCTCCACACTGTTAATTTCCATAGAGATTTTAGACACAACTACATCCCGAACCGCTGGACGGAAATACACCAAACTTGGCAGAAATATAGCTCTTGGTCCAGAAAGAACCCATTTTGTTATTTGGTCTATCCATTCAGTAGTTTGGGAGATATTAAAGAAAAAACTAATTTGTCATCTAGGAACGCGAAGGCGTCACAAACCCTCTCGATCTCCTGCTAAGATCTAATTGGCTGCCAACACTTCAACCAGGAAGTTTGCCAGCTATCTTGGGACTCAGCTTCCGCTAAGTCCCTGAAAAAAGGTTTAAAAAAAGGAAAAGGGGCAGGGTCGGAACACCCTTAACCCTTAGCTCTGGTGTTAGGGTCCCAGATTAACCCAGCCATGGATAAAACGCATTTTTTTTTTTTAAATGTTGCTGCAAAATACTATTGGAGTCACAAATCTGTGGGAATAATTGAAAAAACAGGTGCCTTCTGTGCTGTACCCCTTCCATGACAGTCCTGTACACACAGCTGCACAGGCACTGGTTTATAGCTCAGTGAAGCTCCTGTTCCTATAGGAAGCTGTACATGTAGGGGTCTGCAACTACGTAGTGCAGAACCCTGTACTCCTGGACACAAACCGTAGGACACCTTTCCCGCGTGCACAGATTAAGAGATGTACGCAGATATCCTTCTGTCTGTACTGTGCTAGATTGTCCCTTTCCCTGCTGTTCTTTGTACGTGGCTGCACAGACATGGGTTTACAGTTCACCGATGCTCCAGTCTCTGTGCAGAGAGTTATATGAGCAAGGATAAAGACATTGTGGACAGTTTGGGGGCCCCTGTCTTCAGAAGATGTTGTCTGTGAGGGGGTGTGAGGTACGATCTATAAGTGAGGCTCGATTTATCCTGAAATGGGTAACACAAAGTTTATTGTACGGCCAGGCCCGTATTCAATGTGAATGACATGTACATGCCTGGATTAGAAGGCTTGTGAGCTGCAGTGTGATAAAGAGGCGCTATTTAAATGCCCTTATTACCAAGTCGACGTGTTATATAGAGTAATGTGCACATTTATACAGTTAATAAAACATTGTCTAGCTGCTATAAAATAATGTACACGATCACTACCATTTTAAGCACATCAAGTCTGGTGTCTGGGTTTAGTGTCTATTAATCTACCCAGAAGCTTGTTCTACTTATGTAATGTATGAAGGGACTGCCTCTCCTACAGGCATTAGACAGAGGCAGAGCACTTTTATTTAAGGGGTCGCATTTATGGAAGAATGTGCGTATGGTGTAAGTCTGCGTGTTTTCTAGAGTGCGTTGGATGCCTCTGTGAGTGGAGGAGTCCGTGTTTCTATAGATCTATCATTGAGCCTTGCCTACATTTGAAGATTAAGCATTTAATCTGCGCCTTCTGTGCTCGCATAAGCACCCAACCTGCGAAACCCGTTTCAATGCCATAAACTCTCATCTATGTGCAGAATTAATATAACACACAGCTGAGAGTACTTTCTGTGCAACTTGTGCAGGTGAAGAAAATGTATTCGGCGAGATTTGTGTTTGGGTGTTTTGTGTAGCCACTATATTGATGTAGAGCCTTGCAGCTGTTTCTGAGGGTACAATTTATGTGTAGAAGGGCTGCATTTTAGTGAGAAAACTCGCAAGTACACTATATGCCAAAGTTCTATGAACCTGCAGATCATGGGGCATATTCTCAGGGAGCTATCACCGAGTTAACAGCACTTTATCGCAGCCAAAGTCACGATAAAGTTATCACCCCTTTCACAAGCTGGTACTAACAGCCCATAGCACCAGTTTACCCGTGATAGCAGCCGCAAAAAACATCACCACAGACAACCCCGGCAACCAGGGCGTAACACAGGCCCCTGCAGCCCCCGCGGTGCCGGGGGCCCCTCACCCTCCAGGGGGCACCGTCAGCACCGCACTTCTGCTGGGGGGCTCTAGATTGAGTCCGCAGGGGGCCCCTTCATGTACCCTGCAGGGGGCCCCCTCAAGGTTTGTTACGCCACTGCCGGCAACTATCGCTAATGAGATGCAGAGTATGCATTACTGTGCAAAAAGCTGTGATAACACCACTTTGCAACATTCTCAACGACCAGCCAGGTCAGCGATACGACCACATAACATGCGATAAGGCGTGTTAGCAGCAGGAAACTAACACCTGCTCTGACCTGGTGCAAAGTCGGACCACAGCCTGAACCACAAAAGGGAGCCCAGCCCACAGCCACACCAGAAGGGCAACAGATGCCATGGAGCCACTGATCATGCAGCTCGGAGCCCCAACAGGACCACAACACCCACCGCCACCACCCCCGGACCAACACTAAGGCAGCGCAGACGAACACAGCGACCCCAGAAAATGCACCAACCTCACAGCACCAACACCAGAGAATGTCATTGCCCACTACAGGCCCAAAGGGACAACCCACTCCAGCATCCTGACCACCATTGGCCACCGGCTGACGGTACCAACACAGCGGACAACCAACATCCCACCTCAGACAAAGCTGCTGCCCGTGATGCACCTGTTTGCCTCTGGTTCCCTCCAACCAACAACCGCCTGAGTCGGCAGAGTCACACACCCAGGCCAATCCAAGTATTTCACAACCATCATGGATGACACCATCAGCTTGGTACCCCAGTACCAATACTTCCCCACACTGCACAGGAGCAGCCAGAGATCAAGCAGGGTGTCTACGCCAAAGCTGGCTTCCCACACCTGTCAGGGGGAAATTGACTGCACACATGTTCTACTTGTGCCCCCTGGCAACACTGCACACAACAACCGCAACAGAAAGCACACATATCCCACCGATGTGCACGCACTAGAGGACCAGCAGGGAATCTCTGCCAACGTCGCCGCCACCCACCCAGGCAGTGTGCATGATGCATACACCTTCGACAGTGCTGCGCTACCAGGATAGCACCCACGGAAATGCATAGCTCATTGGCCAATACCAAATGCACACACCACACACCTCAAACCCACAAACATCCAACTCACAACACAGGAAATGCACACATCACAAGCTCACATACAACATGCACACCGACCAGACACTAGAGCACAACTCACTGTGGGAACGTGGCCCAGCCATGTACATTAACCATCAACGGCATGACAACTCAGCCACACAATTCCAGAATGTCGATAGAGGTGGGGAACAGGCATGTGCGAAGTAGGCAAGTGACAGATGAATGAGAATGTACACAATGCCAAGTGTGGCGTGGATATGAGGGCCAGACTGCAGTATGCAGACCACTGACTGATCCATGTCGACATGTACTGTCGGTGTTTAGATTGCACTGGACAGTGGATGCAACCATGTCACATCAGCCAGTGGGGAAGAACGTGGAAATGTAGCTTTTTACCCCCCCCCCATAAGCGTGAGCAGAGTGGGCTAGCCCAGTGTACGTCTTGCCAGCGTAGGGGTGTAAATAAAAGGCATGCCACTCTGGGCATGGTCCTCTTCCGGAATGCCCAACGTCTTTGCCAGTGTGGCACCTCTCACCCTGCCATGAGGCCGATGCCATGTGAGACAGGGCTTACGATCCTGTGCACCTGCTGCACCCCGGGCCGCTGGTCCCCGAAGCAGTCATGCCCACCCTGCGCATCCAAGCCTCAATAACCACCTGCCGACTCCGGCGTGTGTCGAAGAGGGCCCACCACGTGCCGGTGCAAGCTCCAAGGCCAAGGCCCGTGACCTTGGCAGCCACCTCAGACCATCACGGCCTCTGAAACACAAGCCCGCATTACTCCTTTCTCGTTGACGTGGGGGTAGTTTTCATCCTCATGTAGCGGATACCGAATTGGTGGTGGCAACGAGGCTGTCGCTTTTCACTCCCCCATTTGCTGTTTCTGGATAAGATCAGACCTCTGCATCATGCCCTGGAGGGCACCTTCCATTGTCCCCCGCTACCCTTTGCCACAATCACCTTGGACCTCAACGAGGACCCGCTCAGTCCGCGTGGCCCTACCTCAGTGGACTGCAAGTCACCGTCCCGTGGCGGGGTGCCTGTGCCGACCGCTGTGCATCCGAGGCCACTAACTCTGTGCTAGTCAGGTCTGGAACCCCTTCTTCTGAGATATTGGATGGCCTCCGATGCGATGGTCTTGGGATCATCAACGCCATGTGCCTGTGGCCCTGCACTGTCCACTGCCTCCGGCCACAAATGCGGCCCACCAGGGCTCACACATCAAATCAAGTCCATACCGGCCCAGATGTGGAATCGCAGCAGGAGGCACACGCCACCATCGCCAGGACCACCTTCAACCGCCATCTGCCAGAGTTGAAACGGTGGTACTGGCAGACTGACGGAGTTGCTCACACCTGTGTGGATGCCATCATCTGCCTGATCCCCTGCTCAGCACTCCAGGTGTACTAGCTCAGTGCACCAAGAATCATCTTCCATTACTGTTCTTGTTATGTGCTGTGAAGGAGAGCTCATGCAGCAATATCACCTCAGGCAGTGTGGCAGACCTGGGACGACGATGGTGAAGATGATGCAGGTGTGACACCCCCCCTCTGCAGGTGCATCAGGAATGTCCAGTAGGGAACCTATCCTAGACATTTTCTTCACATGAACGCGCTCAGCTCTGGTGCCCCAACCTCAGTGCACTCAAACTCACAGAAACTTCTGTTTGTATGCTGGGTGTCCTCTGTACTTGCTTCAGCTCCCTCCATGTTGCTCAGCAGTTGACTCTGTTATGCAGGTGTTGTCTGTCTCCATTGCACTGGTGTCCACTGTTCAAGTTATTGCCGGCACCAAGCACTCTGTGCAGGCTGGCTCACACTCACCCCACACACAAACAGCACAGCACAGCACAGCACTGTACATGTGGCCCTGCCAATAAAGGGGCCAGACGCACGTGCCCGTAGCCAGTTCAACATCATATCTGCGTGTGTCCTCTCTGGCATCACTGATGAGTTGTCTAGTCTGCTCTGATGGAGGTGTTGTGTCTCCCACTGCATTGTGAAGAGAAGATGCATGTTGACATTGAGTTGACATGTATGTTGGCGCATTGTTCTTGTTTACATGCAGACTGTATGACAATGTACATTGTGACTGTTTTGGAAGTGCAGGATTTAGATGCGGGACAGTGTACATTTGGACTACATGACAGATGTTAGGTTGTACACGTACATTTCCATTTCATGGTTTCCATCTTTGTCAGATGTAGTAGGCCTATTTCTGCGCATGTGTGGAGCCAGTTGTGTCCTCTGTTCTGCAGTGTCGGGGTTGCACATTGTACCACATTGTCCTCAATGTGGATGTGCTGTTCTTGTTATGTGTGTGTGCTGCAGTGTGCCACGGGGATGAGGGACATGATCCAGGGTCATTGTGGGTGTGCAGTGTGCTACACATCGTTGTGCATGTGTGCCATTGTGCCCATGTACCCCCAGTCCTTGGTCGTTACTCACCCTGTTCATGTTGTGCAGGTCCTCCCGAGCTGTGTCCGGACTCCAGATGCCTTGCACCGTCTCCACCCTGTTGACTGTGGCCTCTGTTTCCTCCAGCTCCTCCTGTGGCGCACGACTCCCACCTTCTGTCGCTGTTGCTGCCTTCCTGTTGGCAGCGCCTTTGTGCCTGGTTTATATTTTCACTTCATACCAGCGCCTCTTGTCCTCCTCCATTGGCCTCCTCGACACTCCGACTACATTCCTGGTGGTCTGATTGTGGGTCAGTTGATAGTTGTGTTCTGTCACCTCTGTGACGCTGATCTTGTGTTGTTGCAGACAGCACCCCCGTCTTCCTCTCCCTCTTCTCCTTAGCCTTCCCCGACCCCGTTGTTCCTTGCAGGTGGTCTGTGGGGCTTGTGGGGTTTGCATCAGCCTCTGTGGTCGGTCAGGGTGCATCCATGTCGCTACGCACTTTGGATTGTTTCTGGTGTGTTGTTTTTGTAGCTGTGATAGTGCATTTTCCTGCCAGACACATGGGATTTGAAGGCCTGGCACTGGTTTTCGCAGATTTTTGTACCGTGATTGGCCTCATCACAGGATTTGCGTTGTTTAAATGTGGACATTTGATGCATTATCTGGTGACTATCGCATGGTACTGCCGTGCTGAGAAGGCTTCATTAACACAGCGTACTTTCCCCGCGATAGGCTGCGATATGCAAAGTTGCGTTAAGCTAAATTTGCGATGGTTATCACACGTTCTTGAGAATATGCCCCGCAGTGTTAACAAACTCCCCATTGCCGCCTTGGTAATGTGGGTGACGGGCATACTTTATGCTGTATATACTGAACGATGATAGGGACCATTCCAAAGATGCGCTTTATCTTCCCTAAGGTGGGTTTTATAAATGGATGCGTAGATGTGTCTACACATACCTATTTGGAGCACAGATCTTTGTTTTGATAAGGGAAAGCTCAGTGTGTGGGTTAAGTGATTTACAGGTCATTAGCGCAATGGACAGGTGCATGCATGCAGTGGGATGTTTCACAGCGATGAACTAGTGTCTATGGGAGAGAGTAGGCCCTTGTGTATTAAACTTATGCATAGAATATACATTTTTAACTTGATAAATATAATATATACGGTGGTGACCTATGTGCTAGCGCTGTGTTGTGCCGTGTTTTTTTACGCTTTAATGCATATAGGTTTGACTGAACTAATTAGTAAGACCCTGAACACTCCGATGCCATCTTGCAGCATAGTGATGCACCCTTGCAGACAGCTTTGTGCACTTTCCTTATAGCTGGCCTGACTGAAATTAAAGTTTATAGAAGCACTTCATAATCAAGTGTATGTCTGAACTCTTGACCGACCTGCACATTATAAAACATGTTCAAGTCACTGGCTCTTGAGCCATCTTCTAACTTTATGGGAATACCACCACCAGCGATACAAATGTACATTCCACATTTTACTGTGTGACCTACTGTCACCCCACACATGATGTTGTGCTGAAATGGTGAATTATAAAGCAGCTCAGCTCACAAATATCCCCATCTTCCAAGCTCCACAATACCTCAAAGAAAAGCAGCGTTATCTACTCTTGTGGCCTCCTTCACTTGAGACGGTTATAAGACCTATTATTAGTACTAATGCATGTAGGTAAACAAACACTGGATGGGGATTGTGGGACATGTCAAGAATAATATACGGGTATGGATTACTTGCTGATCAAAGAGTTCTCCCAAAATATATTCAGAGGTAGAGCAGGTCCTCCCTGGCCTGAGTAACATCCATAATAGTAAACATGATATTTTGGCCATATTTCTACAATTAACTCCCACACTTAGACCTTGTTTTTATAAACAGTGTAGCAAAGCTCAACCTGCCCGGAGAACTACTTTATGGTTTAACGAGGTTTGTAAAAAGAAGGGGATGATCTATTTGCGGCAGTGAAGTCAAGATCCTAATCTGATATTAGCGATAATAGGAAGCTTTAGGAAATCCCCAAAACAAGGTCAAAAGAGACTGGGAATCTGAAAATTGGTGCCTGCTTTTGGAGTCATCAAGACAGAAGAATAGCCAATAGTTATGGCATCTTCTGTCAAAAGGGTCACCTAGACTGGAAGCAGCAAACGATTTCCACATACAGGCCCATGTGTGTGAAGAGTATTTTGAGCATGTATATGCAGGGCAGGGCGTGGTCTCAGACCCAGGCCTACAAGATAGATCCCAAACCTGGCATCAATTGAGGAGACCGCTATTACTATAGAGGAAACAATCACAGCAATAAAATCACTACAGAAAGGGAAAGCCCTGGGCCTGAATAAACTACTGGGAGACTTGTATAGGGCTGAGCCAAAAATATGGGGACCCTTATTACAAGTGGTTTTTAATGCCATTTTGAGTGGTGGAGAGGTACCAGAGTCCTGGAGAGGCGCCAAAATCATCCCCATATACAAAAAGGGGATAAAGGCTCTCCTGAAAACTATAGATCAATCAGCCTTATAGATGTCTCCCCAAAAAAATCTCTGTAAAATCGTCCTAAATAGGATCCAAAATTGGATTGAGGACAATAATGTCCTGTCAGATCTACAGGCAGACTTTAGGGCATCCACCAGCACAAGTGATCAAGTCTTCAGATTTATTATGCTGATATGGAAGGAAGTGACCGTGGGCAGAGGTCATCTGTACATTGTGTTTGTGGACTTAAGAACAGCTTGCGATTCTATTGATCGTACCCAACTGTGGTCTACCTTGAAAGATATTGGTCTCCCATTGTACTTACTTAATATTCTGATTTGTTTGCATCATAATACCTTTGCAAAGGTTAGGTGGAATCTGGATGGAAGTCTTTCTAAGTATATACTGATTAATAAAGACGTACACCAAGGCTGTGTCTTGGCCCCAAAACTGTTTACCCTTTTCATCAATGGGCTAATAGGGGAGCTGTTTAACCGCATGCGTGCGGGCGGAATTCCGCTCGCACGCTGAGATTTTTTAAATCGCATGTTACGTGACGAGCTGGGCTCGTCATGAGCGTGCGAGGAGGCTACCTCATGACGAGCCCAGCTCGTCATGAGCGTGGAAGGGGTTAATTGTGATGGTGAACCGCCAAAATTTGCAGGCAGAGTATTGCCCTATCTGCTTTTCGCTGATGATACCCTACTTATAGCCAGAACACCAAAAGGGGTTCAGAACCTCCTGAACAAATGTGATAACGCCTGCAAAGACAGGGGTTTAGGTATCAACTGTTCTAAGACCAAATATATGACATTTAATCGATATAAATCACATACAAGTAAATGAATGCTACATACTCAAGCCCTGGAGCAGGTTAGGGCATTTGAAAAGAGCACCCTGACCCTCCAACATGCCGATTGTGCAATAGTTCGGAGGGCTAGAGCTTCCCCGTTTTGGCCACTTTTGCCCATTCTAGAACTTCATAGGGCAAAAGGTCTAGGAGCAGCCCTGTATGGGGCCGAGCTATGGGGGCTTGAAAATCTGAAAGACCTGGACCTTGCCGAAAACAAATTTATCAGGGCAACACTGAATGTTCCTGTAAATACCCCCCTCCTGCCACTTAGACTTGATCTTGGCCTCAGACCTATTAGCCATTTTGCTACTCTCAGGGCTCTTATGTTCTGGATTAGGATTTGGACTAGCGACACTCAGGTCCCGCTGAGGAAGGCCCTGGTAGATCTAATGGTTCTGCAAAGACAAACAGGTCACATTAAGTGGCTTAATATGATCAAGGATGGGTTTTTAAAACTAGGGTTGGGGGCTTTATGGGAAGATCCAGGGTCTATAAAGAAATCAATGGTTCCCCTACTTAAAAAAGGTTTTGGAAGTTTACAGACTAGCAAAGTATAGATAGTAACGCGCATGGCATTTTAACCTCTAGTTTTTTAGACTTCAAAGGATGGGTTTGTTTTGAACTGTTTATGGATGCTATTGAATCACCCAGGCAAGAGCCCTATACATTCAATTTAGGTATGGAGCCTTGCCTCTAAATTCAAGAAGAAGTACTTGGGAAAACGCATCCATACTGTCAGTTTGCCCCACCTGTCATACTTCCCCTGAGACCCTTGTACATTTTCTTTTTTTCTGTCCAACCTATGCTGATCATCGGAAAAATTGGATTATGCCTGTATGCCGTTTACTATCTTTTACACACCCTAATGATGCACTAAGAATCTATGGGGCATATTAACAAGTTGTGCTTTAAAATACGCACATCACACGTTTCCATATCGCCGGCTATCGCCGGATTTTTTTCGCCGTGATAGCGCGCAATTATCAACGCGCATCACGTAGGCGAAATGAAATCCGGCGATAGTCGGCGATATGGAACATTAGCACATGAAAACAAGCGTTGTTTTCACGCGCTAATGTGTTCCTTGATAATATGGGGGGTGGATTCAGCTTTATGATCCACACCCCCATGTTATCTATGCCTAACACCTGATCAAAGCAGACGTTGGGAGACCTGCGATAAACTCGTTTATCGCAGGTCTCCTTCTCCCAACGCCTGCCTTGATAATAGGCTGTTAACACCTCCAGCCACATTTTACATGTGGTTGGACGTGGGAACGCCCACCCTGCATCCCATTAGCATTATCTATCGCCCCCAGCGCGGAGTGATAGATAACGTCAAGAATACGTCTCTAACTCAGGTTAGAGACGTATTGGTAATAGTGCGATGTGAAAAAAAATGCGTTAGCGACTTTAAAAAGTCGCTAACGCATTTATCGCGGGCTTGGTAATATGCCCTTATATGTCTGATACTACTAGATGTTTGTTTTATGCAATCTCAAGATACTTACTGTTTGCTTGGTGGAAGAGGTCAAAAACAACTAAAAATGTCTCTCTGAACCAGCTATGACAATGAACAACAAATGAGACCTATGTAATTGTGCTATTAATTTTTCTTAATATGATAAAATACTGATCATCTTTTAAAAACTATAATGCTGCTACCTATGTTATGGGATGTTTTGAAACAAATATTTTCCAAAATGATGTATTGCATTGCAATTTTATCACTTTTTATTTATATGATGTGTTTTGTATCTATGATGTAAATGATCATATATTTGATCGATCAATAAATATATATAAGGGTATGTATCTCACAGAAAATATTCATGGTAATCTAGAGTACATTTGACCTTCCATTAGTTCACACAACTAGCATGTTACGAAATCATTACTTACTGCCATTCAATTATTCTGAGGCTTGCTGCTGCATGACACACTGCTGGCTTTTTTGGTCAACTGACTGACTAGCGCTGCGGCTGTGCATTATGCTAGGGTGGGTGAAAAGTGAAGACAAAGTGATCTACATTGGTCCTACTCGGGATACTTCAAGATTCAGTGCCGATAAAGTACGGGCTAATAATCTATTTGCAAGCGGTCATTGGTAGTGCCCCTATAATTGATTAACCTGCTTTGTAAAGGCAGAGACCTAGGCAGTTTCTGGTGGTGTGTGCCTCATGAAAAGGCGGGTGATGTCTAATTTTAAAATGCTTACGCACACAGGACCAAATCCAGCCCAATCAGTAATCCATCAGTGGTGCTTTTTCCTGCACAAATGAGAAAAATGTCACCCATTTGTGCAGCAAAAATCACCCAATCTGCCAACACTGAGCCCAGTCATGGATATACCATGTGATATTGGTTATTCCCCGGGGGGCAGTGTGAAGTGAGCTGATATCATGTGGCACATGTTGCCACTCAGTGAGTTGGCAGGAATGTCAATAGACCCGGCCTTGATAAATAAGTGCCGGTGCTAAGCACTGGAAACCACCAGTGGAAATTAGGCACTGGGTCCCAGGGCTGAAATCAGCCTGGGGAAGGCGGGGCCATGCAGACCCCCTCCCAGTAATATTTTTTAATAGGCTCTAGGGAAGGGGGTTTTCCCTGGGCCTAGGTGGTCCATACAAGCTCCCTGCTTAATTTTGAATTTAGCCTCAGGAGGTGGTGGTCCCCAAGGCATGTTAAAGCCCCAGGAGGGTGGTCTGCATGACCCTCTCCTTTGATAAAATAAAGCCCCAGTGAGGTGGTGGTCCCTGGGGCTTCCAAGAGTCCTATTATGGGAGTCCTGTGTGCCCCCTTCTGTTTTTTGGTGCACACCCACTCACAGAACCATACACTCACACACCCAGTCACAGACCCACTCCCACACTCATGCACCCACTCACAGACCCACTGAGAGACTCACATACCCACTCACAGACTCATTTAGACACTTACAGACCCAATCACAGATCCATTCAGGCACCCATGCACCCACTTACAGACCCACTCAGAGACTCACATACACACTCACAGACCCACTTAGAGACTCAAATACCCACTCACCGAGCCACTCAAACACTCATTCCGTCACTCACAGACCCACTCAGAGAAATAGGCACCAAATCACAGATCCACTCAGAGACTCATGCACCCACTAACAGACCCACTCACACACTCACTCACAGATACACTTAGCAACACACACCTACTCACAGACCCACTCAGACACTCATGTTCCCATTCACAGACAGGTGACTAATGCCCCCCCTCACAAACATACTCAGACTCACACACCCACTGACTGATCTAATCAGATGCTCACTTGCCCACTGACAGACCCACTCAGAGACTCGCCCAACCACTTACAGACCCACTCAGACACTCATGCACCAACTCACTTACCCATTAATCTAGGTATTTAATCCATATAGCCAAACTAACCTTTGTGAACAAGGGATGTCCTATGACAAAATGCATTGGGTTTGTTTGGCTGTATGGATTAAATACCAAGATTAAGCAACATCCATGGATGTATGACCTTTTTCTGTACTGGAACAAAAGAAGAGTGCTGCTGTAATGCCAAAAGTGTTTGCAATTCCGCGGGGCTCCTCTACCCTGGCACACAGTGGTGCTCGCCAGTAGATAGTCATTGTTAGGATGTAGTTTGCATAGGAAGGGTATTTTTTTTGCTTTGTCAATACATTTGACGAATCCTCGTGAAATTTTCAACACTAGCTTGCTGCTCACTTCAGCCACTGTCTTGAAAATTTCAGGGTGATCTGTCAAGCGGGTACCAAGAAAAAGGCGGTCCCAAAATGGGCTTTCCCCATGTTCATTTCCATAGGAAGTTTTGGCAAGGCTACAACCCAAACTGCTATACAGAATCAAAGCAAATGTGGCATTAAGGTAGATGTTGGTTCAGGGAAGTGCCTTTATGTGAATTGGTGTAAATCAGTTCAGCAGTTTTGGAGTTATTTAAAGGTTTCCAGATATACAACTGGGGACGTGAAATGTTCGTGACTCTGAGGCGTTGCTATGCAAAGCCACGCAACAGGAGGAGAGCTCATTGGCTGGAGGCAAGCTTTGGAAAATGTTGGGGCTGCCATTTTTTGAAGTGAGATGATCCAGGGAGATTGTTTAAAGGTAAATAAAATAGAAAGTGTCAGGGTAGGAGTACTATGACTGCATGGGTGTATTGTAGGGGTGTAATGTAGATCAATGTTGCGTTTTAGAAGAGTGAGATTATAATTTTTTGTACATCGGTGAGGTTGTGACTCTGGCATGGCCCTGTGTAACATTGCGTTGGAGTCGTGCACCACACCAAAACAGCCGCGGCCCGTGCAGGTAAGAGCGGTAGGGCCAGGTGGGGGGATTTCCACATATGATGATGAGGGAAAATTATTTATTTCTTTAATTTCCTATCGTCATCGTCTGTCGAAATCCCCCCTCACCTGGCCCCACCACTCTTACCTGCACAGTCCGCGGCTGCACCAAACGGCTGCTATTTCATGCAACGGTGCTGGTCCCTGGGGCTATATGTGAGTGGTAAAAGGTTTATAAGGCGTCAGAGTAGTGGTATTTGTAGATGTTTGCAAGACATCCCTTACTAGTTGTGAAATGTGGTCATTTGTTTTATTTTCTCCTGCGTGAAGTCGGGACCCCATTGTGGCACTCAGCGTGGCACCCCCGTGTAACTTCAGGGTAAGTTTGCGAACCTCTTCGAAAAACATTTAAAAAAAAAAAATGTCAACACATTAATGAATGCTCTACAGAGTCAGACAGACAGTCATGCATCCACTCATAGAGCCACTCTTAGATGTATACACCCACTCAGAGACCCGCTCAGAGACTCACACACCCATTTAAAGAAGCACTGAAACAGTCAGTCAACTGCTCAAAGACTCATTCACAGTGTCACACACCAACTAACAGACCCACTCAGAAAGTCACACAATCAGTCACAGTGTCACTCAAAGACGCAAGCACACTGTCACTGTCCCATTCAGAAACTAAAAACACCCACTCGTAGTCTCACTCAGAGACTCACACACACACACCCATGCACCCACTCAAAGACCCCCTTAGAGACTTATACACCTACTCACAGACCATGTCAAAGACTTATGCACCCTCTCACAGACCCACTCAGACACTCACGCACCCAGTCACCCACTCAGAGATGTAGGCATTCATTCAAGACTCATTGAGAGACTCACCCACCCACTTGTAGAAGCTGTCAGAGACTCATGCACCCATCCACACACCCACTCTGATACTAATACACCCACTCACAGATCCACTCAGAGATGCCCGGAACCACTGAGAGACTCATGCACCCACTTACAGATCCACTCAGATATTATGTATCCACTCATATTTACAACCAGAACCTCATGCATCCACTGTCAGACCCAGTGAGACACTTATACACCCACTCACAGACCTACTCAGACTCATACATCCACTCACAGAACCTTTCAGAGACTCAGACACCCAGTCACAGAACTACTCACAGACACACTTAGTCATGCACCTTGTCACACACTCACTCAGACACTCATGCACCCTCTCATAAACCCACTGAGACAATCATTCTCCCAGTCACTACCTACCCACAGATATATGCACCTACTGAAAAAACCCAAAGGTTACAGGGACGTTAAAGAGGAATTAGTATTTTAAAAAACCTAAGACATTTACTGAAAAAAAACAAAGGTTACAGGGACCTTATAGTTAGGCTCAGGTTTCACTCATACAAAGCCAGTGAAATTCAGCAGTTATAGATAGATACTCTAACTCTAAATTGCGCCTGCGCAATGCACTGCTTATGACCTCACATATTACATCACTCATGCCATGGTCAGTGACATCACTGATGACATCTCAAATGACACCAAAGTCCCCTCGGCATCCAAGGGGACTTCATTCCCCAACCTCCACTATGCAAGGAGGCGCGTTCACAAAGTGGTTGTGAAGAGAGTGCAGCCTTCGGCACCTTGCCAAGGTTTTTTTTTCCTGTTAAAAAAATTATTTCAGGCAGGGGTGGTGCATGGTCACCCTTCCTTGGGCACTTTTTGGCCCTCAGGACACCATCCTGAGGGGTCCAGTCTTATATTTTTTATGCATTTATAGAGAGGGGGCTGAGTGGCCCCCTCTTCGGCCGATTTTGGCCCTAGGACCCTATCCCCCTGGGGCCAGACACTTCTTTATTTATGTCATTTTTTGGTAAAATAGGGGCGCAGCCCCCATCCTTGGGCTGATTTTCCCCTGGGGCCCAGCCTTTTAAAAAATAAAGTTTAATACTAGAGGAGGGGGCCACACGGCCCCCTCCTCCGGCCAAATTCAGCCAGAGGTCTGGCCTTTTCCAGATGGGGAGGGGGCTGCGTGGCCCTACTCCCCGGGCCACCCCCAGGCTTCTGCCAAGTCAAAGCAAACACTAACTCCATTCCCAGCAAGCGGGAGCTGTGAAACATAACTATTGCTCTCAAACAAAGTGAGCTGCATGTTTAGCAGCTCCCTGTGTGTGAGAACAATGCTTGTTTCTGCTGGAGGTAGGGAGCCGGCAGGGACTGCTGGGGAAATCAGGATCCCTCATTGTCCCCAACAGTGCTGACTGGGTGCCTTGGTTTGACTCCAGGCACTCCAGCATGTAGAGGCCGGGCCGTAAGGGATGGAGTCCCCGGCGCTGAAATTTGCTTGGGTGAGTGTGAATGCAAAGCCTCCCTTTCTCATTAAGTCTTGGGTGGGCCCCAGGGGATAGGTCCCCGGGGCCGTTTTGGCATTAATGCTAATTTCACAGAATTAAACCTCAATGGGAAGCACTTACAAAAATAAACATAACAGGTGCTCCTGCTGGAGCTCTATTTCTGTAAAGGACAAATGATCCTAACTCCTGGGCTTGGAGAAGGCAATTCCCGCTGAGGCTCTATTTCTGTAGAGGACAAAGGATCATAACTCCTGGGCTTGGCGAACGCAAAGCAAGCATGTTTTCTCAACAATTCCATATTGAAAAACGATCTGAAAGGCTTTGTGAAGGTGAATGCATTGTTGATTTATTGCAGTGCAATCTGTGTGTGCATGGTTCACCCTTTAAATTACTAAGAGTATGGAAATGTGCAAACCACTTGGAAGCTTTGCCCATTTGGCCCCATCCTCGTTAATAGTTCGCAAATGTCTTCCTGTCTTTTGCCAGAATGATGGACAACTTAACAAGTGCCCCCAGCACACTTTTTCCATGAATTTGGTGAAGAAGATTTCTTAATGTCGAGGAGTAAGAGGACGTCTCTACCAAAAAAATAAGTCTTTACTTCATATAGTTAAGAGGAACAACCCTTGTTTGGTGGAGATTTACCTCTTTGTAGTCTCAGTGTCTTCTCTATAGGAGGATTCCTATTATTGCAAATTCTGGACAGAGATGCACCAAGAACAGTCACATTACCAGCACACAAGGTCACTGGTGACATTTCCTTATACTCCATTACGCAGCTGCAGAATAAGTTCTGCACATTTACCCAAGGAGGTGGCACTTAGTAATTAATCAGTAGAATATAAAACACTTGGGTAAAATTTGTGCAAAATTGTGGACTCTTTTTGGATAAAAGGGCAGGTGTATTTCCTTTGTTGCTGAGTCACTAACACAGCTGCTGACATACCCAAACATACATATAGCCACCCACTCACACACTCAGGCACTTATGCACCCACTGACAGACCTACTCATACACTGATACACACACTCAAAGAACCACCCAGACACCCATTCATAGATGCACTCAGACACTCACTCATACACTCATGTACCCATTCACAGACCCACACAGCCACTCATAAAGCCACTTACAGACCCATTCAGATACTCATGAACCCACTCCCTGACCCACTCAGATACATACACCGACTTACAGACCCACTCAGACTATCATGCATCCATTCACAGACACATATAGCCACTCACAAGGCCACTCAGAGACCCAGAGACTCACAGACCCACTCAGAGACTAATGTACCCACTCATAGAGCCATTTAGACACTCATACACTTACTCACAGATTGACTCACACACTCATAGAGAAACTCACAAACCTACTTAGACATTCTCAGACCCACTCAAAGACCCACTGTGAACTCACTCAGAGACTCATACACCCACTCAAACACCCATCAGACACTCAAACACTCACTCATACACCCAGTGAGACACTCACTTACACACTCACTTTCAAAGGTTACATTTAGGAAATAAAATTTAAAAACCCTTAGAAATTCCCTTCAAATACCTAAGGTTACAGGAACGTTATAGTTAGGAAACAACATTAAAACAAACCATAGAAATTCACTGAAAAAAACCAAAGGTTGCAGGGATGTAATGGTTAGGAAATAAAATTTAAATAAGTTCGAAATTCACTGTAAAAAAAAGGTTACAGGGCGGGTTAGTAAGGCTCAAGTTTCATTCAGAACCAGTGAAATTCAGCAGTTATTGTTAGCGGAGCTATACCCTGCAAAGCACTGCTTATGACCTCACATTTTACATCACTCATGATATAATCAGTGACATCACTGATTACATCACTTGTAACATCTCAAATTACATCACTGATGACATCCTTAACAGAACCACTCATACCCCCACTCACACCCCACACAACCTCTCATATACCCACTGACCTACCCATATAACCACTCACTCACAAACCCACGCACTCACTTAGACTCTCAACAGAGCTACTCACACACCCATACAGCCACTTACATATCCATTCACACATCCAAACAAGCACTCACATGTCTACTCACTCAGAGATACAACCACTCATACAGCCACTCCCACACCCACTGAGTTAACCAAACACCCACTCAAACAGCCGCTCACTCACCCATACAGCCACTTACACACCCAGTCACTCACCCATACAGTCACTCACACAACCACACAGAAAACCATACAGCCACTCATACACCAACTCATCGACCCATATAGCCACTCATGCAGACCCAACCACTCTCAACACCAGCGACACTCTTTTGCCATTTCTACAGCAAAGTCTTTAAGCATAGGACTAGCACAGTGATGTCCTTGCCAAGCTGTAAAATGATAAAAGCCCTTTACCACTCCAGGCACAGAATTACAGCTTTGAATCGGTAACATACTAAACAAGCCAACCCGAAATGAGTAAAAGCAACCCCAGACACAGTGTTTCACTCTAATTAGAGCTCTTCGAAGAGGCATAGCTTTGTCCAGACACAAGGGAGCACCCAGTATAAGTAAAAAAATACCCTTTCAGGCATAGAGTGATGAATAAATTATGCAAAAAAGAAGCAGAGAACTCTGGGTAGTTCTCAAGTGTAGGTGGAAAGCAGCTCCTGTATAGAGCACTCTCAACACCAGCGACACTCTAGATCTGCTCACCTCAAATGTCTGCTTTTCTATCAGAGTCTTTAAGCATAGGATTAGCACAGTGCCATCCACGCCGAGATAGAAAAGGACTGAGGGGCAGATTTACAATAACTGGCGCATCCCTGCATATCAGCAGGGATGCGCCAGTTATTGTGCGGCATGCCTCCGCCACCATGGATGCGCCGCATTTACAATGCGGCGCACCATGGGGCAAAAACGGCACAGATGCGTGAGGCATCTGTGCCGTAAAAGTGGCGCATTGCTGGAGTTGCGTCGCAAGCACGACGCAGCTCCAGCAATGCTCCGGGGGGCCCTATTTTTACAATGCTGCGTCAATCCTTACGCCTGTTTCAAGCAGGCGCAGGGTTTTGACGCTGCACGGGCCCAAAAGTGACTGAGTGAAATCTTGTAGATTTCCCTCAGCCACTTTTAGGAGGCGTTCCTGCGCCAGAACGCCCTCCCCTGTGCAGGAACGCCTCTTTCTGGCACAGGGCTTTACAACATGACGCATCTCCCAGATGCGTCACGTTGTAAGTACCCCGCACCATGGAGCATCTTTTGCGCCGCCGCTGCATCACAAAAGTGACGCAACGCGGCATAAAAGGGGCGCAATGGGCTTTTAAATCTGCCCCAAAAGTCTTTTGCCATTTCTACAGCAAAGTCTTTAAGCATAGGACTAGCACAGTGATGTCCTTGCAGAGCTGTAAAATGACAAAAGCAATTTACCACTCCAGGCACAGTATTACAGCTTTGAATTGGTAACATACCAACTAAGCCAACCCGAAATGAGTAAAAGCAACACCTGGTACAGTGTTTCGCTCTAATTAGAGCTCTTCTCTATATATATTACCTACTGGTGGTCGCCAGTAGGTAGTTATAGTTAGGAACTAGTTACCATAGGAAAATGGCAACATTCTATTCCCAATAACTTTGGCGCCGGTTGACAAATCTTCGTGAAGTTTTCAAAACTAATTCTTTTTGATATCAGCTCCTATGTTAAAAGTTTTAGGGTGATTCGTCAAGGGGGGGGCCGAGATAAAAGGGGGTCCCAAAATATGTATTCTCCATGTTAACTTCCATAGGAAACTTTAGACAAGGCTACAGGTCGAACGGGTGAACAGAATTACCCCAAATTTGGCAAGGAGAAGGGTCTTGGTCTAGAAAGAACGCTTTTATTTATTTGGTGTAAATCCGTTCAGTAGTTTTTGAGAAGTATCGAAATTTACAGATATCGATATTTGGGAATTCTGCCATCTGATTGGCTGAGGCGTTACGAGCACGAGCTTGCTGTTGATTGGCTGCGAGCGCTGCGAGCGGTTGCAACTAGGAAGTGTTGGCTGCCATTTTGTGATTCCGTTGAAGCGAGTAAGGGGAAAAAAGTTGGAAAGAGGAGGGTAGGAGCACTGTAACCTTTATGGGGTGTTTAGGGTGTGCAATAGAGGGGGTGTGAAGCGACGTATTTACCCAAACGGTGTGAAAGTGCTGGGCTACGGAAATTAATTGAGGTTTTGCCTAGTTTGTGATGTTGCTAAGGTGAGCTGGTGCGCAACTCGGGGTTTAAAGCGTGACCCCAAACTGTGTGTCTTATGCTGTGAAGTCATGCACCCTGGCCGCTGCAGTACAGTTGTGAAAGTAGTGATAGCATGTGTTTATATCTACTAGGATGAACTACTGACCCGTACTGGTGTGAAACTCCTGTGGTATGGAAAATATGTGAGGTATTGTCTAGAGTCTCATGGAACTAGGAAGTGTTGACCGCTATTTTGTTATTTTGTTGAAGCGAGTAAGGGGAAAAAGGGGAAAAAAGAGGAGAGTAGGAGCACTGTAACCTCTGTTGGGTGTTTAGGATGTGGTATACAGGGGGTGCGAAGCGAACTACTCATATCTACCAGTCTGAAAGTGCTGGGCTATGGAAATTAAGTGTGGTATTGCGTAGAGTCTGATGCTATGGTGAGCTGATGCAGGACTCAGGGATTAAAACGTAAGCTTAAATTGTTAGTCTTATGCTGTGAAGTCATGTGCCGTGGCTGCTGCACTACGCCTGTGGGAGTAGTTTCAGCATGTGCTTATACCTACAAGGATGAACTACTGACCTGTACTGGTCTGAAAGTCCTGGGGTACGGAAAATATGTGAGGTGTTGTCTAGAGCCTCATGATGGTAAGCTGAGCTGCTGCTGGACTCGGGGAGGAAAGCGTGAGTCCAAATTGTGTGTCATATGCTGTGAAGTCATGTGCTCTGGCCGCTGTGCCACATCTGTCCAAGTAGTGTCAGCATGTAGTTATAGCTACTCGGACGAGCTTTTGTTTCGAACATTGTAGCTTGTGTATGGTTTTTAGGGGGTGTTCTAGAGGGAGTGCGAAGGTAAATTTGCACGTATCAAATCAATTCAGTATTTGTGAAGTGCTAAGTATTTGCTCCTACGGGTCTGATGGCGCTGGGGAAGTAAACTGAGTTGCTGACAGACTCGGGGTAAAGCTGTTGAACTAATGACCCCTACCGGTCTAAACGTGTGGGTTACGGAAATTAAGTGAGGTATTGTGTAGGGTGTGATGTGGTTAAATTGAGCTGCTGCTGGAGTCGGGGACGCAACTATGAGCCTAAACTGTGTGTGCTATGCTGTGAAGTCATGTGCTCTGGCCGCTGTGTCACACCTGTCCAACTTGTATATGTTGCTTAGGTGGTGTCGTATAGGGAGTGTGAAGGTAAATCAATACAGTATTTGTAAAGCGCAAACTACTCACTACTATGGGTGAGTAGAGCCGGGGATCAAAGAGAGAGCTCTGTGCTGCAAAGTGAGATGTTCTGACTGCTGTACCACAGATGTGTGGAGAAATAATTTTGGCGAGGGTCCGGGAGTTGCCGTCATGTGGCCCTAAAATAGCTGGCCTAAGTTGTAAGTTATTGGGTGGCTCTAAAAAGAGACCTTGGGCTCAATTCACAGAACTAACTTAAGACAAAATCCTAAACTTACTACTTTTGGTAATCACAGAAGGCATTTAGTCGTAGTAAAGTTAGGATTTTGTCTTAAGTTTGACTTAACACAAACTTAAGACAGACTTAAGACAGACTTAAGACAGACTTAAGACAGACTTAAGACAGACTTAAGATAGACTTAAGTAAGGATTTTATCTTAAGTTTGTCTGAAGTCTGTCTGAAGTCTGTCTGAAGTCTGTCTGAAGTCTGTCTGAAGTCTGTCTGAAGTCTGTCTTTAGTCTGTCTTAAGTCTGTCTTAAGTCTGTCTTAAGTCTGTCTGAAGTCTGTCTGAAGTCTGTCTGAAGTCTGTCTTAAGTCTGTCTTAAGTCTGTCTTAAGTCTGTCTTAAGTCTGGCTTACGTCTGTCTGAAGTCTGTCTTAAGTCTGTCTTAAGTCTGTCTTCGGTCTGTCTTCGGTCTGTCTTAAGCTGTCAACTTTGTATTTTTAACTGTTCTTTATGTGAATTGACACATTTTTAACTGTATTTTATGGCACTGTAACTGTGTACGAAAGTATTGTTTTATATTGAATAAATTGTACAATTTTCCAAATATCATTTTAAATTGTTTTTGATCATATTCTTTCTATTGCTGTGGTTTATTAGAAATGTGATAATGGCATCAATGGGTTTGTGAGTTCTGAAGGTTTGTACTTTACATGCCTTTCCAGTTTTGGAAAAATAGGGACTTTTTCTTACTAGAGATGCCACTTTACAATATTGTCTGCTGCTGCCCTTGTGGCAGGCTACATCAGAACACAGAGACACACTCACCGCACTTCCTGCACACGGACATGTGGATGACACCCCCTTTCCCTTGCCAGATAGGCACACCCCTGTGCGACTTGTATAGGCCGCACAAGCACACGTGTGTTGTGCTTGCAGGAGGATGCGTGTGTAGCTACATGTCCACTGCTAACACTGAGGTGACATGGTAACGTCTGCTGAAGACAGCACATTGTGATGTTGCAGGGCATTTGCTTATCATGCTAACACAATGACTACACGGACACACTTGCTCAGATGCTGCTTTGGGAGGCGTTGGTGGTCCTGGGGTTGTTGCGATGAGTCTTGTGTCCCTCAAGGGTATCCCTGTATCGTGCTCATTGACTCTATGGGTGTTCTGGTGTGTCTCTTTCCTTTCATGCTGCAGGTAGTCGTCCTGCTTAACACTAGTAGAAAGCAAGTGTAAAATTCTTGGTGGTAACGTGGGTTATCACCAGAATTAATTTCGCATTGTAGTTGTGAAAGTCGTGATGTCATTTGTTCATGTGCAGAACAATATACGGACTGGGTAGTGTATCCCGTCAAGATCCAGCATCTGACGCACTATTCCTAATCAATATAAATACAATGAGATTTCTTCATTGATTTTGAGTGTACACTGTAAGTGCAGGGACTACCTCAGTGTAATTCAATACAGGAATTCAGTATTTAGAATAAATCGCAAAGGTGCACTTTGTGTCTTTTTGCACTGGACGGCTACTCTTCATTTTATTATTAGCACTTTAATGCAGCTAAAGTTGAGATAAATCTAATACAGTATTTAGAAGTTGGTGCAAACTGGAGAGATTAATAGTATTCCTGCTATAAGTGCTCTAAAATTTAACACCATGGTGGATACCAGCAAACAACGATAATAACAAGAAAGAGTCACACAGCAGTTAGGAAAAAAATCAAAAAGGTTTATAATTTCCTTTGTCAAACTTTATTTTTTTATAAAGTTATATAAACCATAAACTGTTCTCAAATTACATTTTTTAATAAATATATGTATAAAAAATAAAGCAATAAATACAATTTAACAAATATAATAGAAAACAACAAAGTGGAAGATTCCTGTGGGGACCATGGATGTCGACAACAGAGCTTGGAAAATAAAGCACAAAATAAGAACGTGTGTAATGTGCATATGAAAGGACTGAGAGAGAGAAACAGAGAAGGAAAAACAAGCTAGAGAGAAAAAGAGAGGGAAGGAAACAAAGGGAGTGAGAAAGGGAGAAGGGAGAGCGAGATAGAAGGAAAGGAATGGTGAGAGAGAGAGAGAGAAGAGAGGGAAGTGACAGAGACAGAGAGAGAGATAGAGAGATAGAGAGAGAGAGAGAGAGAGAGAGAGAGAGAGAGAGAGAGAGAGAGAGAGAGAGAGAGACTCCCCTCTGCGCATCGATTAGCAAATAATTACTTGGTGCTATCGGAGTGTGCAGCAGTGGGCGGACTGCACATGCCTGTTAAAACTCCACCAATCTCAGATGTGTTGCAGAGTCCTGAGTCCTGAATGGCGGACACCACATCACATTGTGCGTGCATCTTATAGATTTCGTTGAGTCCTGAATGGCGGAGACCACATCAGCTTCTTTGCGGATCTGATAGATGTCGCTGAGTCGTGTATGGTGGAGACCACTTGAGCTTCTGCGCGGCCTGACATGTCTCACACATGTCGCTGAGTTGTGAGTCATCAATGGCGGAGAGCACCTTAGGGTTTAATGTCGCTAAGCTTATTGAACTCAAGTTAGTGGCAAATGCTGGTAGGCTCCTGATGGCCACATGAGTTTGGAGTGGCAGTAACTCTATGCATATGAAGTCCGCGCCAAGGGGATGGTAGGCTGCTGACGGCCATATAGTTGAGGGTGCGACTAACCTTATGTGCACGTTTTTGTGGAGTCTTTATGGTTGAGAGTAATGGACCGTTCGCCAGCCAGTCTGCACCGGCAATAAAGGATGTGAAGTTGTCAATCTATTATATTTGCGTGGTCACATGGCCTGTGCCACATGTGCCAGATGAGTGTGGTGTGTGTGCAAACTTGCCCTAAGGGAGTGGCCGTGAGATGTTGAGAACTAGACCACTGACCTGCACACCAACAGCGAGTATGCCTGCGATAGGTAGCTATGTGGGGCCAACGTTGCAACATAATCGGAGTGGTGTGGTGTGGCGTCGCATACGATGGAACAGGGCAGGTATAGACACAATGACGCGGACAGGCTCGTAGTACTGCGTTTATGAGTCGAGCGGACGTGCCACAGCTGTCGCTGTGCGAGCCAGGGTCCAAACTGTTCATAGTTCACACTACATAAGTATTCATGGTTCAGTCTGTCAGCTGGCATCTGTGCGAGGCATTTGTGAAAACATTTTGGATTTCTTTCTGTGAGTGATACCCCTTTGAATGCTCCCTCTCCCCACATTAAGAGGTAACGTACCCTTTTACCAACATACCCCCAACAACCTTCTTGGGCCCAGAAGTATCCGTGTGCGGTTGAACAAAGAAGAATCTTAGTTGTGTATAGATTTACATATAAAAAAAATTATTTAAAGAAACGAACAATAAATAAGACTGAAGGGAGTCTGGTGCTGTGGTCGCTGCCACGAAGTTGGGGTCACTGCTGTTCAGGACTCAGGACACAGTTAGACAGGTGGGATTTGTTTGTGTTAAATAGGGTTAGTGGTACCAGAAGCATTGAGAATGTAGGAGCCTGTGATGATGTTTCATGTGGACGGATTGCACTGGAAACAATGTGTCTTGCGTACTGGACTGCGTGATGTGGAATCAAAACTGTATCTGAATTGTGAGGACCTCTGACCCTGCTCGCAGGCAGGCCGCTCCCCACGCTGCTGCACGACTCTGCCTGCATTGTTTTTGCCTAATCTTGTATTTTTCCCCTGTGCCTAACTTGCTTTCTTGCCCAGACTTGTTTTTATTCCTCTGTCCCTGTACTTGCTTTCTTGCCCAGACTTGTTTTTCCTTTCTGTGCCCAGTTCCCCCCGCGGCCCCTGCCTGTTTTATCCCGCTGCTGCGTCCCTGCGGCTCCATCCCCCTGCAATCCCATTCGCCACCCCGCTTCCGCCTCCCAGCTGCTCCTCCTTCCCACATCTCCTCACATGGAAGCCGCAAAGCGGCCGTGCAGTGGACACGCGCAGCGGGCGTGCCGCTGGCGCGCCAAAGGCGCACCTAAGGCAAGCACATCAGTGCCCGTCCGCAACTGGACGGCGCCCAGCGCTAGGACCCCTGGACCCTGTGAACTCCACGACGCCCGACACCGCTACGGTGCCAGAACCCTCCACGCACTCAACACCGGACGATCACACACCTGCTTCCTGGCCACCCCGAAGCGCACCCACGGAGCTTTCACCTGCCGGAACTGCAGCTTCACAAGCATCCGCCCCACCATGCTGCCGACCAGGAAAGAACCCAACCACCTCAGATGCATCCTTCTCAACACCCGCTCCGCCCTCAAACACGCCGTTGAACTCTGGGATCTACTCGACTCAGCCTACCCAGATGTCGCCTTCTTGATGGAGACCTGGCTGAACCCCGCCTCGGCACCCGACATAGCCATAGCCATCCCGGAAGGCTACAAGATCACCTGCAGGGACCGTACCAACGGAGCAGGAGGAGAAATTGCCATCATCCACAGGAACACTCTCAGAGTCTCGACAACACACTCAGCACCGCCGTACACCTGCACTTCTAGATCCACACCGACCCAAACACCACCCTCTGAGGAACTCTCATCTACAGACCCCGCGGACCCCGACCACAGTTCAGCGACTCCATCGCCAACTTCGTCAGCACACACGCCCTCGCCTTCACGGACTACATCCTCCTCGGAGACCTGAACTTTCACCTCGAGAACAACAACGACACCAACTCCACCACCCTGATCGACAACCTAGCCAACATCAGACTCAGACAACTCGTCACAACACCCACCCACTCCGCCGGTCACATGCTTGACCCCGTCTTCTACGCAAGCCCCCACGTCTCCTACAACCACACCACCGAACTCCAGTGGACCGACCATCGCTGCATCCACTTCACCTTCAAGAAACCCACCACGCAGCACCGCACCCAACAGATGCCTCGCCGCTGCTAGAGCAAAGTCACCAAAGACCAGCTAACCACCACCCTCGCCCAGAGCCCACCCGCCGACCCCACCGACCCCGACACTGCCGCTCACATCCTCAGACAGTGGATCATCGACTGCGCCAACACCCTCGCCCCGATCAAGAAACCCTCCAATACTCACACCAACAAGAAAGCCAGCTGGTTCACTGAAGACCTCCGGGCCTCCAAGCAAACCTGCCAAAAGCTGGAGAAGATATGGCTTCAGGAACGAACACCGGACAGCCACGCAGCCCACAAGAATGCCACCCGCAGGCACCATCACCTAATCAGACCTGCCAAAAGGACCTCCTTCAAAGACCGCCTAGACAACAACGCGCACAACAGCAAAGAGCTCTGCAACATTGTGAAGGAACTCTCCAACCCCAGCTCCAACACCAATGACATCCCACCCTCACAAGACCTGTGCGACTCGCTGGCCACCTTCTTCCACTGCAAGATCGCAGACATCCATGACAGCTTCAATGCCATGACCACCCGACAACCACTAAGACCTCTGCCCCAACGACCACCATCCGCACCAACCGCCTGTTCTCCTGGACCAACATCAACGATGACGACACCATCAAGATCATGAACACCATCCACGCCAGATCTCCGTTAGACCCATGCCCACACCACATCTTCAACAAAGCCAGCACAGCCATCGCACCCCATCTCTGGTAAGTCATCAACACCTCCTTCAAGACAGCAACCTTACCGGAGAACTGGAAGCACGCCGAGATCAACGCCTTACTCAAGAAACCCAAGGCGGACCCCAAGGACCTCAAGAACTTCTGGCCCATCTCCCTAATCCCGTTCCCGGCAAAGGTCATCGAGAAGACCATCAATGAACAACTGACCCACTACCTTGAAGAGAATAACATCCTGGACCCTTCCCAGTCCGGGTTCCGCAGCAACCACAGCACCGAGACTGAACTCATCGCCGCCACCGATGACATCAAGTCCCTGCTGGACAACGGAGAAACGGCAGCCCTCATCCTCCTGGACCTATCAGCCGCATTCGACACAGTCTGCCACCACACACTACAAACACGCCTCCACAATGCCGGGATCCAAGAGAAGGCTCTGGACTGGACCACCTCCTTCCTCTCCAGCAGAACACAGAGCGTTCGCCTTTCCCCCTTTCGCTCCAAAGCCACCAAGATCATCTGCGGCGTACCCCAGGGCTCATCCCTCAGCCCAACTCTGTTTAACATCTACATGGCACCGCTCGCCCACGTCGCCCGTCGCCACAACCTCAACATCATCACTGACGCCGATGACACCCAGTTGATCCTCTCCCTCACCAAGGACCCCCACACCGCCAAAACCAACCTTCACAAAGTAATGAAGGCCGTCGCTGAATGGATGAGGAACAGCTGACTGAAGCTGAACTCGGACAAGACGGAGGTCCTCATCCTCGGATCCACCCCTTCATCCTGGGACAACTCCTGGTGGCCGACCGCACTGGGAACCGCCCCAACACCCACCAACCACGCACGCAACCTAGGGATAATTCTCGACTCCACCCTCTCCATGACTAAACAGGTCAAACCCGTCTCCTCCTCCTGCTTCAACACCCTCCGCATGCTCCGCAGGATCTACAAGTGGATCCCCACAGAAACAAGAAGAACAGTCACCCAGGCCCTCGTCAGCAGCAGGTTGGACTACGAAAACGCCCTCTATGCAGGAGCCACGGCCAAACTCCTGAGACGGCTCCAACGCATGCGCATCCAGAAAACTTCTGCACGCCTGATCCTCAACATCCCTTGCCGCAGCAAGTCACACCTCACCTGAGAGACCTGCACTGGCTCCCGGTCAACAAGAGGATAACCTTTAAGCTCCTCACCCTCGCGCACAAGGCACTCCACAACACCGGACCAACGTACCTCAACAGACGACTCCGCTTCTACACCCCCACCTGCCAGCACCACTCAGCCAACCTCGCCCTTGCCACAGTCCCCCGCTTCCAAATAGCGACCTCTGGTGGCAGATCATTCTCCCACCTCACTGCCAAGACCTGCAACACCCTCCCCATCCACCCACGGCAGACCCAAGACCTGCTGACCTTCAAAAAACCAGACCTGGCTTTTCGAGCAGTAGCAGCATTGCCCACCCCAGCGCCTTGAGACCCTCTTGGGTGAGTAGTGCGCTTTACAAATGATATGATTGATTGATTGAGGATTGCTGACCGTAGTGTAGGTCAGAAGTTGTGATGAGGAAGGGCCTACAGCCTTGTGCATACGTTGGTGGTGTCACCGGCCTGCAGAGTGCAGATTCAGTGCCACCACTTATCGGCAGACTTCAATCTGTAAATACTACTTACTAATCGAAGGAAGTGAGGTGCTGTGGTCCCTGACACAAAGTTAGGGTCGCTGCCATTTAGGAATCAGTTATACATGTGGGATGGGCTGGTGTTACAGAGGGTTAGTGGGACTACGTATCTCTGGCCTTGCATATGGAAATATGCCTCTCTGATCGAAGGGAGTCTGGTTCTGTGGTTGCTGCCACAGACTTGGGGTCACTGCCATTCAGGACTCAGGACACAGTTACTCATGTGGGATCGGCTTGTGTTGAACAGAGTTAGTGGCAGCACGTGTCGCCAGCCTTCCATATGGCAATATGCCTCACTGATTGAAGGGAGTCTACTGTTGTAGTTGTCTCGCGGAGTTGGGGGTCACTGCAATTCAGGACTCCGGACACAGTTACACATGTGGGATCAGCTTGTGGTGAGGACAGTTAGTGGCACCATGTGTCGACAGTTTTTTACAGTGTAGGTCAGAGGTAGCGATGAGCAAAGGCCCATAGCCATGTGCATACGTTGGTGGCCCCACCGGCCTGCGCAGTAAAAGTTCAGTGGCAGCACGTGTCGCTGGCCTTCCATATGCAAATATCCTTCACTGATTAAAGGGAGTCTGGTGCTGTGGTCGCTGCCACGAAGTTGGGTCCGCAGCCATTGAGGACTCAGGAACCAGTTACACTTGTGGGATTGGCTTGCGTTGAACAGGGTTAGTTGGCACCACATGTCGCCGGTCTTCCACAGTACAGGCCAGAGGCAGCGGACAGCAAAGGTCCACAGGCAGATGACACTGACTTGAGCTGCACAGATTGGAAGCATTTGGTCTTCTTTACCCATTATAGTCTCTTACACAAGTTGCGTTGCTACTAATCTTGAATTGGGAACCGTGTGACCCCAGTGTAGGGAGCATGCAGCGGTCAGGATGGACGCACAGCCACGTGGTGTTGAGTTGAGCTGCACAGTTTGTGGCACCTGGAGTACTCGGCGCGTGCGCACACTGCGAAGATACGTGGTCTTGGAGGTCCAGAGTGGGAGCAATGTCTTGACTTGTTATGGCTACACGGAGATGACTTATGGTGCAGTGCGTTAGTAGCACCTGTGGCACACAGTGTGTTCGCATCCTACGATGAATGGTGCTCTCAGTGGGCCCCAGTGGGAGCAATGTGTGTTGTAAACTGGACTGCGTCATCTGCAATCGCCACTGCATCTGAATTGTGAGCCCTGCTGTCCGCAGTGTAGATCGAAGGCAGTAGTTAGCATAGACATCGAGGAATGCTTTTTGTCACTTCTTCTTGATAAAATCCGAGAACATAGAGTACAGATCTCTGTGCAATTAATAACTCTAGGCTGAATTCAAGTTGTGAACCCTGCAGTCCACACTGTAGATCGAAGACAGTAGTTAGCATAGACATCGAGGAATGCTTTTTGTCACTTCTTCTTGACAAAATAAGAGGATGTAGAGTACAGTTCTCTGTGCAATTAATAAATCAAGGCTGAATTCAAGTTGTGAACCCTGCTGTCCGCAGTGCAGTTGAAGGCAGTAGTTAGCATAGACATTGAGAAATGCTTTTTGTCACTTCTTCTTGACAAAATTCGAGGACATAGAGCACAATTTTCTCTGCATTTAATAAATCAAGGCTGAATTAAATGCTGTCCGCAGTGTAGATCCAAAGCTGAATTCAAGTTGTGAACCCTGATGTCCGGCGTGCAGATCGAAGGCAGTAGTTAGCATAGACATCGAGGAATGCTTTTTGTCACTTCTTCTCACCAAAATCCGAGGACATAGAGTACAATTCTCTCTGCAATTAATAAATCAAGGCTGAATTCAATGCTGTCCACAGTGTAGATCGAAGGCAGTAGATAGCATAGACATTGAGGAATGCTTTCTGTTACGTCTTCTTGACAAAATCCGAGGACATAAAGCACAGTTCTTTGTGCAATTAATATATCAAGGCTGAATTCAAGTTGTGAACCCTGCTGTCCGCAGTGGAGATCGAAGGCAGTAGTCGGTACAGACATAAGTCTGCGGTGTTGTGGCGCTGGGTTCGCAGAGGGATTGTGTGGAGGAGGCCCACGGTCATGGCAGCAGTCACGTGCCAGGGTGAGGGCTGTCGCTCTGGCAGACTCGTTTGTCTTCGCACAAGTGACCCACGCCCAGGGCGTGGCCTATTTATTTATACTCTTATGCTGGAGATGCGTACGTTGGACCAGCCCACTCCGCTTCCGCTTCAAGGGGGGGGACAACACGGCTACATGACCGAGATCTTACCCACTGTCTGAGGTAATATGGTTGAGTCCACTGTGCAGTACACTACACAGATCAATACTATATCTCCACATGGAGAGGTTTGTGCTTTGCATAGTGAGGTCTGTGCAGTACATCACCGGTACACTTGGGATTGTGTGAATTTTTGTTGATAGGCGACTTGCCTCCTTCACACATAGTTGGTTGCCACATCTCCGAACATTCAGCTATTGTGCGGATGAGGGGATATGGTATTTTGGGAAGGCCTGTTGTCCTGTTTTGCGCTGCCTCA
The DNA here is from genome assembly GCF_964261635.1 of Lissotriton helveticus. NCBI lineage: Eukaryota > Metazoa > Chordata > Amphibia > Caudata > Salamandridae > Lissotriton > Lissotriton helveticus. The sequence continues at coordinate 840,154,063 of NC_136061.1, read as the reverse complement.
GTGGTAGTAGTGGGGGAGTGGTCCGGGGGGAGGTTCTGGTGGTGGTGGCCCTGGGTGTTGTGGCCTTGTTGGGTGTCGGAGCTGCATGATTAGTACCTGTATCACGTGTTGGTCTTTAGATGTGGGTTTAATTCACGCAGTAGATAGTTGAAGTCCTTACATCAGTTAAAGGTTGATGTTAATTTGTTACTGGTAAGTGGGGCTATCACCTGTTTTTAGGTAGCATTGCAGATTTGGCTGGTTGTTGAAAATATGGGGAAGTGGTGTTTTTGTGTTTTTTTTGCACGGGAACGCATAGTTTGTATATCATTAGCATTAGTTGTGGCTTTGGTTTGTGGCAATTTTGTTTACGGAAGGTATTGATGGAAGATTGGTGAGATTTGCAGTTTTTACCAGGTTGAGAATGGGATGATAATTAAAAAAGACAGAAAAAAAGATATGCTTAATTAACATTATAATTAGAAATTAGCATTTAAAAAACCTTAGAAATTCATAGAAAAAAAACGTAGGTTTTAGGGACTCTATAGTTAGTTGGACATTTCACTCATACAAAACGATAGAAATTCCGCTGTTATAGTAAGTTGAGCTAAATATAACTCGCGCCCCCGCAATGCACTGCTGATGACATCACATATTACATCATTCATGACATGGTCAGTGACATCTATCGTTTTGTATGAGTGAAATGTCCAACTAACTATAACATCCCTAAAACCTATGGTTTTTTCAATGAATATATATATATATGTATAAGTATATATATGTATATATATATATATATATATATATATATATATATATATATATATATATATATATATATATATTCCAAAAGCTTCCATAATTTGCGCTCTTAGGTTCCGTATAAAGGAAAGGTGTATTGCTCAGGGTAACGCATTTCGAAAGACAAGCTTTCTTGATCACACAAAGAGCTCAGAGAAACAGTGCATTTACATAGACATGTGCCTCAGGACATTGGCATAGTAAACGGACTATACTTCCAAGTATATGGTCCCACACAAAGGGACATTTTTGTTGGCCATTTTGTAATATCTTTTCATACAGGCATACATGGTGAACATATATAATGCAAGCATTGTTACTTTATAATAGTTCTATATTTAGAAAAGTTGTCAAATTAATAATAATAACTTGCTAAATTGGACAGTTAATGAAACAGTGAATAAGTGTGTACGGTTACACAGGATATATGGTTCTAGGTACGAAGTATAAGGACAGTGCTTGTAAACAAGAGTTATGTAATATATAGGAGATCCTACCATGGACCCTATTGTGTGTTTCTGTCTACAACATCTCCAAGCGCGCTTGCGCCTCACGTGACAGTGTCCTAGTTAAGGGTGGGCGTAGTCCGCGTAGTGGGGCTAGGCGAAGGTCTGCGAAGTGGGGTGGGCACTACGCCCACCCACACACTTTGCGTAGTCCCACAACACGCCGCCCGCCTCCCTCCCGCCCTCTACATACAGTAAAATAAAAGGAATATAACTTACCTTGAATGCGGCGTCCCGGGGCTCCCTCATCCTGCAGACGCGCCGACTTCTTCAAACGAATGCGCATGCGTGGGCGCCCGCACATTCATTTGAAGAAGTCGGCGCGTCTACAGGATGAGGGAGCCCCAGGACGCCGCATCCAAGGTAAGTTATTTTCCTTTTATTTTACTGTATGTAATATGAAAAATAGGGTTGTAGAAGAGGGCGGGAGGGATGCGGGTGGCGGGCAACTTCGCTCCGCCACGGAGTGGGCGTAGTGTTGCCTACTACACCTACTTTGTGAAGCGCAAAGTAGGCAACACTACGCCCACTCCATGGGCGGAGCGAAGTGCTGCGCCCACTGTTAGTCCTAGTAACCACAGAGACGGGCCCAGTAAGCACTGTATAAGACATGACAAGGTAATCAATACTGCACAAATGAGCCCTGCACGTGCATGTGCGTGTCTAATTGGGGTACCGAGGTATCTAGCTGTGCGTACCACACAAAAGCCAGCTATATACCAGAAACCACAATACTTGCACCAAACGGCGGAAAGTCTCGTACTATTAGTCCAAAGAGTCAAATAACAAGGAACAAACAGTGAAAATTAAGTAGGTGGTGCACTCCCATACAGCAAAGAAGAATAGGGTAGATGGCCCGTGAAGTGACCTAGTGAATCGGTGAGTCCCTTCCTTTCCTCCTGTGAAGAGAAACAAAGGTACAGTATATTAAAACCAGTAGCGATTAAAGTAACAGCTGTATATAACAATATGCATTTAAAACATTACAGTTACATTCTACATAGAGGAAGTACATGTAATGATGTAGAATTTAGACAATTGATATTATTAGGTACATGGTGACAAAGGAAAGAGATAAGGCCACCCCTGACTATCTTCAATTAGGTGTCCCGCTAATTCCTCATCGACATTGTGTCCCTTAGGATAGCGAATCTCAAGGTTGAGTATCCATTTGGATTCCTTTTTCCGTAATCTGAGTTCTCTGTTCCCTCCTCTAGGACCCACCAGAACCTGTTTGATAGCATAGTATCGCAGTAGTGAGCTATTGGACAAATGGTAGTCGGCAAAGTGCCTTGCAACAGGGTAATGGGGATCTTCATTAGTAATGGCTCTCAGATGTTCCATGACCCTCTTTCTAGCCATGAGTGTGGTGCTGCCTATGTATCTCATCTTACAAGAGCATTCCAAGATGTAGATATCGTGTGTCGTCCTGCAGGTCAGAAATTGTGAAATAAGCTGATTTTTCTTGGGGTTCAGTGTTCTGAAATCCTTTACCATGTTACTTGTGCGGCAAGCCTTGTAGTGGTCACAGGGGTAAAAACCTTTGAGATGAAATGAGCTGCTGTTCTGTTGTTCCGTAATATCGCTATACATGAGTATGTCCCTAAGGATACGGCCCTTACGATAAGTTATTTTCGGTCTCTCGCTAATGGTCGGTCCCACTATACTATCACTCTTCAGTATACTCCACTTCTCTGTGAGGATTACTTTCTGTGAGTCCCTATAGAATGTGAGTATCACTCAGGTCTCAGGGGGTTCGTTACTTTCCTTGTCTCTGATTTGCAGAGTGCTTTGTCTGTCGGTGTTTCAGGCTTTGGACCCTGCCCTATCTAGTAACCAGTTTGGGTACCTGTAGTAGAGAGAAACGCAAAGGGTCTTGTGCAAGATAGTTTATTGTCAGGTAAAGCACAACAGACTGCCGTCAGCTTGTCAACCTGGGAGCCCGGGTCACTGTGTCAACATTCCACAGTGAACGCCTGGCTGCCCAGGGGAATATACCAACATGGAATGAGGCAGGGGGGGGGAAACGGGGAACAAGGGAGAGGATGGAGCATTAACTTAGGTTACAACACATCATCCCCCTTAAGGGAAATAACCAAAACGAAACCTGTTACCCAGACTGGGATGAATTTGTGTAATATGACTTTAGTGTATGTGTCTATCTCATTACGTACTGTTTGTGCCACTGAGGAGAGGTTCTGAATCTGTCACTCCTTCTGTCTCGTCTGATGGTTTCACTGATGCCCTTATCTCCTGCTCTTCTCGCTACTGTTCTATGTTCTTTCCCTTCTGCTGGAACCACTCGATCATGACTCCATAGTCTCCCATCTTCCACGACCACGGAGTTTCTATTAGGCCGTTGGATGGTCTTGAAGGCATAGAACTTGTTGCCCCCTTTCCATAGTCTCTCGGGCTTCTTTACATATACTCCTTGTCCTTCCTGAAATTCTCTCTCCTTCACTCCCCACTTCTTGTCGTACCATTCCTTGTATTTCTGTTGATTGTCTTCAATTCTCCTCTTGACCTCTTTGTGCTCGATCTCCGTTGACTGTTTTCTCCCCATCCAACCTGGTGTGAGTTTGGTGCCCGCTTTTCTTCCCCTCAGTAACTCAAAGGGCGTGCATCCAGTGGTAGACTTAGGCGTGGTGTGGTATGCCCACAACATGTCCCTTATGGCTTCCTCTATGTTCTCCCCAGCCCGGTTGGCCAACTGTATGCATTCCTTAAGCATTCGGTTGACTCTCTCCACCTTTCCATTAGCTTTCGGGCAATACAGTGGTGTACGAATGTGGGTCACTGAACAGTCTTTAAGGAAATCCTTCATCTCTTCCGAGACCAGTTGCACGCCGTTGTCGGTCACCAATGTATGTATGTATTTCGATTTATATAGCGCACAAATCACCCAGGGGTCTCAAGGCGCTTGCTTAGGGAACCCGTCCTGGTATTCCCCTGTGAGATACCCCGGCAGGGTATTCACAAGGTGAAAGCCAGGCATCCCGCCGCGAGGGGCCGTAGTGGAGATTACGCAAGCTATTGCCCAGAGTCGCAGAGTGTGACCCCGTGAGTCGAGTAGGCACCGGAGCGAGAATTGTCGAGTCCGTAGAAATTTTGAGCCCGAGACCCGCCGAGGCGGGGAATCGAACCCTGGTCCACGGCTGATCTCAGCTTCCGGGTCTGCCGCCTCTAACCACTGAGCCACGCTTCTCCATGTGGAGGGTATACCTTCTAGTGTGAACACCTCTTTCAGGAAATCTACTATCACCTTGGTGCCCACGCTGTGGACGGTCTTGCAGGTTATCCAGCTTGAGAAGTAGTCTACTAAGACTAATAAATACCTGTCCTGGGGTCCTTTGCCATGAATGGGACCTGCTATATCAAAGCCTAACTTGCTCCACGGCTCCTCCGGTACTTCAACTGGTGACAGCGGGGCTCTTCTCGTGATCTTTGTTTTGTCACTCAGAGCGCACGCGTAACAATCACGTACCTTGTCCTCCATTTCTCTGTCCATCGTTGGGAACCAGTAGTCTGCACGAAGTCTGGATTTGCACAAGCTTCTTCCTAGATGTCCTTCGTGCGCCAGTTCCACTACTTTGTTTCTTAGGGCTTCTGGAGGAACTAATTTCCCTGACTTCAGTATAAAATCATCTTCCACCGATAGCTCCTCTCTCACATTCCAGTATGGCTGGATCTCTGACTCCATGTCCTTGCACTTCTTGGGCCATCCGGACAGTATGTGCCTCCTCACCTTCTTCAATACTTCGTCTTGTTCCATCTGTGTTTCCCAGGACACCTTTTCCACTGCTGCTAGACGCACCTCCAGGATTGAGCTACTCTTCACCTCCTCTTCCTCTTCTCCTTCTGCGGGTGCTCTCGATAGGAAGTCTGCAACTCTATTTTGTTGCCCAGGTATGTAGGATACTCTGAAATTGTAGGCTTGTAGACCCACTGCCCATTTGGCTATCCTTGGCGTCATACTCTCCATGTCTTTCTTGGTGAACAGGGAAACCAAAGGTTTATGGTCAGTCTGCACCTCAAACGGAATTCCCCATATGAAAAATGTGTAGTGGCAAATGGCCCAATAGACAGCTAGTGCCTCCTTCTCTATGGTCGAGTAATTTTTCTCAGACAATGTGAGTGTTCTTGATGCGAAGGCTATCACGTTTATCTTGCTGCCCTCCCTCTGTGCCAGAGTTGCCCCAATGCCTCTGTTGCTTGCATCCGTGGAGATGACGGTTGCACCATCAGGATCAAACTTCCCTATGAATGGAGCCTCAATGATTGCCTTCTTTATGCACTTCATGGACATTTCTTGTTCCTTTCCCCATTCAAAAACACTGTCCTTCTTTATCAGATCTCTTAGTGGCTGCGACACCATTGCAAAATCCTTAATGAATTTGGCCATATATTCCGCCAAGCCTAGGAAAGAAAGTATGTCCTCTTTACTCTTTGGAACGGGAGCATCCTCCACTGCTTTCACTAAGTCATGTTTTGGCTTGATGCCGTCTTCCGATAGGGTGTGTCCCAAGTAGTCCACCGAACTTACTCCTAGTTTACATTTGGAGGGTTTCGTGGTGAAGCCTACCTCTTTCAACCTCTTCAAGACCCTTCTGGCCATTTCATTGTGTTCTTCTCCACACCCTCCAAAGATAAGTATATCATCCTGAAAGCAGATGGTGTTCCTACAGTCTTTTAGCACATGTTGCATGACTCTTTGGAAAGCGGCTGCTGCCGATGCCAAACCAAATGGCATTCTCTGAAACTTGAAGTTTCCAAATGGGGTTGTGAACGCGGTCAGTAGTTGGGAATCCGGATGGAGTTTGATCTGATAATAAGCTGATGATAGGTCCAGCACACTGAAATACTTGGCCCCCCTTATGGTGCTCAGCATCTCCCCTATTCTGGGAAGAGGAAACCTGTCGACAAGTATATTCGCATTCAGGTCCCTCAGGTCCACACAAAGTCTTATGCTGTTCCCTTTATCCTTGGCCATGATGACAATCGGGGCGAGCCAAGCTGAACTCTCAATTTCTGTAATGACTCCCTCCTTGACTAGTCTCTGAAGTTCCTGCTGGAGGGGCTCCCTCATGCGCAAAGGTATAGACCTAGTCTTGTGCACCACTGGTACAGCTCCCTCCTTTAACACTATCTTGTGCATGTAGTTCTTAAATACACCCAATCTATCGCTGAACACTTCTTTGAACTCTTTGGTGAGATCCTCTGATATTCCTTCTGGTTCAATTAACAACACCTGCTCTCTGTTGTTTGGGTCAAGAGTGATCCCCAACTGCTTCTGATGTTTCCAGCTCAATAGAGTCGATCCTCTCGTGGACACATACACCTTTCCTACTGTGTGTCTATCCTTAAAGGAGATTCTCATAGTCACCATGCCCTCCAGGGGAATTTTCCCTTCATTGTAACCCTTGGGACTGATGTCTGGCGGCAACAGTTTTACAGGATGGTTGGCGAACTTATCATCAAACACTTTCTTGTCTACTAAAGTATATGGGGAGCATGAATCTGCATACATGCTAAACTTAACACCATCTAGTAAGACATCACATTTGGGGTAAACATCATCACTGTCATCTTCCTCATCCTCCACTTGAAAAACGTATGACTTTTCCCTTTCCTCTTCTAGGTGTGACTCCTCAATAACATGTACTGCCTTTCCCGGGGCCTTACACACCTTAGAATAATGCCCCCACCTGTTGCACTTTCTGCACTGTACATTCCTCGCAGGACATTTCCAGTTATTGGCCAAGTGATTGGGGCTACCGCATTTATAACACACAGTGGAACCTGACTTGCTGCGATTGACCTCTTTACTCTTGTCACCTACTTTGCAAACTGTTTCACTCTCTGTACTAGATTTGCCTTCAGCCCTCTCTCTGTTTGTTCCCTCTGGTGCTTTCATTTCTCTCATGCAGCGTGCCGTGTGTTCTAGTCCCTTAGCTATGTTTATAGCTTCCTCAAGATTAGGATTTTTGGTAAGTAATTCTTCTTGTGTCTTTGTGTCATTAGTGCACCTCACTAGTTGGTCTCTTATTAACGAGTCTGTGAGCTGACCAAACTCGCATGTAGCTGATAACCCTCTCAACACTGCTATATAATTGCTCACTTTCTCCTCCCTCTTCTGCACTCTCTTGAAGAACTTATGCCTTTCCATCACCACATTTATTTTCTCCTTAAAGTGAGCCGCTAATTCCCTCAGCGTGCTTTCATAAACATTGACACCTTCCTCCACCACCTCATCTTCATCCTCAATCAATCTCCCTGTAACATCTTCGTATATTTTCCTTCCATGTGTGCCTAAATTGTGTAGCAATATATGTTGTTTGCGTATGTTAGTGTAGTTGCTACCCCCAATGGCTATTAAGTAGGATTTGAAGATACCTTCCCACCTTCTCCAGGGTATAACTGGTTCTCCTAACTCATTGAGGAAGGGTGGAGGTTGGCTCATTCCTGCTCCTGCCATTGCCATAAAACTCCAACAATCCTTATTGGTAAATCACTAATGTAATAGATGCCCCCAAACTATCACTCACAGCAAAATGATTAACTGCCAACTACCTGCAGTGGTTTTAAGCTGAGGTATACACTTGTAAATGCAGGTAAAAAAAAAAAAAAACTTCAATTTTCCCACTATGTCACTTAAAGCTGGTAAATACAGCAAAATAGCATTGACTCAGTGTTCGTGCAGTCCCCTTTCTGCTTCTACAGGTTGAGGTTTAAGGAGCCCAATAGAACTGTTGCTTTCCCCTAGACTGGCGGGAACTTCCTGTAGTGAAGCTTTCCCTCAGAGGGGTTCCTGTCAGGACAAATGTCTACTTCATGTGAGGCCTCCGGACGCGCACCTCAATCGAAACATCCCTGCTGCATTGTTCAACAAGAGCCCCCCACAGGAGCACGAAAAGGACATAAATCAAATAGAGTCACCGAAAATCCCTTCAGGATGGTTGACGGTAAGCGCGCAGCTTTATTAAGAGATTATGTCAAGGCGCCGTCAATGGAACGCGCAGGGACAAGGCACAGCCTCGGCGTTGGGTCAGAGCGCTGGTGACTGAAAGCGCAGGGGCTTCGTTCCGAATGAGTTTCTCTGCTTCCTTAAAGCGCCTCACAGCCGGAAAACTGAGGGAGTGTTGCGCTGACCGCCCTGGCATGTAGCGGTGTTAAACAGATCGAGCCGCCCTGATCGCGCTGACTGGGTTGCTGCACATTTCCGCCTTCCGGTCGTGTTATGATCGGGCAGGTGGTTGACCTCCTTTCCACAGCTAAATTTAAGTCCCCAGTTTAAACAGATTACACAATGCCCGATACGGCACCCGAGTGTGGAAAATGGCACACCGACCCCTACAGCTTCAACTCCGCTCCTGCACTATGTCTAAGTCACCACAAATCATGCGATGCCCGACCAGGCACCCGAGCTAGTATAAACCACCCAAGTGTGATTTTACTTTAAAATAGCCGAAGTCGCCGCATCACCTTACTTGTATGCTTTCTCAGCTTTCATGTCCTCCAGCATAATTAACACGCTCCTGTCTGAGCTTTTTTCACAAGCTCCGTCCACTGTATTTTCACCTCGTTGACAAGCACTGATGAATTCCAGGGAAACGGCAGTCACTGTCCCTGGCCCAGTTTCCTCCTCCTCGTCGCCAAGAAATGTAGTAGAGAGAAACGCAAAGGGTCTTGTGCAAGATAGTTTATTGTCAGGTAAAGCACAACAGACTGCCGTCAGCTTGTCAACCTGGGAGCCCGGGTCACTGTGTCAACATTCCACAGTGAACGCCTGGCTGCCCAGGGGAATATACCAACATGGAATGAGGCAGGGGGGGGAAAACGGGGAACAAGGGAGAGGATGGAGCATTAACTTAGGTTACAACAGTACCCTCGTATTTTGATGCGTGATATCATGGTTTTTTCTTCCATGAGGAAGCTTTCCTCAGAACTGCAGTTTCTGCTTGCTCTCAGCAGCTCCCCGTATGGAATACTCTATTTCAAAGTATCCGGATGGCTGCTGACAGCATGGAGAAGGCTGTTGCCTGCCGTCTCTTTGCGGAACAAACTCATTTGTATTGTGTTGTGTGTAGATCTAACTTTGATGTCTAAGAATTCAATCTCTTCTCTGTTGAGTATATGTGAGTGTAATGATATAAGTATTTTGATTGAGGCTGGTGACAAACTCCTTAGCTTCCTGTTCGCTGCCTTTCCATATAAGAAAAAGGTTGTCGATGTACCATAGCCAGACTGCAGCTTTCTGGAGGGCAGAGGTATATTGTGCAGATTTCTGTATCTCCTCCTCCCACAGGCCCAGGAACAGGTTAGCAAAGCTCGGGGCAAAACATGTGCTCATCGCTGTAACAAGTACCTGTTTAAAGAGGTCCCCGTCAAACATGAAAATATTACTTTGGAGACACAGGTACATAATGTCTATGATCATGTTGGTGTGCTTGAGATACATAATGTTTCTTTCTTTCAGGAAAAGAGTACATGCTAGAATACCTTGGTCATGGTCAATGATCTTGTGTACAAAGAGGAAACATCCATGGTGATGAACATGTATTATTCTTCCCATTGGATGCCCTCTATTTTACACAGAAAGTCTTTAGTGTCTTTGATGTAGGAAGGGGTTACATAGTTCTGTAAAAAGTGGTCAACGTACTTCGAAATGTTTTCCACGACACTACCAATGGATGACACAATAGGTCTACCGGGAGGGGCCACCGGATTTTTATGTAGCTTGTGTAAGATGTATATAAATAATGGGACGTTTTGGATAGTCCCTTTTCAAGAAAAGTTGGTCCCAGATGTTAAGGATACTGTCGTTATATATTTTGGTATTACATCTGCAGTAAAATGTGTTGTTGTCAAGTTATTGTGTGCTTCCTCTATGTACATTTCTCTGGTAGGAAGCATAATGTCCCCCCCTCCTTTGTCGGCTGGACGGATCACAATTTCCTTATCTTTAGATAGTGTCTTGATGAAATCTTTTTGCTTGATAGTGAGAATGAAATTTCTAGCACCCCTATAGTTGTTTTTTATTGATGTTTGCATTCTAGAAGAGCTCTGGTTCCCACGCAGTGAAAAGTATTGATATTATCATGTGGTAAGTTAGGGTAGAAACAGGAGTGTAGTTTGAAAGGGGTGGGGGCAGCTTTATAAATGGTAACATTGAGGATTTCATTGCCATTGTATGGGATCCCACTGGCATGGCCCTCTCTTTGAATTCTAATTCTTGTAGTGTTATTAGTATTCCTCGAACTTGCCCCAGCTCTTATGGACGTCACTCCACAAGAGGATGGTTCAAATGAGCCTTTATTTCAGGAAACCGGCACTTGTCTTTCCAATTAATTACGTTTCCTGATGCGTTTTAGTGCAGCTGCACCTTAATCATAGGGAGGAGCTGACAAAGCCTGGATGCACTAATAACCTATTTCACCTTTTTCCTCGCATTCGCTCTCCAGTGAGTTGCATGCCGGGCGTTGTAGTGTCCAATTCTTTCCCATCGTGGGGCAACTTTGAGGAATATATATATAACATTTCATCTGAGATGTCATCAATGTTTATGGTGGCCAGGCATGTGCGGCTGGGCTAGATCCTGACACTAGGTTGGGGTACCCCTGTGATCAGCATTACCTCCTCTGTATTTGCCATGAGTTATTTCCTGGGTCATTGCATGAGGTGAATTTATAAGTGCTTGTGTTTTGGCGCAATGATTAGATAAGGACATGGAACTGGCTGGGTGATTGGAGGAGTGCATGGGTAGTAGCAGAGGGATTTCTGGAGTGCATGGGTACTACCTGGGTAATTGTAAGAGTGAATCAGTAGTGTGTAGGTGGTTAGATATCTGCATGGGAAGTGCTCAGAGGATATTAGCAGTGCATGTGTTAGTGCCTGGGCCATTGCATAAGCACATGGTGCTGGCTGGGCGATTGGAGGAGTGCATGGGTAGTGACAGGGGAATAGCTGGACTGCATGAGTAGTGCTCAGGAGATTATAGCAGTACAGGAGTTAGAGCCTGGGTCATTGCATGAGTGCATGGGTAGTGACAGGATGATTAGAGTACTGCAAGGAGAGTGCATGGTGAATGTATAAGTTCTCGTGTTTTAGCGCAGTGATTAGATAAGGACGTGGAACTGGCTGGGTGATTGGAGGAGTCCATGAGTAGTGACAAGGAGATGGGTGGACTGCATCAGCAGTGCTCAGGGGATTGTAGTGTTGCATGTGTTAGTGCCTGGGTCATTGCATTGAGTGTGTGGATAGGGGCGAGGCGGCCATGTTGGTCCTCCTCGACCTATCCGCCGCTTTCGATACAGTATCTCACGAGATACTGTTGAACCGGCTGGGGCAGGTGGGAATCGGAGGTACTGTGCTGACCTGGATCAGATCTTTTCTCACAGGTCGGACTCAGAAGGTCTTTCTACGACCTTTTGAACCAGATGGTAAACCTCTTTTCTGCAGAGTGCCTCAGGGCTTTGCCTTGAGCCCCCTATTTTTTAATGTTTATCTGGCTCCATTGGCAAATATGGTGGAATCTTGGGGGGTCAGAGTGATCTCTTACACTGATGATACTCAGCTTGTGTTTTCATTTAGAGATCACTCTGACACCAATTTCACCAATTTTCGCCACTGCCTCAGCAACATCTGCTCCTGGATGACCTCTAACCACCTTAAATTGAACACCGACAAAACGGAGGTTTTGTTTTTTAATCAGAAAACCGTGCTGCCTGCTATCCAATGGTGGCCAACTGTTCTGAATCCCCCTCCGGTCCCAGTCCGGACAGCCCCAAACCTGGGCTTTCAATTTGATAATGCACTGTCCTGCAAATCACAAATCAACAAGGTCACAGCAGCTTGCTTTGGCAAATTACGTATGATCAGGAAGATCTTCCCTTACCTCCCTTTGGACTCCCGCAAAACCATTGTTCATGCCCTAATTACATCACATCTAGATTATGCCAATAGTCTCTATGCGGGCGCCCTCCTGTACCTAATTGACCGTCTGCAAATAGTTCAAAATGCTGCGGCGAGACTGATTGGCAATATTCCTATTCACCACTCGGTTGCTTCATACCGGAAGAAGTTGCATTGGCTTCCCATTGCCCGCCGCATCCAGTTCAAAGCTTTGATCCTTGCCTTCCGTGCCCTCAATGGGCTAGGCCCTGGATACTTGAGAAAAAGACTCAAACTGTCCCATTCTGTCAGATCCCTGAGATCGAACAGCCTGCGCCTCCTGGTGGTACCCAGATTCCGTCGTGCCAGGAGTGGTGGCCGAGCTTTCAGCGTAGTAACAGCTAAACTCTGGAACAGCCTCCCGCTTGATCTTAGGTTCATTGACTCGGAGCCTTTATTCCGAAGCAAACTAAAAACCTGGTTGTTTACCATCTCATAACCAGTTCATTTCTCTCCTGCTTGCAGTCTGTAGCGCCGGGACACCCCCGCCGGGGGTAGCCGCGCGCTTTATAAGCTTCATAATAATATTAATAATAATAATAATATTGCATGAGTACATGGGTAGTGACTGGATGATTAGAATACTGCAAGGAGAGTGCATGGTGAATTTATAAGTGCTTGGGTTTTGGCGGAGTGACTAGATAAGTACATGGAACTGGCTGGGTCATTGGAGGAGTGCATGGGTAGTGACAGGGCGATGGCTGGACTGCATGGGTAGTGCTCAGGGTATTGTAGCAGTGCATGAGCTAGTGCATGGGTCATTACAAGAATGCATGGGTAGTGACTGGATGATTAGAGTGCTGCAAGGAGAGTGCATGGTGAATTTATAAATGCTAGGGTTTTGGCGGAGTGATTGCATAAGTACACATATGTCACAACAGGCCTGCCCCCTCTCTTCACCACTGTGCAAACGTGCCCCCTGGTGGGTTTTAATTTGAGGGATTAATTCCCCTTGAATCCTGGGTACCTGGTGGGCTAGTTGGCTCCCAGGGACTCTCAGGATTGAAGGGGAATTAATCCCTCAATTTAAAATGCACCACAGAGTGCGTTTGCACAGTGGTGCAGGGAGGGGGCGGGGCCTGATGTGATAAGTGTGCAAATGCACTCTGTGGCGCATTTTAAGTGAGGGGATTAAGTCCCCTTGAATCCTGAGGGTCCCTGGATGACTCGTGATCAAGAAGGCTAGTCCTTCGAAACGTGTCGAGCGAAGCGTAATTGAATAAACACGCTTTATTTAAGAAGTGGCCTGGACATTGGTTTTGTGCTTTGAACTAAGAAACCAACTCTGTTGGATATTTTGGGACTCGCAACCCTATGTGTGTGTATATATATATATATATATATATATATATTAAGGCTCCAGGTCCACCGAAACCGTAGGTCACTCTCGGTGTCGGGTGCCGTTAAAACGCGGCGGTGTACCGCGTTGTTAAATTATAGCTCCAATCTCCTTCACCCATACCCAGCCGGGTTGGGAAAGAAGAAACAGCACTCACGGGCTCAAAATAGTGCAGCAACAGTTTTTATTCTTTAAGCAAACGCGTTTCGGGACAGCGTCCCTTCGTCAGTGGTTCAACATCCAGAATCACGCCACGCCATTTTTAAAAACCACACTTGGTTACCAAAATGAAAAGCGGACTAATTACAAACTTCATTGAGGTAGCGCCATCTTTGAGAAGTCAAACACGATTTCAAAGTCAATAATTGCATACAATTCAACCGTAATTATCAGTTACTTTTTTCAAGAATTGTAACAAAACACTTTAGCCGTGTATCGGCTTAGACCGCCCATTGCACTATTACCTCATAATCAATTATTATTGAGGGGTGTTCTCACGATTGGGCTCAGCAGTGAAACTAGTTCTATGTATGTCACAAATGACGCTCATGGTATACCCACCATGGCAACTTAAACGATATCGTCCATGTTTTTATCTTGCCGTGTATCGGCAATTGCAGCCTCATGGCTGCATAAAATTTCATCTGCCTTGTCCCTCTCAGAGAACACTCCTCATGTATTTAATTTTAACCATTATATGTTCAGAACTACAACAGACATAAACAATCACAGCCCACAATAAATACTCAACATAAAACATGTGCCCCAGCCATGCACATTTTTCTCATCAACCTGTCAATCAAAATCAGCATCCGTTTTGGCTGTAGCGGTTTCTAAAATTCCCTGACGAAATTTCAATTGGAATTTGTGCTTTGAAAGCCCTCTCCCTTTTTAGGTCTCGCGCATAGCGATACACTGCGCAGCGAGAGTCCTTTTGTCCGGGTTTTGATTGGGCTTGTAGTGCGTGTTGTTTTGTAACAGAACACGCAATAGGCGGTCGTGTAGCTCTGCCCATGGCCTATTGGTGTCTGTTATGTGCACCAAAGCCCATATGTTTTCAATTATCGTGCCAAGACACGGGCACGATAATTGAAACCATATGCTTTGCAGTGGCGCGCACGCACGCACCACTCGCAGGCGTTTTTTTTAACAATAGCGATCGCGAAAGCGATCACTTTCAGTGCTGCTTGTTTCTTCAAGACATATGCGGTAGTCCAATGGCCAAAGAGTCTAATAACCTGAAATTTCAGTCGTCAATTGTGGGAAAATAGACCCTGGATGAAAAGCAAAGGTTGCTTAAGTTGAGGATCATAAGAGTAAAGTGTATGCAGGTGCACTATTTACTTCCGTTGGTGCACCTTGTACCGCTCTAGGCACAAATTTGCCTCTTGGATACAACTTCGAGATAAACGACAAAATGACAGAAATGGAAGCGCTTGCCCCGGCGCATGCCACCCCGCCGCGAGGGGTCTCTTACCCGCTCCAGCACGAGGGCTCCGGCTCCACCTCGGGGGGCGCAGCATCCTTGTACTGCTGCGGAGACTCGATGACCAGCTCCTTCTTCACGCTCCTGCTCATGGTCCGCGCCTGCATCCCACTCACAGCACAGTCCAGAAAGCAACCCAAACATGGCGCCCCACACCAGCAGGGCGCGCTTACCCTGTACGCACCGAGGGGCAGGCGCGTGGGAATATACCCCAGCACTTACCTATCATCCCCACTCCTCGCACACTGTTCACGATGAGTGCGAGACTGGCGATCATTGCGAAAATCGAAGACTGCATGCCACCACAATACCAACGTCCCAAACTCTGCAAAACATCACGCACAGGTGGCGGGCCCACTCAACAATTGTTACCTGTGTTGGCTGTAACGTAGTTTTTCTCAAAACATTGTTGGAAGCAGATTCCTTTCCACACTGAAATACAGGCCGAGCTGGGAAATAGGGACGGAAATATTTGGACAGGTGTTTTTTACTTTTTCAGTGTTCCACTTCAGAGGCAACGCCGCCGCATCCAGTTTACTCATCTACCAGTTTGTGTGCATACTGCAAGGAATTAAAGCAATAATAATATTACGAATGTTCAAAGTAGCACTTAATCTGGGGGTATGCGAATTGGCTTTGTAATAGGGGGGGGGGGGCATACCAGAGAGTTCATGGGAAGAGCTGAGCCAGAGAAGATTCAGTGGTCTGGTAACACAGGCCACTCCAGCAAAAAATAAAGAATTGAACGAGTCCTGAAAAAGAGTGGCGATCCCCTGCATTGTGGCATTATTAGGTGCAGCACATTCACATAGGCCATGTACTGCCTACAACAGAGTCCAGCCTGTCTACCACTTCTGTGAGGGACGCCTAAGTTGGTATTCTCACTTAGATGTCATGTAGCGACTTGTTTCACAAACATGATACCCAGGGACAAAAGTTTTAATTTTGGCTTTGACAGTTAACAAAACTATATGATCAAGAGCAAATAATGTTACTCCTAAATTCGGCAAATCTTATCTACCCAACTAGGAGCAGCTAACTATAGGATTAGCACTACAATTATTATACAGAAAGAGGATATAGACCTTTGCATATACACCCCTGCAAACCATCTGGACAAAGACCAATCAATTGCACACATTTACTGAAGCACTCACACAGGCACAAATACAGAACTGCCACATCCATAGCTGTCTTTACGGACCCCCACCTTCCCTACTAATACACAACACGCACTCACTTTATCTGCCTATCCTACTCTGTCTTGCTTTCTTTCTCTTAATGCTGTCATTCTCAATGCGTCTCTTCTAAGCACTTTTGACACCAAGAGACATGTAAAACCTTCACTCAAGGCACCAGGGCTTTAACACCTTCGACGCTACTGACGGAACCGTTCCGTCACGCCCCTCGGGTGGGCTGTGCTCATGACGGAACGGTTCCGTCACGGCCCGGCCGCCGCGCCTGCGCGGCGTTGATTTCGTGCCTGTGCGGCGGGTTTCATTAAGCGGGCGGGGCCGTGACGGAACCGTTCCGTCATGAGCACAGCTCACCCGCGAGCCGTGAAGGAACGGTTCTGTCACCAGCGCAGGTGAGCCGCGCGCCCGCCCGCGACCGTTAGCGCTGCGGCGGAATAGCCGCCGCAGCGAAGAAGTTAAGTGGGATTAAAAAACTGGAGGGTCTCTGAAAAGGGCGTGGCATAAAAGCACTTAAAATGAAAATCTATGCTTAGCTTAGTGTGTCACCACACTGGTATTTTCCTACTTCTGTCATTTACCTCTAGACATATAATACTTTAAGTAACATTAAACTTAAAACAAGCCAGTACTCTTGGCTTTGTCAATGGTTGTTAGTTGCATAAGAACAATAAGCAACAGCCATGCCTTCGTAGTATAGCATATTGAAAATGCTTCAGTTCTGAAATGGTGGGACTGTGAAAGAACTATAACGAGTCTCCTTGAGGTTGCATCAAACGCAGTGAAGGATGGAACTGCTGCAGAGGTAAGATTCATTTTTTTCATGGGGGGGGCATAAAGCCAGAGCCCGACAGGGACCCGTCTCGGCACCTGTTTTTAAGAACTGCTGGTGCTGAGCACTGGCAAGACCCGGCCCACTTAAAGCCCTGCAAGGCACAGTGTTTTACTCGTTCCTTGATTGAAAACTTAGTTTCCCACAGAAAGTACAGGGTGTGGTACGGTGGCAGGGGGTCCGAATTTCATCACCTGACCAACCTGCTCCGCTTGCGTAAATCTCCCAGAGCTTTCTACAAGAAAGAAAACGTAACGTCTTATTTAAATACGGTGGTGAGCACTTATTGAACTTGCCTTAGCCCAATGCAAAAAGTACACACCATGACCAATATCTGTGCAAAACACCACAGCCCGGCTTGTACTCTATCTCTGCATCAGGAACTCTGTTCCCACCAATTTCAAGGAGCTCCATTGGCGACCTATATAGCGGTGTTATATCTTCAAATCTATGCATAATCTATAGAGCCCTTCTTAATTTTGGTCACTCCTTTAACGTCCTTAATTCCAAAGGTGACAGGTTACTGTAGGGCAGATGCTCTGTTACTCCCTTTTGAGAGCTTAATCTTGGAATTCTCTAGCTATCAGGAATATTTCCTGCACTTCTCAATTCAAGAAAAACCTCAAGACTCTACTCTCTCACTAGTGCTTCCCTGGTCTTTCTACCGTGGCAACCTCTCTAGTGCCAGGAAGACCTTGGGGCTGTTTCTTGCACTATATACAATGCAATAGGTCTCGCTTTTGCGAGAGTTTGAGCTGTTAGCATTGTAAATGACAGTGGCTTTTATTTATGTTTTTAAAAAAAACTTAATTAAAAGGCATTGTCATTTATAATGCCAATAGCTCAAACTTGTATAAATGCGAGACCTATTGCATTGCAAATGCTTGTTTTCTCAGCCCCCGCTTTTATGGATCACCCTGCAATGATCCAGGAAAATCTGTTTTTTGGAAAATTGCGTGAATATTCATCAAACGGCACCAAAGTTATCAGCAGATAAAAAAACATCCTTTGCTATGAAAACCTGGTCCTAACTATAAATACACAACAGCGGCTGACAATTTTTATTATATTAATATGTAACTTCACTAACATCAAAATGTTTTGGCTAACACCAGATTTAAAAAAATAGGACTGTCACTCAACCACCCTGAAATGTCCTTGCATTCCAGTAGGCCACTGCTGCCATGTTTGGAAAAACTACCTAGACTTGCTCTGGGACACTTGGGATTTCCTGGACATTTGAGCTCAGTATTTCTCACATAAACATTGTTATAACTCACTGGTTACTTGAAGTAAAGTTGTCATTCATTATATTAAAATGCAATTTAAAAGCATGAAAAAGAGGGGTTAAAAACTGAAAATGGAGATGGACGCATCAGTTTACATAATAAAATCCCTTGAAGGTCTGTCACTAGGAACATTAAGTAGCTCTCTAACATCGACAATAATTAGTGGAGTTAGTGCAATGGTCAAACGAGGGCAGGCAATGAAAATGCTTATTTCATTGACAATGCTAAGAGGAGGGCCTCCAGCACTGAGGCCACAGACAAGAAAAACTGCTTAAAGCTAAACATCCCGAGGGTCCATGATGTTTCGGGTACATCTCTTTGTGGTGGGCTTATGGCATTGCTCAGCCGGACAGAAAACCAACATCTCTCCTGGCAAAAAATGTTCAAAACAGCCGCATACTCCCATATTTACAAATTATGCGGTACAATATTAACACATACGTTTATACGGTAATTTCATTCCGCAGAATTATGAGAGGTTTGATTTTTGCTCACCCGGTTTAACTGGGTGTGGGAGAATCAAATACGAATTTTCCGGCTTGCAAATCCCCAAGAAGCTTTGACTGCAGGAGCAGCCTCATTCACGTATTTTTTATTTTTTATTTAACAGTGGAGCATATTGTACTCTCCCTTGTTAGAAGAAGTTTCCCCTTTCCGTACCTGCCTCCTTCCTGCTTTACCCGTCTTTTAAATTGTCGATACCAACCGAAGCGTGCGTCACGTCTCGCCTTCTTCACCTATGCTGTCACCTGCCAAAAATCCACAGTTTAATATATGTATTTTAAGAAAGGGCTTAGCAAAACCAGCATTATTTCCTTCATTTGCATCATATTCTAGCAGTAACCACAGCTCTGGGACTTTCTGAATAGAGTGACGGGAGTCAGTGAATGGCGAGCCTTAATACAGCATCAAGCGGGATTGTCTTCCCGACGCTCAGTCTATTATGTCGGGAAGAATAGAGCCTGGAAGAGCAGAGGAGCCCAGCGAGGAGGAGGAGGAGGAGGAGGAGGGGGGCTGATTCTACCTCTCGGCCGAGATTACCTCTGAATCCTGCCTCGCTGTGGTTATCTGATGGCTTTTAATCCCGATTCTTCTCTCAGACATAGTTGAGTGTGCTGCTGAGGCAGAGCATCTTAGCTGAATCAGATGCGATGATGGAATAAGCAAAGCCAATAGGTCTTGGCAATTCACCAGCTATTGGCCTAGTGTGAATGTCTTTAGCCATGTTGTCTAGCAGCACATCTGCTGTCCGGCATGGGTGAACGCCCAGAACCACAGGATGTTGAGCCAATGCCTAGTCTGTTTGCCCCACATTTTGAGTTTATTGTCCTACCCCTTCTAAAATAAAAAAGCGCTATAACATGGCTGCGCTGGCTGCATCATAGAACTTTTTTCAGTGCCTTTCGGACATGCTAAACAGCAGATATGCTGCTGGACAACATGGCTAAAAGACATTCACATGGACAAGGCCGATAGATCTTGGCAGTAGCCCAATAGCTCATGCATTGCAAAGATCTATTGGCTTTGCTAGTGCTTGTTCGGTGTTGACAGGGTCTTGCTGAACAAAAGTAGACGTGATAGTGAGAAACAGTTGAGGAGCTTTGAAGTAAAATGAGGATGTGGCATATTGGCCAGAGCTGCTGACAGGGGAACTAGGGAACCAGGTTTGAATCTCGGGGCGGCTGAACAATTTGTGATTCTAGGCAAATCACTTACGCTTCCCCCTGCCACATGTGCCTTTTTCTAGGAAATCGCAAATGACCACCAACTTGAAGTTGGTGGTAATTTGCAATTCCTTAAGACCAGTTTGTAAATTTTGGGTGCTTCCAGAATTGCATTTAAGGAATAGCAATTTGCGATTCCTTAGATGCGTTCCCAAAAAAGGGAATCACAAATTTTGCGATGGCCTTTTGGGATGATACGTCCTAAAAGGTGTTTTCCCGTTCGCAACGGGCCGATTCTGCGAATTGGCCCGTTTGCAAATGGGAAAACCCTTGATACATCTGGCTCTTAAAGTGCTCTAATACCATCGGCTTGTGCTCACGCTATGGCAAGACAAACGAAAGAGCGAGCGATCCAATGCAATCAGATTGTGCAAAAAAACCATTTTGTGTTTAGTAACTTTTTAAGAAATGCATTTGTTTATGTACACATGCATGCGTTTTAGTTTTATGTGTATATGTGTACAAGGGAGACAGCCTGAAAACAAAGAAAAAAATAGCTATGCAAACCTGAAGCAGTGCAGGGAGACATGTACTTGGTCTATGTGCTAAGGGAGAGCGAAACAGAAGAAGAGGGCATGACGCCCAGACGCCATGATGAATGGCATCAAAGAAAATGAGAGCGACGGTAAACATCGTTTACCACGAAGTTTTTACAACGCGGTACCTTTAGCACGCATGCCTTACAACGCAAGTCGTTACCACGACTTGCGCTGGAGGGCCCTAAAGGATTAAAAATAGTAAATTTACTATCCCAACACCTTCCCTAGGGTCCACGGGGACTGGTGTTAGAATAGTAAATTATACTATTCGAAATCCGCACCCCCAACGCAAGTCGTGGTAACGACTTGCGTTGTAAGGGATGCGTGCTAAAGGGATGCGTTGTGACGGTACGCGTTGTACCGGCATACATCCGAGAGCGACGTTTACCAGAGGTAGGAGATGGGCATCCTTTAAGCCCACAGATAGAAGACAACACATCTCTTCGAGACAGCGCATGTGCTGTCTAGCTGAGACCTAAAAAAAGATCAGGGGAAACATTGAAATGAAGGCCTATGAGTTTCTTGTCACGTGGGATGCTGTTTTGTCTAGTCCTAATCTTGTCTTTTGAAAACCTGTGTAATGCGAAGTCACAGTCAACTACTTAGTCGCATGGCAGCGCGGACGCAAAGGCAAGCTCGTCTGTGCCCGTCCGCGCCCTTCCGCGATTATGGTCCAGAACCCCTAAAGACAATCTAAGGTATTTGTGATTCCAACTGCATCAATTGCGGACCCCCTTCAAGGACATGCGCCTGCACTCCATGAGTATCATAAATGGCCCACACCCTGCACTAACTGTTCTTTTGACCCATGTAATATCCCACAACCACTTCCTACAACAAAGATCCCGAGTGGTTACAAAATGTTGCTCCTTAATTGCAGAACCCTTCCAAAACATGTATTTGAAATTAACTTATTCCTGAATGGAGAACAGCCCGATGTTCTGTTCCTAACAGAAACTTGGCTCCACAAGGACTCTGAGCCAGATTTGGTGCAAGCATTGCCCCTTGGCTATTACATCTTGAGGAAAGATAGGCAACTGAGGAAAGGAGGAGGCATTGCCATTATTCTGAAAGATCACTTGAAGGGGCGCATGGGGATGGATATTATACTAGACTGTGAGAGTATGTCCTTCTCGATCTCCTTTGCACCAACCCTCACCCTATCAGGAATAATTATCTACCACCCTCCTGGCATGTATGGGTTATTTGTAAAATCACTAACAGAACTGCAACTAGACTAGCAAGCACTGTGCCTAATATTACCCTATTAGGTGACTTTAACTTGCACTTAGAGAATCCTCTCAAGGCGGATGCCTTAGATCTCAAACAACATTTACTGGTAATACAGCTAACTCAAAAAGTGTTCAGCCCAACACATGACAAAGGTCACATCTTGGACCCAGTCTTCTCAAAAAATGGACAGCTCTCAGCAGGTTGCCCCATCCCGGGACCATGGTTAGACCACCTCCTAATTCCAATCCTTTGGAATACCCCGCATCAGACCGTTAGTACACAATCCTTCAAGAGCTGGAAACGCCACTGGGCAAAACTCTCTCCAGAGGCCTGGACCTCAGCCATGTTGAATTCCATTAAACAATGGATTAATTGGGGGACATTAATCCTAATATAGCGTCAGACAACTATAATCATTGGCTCGTATCTTCTTTGGACACTATGATCCCACAGAAATGGAGCCAAAAAAAGCCCAGGGAGAAACAGACACCGTGGTACTCACCTAAACTTAGGGAGCTTAAAAAAAACTGCAAAAGACTGGAGAGAGCCTGGAGGAAAAATACAATACCGAAAAAAACAGATATACAGAGAGTCTATTGAAACCTATCAATCAGAAATAAAGAGAGCACAAGCTCTGTACTTCAAGGAAAAAATTACTTTGTCCGCGAACGTGCCCGGGGAAATATTCCAAATAGCAAAAAAGCTTACAGAGCGCCCTGCACCCGAGCTACCTTTACACTCTTCTCAGTTAAGATGTAACGAACTCGCTGAGTTCTTCAACAAAAAAATCATAGACATATATAATACTTTCCCTCAGGCCATATGTGTAGACAATTCGGGCCAGGAAGTGGACACCCCAAGGGGTAGCACCCCTCGACTGGAGGACCTTCCAACCATGGACCTGTCCTCCATATCACAACTTTTTGGCTAGGTCAAATCCGGCTCCCCTCTTGATCCAGCCCCTCTCCATAAACTCTGCAAGGTAGAGGAAGCCGTAATTCCTGTTCTTCTGTAGGTGCTAAACTCTGCTATATCTAGCTGTCAGGTGCCTTTGTCATGGAAACATGCCATCCCATGATAAGAGCACTCCTAAAAAAACAACCTCGACCTTGAGTTATGGGGTAACTATCATCCAGTCTCTCTCCTCTCTGGGACCAGCAAAATACTGGAGAAAAATGTCAACAACAGTCCCTCAGGGCTCATCATTAAGTCTCACTCTATATAATGTTTATCTAAAACCTCTTGCCGAGCTAGTCCTCCCATATGGGATTCAGATCATTACCTACACGGATGACATGCAGCTAGATATAGAATCCTGTATGGAAACTGTGGCCATGTGGATGGACCATGTCTTAAGCTCAATGGAGAGAAGACTGAGCTAATGATCTTTGGTAACCAACCCATTGTCACAGCTGGATTGAACTGGCCTAACTGTCTTCGCCCTCCACAACAAAGCCCCCAAAGATCAGATCAAAAGTTTCGGAGTCTGGTTGGATAACTCCCTTAATTTCAACTGCCAAGCAGGCAAGTTAGCCGCCTCCTGTTTTGGTATAATCAGAATTCTGCAAAAAATTCTCCCACTTCTCCCCAAACCCGCTCAAAAAGTGAAGGTCCAGGCGTTGGTACTCTCCCGTCTGTACTATGGGAACTCCCTCTACGTTGGTACTACAAAGTCTACCACAAGGAACCTGCAGGTTGTGCAGAATTGCGCAGCCAGGCTGCTCCAACACACCCGCTACTCGCATTCGGCCAAGCCAGTGCTGAATAAACTGCACTGGCTCCCAATAAATGAACGGATAAGATTTAAATCATTGTACATATCACATAAAACACTCTGGGGGATCGGTCCAAAGATAAACCATTATCTTATGGCCTTTCATCGCCCTTCAAGATGCCTCCGGTCAGCCAACCTGTTTTTGGCAGCGGTACCTAAAATGAAGAGATCCCGTTCAGGGGGCTGCCCCTTCTCTTGCAATGTCGCCAGACTATGGAACACTCTCCCCATCTAGCTGCGCTCAATGGCCCACCACCTCTCCTTCCAAAAGCAGCTGAAGACTTGGCTCTTCCAGAATCTGCCCTAACTATCCAACCTTCATTTGCTTGTTGCTGCTAGCGTGGGGATGCCCAAGAGTAGCCATGTGCTTAACAAATGCGAATTTATAATAATAATAATAATAATAATAATAATAATAATAATAATAATAATGTGGGACTTCAAAGTATGATCATCGAAAGTGGACCAAGGCTACAACTCCCACAATGCATTCTTTCTTTTTGTTTCCTTCTTAATGAAAGCCATGGCTGGGTTATGATGTACGAGTGGTATCAAGTGATTGGACAGCATACGCTTTAGTGGATGGTAGCAAAGGGACAAACAAGCAGGGGGCAGGATGAAGTGGCAGCTGTCATAGAGTGAGGTTCTACAATGATTTTTACTGTGTTGGATTCCTCTGTGGTATCTCATTTTTAAAGGCTTCAACAATACAGCTACTAAATTCACATACCCTTCCCACTCTGAAATTTTTCTGCATCGCTTACTTGGCTCAGCAATGTGTAATTTCTTTAAATAAGGCCCTATTTCTTCATTTAAGTGACTGAATGCTGTCAGTAAGGACAATCAGACCAAAACTGTACATATTGGGAAGCAATGGCCTCACAAAGGGGGATGATATTTCCTAATGAAGCTACGCCAGCTGCAGATGAGAGGCGTGCTGATGGAACAATTATATTTTTCAGGTGAATGTATGGTTTATTGTATGTGGTGAACAGCTCCACTAAAAGCATACCCCTATGAACACGTGGAGGTACATGAAATTTGCCAGTGGCTAAAAAAGGTCAAATACATACATCCCATGTAACTAAAAGCACAAATCAACCTTAGATGACTATTTCTTGAAGTCCTTAAAAGTAATATGAAACTTTGGGGCCTATTACGATTGCGGATTTACCGCATCCACCGGGCCGGCGGAAGCCACTGCCGGCCCGGAGGATGCGGGAAATCCACCGCGGAGCCTTGAAAGACCCACCGCCATATTAGGATGGCTGGCGGGTCTTACTATCTGTCCTCCGCTTTTCCCCACGGCGGAAAAGCATTAACATGGCTGGCGGTGTCTATCGGACACCGCCAGCCATATTAGGATGTCTGCAGAAAGATGCCTTTACACGGCGGCATTTCCGCCGTGTAAAGGCATACGGATTTGTGTTTGGGGGCCCGCTGCGGGCCCCCAGGGGTGAAGGGGGCGTGGGGGGTGCACATGGGGGGTACCTATGGTACCCCCTGCATTTGCCTGCACAAAGCAGCAGGCACCGCGAGGTGCCTGCCGCTTTGTGCATGCAAATGCACAACTCACATTTTTATCATTGCGGCGGGTGCTGCTTCAAGCAGCACCCGCCGCAATGATAAAAATACAGGATGTGACCGCCAGGGTGGCGGTCACATCCTAATTAGCACGGAGGGACCGCCGCTGCCCCTGCGGACGGTCCCTCCTTCTCTATGGTGGCGGACGGACTCAGGTCCGTCTGCCATCATAATCGGCCCCTTAATCTGGAAACCCTCAACAACATTAGAATACAGTGCTTCAAAAGAGGTTTTGGAACTGAGAAGATTGATACTTGGGAAGCACAATTGGCTGCACCTGAGGCTGTAGTGTTACCCTATAGGTCAGTACACTGCACAGTAAACAAAATAGGCTCTGATAGGAATTGTGACATAGGTAGCGTGTTGCAAACATGACACGCTGATCCTAATACTGAAACAATTGGCGCAAAAGCACACCTTCTGGAACATACAAGGGCTCCTGAATTCATGTTCTGTGTGCCATAGATTGCCGATTTTCAGAGTAAAAGATATTTGAAGAATGTTTTTATTAAAGATAGGAAGATAGCATTATTTATTATCACTTTATTAACCACTTTGAGCAAAGAGTTAAATAACAACTAAACTAGAATCTTTTAATAAGTACAATAATTAGAACACTGCATTCCCATATAAGCTTTGCATCCTCTATTTTCTTTCTCTTTTGGCAGTGCTACAAATAAGATATGATGTAATCCTTTAACCAGGTCAGTCTTTATGACCCATCACAAATGATTGTTCATTGATTTTTTTACAAAAATAGCGCAACCTGCAAAATCTATTAAATATTTCCAATTTCAATATAGCTTCCTTTATTACATATTTCCCCATACATTAAATCTTTCTCTTCCAATTATCTTTCATACCTTGCCAAAACTTTAAAAAACTGCAAATACAAAGTAAAACAGATATTTCATTTGAGCAGGCCTTTCCCCAAGTGCACAAATAGGCAAGAGATGGATCCAGCATGTTTTGTCAAGACAGGAGGCTAACATTATGCATGTTCTGAGCATTTCAAAGCAAAGCCTAATATGTGCCCCAAAGGCTTAAAATAGAAGTTACTAAAAAATGTCTGCATTCAACCAATCTACTGCTTTAAATATAGATAAATGCACTCCAGCATCCTGCACGATTGCTTTAACTCATCTTGACTTAGACGCTGTTGAAACTGGGTAGAAAGGCTTCCTACATAATTTCAACAATGATCCACACCTGACCTCCTGTTTTTCTGATCCCTGCACTGATATTACTTAAGACATCTCACTACACACATAGGGCTTCATTTACAAGGCCATTGAGCCGCGATGCGTCACTGATTTTGATGCTGCAGCGGCGCAGTGTGCCTGCCCATATTTACAAGGCCATGCAAAAGTCACCCCTCATGACTTTTCATGACCTTGTAAATATGGCCTCTTTCAATCATTACTCTGCATGAAAGGGGCATTCCATGGATGTTGTTGTGAGTGACCTACGCAACATCCATGGAGCCTGACACTTTCCCAGATTTACAAAGTTTTGTAAAGCTGGGAATGTGTCAGAATCCTAAGCCTCCCCAGGGAAGGCATAGGAGTGGTGCAGCAAGGAGAAATACTTTTATATATCCTCATTTTTGTCCTCTTTCTATTTGTGCTGCCTTCTTCAGCTTGCAAAGAAAGAGGAAATTGCGATCAATGATTATTTTTGTGCAGGAAGATGTCTCTTCCTGCACAAAAACAATCATCCCTGCAATGCAGGTATCCTTGCAACATGACACAAGGGTGTCTGCACTGGTGCATCACAGCCAATTGTGCACCAGCGCAGGGGAAAGCACACGGATACATTCTATTGTTGTTAATACGAAGCATCCCTGTACATTTAAAATGACACAGCTCAACGCAGCAAAATCGCTTGCGGCACCTCGCGGTAAATGTTTTTGTAAAGGTGGCCCAAAGGTTGCTATAGTAAAAGAGAAGGACAGAGAAAAATGTTTTGTAAGCAAGCTGTTTTTGGTAAAGATAAAGGACAAGAGTTGTAGATGCTTAATACATTTAAGGCACTTAAATAATTACATGATGTGCAGACATTTCAAGGTGGACGTTCTGCATCTATTGAGAGATTCGTTACAAGAAAAAGATTTTTTGGTAAAATCACACCTTAAGGATTTATATTTCATAGTTCCAAAAGCTATGGAGAGTCAGGTTAACCAATAATTCAAATGGGAAGATCAGCTTTTGCTCAAGGCTCAAGCCTTAACATCAGATACTCTTTTAAACAATACCAGACAAAGTGATGTAGCCAACTTCCAAGTTGGCTTTCTGAGAGCCAAAATATATTTAGTGGGCATTTCTCAAATAATTTCCCAAAAACCTTCATACCTATCCTGGTGTTGTCTAATCAGACAAGTTACTTTCTTAACACTGCAAATCAAAGCATTTTTTCGTACAGATATACCATCCAACAGAGAATGCCCTGCTGCTTTAGCTGACCTGTAACCATTTTCTGTTTGATAAATTTGAGTTCCAATGATTATTTACTTGGACGACATTTTGGTAAAGAAACAGGATGTAGAGTTGTTGAAATCTCATTTTATTTTGGGGTGGTCACTGGTGGAGAGATTGGGGTTCATTGCGAATCTGCCAAAGTGTATCTTAATTCCCTCCGAGAGTTTGTGGTTCCTGAGTTTCAAGCTATGCAGTTTCAATTTGAGGAGAAAAAAGTAAAAATTATAAACTGTGAGGTGAATTATTTATTAAAAATATAGGAGGTGATTTTCAAAGAGTTAGCATGGGAGATTGACATTTTATTCTCCTTGTTCCAAGCTGTGTGTTCAGGACCATACAGTGCATTACATCATCTAAAAAATTCAGGTTTGTTGAAGGTTCTCTGGTATGTATACATGCAGTGGGACAATGTGGGAGAATATGTAACCGAGAAGGGGAACTTTAAAGCGGATATAGACTCTTTATTAAAAAAGTATGCCTCCGATGTATTGGTAATTGTGGGGGATTTTAACCATAATCTGCACCCAATGAAGGCGGACCGCTGGAATACAGATCTGTTGGATGCTTATGGAAATAACTATGCTAGCTTCCCAGTATGTGATCCCTCGAAACAGGATTTGGAATTGGCTAATTATTTAGGGGAAAAGGGTCTTTTCTGCCTAAGCGGCAGATTTAAAACAGACTGCCCGGCAAAGAAGACCTTTAAAAAAGGTTTACAAAATTGCCCAATTGACTATGTATTCATGTTAGTCTGGAACTTCCCCTTAGTGCGGCAATTTAAGTTACACCAAAGTGAAGGTAGCGACCATAATCCGCTACAATTGACGGTACATGGGGGAAGGATGGAACCCAGAGAAAAGGTGATCCCACAAGAAGTTGATTACCCAAAACGGGCGATGACAAGACTACAGAGGAGTACCAGGAAAAGTTAAAGTCCTTTCAACTAAAGGTTGAATTAGTAAATCTCGGGAATAAAGATTTGGAATGGTAAGAGGAGAAGATAGCCCATGTAGTCCAGTGCCTTAGGATAGAATTAAAAAAGGATGAAAGAAAAGGTACAATAACCCGAGCTAGCCGACTGAAATGGTTTTCCACGAACTGTCAAACTAAAAAAAGGGAGATAAGGACAGAAGCTAGAAGAGTAGGGAAAAAGTTCAATCAAGAGAGGCAAAATTATCTCATAAAATTGAAATCTGAGTTCAAAAAGATGGTCACCGACGCAAAAAGGGCATATAAAGAGAGATGCTGGGGAAATCTGCTAGAGTCAATTGAGACTAAGAATCTGAGACAATTCTGGAAATTGATAAAAGCAGCATCTGCCCCCTCAGCTGTAGAAATGAAATGTGTAGTAAGTGAGTCAGCCTGGGATAAATACTTAAGGAAACTGTATGGAGCCCGAGTACCCCAGGAGACACAGAGCCCCAAGGTTGGCAGGAAATTTCAGAAGAATTTAAATTAGATTTTACGGAACAGCAAGTAGAAGATATGATAAAGAAGCTGAATCTAACCCAGGCCGCAGGGCCTGATAATCTCCCAGAGATAATACTAAAGTCGCAAACAAAGTGGTGGGCAAGATTCCTATCCCAGCTGTTTCAAGTAATACTAACAGAAGGTAAAATGCCATTGAATTGGAAGGGTGCTGTAATCAGACCAATTCACAAAAAAGGCAGTATGGTTGAACCTCAAAATTACAGATTGATAAACCTACTGGATATAGGGGAAAAGGTATTTTCAAAACGTGTGCTAAATAGATTAAATGCATGGGTTGACGAGCTCTCAATCGTACCCATTGAACATGGAGGATTTAGAGAGGGGTACTCCACAATTGACCACTGTTTTTCATTATGGGCAATGGCAAGGAAGTCAACGGAACAGAATGGAAAGCTCTGCTGCTGCTTCGTTGACTTTCGTGCCGCCTCCGATTCAGTGGATCGGGATTGCCTCTGGGAAACACTTATTAATAAAAATATTCCAAAAGACCTGTTGACTATAATAAAAGAATTACACCGAGGCAATTGGGCTCAAGTATTTAGGGACACCGAGGGTGCATTAACGCCAAAAGTACCTATTGAAAATGGCCTGAGACAGTGCTGTGTACTGGCCCCCAGCTATTTTCTATATTTCTGTCGGATTTACCAGTTTGTCTAGAAGTGGAGGGTAGTGCCAGCCCAAGAATGAATGGTAATAAGGTGCTGTGTCTTTTATACGCGGACGACCTCGTAATAGTAGACCAGACTGAAATAGGCCTTCAAAGGAAGCTGAAATCTTTTAACGAATACTGTGTAAAGAAATTTTTAACGGTAAACTTAGACAAGACAAAAATTCTATGCTTTGGAAAGAAAGCGGTTTAAGTTTAATTGGTTTTTAGGTGATCTTAAATTGGAATCCGTAAATGAATACCGCTACCTAGGGGTGTGGTTCGACAAAACATTAAACTGGCATACACATTTAGAAACCCAAAAAGCGAAGGCACACACATCAATCGCTGGCTTAAAAATGTTTAATCGTGATTATGGGGATATGTCTCATCGACCATTACTAAAGGCTTTCAGTGCAATGATACCCCCGCAAGTACTCTATGGAGCAGAAATCCTTTATTTGAGCGGTAAAGGAGTCTGGGACTTGGAGGAAGGAAAATGCCTGAAAAACCTTTTATCCCTGCCCCCATCATCAATGGTCCAAGCATTAAGAACAGAATTAGGAACAACGGCTTGGGGGGTTCAATCGCAAATAGCAGTGATTAGATTGTGGAAACGCTTGGAAAATGAAAAAGGACAAAAAGTAGTACAATGGTGTCGAAAAGAGATACAATTAAGTAACTTAAACTTGGCAAAAATGTGTAGGAAGAAAGTGGTACAGGCCTGTGAGAACATAAATGTGGGTAAACAAAACTGAGTTGCTGAAACGTTCCTAGAGAGGGGATGGTGTATATCTGGCGTGACCGAGGGTGTAGAAGTAACACCTTTGGGCATTCATTATGTTGGATGTATTTGCCTCACACACCCATTTGGGTGTCATGCTTCATCATTGGCGTTTGCTCCTCGTCGGGGAGGCGGTGCAATCCCCGACGGGCTCACCTCAATGAGGGGCTCTTTGGCGGAGATCTTTTGTATCCAACAGCCTTATGGTGAAGTGCGGGTGTGTGGGTATTGTGGCTAGTAGCCTAAGGGGTGATTTAAAATGTAGGGGGATTGCCGGAAACTATTTTATTCTGGGGGTATCCCGCTGCAGTTAAAAACGTAAAGCTCACTTGCTAGGTGCCAACCAGTTAAGTGAATTGGCCCTAGAGGAGCTCAGATGAGAAGTTGGTCAACATGTTTCTCGCGTTGGGATATTACCCGCGATTCATCAGGACCTATCAGGTGTGAAAATTATAGAAAATACTTAAATTAAATTAAACAGCATGCTATTGTCATGTGTCTACCACCTTACGTGTGGGGATCGGTTGCCTCTGTGGTTCAATCCTATGCCTAGATTGGAAAAAGGAAATTATTAAAAATACAGTAG
Source organism: Lissotriton helveticus (assembly GCF_964261635.1). Lineage (NCBI taxonomy): Eukaryota > Metazoa > Chordata > Amphibia > Caudata > Salamandridae > Lissotriton > Lissotriton helveticus. Next base: position 840,122,847 of record NC_136061.1, on the reverse strand, counting down.
CGTTAACCTCTATCCGTAAGGCAGATATGTTCAGTGCCAGATTACCATCCAGTGTATCATGCTGGTGACATGAAAAATTCACCTAGCTTAAATACCACATACTAGTATTGTAGCAACGTGCAGTGCAGGCATCACACCGGACCTCTATATGTGAGAAGGTGGTGCTCTATTTAAAAAACTGTGTATAGGTGCAGTAAAACTCGGGAATAGCAATACAAATAAAAATAAAAACAGCAGCTTCACATGGAGAACAACCAAGTATGATTCATATTGAATGAGTAATACACATTTCTATTGGTGAAAAAGCAGCATATGGACAAGTGCTACCCTCGGTAGGTACAGTGTATTAACATGCATCAACCCCACTCACCTAAAAGTCAGGGAAGATGTGCCACATGGGCATTCGGCAGGTTAGGTACCACGGGGGTGGGCCTTCAGGTTTGGCTAAGTCGGGAGGAGGAGGAGAAGACGTGTGATCTGTTAGACCCGGGCTGGAAAAAAAGGTTATGCTAGCCCTAGTTCGGGGCATTAAATATGGTCACATGCCAAGATTCGCTAAGGATAGAGTGTACAAAAAAAAGACCTAAAGTTTAATGGACAAGAAGTCTCTAGAAGATCTGATATAGAATACCTTGGCAAGAAAAAATCTGTAGAGTTCATGATGAACTCCTGGGCAAAGGAAAACTGGTTCCCTTATTTGAACATCCTACCAAACCCGTGGTATAGACAGGAGATACTAAGGATTCGAATTGGGATCAACTCGTGGCTAATTAATAAAGAAATGAAAGCTAAAATGTTGGATCCCAAAGGGTGCTGTAAGTGTAGGCTGGGCACAAAAGGTGATTCAGTGCACGTTCTGCTGGATTGTATAACCATTTTAGAACTGCGTAAACTGTGGCTGCGTCCAATATTTTTAAAATATGGTATAAGAACAAGGGCGCAAGCGACCGATCTCCTTACAGAAATGCCTTGTATTGAAATCGCAATTGCCCTAAGTTCATAAAGGTAGTACAGGGATTCCTAACAAGTCAGAAATAATATTTTAGAATTTTACAATGAATGAATTTATATCTTGTCAATGAGAAATTGTTGGTTTTATTAACCCGTAAGGGGTAAGGATTTTACTAAGGAAGTGATATTTTATGAGTATCCTTTTAAATTATATGTATCCAGTGTGAGAACATTTTATAAATTGCTGTAGAATATTTTAACTTGTAACTATTCTGTGATATTGCTGTGGAATATTTAAAATAGTATTTATTGCTATGCATTTGTTTAAAGATTACGATCTAAATAAACATACTTTTTGACTTGACTTGACTTGACTTGAGAGAGAATAGTTATTTTTTTCAACAGAAGCATAAGAGAAGCTGATTCAATTGGAAAACCTAGAAGCTTGGAAGAGTCAAGTGATTTTTGGAATAGCTCAAGCTTTTGTTTTAGAATTGCATTTGAGCAAAGTAGGTTTAGGTACTACGTTACTAGAAAAGAAGACAGAAGGGAAATAGAGAATAGTGGTAAGGAATGTTTATGGATTTTCTGGAATGAAATCAGGGTATTTTGTGCTTCACAGTTTCAAGAAACAAGTTTAAGGATGTTCAGTGTTGTTGTGGATGAACAACATGACAGCTGTAACTTATATAAACAAACTTGTGGAGAAGCAGGTCAAAAAACTACCATCTGACTTGCAATTATTTCAGCTGGCATCCAGATCCGTGGGCACCAGCAGTGGATACAATCAGTCAGAATTGGAAGGAGTTAAGGGAGTATGCGGTCCTACTGTTTGCAATGATACAATGGGTGTTTTTACATGTGAAAAGTGACTTGTGAGAGCAAAATCATACCCCAAAATTTGGAAACCCAACAATTAACTCATCTGGCTCTACCACAGTTTACTGGATTGGAGAATGTGTTCAAGCTCAATTTCATGAAACAGTGTGCCCCTGCGTTGCGGCACCTCCCTAATTATCAAATTAGCAGAGTCAACCAAATAATTAAGGAATAGGGTTCTCTCTTTAACTGCGTTTTAGATCAATTAGAATTTAACAGGATTTATTACAAAAAATAACAAAAATCAGTACAGTCAATGCCATGAAAGCTATCAGATGCAAAGGTATGAGGAGAATGAAAATCTGAAAATATTCTGTCACAATGAGAAGCACATTTTTTAAAAAATCGGACAGCATCCTAGCAGCACAGAAAAGTTCAATCAAAGAGTTCTTATACATAATTCTTGCATAGTTAATTAGAAATACTGCAAACTCATTGGGGTGTGAGCAAACATATAATTTTGTTAACAAATCAGTACACAACAATAAAACATGTCATTACCTTAACAAATAAGCACCATTCAAATTCTCAGAAAAAAATGATCCAATACCCTCCATGATAATGTCATCTGGAGATGTTCGAACAAATATGACACATTTAACAATAAGACTTTCTCTAAATGAACAGATCCAGTGAAAAAATGAATGAGGTAGATACTTGTCGCAATCGGGAAACAGCGTTTACAATGCTGTTGGTACAATGCAGTGCCATTACAATGCAGTCAGTACAATGACTGCTTTGTTACCACGCAAATCATTACAATATAAGCCATTACAACGACTTGCTGTAGGGGGCTTTAGGTGTTGGATTTTAAATCCAACACCTTCCCTACTGTTGCACAGATTAGAGTTGGAATAGTAAATTATAGTATTCCAAACTCCAGCAACCCTTACAGCAAGTCGTTGTAATGACTTGCTATTTAATGGGACACGTGGTGACAACGTGGTCATTGTACTGACCGCGTTGTAAAGGCACGTGTAGTAAACGCATGCGAAGTAACGTCATTTATTTGTCGCAATTGTGCATCCACACCATATAACGTTGATCATCGGCAAAGCAATACTGCAATGAAAAAAAAAACAATTACCTCAGTTTGACTGCGTGCTGTGGAGCCAGTGGGGAGAGGATGTGCACAGGGAGGGAAGCAGGAGTGAATGACACAGATGACATCCATCTTGTCTAAAATGTCTCTGAAATTTAACTCATCTAAAATTTACAGAGAATTGTGGCATAAGTAAAGCACAATACTAAACACACTACTACACATCGTACTAACTGCATTTCAGTAACAATTTTTTTTATTCAGTTATTTATGTAAAATCATGTGTAGAGTCTTCACTATTGATGCACAAAATATAAACCAAAAAACCTTTCCACAAATCCCCCCACTGATTATTTTATAATCACTGAAGTAACTATTAAAAGTTTCTTAATCAGGAATGTATTCAGTCAGGATTATGTTATGCTCTTTTTCTGAAACCTCCTCTACCATCACCATTGCTTTAATAGCAATTAGCAATTATTTCTGAATTAGTTTGAGTTCGCACTTCAGCTGTGCTTAAGGCAAGTCTATCTACCATTATGTTTTCACATAATTTATTGCCACACCTAAAGGAGGAATAATGGCACCAAAGATATCTAGAACTACCTGTCAAAAATCCTTGTTTCATTCTTTTGAAACCAACTGTATCATCCATTCCACTCACATGATGACACTAGGAAACACTAAAGCAAGATAACAAGATCCAACCAAATTGTGGCAAATTAAAATGGGCAGTTCTACCATACACTTAATAAGTTCCTCTCAGAATCGGTTCTCAGCCATCTAAAAAATCACTACTTACAATATAAATCCTTTCTGAATCATTTTCAGAAATGTACCATATTTGATACTATTATTAGATTGATCATTCTACAAAACAGGTAAATTGCCAAGTGACACATTAAAATCCAGTAGACAATGAGACAACATTTCCTTATGAATAAATACACTAAAAAACACTGCACAAGAGATGCCATAATTGGTGAGTAGCTGCATATACATAGCACCCTTATTTGAAGAAGAAGGACGGAAAGTACAGATGAAAAAATTATTAACTTTGATATCAGACTATTCTTGTTTCATTTTAGTATAGATGTTATATTAACATCATTAACTAAACTTTTCCTGTATGTGTGTTTTAAGTTTCACTACATTATGTGTTGTAGTTAATTAAAATCGTGTGTAGACATATCCCACCAAGATAGTAAGCAAAACAACAGGCAAACTAAGACTAGTAGTATTATTAATAAAGCATTTAAACCAATAATATAATTAAACAGCAATTGCTGTTCTCCATATTTTATTGAGATTTAAATCAAAATAATTGAGGCTCAAGAATTTAAAAATAAACAATTGCCTTTAATAACTAATTGATTTCTTCTTTATTGATTCAAAACAATAATCCAAACAAAAACTTCAAAATGGACTTGGTTTTCAAACGTTATTTTCAATGAATTCATGCTCTTAATCATCACTCTTCAAATATTTCAATAGAAAGATTCACCTTGTTTTATTCTTTACATTCTATTGAAACTTCTCAAGGTGGTTCTTCTTCCTCTTTTCATTCACCTTTAGGTATACTTTCAAAGATGCAGTGGCAATATCTTATTGGGCTTTAGATCATCCGACTCTGATTCTGCTTCTTGTTCTTCCTCTAAGAATGCAGCTAGATATACCCATTCAGGTGATGCATATTTTTCATTTGTTGTTCCCTTTCGAACTGGTCTTTTAACAACAGGTAATTCACGTTCTCTATTTTCTGAATCTAATTCATCTACTTATGAACTTTCATTGGTTTGCTTCAATCTCTTATGTTTGTCTTGAGGTAATGCTTAGTTTTGTAAATTCTTTTCAATTACTTATTTTCTTCTATTCTCCCTTTTTACCTACTTCTCCACTCACTCATGGACTTCAACACGGATCAACTTTGACTGCACGATTCACTGTGAACTTATTTTTTCCTCCCAGGTGTTCTCATAACTTTTTTACTCAAATCTTTCTTTGTTTGGTTCAGAAACTACCAATCATGCATTTTTTCTTTGACATTGCAACAGCTCTTTGCTCTGATCCTCACTTTGAAACTGGACAGCAGTACCACTGGCAGAGGTACCAGGATCTTCACTAGAACTTTCAGTGATCTGGAATTTTGTGACGTTTTCTTCACCAGTTTCAAAATGTTCACCGCCCTGCCCCCTCTGGATCCATGCCTCAAACTTGAGCTTGACCTGAGTATCAGTGGTTGTTTTCACCACTTCTTTATCTGCCACTTTCACTCTTTTTGTGTAAGCGGTGTGAATCCATTACGGGATTCCAGCATATTTCATCACTGTGTATGACATCAAGCTCACGTGTTAGTGTCACTTCCATTGCTTCCTCATCTGGCTTACTTCACATGTTTTCAGACCTCCATCCAGTCTCCAGGGTTCAATCTATGGAACTGTGGGGCATATTATCAAGTAGCGGCAGTTTTCTGCCGCTAAAACAGCGATAATGGGCTTGATAATATGCCGTAGAGAATTCCAATAGAATAGAATGCCGGGCATATGGTGTGTGTTGCTTGTCTAGTCATCCCAAGCCGTCGAGGGCAGGGAAGGCTTGTTTTTCCAAAATCAGGCCCCTTTTACAGCACCATTATTTTTCCAACAGCAAACGTACTGGAATTACGTATTAAGAAACTCCGAGTCCACGCCATTGGGGCAAAACGCTATAGATCCTGCAACGCTAAACTACATTATTTCAAAGTACTGAGTAAATGCAAATAGGTGACCCAACGTTAATAACATTACATGTGTGGGCAACAGATTAGCCGCTTTTATAAATGAGAGTACAATTAAAAAAGAAAATAATTGAAAAATCAGAGTTCGTCCTTGAGAATATATAGAGCATTAGTACTTAGTAGATATGAAGTAAGTGATGCTCCTTAGGCTACTATAGGTGATATGGAAACAGTGATTATAGTGTACTAAGAGGCTTTTAAGCCAGCGTAGAGAATTGGGCTAAATAGTTTTAAGAGTTTGAAATTTTTCTTTGGCCAACATCATGTTAACAACATTTAGTGATTATTACTTCTTTACATTTCCAAGGAAACCTGACGCACATTTACGGGTTTTCCAGTACCAGTCCATATTTGAAGAAACCTTCTTTAATGATCCGGACAACGTCTTTCCAGACCTTACATGATCTCATCGGCATAAAATAAACACGATTTTCGACTTCTTGACTATACCCACTATTGGAGGTATTTAGAATTATTTATTTTACCGGTTAGACTATCACGATCAGGGCATAGGGTATCTCCACTGAATTCTTTTCTTTCCACGTTTAATCACTCTGTCTTTTCAACATTGTCGCAACAGCACGCCAGCTGTGACGACATTCCTTTCTAGCTAACACACAGGGGAGTTGCTTTTTACTATCCTTGATATACAATCTTGTCTTACACTACCTTGCATGATTTTAAATGTCACGAGTAGAGGGACTGTAAAATATCACAATAGAAATATCACCAATATTATGAAATTGTATTCAATTTCTGTCATATCTCTCCAATTGAATAGAAGTAACATAAAGTATTGTGTATGATCTTGTCAACAAACAGCCTTGAAAAAGTCGCAAATGGTGACTAAACACGTGTCGGCTGTAGCTGTACCAATGTTGTAACAACTGAACAACTGTGACAAAGATCGCTTCCTGAACTAATCACTTACAGAAATTTTTTGTATTAAATAATCTTGCTGATTGTGGAAATTCAGCTGTTTACTTATTTGTGCTGTGCTCTGTCTAGGTTTTAAATTTTCATTTATATATATACGGAATTTTTCTGCATATATTGTATGATACGGTGGGTGGCACGGTATTGAGACATAGAGCACGCCTTGAAAAAAGTGAGGCAATACCTAATCCATATGCAAACATAACAGAGGTGCTGGCTGCTTAAGTTATCCACTGCCACCATCTATTTATCTGCTCAATAGAAGCCCATGTTGACACCAGAACATGGGCTTCTATTGGAATTCTCAAGGGCATATTATCAAGCACATTATTGCCGCTTTCGCGGCAGTTTTCTACCTCTAAAACTGCGATATTTTAACACTGTTGCTTGATAATATACCGATGTATTTCCTTTGTTGCTGTTGTTACTACATTCACCTGATGAAAGATAGATTTTACTATAGCATCCAGACCTTTGCAGTAATCAAGCACATCATCAGTTATTGAAACTAGCACAATTTCAAGGCTCTGCCAATGATCACTTCATGGGGGGATCTTTCCATGCTCATCAAAACAAGAAGTGGAGCATCCAGCCACTTCGAACCAGTAGAAGTACAGACTTTAGCCTGCTTGTGCTTGAGAGTTCCTTTCATTCCCTCAAGCAGTCAGGAAGATTGAGGATGATAACTAAAATGGACCCTCCGATCAAAATATTTGTAAAGTATCATTTTTTAAATATGAGCCACAATATTTCTTAATAGGGGTTGGTAAGCTAAAACATGAAGCTAACTTCCTCAACAAAAGTTTAGCAACTGTAAGGCTGTCTGATCTCAAGGTGGGATAAGCCTCAGTCCATTTAGAAAACAAGCAGACAATTACTAAAATATTTCAAGCCATTGCAATCTGCCTTCTCCACAAAGCCTGCATGGAGACGTGTAAATGGGCTTTCTAACTTGCCAATGTGATTTATCACAGTTGTTAGAAATGGGGGTCTCTAGTTGGCAGAGGTAGGTACCTTTGTCCAAATAGGGACCCTTGCTTCTAGTTAGAACAAGGGGGATACACACTCTAGATAACCCCTGCTCACCCCCTTGGTACGCACGAGCAGACAGACTTATCCCAAAGACAATGTGTAAAGTATTTGTACCAACACTCATAGTAACACAGTAACACACCACGAATGGACACCACATCGGTTTAGAATAATACAATATCTTTAGCTAAACTAAACAAGACCAAAACGACAAAAATCCAACATACACAGTTAAAAATATGACTTACATAAGGTTTCAAGATCTTGTACCATAGAAAACTAGGGATGCGTGAATTTTCACCATAGGTCCGGTAGATACATCAAAGTTCACGAGCCAAACAGCCCCAGCATTGGCAAACAAAGAGATGCAACACACCTGAGACCTTGGGGAGGCAATGCGACAGTTCCACTGAATGTAAAGGATGCGTTGCGTCGAATCTGGTCTATTCGAGAGTAATGCGTTGATTCTTTGTGATGGTTCTGGTCCGCGGGTGATGCGCCAGAAGAACTTGCCGCACAGGCACGATGCAGGTAAATCCAGGATGCGTCAGCAATGGATGCGGTGGCGTTGAGCGGCGCTGCGTGTACTCTTCGGCCGCAATCCCTCAATGTGCTGATTGTTTCAGTGGCGACAGGCGCTGCGGCACTTTCCGCAGCGGTGCGGCAATGTTAGGAAATTCTTCTCACGCCATGGAGATGCATCGGGAAAACAGCTGCAAGAAGAGTGATGCGTCAATTTCTGTAGTCCTTTCAGTTTCTTATTTCTTCCAGCTCCCAAACAGCAGCAACAAACTCCAGAGGCCCAAAACTGGCACAGGCACCTCTTGGCAGGTCAGAACTCACAGCAGTAGAGTTCAGGGGAGCTGGGGGTGAAGTCTTTCTGTTCCTGAGACTTCAGAGCAGGAGGCCCGCTCACTTCAGGCTCTTGGAGATCACCTTCAAGCAGGGGACACAGCACACAGCAAAGTCTTTCTCCTTTCCTTGGTAGAAACAGCAACTGCAGGCCAACTCCAGACACACAGCAATGGCAGTACTTCTCCTCAGTCTCTCCAGCTCTTCTCCTTGGCAAAGGTTCCCCTTGAATTCTAGGAATGATCTACAATACTGGGGTTTTGGGACTGATACTTATACCCCAAAATGTCTTTGTTCTCTTTGTGCAAGGGGCTCTGAGCCCAGTTCAAACCAATTCCGCCTTCACAGGTGCAGCATGACCACAGGAGGTGGAAACAGCATTTTGCAAGGGAGACAGGCTCCTTTCAGGTGAAAGGTAAATCTCCTCCCACCACTCTAAATGCAGCAAGGATCTATTCAGCTCAGGGCTGATTCATCCTGGAAGGGCCAGGCACACCTCAACCCCCAGAGGCTGTCCACAGGGAATGCACATCCTCTGTCTGTGTTACACTGAAACCAGGCAGTCAATCCACAAACAGGCAGAGGCACACAGGATGGTCGAACAAGAAACTAGCCACTTTCTAAAAGTGGTATTTTCAAACACATAATTTAAAACCCATCTCTACTAAAATATGTGTTATCAAATTCTGAGTTCAGGGATACCAAACTCCTTTGTTCCATCTCATCCCAATGAGAAGATATGCTTGTAAAATGTTACAAAGCATTCCCCATTCTGTACTAATGGGCAAGATAGCCTTTCAATAGTGAAAAACGAAATTGGCAGTTTTTCACTAGCAGGATATGTTACACACACCAGTACATGTCCTACCTTTCACATACACTGCACCCTGCCCAGGGGGGTACATTGGGCTTACCATAGGGGTGCCCTATTTGCAACAAAAGGGAAGTGGGTGCACTTACCAAGTCGACATGGCAATTAACAACTGCGCACAGGCACCGTGGTGGCAGGCCCGAGACATCTTTTCAGGGCTACACATGTGGGTGGCACAATCAGTACTACAGGCCCACTAGTAGCATTTGATTTACAAGCCCTGGCACACTTAGTGACTTTCCAGGGACCTACTGGTAAAACAAATATGCTGATCAGGGAGAACTAATCACAATACCATTTTATACAGGGGGCACTTGCACTTTGATACTGATCAGCAGTGGCAAAGTGCCCAAAGTATCTAAGCCAGCAAAAACAATATCCAGCACACCACAGGAGGTAGAGGCAAAAAGTCAGGAAAAAACACACCAAGGATGCCAGGTGTCATAAGTTTTTATGCCCAATTTTAAAACCATTGAGTTTTACACAAGTCAGCTGTGCCCTGCTGTATTTACAGCTGTATATTATTTTAGTCTGTTTTTCTCTTGTACATTTTCTTACGGGGGTTTTAAAATAAGTATGAGTATGGTAAAAGTAATTTTTGTACTATTTTTAATGACTTGACTTTTATGATTGTATCTTTAAAATCAAATAAAGGTAATGAATTGATTGAATTCATTCATCAAAGTCAATGTTCTTTTTCCCTGATTATTTTTCTGGCTCACCAAACACCTGGAACATAAACTTCCAGCAATATGTCTAATACATATGTTTCCCAATATTTTCTAACTGTTCGGAGCATGGAGTCTAGTCCTGATTGAGATTGTCCATTAAAACATCTTGCAATGTGATATAAAATAGCATCTGAGAGAATGTATTAGTTTTCAAAAGTGACGTACAAATCTAGATGAATTTTCTTGTAACTTAATTTTTCCTATCTCCTTTTTCCTCTTCTGCAACTTCCTCTGGAAGTTCTCTCAACTTGCACAGAGAAGTTCGAATTGGACTCACTAAGAAATGATTCACATTTTCAACATTTTGTATAGTATTTATTCTTGGTGCACAATTCTCAGTTTCCTGAACCACTCTTTCATTCTCAACCAAATTTCAATGGTATGTTCTCAGACGAAACCTCTCCACTTTTACTAATAAGGTGGTAGTACCCGGAGTGAAAGGTCTGCACTGGGGCAGATGAAGCATTTCTTGTACCACTGCAAAACTGTGAAATAATTTATCGTGAGCCATATGCAATTTAGAAAACACCACAGAATCTGGATATTTACAATCTAGATTCAGTTCCTCAATCTCTGCAGCCTTTAGAACCAAGATGCCCATGGGTATTACTGGACTGTTAGTAGTTGGTAGTCATTTAATTTCGTTTTAAGTGCAAAATATCAACCTACTTGATTAACATAGGTATTTCCAAGAATTGGAGAACCGTAGCCTTTAAGCTCGGCGGCGCAGGGTACGCCTGAAATCCCCTGGATTCACCTGCCTTGTCAGAAACAGAGACACGGACTCTTCGTCTGGCGTAGAAGATAGTATTTATTAGTTGCAGCTAGTACAGTGGTCTTAGAAGTCGTTGGTAAAACGAGGTTCAAAAGAGACTGCCACTTAACTCTGTGGCGCACAGGTTTATATACGATACAATACAATGCAAAATGCAATCACACAAAAACACGAGACATGGGCAATCGTTATGAACAATGCTTTAAGTCTAAAGCAACTCAAGTTTCCCGGTTATGTTTGTCACTCGACCCCTTGAGTAAATAACAAGTGAATCCACACAATTCGATTTACAAGTAGAGAAAACACAGCTGCATGTTGTAGAAGGACAATCGTGAAACAGGAGAAAACATGAGACATGTTGCGAAGGACAGCAGATAAGATAACTTGGAGGAAAGAATGGTGCGAACCAACAAATAGTCCAGACGGGGATTAATCAGCTCAGACAAGAATTAGTGTACTCGGCCAGACCCTGACACTGGTTAGTAAACACAGGCAAAGAAGCCATCTGACACGCAAATGCAGAAACGACAAAAACATCGCGTTCGCCGCGCTGCCTGAGTGAGGGCAACAAAAATGGCGGTGACTACAAAATGGAGGCTGAGCACAAACAAATTCCTAATTAACAGAACCTCAGACCCTCCTTTTGCCATTACTCAGGCAAAAACAAACCAACTCATGCTAATCTGAGTCGGAATCAGCATCGATGTTCATAAAATCCTCAAGCTGCTGCTGTACCATCATCCTAATACTCTCTGACCTCTAAGTTGCAGGACGTGGAACGCATAAAGTAGCCAGCAGGCCACACACTGCGGGACCACATTGAACACACAGACAACAAGAGAATATGATGGCCAAAATTGCTCCAAGGAACGTTAAAATCTTCCATCCCCAAGTTGACAATATTCTCCAAAACCATCCCATAAAGGACCAATCCCCTTCGTCTTGATGAATCGACTCGGAGATGGTATGCAATTTGGAAATGGCTTGGTATACTGCCGGAGCATCGTCTGGAATATAAATGCAGCAGCTCGACCCGATCAATCTACAGACGCCTCCTCGGTCTGCTAGGATCACATCTAGCGCAATTCGATTTTGCAACGTCATAAGACGGTCAGCCTGAAGCTCTGCTGTAATGTTACCTATTGCACCTGAAGTAACATTAATAGTGGTCTTAACCACACACACCAATTGCCTGATGTTTCTGCTGTTGACCATCGGGCCCCAAAAGGGAAGGAATCCTTTAAGGAAGTCTCCTCCCTCTTGTTCTGCCGTCTCCTTGGCATGAAATATACCTCGGCTATATCTAACTCTGTGGTGGTCTGACGGAGCCGTATATGTAGGGGGAAGAAGGAAAGCTATATAACAGGTTCCAGAAAAGTTAGAAGGGAGCCATGTGTAAGCTCTATCTTTACAAACAAAATAGGTTCCTTGAGACGGAACCAACGGAGGGAAATCAGGGGACGAGAAAATGTAGTTGTGCAAACAACTCTGCTTGATGTCAGTTTTCTTACTGTTGACTTGGAGACAAAAATTACCTTGATGGGGTACAGTCCATACTGGAGAAGACTCACCCTTTCTAGTTTTGTCACCAAGGCTAAAAACATAGTGGGTAACATTCCATCCTTCATAAGCTTTCTTCTCATCTAACGGAATCTTACTCTTCTCTACAATCTTAGCCATCATCACTATACCTTTTATCAAAGACCTGTGGCTGAAATCCAATCCATTCCCAGAAGTTTTTACAGGGCTTCGAAGTCTATTGTGGTATGCGGCCGAAAACATAGTCAGATAAGCCCAAGCTGAACCTTCATATGAGAAGGGAAGAACCAAATATGGCATCCCCTTTCGTGTATTGTGTGGCATAAGACCGCACACCCAACAGTCAGTCATATTAACAGCCAACTGGTGTTGGTGTAACAATTGGATAAACGTATTATTGATATATTCAGCTCTCCTTATCTGTTCATGAGGGGGAAGAGCATGCATTTTATGTGAAAAGACAGAAAGACGAGAGGGCAAAGAAGTTGTAGAGTTAGCCACATTTCTCGGGTGTACAACATGTACAATCCAACCTATGCAGGCTAATAAAATACACAAAAACATGAAAATACACAAAGTTACGCCAAATCGACTACGCAATAATTTACAATATTTCAATCTCATTTCCTGCTTCCTATTTTCCCTACCTATGGTTGTGGTACCATCCATCTTTATCCAAAAACAAATGTCGCTCACGGCAATCTTCCTCAATCACTCAGCTACATACTTCTGTTTATCCTGAGGCACTAGCCACTTACTAAAAGAACAAAAAGCAGGTTACAGTCTGAGTCTCCTACCGTGACCCTGCGACGGAGACGGATGGCACATCTAATACTAAATATCATACAAACAAGAAAAATGACTCTGATCAATAAGAAAAAAAGTGTTCAAAAAGTGTTCAGTTCCTTTGGCTAGCTCTCGGCCTCAGGTTGTAGCGGTTTTTTCATCGGCACTGTCTGGTCCTTAAACAGAATTTTTGGATTCGTAGTGTCTATTCAAAGATGCGCAGGCACAGCGGCTTGAAGAATATCGTCATCTGCTTTCTCAGACTGAGTTCCATAAATTTGAGCATCACTGAAAGGCACAAAACAAGGAACCGCTGCAGTGTCCGATTCCCATACACCACTGCGAATCCACTGGTCGAAGGGTAATGGCAATAGCACCTTCTTACAGTGCACGCCATGCACCCAGTTTCGCTTGCCGACCACCTTGTGGTATATAAATAAATAATACCGGATCTATTTTTGAATGAATGAATGAGTAACAGATAGCTCAATAAAATAAGAGTCAAGATTCGAGGTAGTAGGAGTTTCTGCAGGTTTATTACAGCATAAGGACGGGATCAGGACAACCTGCATAGGAACAGAGGTGACAGGGCCCAGCAGGACAACTGGGGCCCAGCAGCTGCCGGGGCTTGATCTGGGATGAGCGCGCTAACTTTTAATAACAATACATGGACTTATATACATAGCGCGAACACATAGCATTACATTGCAGTAGGCGTAGCAGTGGGTGGAGCAGAAGGCGTGACGCGTAGCAGTGGCGAAAGATAACAGTAAAAAGAGGTGTAACTGGGAGTATACTTAGGCATGTGATGAAAACGTAACAGAATATGTCATGAATGGGCGGAAACATTGGAGGGGGCTACCTAAGGAGCCGGGACCTCTAACCTAATGGTGCGCGAAAACTGGCAATGACGTATTACTAGGAGAAGCTGGGGGCTACGAACTCTGTGCTAGGAGCAGAGACTAGAGTCTGGAGGGTCGGAGCGACATGTACCTAAACCCTATCTAGTATCTGATGTTTAGGGAACATGTTGATATAAACTAGAAGTCATGAGGGGAAAAGCTAACTGACTCTAAGACTGGAGCATGCATTATTCTACATGTAGTGCGTGATGAAGAATACTAAATGACCATTTAAATACAGTATTTCTCTAACGTGGAGCCGAATAGGCTAGACAATGACGGAAACTATTGATGCAGTTCAGTAGCTTAGGAATGCAGAGAAGGAGGACTGAACTGATAACTGGAACTATAACATACTTTTGGCAGACTCAGAGGCAGAGCCAAGCTGCACCGGGCACTGCGAGGCAGGAAGTAAGTGAAGGGTCGAGGATACAGGTGGGGGCTGTATCGCTCCTCAGCGAGGCTTTCAGGAGACAGGAGCTGAATCTGATGTCCGGGCCCTTTTGAGGCCTGGAAACGGGGACTTTATTATGGAATAACGTGCACACTGAGAAACGTGGCAACATTACTTTACATAGGCCTGATATTCGTAGTATTCACGAGGACTGGAAAATAGCATACTAGAGGTGGACACAACTGGAATTGCGTCTTTAATCGGACATGGGGAATAACATATGCATATTGGTCATGCACACATAACATATGATGTATGAGGCGTAGGGACACAGAACATGGCAAAATTTACTTTTCCACATTCCCTCCTTGTCACTACGTTTCCATCAGGAAACATCAATTTTCATGATACCATCTATCATTTCATACAGTATCATTTGTTCGTCTCGAATTGTCTTGGAACGGGATTTAGAACGGGGCTTGGGACTAGGAATACAAGAGGTAGCACACATGCTGCAAATCGCAGGGCCACATTGTATACAGAGGCAGCAGCTAAATATGATCGCTACTGCAATACCTAAAAAGGACAGGACTTTCCATCCCCATGCGGAAATTATATTCCAGAACCAACCAGACCATGTCCAGGTGCCTGGATCTTGGTGTAACAGATGGGCAATTTTATGGAGTCTGGTTATAGCTGAATAAACAGACGGCGCGTTATTTGGAATGAAAATGCAGCAACTAGATCCGATGACTCTACAGGCCCCGCCCCTATCGGCCAGTATGACGTCAAGGACGAGACGATTTTGCAAAACGACAAATCTCATAGCAGATTGTTCTTCGGTTAAGTTACCTAGAGCAGAGGCAGTCTCATTTACTACAGCTTCAAGGGTTCTGGTTAACCTACGGATCAGTTTACTGTTCTGAACAGGTCCTACAAAGAAGAAGAAACCTTTATTGAAATCTGTATACTGTTCTAGAGTAGTTTCAGTATAATCGACAATTGGGGACTCCCTTCTATGTCTAATGTGTACTAGATGTGTGTTTCTGTGATAATCAGATGGGGCTAGGAAAACAGGTGGCAGTAGGAAGGCAATGTAACAGGTTCCCTCCCAATCGAGGGGCAGACGGACATATGCAGTTTGACCACAAATAAAATAAGAATGACGTGAAGCTTTGAAAACAGATTTCCCACTGTCACTATACTGGATAACAGCAGTACATTCACTATGACCTACATGTATGGAACCATAACTACGGACACATAATTCGCCTTTGACAGGTAGTACTGAAATAGCAGGTAAGTCTGGAGTAGTATCAGACTGAACATTCAGGACCATGAAATTCGACGAATAATTACCTAAATTATATACTTCATTTTCTAGATCTAAACCTGTTCTGTGGGGGAAACCTTTCTTGTCTGGAAAACATGTACTGTTAAGAAAAGACATATCTGTTGAGGATGACGTTAACGTGGACCATGCTCCACACGAACCATTGTGTGAGAATGGATAAGGAAAGAGTGGCAGAACTCCCTTTGACGTCTGGAAAGGGGGAAGTCGACCACACACCCAACAATTAGTGGCATTGCTGGTCTGGTGTGAGTAATGTAACATACGAATAAATGTGTTGTTGCGCATAGCGAGGCGGTAAGAATATTCGTGAGGAGGCAGATCACTAAACGTGTGCTCTACTGTAGCATTAGCAGACATATTTACATGAGGAACTGGAAAATACAGATAGAACGCATAGCTGGTGCAGGAAATCATAATGCTGATGAATAATACGAAACTCAGAAAAACGATACATTGAATTGAGTTATTACTGACTCTCTCACTATGGGGGTCTATTTTATACATGTCAGAAACAATCTAACCGTTTCACCTAGGGGAGGACTTATACAATCAAACTGACTGACTTATTTTACTAGACCTGAGCTTTAACTTATACTCCTGCTGCGGAGTTTTCTCTAACAAGGGAGGGGTTGTAATAATGTCTTTTGCGGGACAGTCCTTTAAAACAATGTTTTGGCAGTCTTTAAGATCTTGGGAATCCTTGGAAATGTTTTTAGAAACCGGTTTCAATCCTTTAAAAAGTTTAATATGAGAAAGGTGGATCCATCCTTTTCTGCCTTCCAACTTGATGGCGGTACGGGTGGTCAAGAGGACCTGACGTGGCTCCTTCCAACGAGGCTCCAGCGGACTTGATCTGTCGAAATTCCGGACCATCACTAGGGAACCTGGAATGATTTCATGCGGTGCCACCTCGGTATTGTCTGGAAATGCGGCGGCAACCTGTGAACGACATGAGTTGAGGGCAGACATCAAGGAAGCTAGGTAATCTGTCAGCATATTACATGAAACATCGGTAATACTTCGGGGTCTAGGAGTACCCCACATGTTAGGGGGGCGGCCGAATACGACCTCATACGGGGACAGACCTGATCTGGAATGTGCGACCATGCGCATATAAAACAAAGCGACTGGCAGAGCTACTAGCCAGTCCACACCTTTTTCTTTACAGACTTTGGCAATGCGGATTTTCAGGGTCTGATTATGTCTCTCGACTAGACCGGCTGCTTCAGGATGGCGTACACAATGGAACTTCCACTGGTACCCTAACAACAGGGAAACGTGCTTCATCAGTTCAGATGAGAATGGCTGGCCGTTATCAGAATATACGACTCTAGGGAGTCCATATCTAGGGAAAAATTCACGAACCAACTGCTTGGCAGTGGTCGCGGCTGTGTAATCTGGAACTGGATATGCTTCTGTCCACCTGGACAAAGCGCATACAACTACAAGGACATACTTGAAACCTCGACATCGCTCCATCTGAATATAATCCATCTGGAGGACCTCAAAAGGGTGGTCAGGGGGCTGGAAACCACCTTGTTCCACCGGGACACTTTTACCTGGATTAAACTGACAACATATCATACAGGTACGGACTTTCTGTTTGGCTGCAGCTCGTAAATGCTTGTTGAACCAAATATTCTGGATACTGTCTAACATAGCTTTTTCTCCTAAATGTGCTGGACTATGTGCGGTATTGATAATGACTTGAACCATAGAGTCGGGGAGAAACCATGTGGCTCTACCCTTCGTTAACCATCCTTGATCTGTCTGGACCCCTCCTTGTTCAGACCATTTCTTGATTTCATCGGGAGTAGCATGTAACTGGATATCTATGACATCTTGTGTAGGGTCCTTAACTGTCATGCATGTAATCGGATCTGGAGTATGTGTCATGTTAACTGGAATATCTGGAGTCTGTGCTGTAAGCTTGGCTGTGCGGTCTGCTAGATCATTACCTTGGGAAATAATGTCAGTAACTTTCGTATGTGCTTTGCACTTCATGATAGCAATAGATGTCGGTAAATGTATGGCATCTAACAGGGCTTGAATAAGGAGACCATGCTGAATCTTGGTTCCATGAGAAGTCATGAAACCTCTCTCCTGCCAGAGCACTCCGAAGTCGTGTACAACTCCGAATGCGTAACGTGAATCTGTGTAAACATTAACTTTCAGGTTCTTGGCATGTATACAGGCTTGTGTCAGAGCAACTAGCTCTGCTGCTTGAGCAGACAGAGTGTCAATACGGTGTGTTTCAATAACTTCGGTGTCAGTAGTCACTGCATACGCGGCGACTAGTTCTCCTGTACTAGTTCTCATACATGAACCATCCACATAAAGTGTCAGGTCGGGATCTGGTAACGGAATATCTGTCAGGTCTTGTCTTGGCTTTGTCGTAATGTTGACTACTTCCACACAGTCATGTGTGTCTGGATTTGAATTAACTGATGGTAACAGTGTAGCAGGATTCAGGACGTTGCAGCGTCTAATTTCTATGTGTGGCTGGAACAGTGTCAATTCATAACCTGTTAAACGTGCAATTGTCAAGTGCTGTGTTTGTGTTCGGTTTAAAAGAACTTCTACTGAATGTGGGACTTGTACGGTCAGGGAATGCCCTAAAACTATGGAATCACTTTGTCTGATTGCTAGTGCTGTGGCTGCAACTGACTTGAGGCACGCAGGCAACGCCTGGGCGACTGGATCTAATGTGCTCGAAAAATAAGCACAGGGCTTGTATTGTCCTGCTTGATCTTGTGTGAGAACAGATAATGCTGTACCTTCGCGTTCAGTAACGAAAAGTGTAAAAGGCTTACTGTAGTTCGGTGTAGCTAGAACTGGAGCTTGACATAGGGCTTTCTTTAACTCGTTGAAACTAAGTGTATGTTCAGATGTCCAAGGGAGGACAGTCGATACGGCTGCCTCCTGTGTCGTTAACTGTATCAGTGGCTTGGCTAGAAATGCATACTGGGGAATCCATTGTCTACAATAAGAAGTAAGGCCGATAAAGGCACGTACCTCCTTCTGGGTTCTGGGCTGGGGAAGACTCGCTATTAACTGGATACGGTCGGGTGTCAACTGCCTACCCCTCTTGGACAGCAAGTGTCCTAAGTATACCACTTGCTGGACACAGAATTGAAGCTTCGAAGGTGACACCTTGTGCCCCATCTCGGCTAGGAAATACAGGACTGTAAGTGATGCTCGCTCGCAAGCACGTTCAGAACGGGCTGTGATCAGGAGATCATCGACATACTGGAGCAGGGCAGTGTCAGTTGGCATGTGAATATTGTCTAGTTGTCTCTTAAGTGCTTGACTGTAAATACTAGGGCTTTCTGTGAAACCTTGAGGAGCGCGTGTAAACATATAGCTCCTTCCATTTAAACAGAATCCGAAAAGGAACTGGCTGTCTGGATGAATTGGAACACTAAAAAATGCATTCTTGAGGTCTATGACAGTGAAGAACGTGGCTTCGGAATCAATGGCTGTTAACAGGGAAGAAATGTCTGGAACAACTGGGTACTGAGGAATAATACATTTATTAAGCTCTCGTAAATCAATCACTAATCGATATACTGGGGGTGCATTTGGATCAGTACGTTTCATGACTGGAATGATCGGAGAATTACATACATTGGAGTCAGTTTCTACAACTACTCCTTGAGCCATGAGCTCGTCAATAATTTTGGATAAGGCTGCTACAGCCTCAGGTGGCAATCTGTACTGTCTGATTCGGGGTAACACTACACCTGGTTTGAGAGTCACACGATGGGGTGTGATTTGCATGTAACCTACATCAGTTGGACCTTGCGCCCATAAGTGCTGTGGAACATTAGACAATCTTGAATCAAAATCTCGTAATACATAGTGACCCTTAAAGTCACGTAGGAACAATCGTATTCCCTCTGGGGAACAGCAAATAACTGCACCTAACTCTTTCAGTGTCTTAATGCCTAATAGATTTTCTGGACATGACTTAGTAAGTAACAGATCAGTAGTGCGGGACAATGGACCTACTTCTAGAGTAACTGGCTTTGATATCTCATTAACTATTGGCTTTCCTGAAAATCCAAGGGAAACATTTCTTGAGCCTGAGAGCGGAGCCCCTGGAACTTCGGCATGACTAATTGTGGTCCTACTTGCCCCTGTATCGATCAAAAACTTTCTGTCTTTCCCTAATACTTGACTGTGAACATAGGGACCTTCTTGATCTACAGGTATCTCGATGAGAGGCAAGCCTACCTCCCTCTCTAGGCTGTTTCATGAATATGGCTGGTACTCTGGATACTCAGACTGTGCATACTGGTACATCTGCGATGTAACGTGCTGTGTTGCAGCAATAGGCTGCGGTGCGGGAACTGTCTGTTGTGCATTCTGTGACTGAGGAATCTGTGAAACTTGTTCTTGTCTAGGCGGACGTGGTCTTTCTTTAGTCTTACCAGTAGCTATGTTATGTTTCAGAACTGCACACTCGTTTATAAAATGACCTGGTTGTTTACAATAATTGCAGTTCCCTTTAGCGGGTGCTGCAGGATGACTGGCTTGATTCGGACCCCTCTTCTGACTGTCTTGAGGAACAGATTGTGCAACTAGCACTTTCATTTTCGTGTCTTTCATACGTTTTCTCTCGTGTTCTTGCTCTTCCCTGATTCTATTCTGGTGGTACTGGAGCATCTGGAGCATCTGGGACGGAGTATTTGCTTGCCAGGTGCTTTCGACTTTCAAAACTCGGTTTTTAATTTGTGGACTTGAATTCTCGACTAATTTAGTAACGAAAAGGTGAGGGTATGACTCACTACTTGTCTTGAGACCACTGTTAATACTAAAACATTTTTCAAATCTAGAATAAAAATCACTAATATCTTCATCTTGTTTCTGTTTACAGGCTGAGATTGCATCCCAGTCTTCCTTCCTAGTTGTCAATAATCTGGGTAAAACTTGAATCAATAATTCTGGTAATTCTTTACATCTATCTCCAAGACCGGTACCTGGTACTCGTGCCTTGTCTTCAGCTTCTAGAACTGCCCAATCGATCTTTTTCTCTCCCACCTCCCATTCCTTTTCCTTTAGCTTTTCATACACCCCTGCGGGTAGCAGGACTTTTAACATTTTAATGATATCTGGGTAAGTGTATTCTCCCATACGGAGCATGTCTTTTAGTTCTCTATGGAACCCTGCTGGATCTTTGTCATGACAGGGAATTAATTTCTTCATTTCAAGAAGTTCCATCTTTGAAATCGGAGTGTATACAAACACTCGTTGCATTTCGCCACCCGTCCCTCTGACTGGGTGGACTTCTCGTAACGGATTCTGTCTGTCTATGTAAAATGATTTACTTTCTGGGGGTGAGACATGAACAAAATGCGGGTTCAAAAACGTTCTATATTTGTGGCGCTGTTCTAGAATGACACTAATTAAATCGGTACCTAGACCTCTCCATCTATACTGGAGTAACTCGTTCAGGATATCATGCAACGGACCTGGATCAGAGTGTTGACCCTCATACAGAGTAATGAGGTGCTGGATCATATACATTCCCACCAGTCGTTGCTCGGCTGGGGGCAGTTTCAGAAACATTTGTGCCACTATTTCGTCTGGAAAAGTGGTAGAATCAGTAATCCATCGGACTGCTGATCGGGCTAGTTCTTGTTCATGCATGGTACTTAACTCACTATAACCGACTCGTGATTTCAGAATGTGGTCGGTAGCTTGGAATACTTGTTCTAAGGAACCTTGTTCTGGCACTGAATGATGAAAAATAGACTTGGGTTCTAGGCGTAAATGGCGATCTGGAAATCTGGATTTTCCTACATACGCTATTCTGGCGGGATTCTCGTTCTCTTCCTCTTCAGGATCAGAGATACTTTCTTTCTCGCTTACTTGTGCTGCTTTACGCTGGTCGTGTAACCTTATTATTTCTTTACGAATTTTCTTGTACATACTCTCCATGGCACCGACGGTCTTGTGCTTACCCTCAGCTATATTATCACTCCACCTTGTCAGGATTCTCATTTCGGCGGAATCTTTAGACGGGTAATCTTGTTCTCTTATTAGACAATTGATCAGGAACTTTAATATCATGAGCTGAATCTCGGCTTTCCTTTGAGACATAATCTCGCCAATACTTTCTGGATCATCCCCTGTACGGATGAAACGATATATTCTGTCTAGATCTTCTTTCATATTCGGTAAGGTGACTAGATACTCGGTCACCCTCCTTACGCGTACGGAATATAAAACCATATTATATTCGCCTGGAACTGGATCATAGACACATTCGTTAAGGGTTTGCCTGATTTCTGTAACAGACTGATGTTTGGGCGTGCGCTGTAACGCTTGAGCATGTAATTCGAGTAATGTTAAACGCTTGTGTGGCGGCGGGGTTTGAGGAAGACCTCCTCCTGCGGCCCCTAAACTAGAATCGTCGACTGACATTCTTCGTCCTGGCAGGGTCGGTAATTGTAACGTGGGCTGGACTTGTATGGCGGGCTGGACCGGGGGTACCGTAACAGGTACTCCGGTGTCTGGAAGAGCAGGAAGTGCCTGATTTACAGGGACTGGCGGAGCGCGAACAGGATTCGCATATTCTGGGACTGTGTCGTCCAAATAGGACGAAATAAAAATATCAGCTGCGGTCTGTTTGTGACGTAGCTTAGTCGGAACTAATGGTGGCGGGAAATTACTGGATGCCTCTGGGGTCGCTTTTGGCAAACCTTCGGCAAGAAGAGGATACATACCCCTAATAAGGGCATGCCTCTGTCTGTCTGACTGTTCGGCTTTGACTTGTTCACCTATCTCGATTAATTCTCTTTCTTGGGCTCGTTCCTGGGATTCTCTGCTTAACTCCGACTTTCTGACTTCCTTTTCGGTTCTTCTATGCGCTTCTTTACGCCATAACTCGATGGCATCTTTCTGTGACTGTCTGGCTTTCTTTTTCCATAATGCTTCTTCTACTCGCATGATACATTCGGCATCCCATGTACCCGATACGGGCCATCTATACTTTTCTTCTAACTGGTTGGTATACTCTACCCATAAATCTAGATATAATATGGCGCTTATGCCATGTTTCTGATACATAAAGTGACCTGGACTGTCCCTAGGCGGAACAGGAACTGCTTCTTCTAATAAACCCTTTCTAGTTTTTAACTGACGTAACTTGGAAAATATAGGCATGACTGAACTGTAATCTGGACACAATACAATATACAATGAACAATAACAATTGGGAAAATAATTCAGGCATACCACGATATTGGAAATACATTGAACAACATCATAACATAACAGTTCGGACAGAATACTACCTGAAAATACTGAGAACAGAAACAGAACAGATTTTCTCGAGAACGGAACAGACTAGAGTTACTGGATGCACTGCTGTAACAGTACGGAACATACCGGTCCCATAAAGGAACGCATCAAGACCCGTATCCACCTAGGTGAACACTTCGTTTGTGAGTCTGGGCACCACCAACCCACGGACCAGGAGTCAATTTAGATTGGTCCTGTCTAGATACTACCCCAGCAATGGTACTCACCGGGCAGCACGGAACGGAAGGCCTTGGACTGGACTGGACTGCTACAACGACGGACGGACTTCGGACTTCAGTTACGGGTGGGCCTCCGGATACCTCGGACCTTGGACTCTCGGCTTGGGCTCTGGTCGGGACTCGCCGCGTTCCTCCACCGTCTCGTTTGGATGCTGGACCGCCTCCTCCGTCTCCTCCGTGGGCCTGAGGGATACTTGAGCAGAAATATCTGCCACTGCGCAGAAGAGTTCCGTCACGACTGCAGAGGGTCAGGGGGTCGGCGTGGCTTCACCGACGCGTGGGGAAAGGGCAAGTCCCTATTCGGGCGCCATTATGTGGTATATAAATAAATAATACCGGATCTATTTTTGAATGAATGAATGAGTAACAGATAGCTCAATAAAATAAGAGTCAAGATTCGAGGTAGTAGGAGTTTCTGCAGGTTTATTACAGCATAAGGACGGGATCAGGACAACCTGCATAGGAACAGAGGTGACAGGGCCCAGCAGGACAACTGGGGCCCAGCAGCTGCCGGGGCTTGATCTGGGATGAGCGCGCTAACTTTTAATAACAATACATGGACTTATATACATAGCGCGAACACATAGCATTACATTGCAGTAGGCGTAGCAGTGGGTGGAGCAGAAGGCGTGACGCGTAGCAGTGGCGAAAGATAACAGTAAAAAGAGGTGTAACTGGGAGTATACTTAGGCATGTGATGAAAACGTAACAGAATATGTCATGAATGGGCGGAAACATTGGAGGGGGCTACCTAAGGAGCCGGGACCTCTAACCTAATGGTGCGCGAAAACTGGCAATGACGTATTACTAGGAGAAGCTGGGGGCTACGAACTCTGTGCTAGGAGCAGAGACTAGAGTCTGGAGGGTCGGAGCGACATGTACCTAAACCCTATCTAGTATCTGATGTTTAGGGAACATGTTGATATAAACTAGAAGTCATGAGGGGAAAAGCTAACTGACTCTAAGACTGGAGCATGCATTATTCTACATGTAGTGCGTGATGAAGAATACTAAATGACCATTTAAATACAGTATTTCTCTAACGTGGAGCCGAATAGGCTAGACAATGACGGAAACTATTGATGCAGTTCAGTAGCTTAGGAATGCAGAGAAGGAGGACTGAACTGATAACTGGAACTATAACATACTTTTGGCAGACTCAGAGGCAGAGCCAAGCTGCACCGGGCACTGCGAGGCAGGAAGTAAGTGAAGGGTCGAGGATACAGGTGGGGGCTGTATCGCTCCTCAGCGAGGCTTTCAGGAGACAGGAGCTGAATCTGATGTCCGGGCCCTTTTGAGGCCTGGAAACGGGGACTTTATTATGGAATAACGTGCACACTGAGAAACGTGGCAACATTACTTTACATAGGCCTGATATTCGTAGTATTCACGAGGACTGGAAAATAGCATACTAGAGGTGGACACAACTGGAATTGCGTCTTTAATCGGACATGGGGAATAACATATGCATATTGGTCATGCACACATAACATATGATGTATGAGGCGTAGGGACACAGAACATGGCAAAATTTACTTTTCCACAACCTTTACAGCCGTGCGCGTGGCGAGCAGAACTTGCGTAGGCGTGGACCAACGAGGCTCCAGATTCTTAGTACGTTGAAAATGTTTGACGCAGACCGAGTCACCGGGTAAGATGGTGTGACCTGGGTCTGTAGAGGCCTCTGGAAAAGCACTTTGTACCGGTTGATGAATAATACTTAATTTAGTAGTCAAGTCATGCAAATAATCAACCAACAGAGGATATGGTATGTCAGAGTATTTCTTGGGGCGAGGGACACCCCAAATATTAGCTGGGCGTCCGAATACCACTTCATATGGGCCAAGTCCCATACGAGAGTGCACAGTAGTTCTGGTTGACAAAAGAGCTAGGGGCAAGGCGTCTGGCCAGGCAAGACCTGTACTGGCTTGAATCTTAGCTAGTTTAAGCTTGAGTGTATCATTATAACACTCAACCAAACCCGCTGACTGTGGATGGTTTGCCGCATGGAACTTCTGTCTAATACCAAGACCAGAACACACTTTCTGCATAATTTGACCCACAAATTCACTTCCATTGTCACTCCAGACAATTCACGGCACACCAAACCTGGGGATGAACTCTTTAAGCAACACTTTAGCAGTTGACAGAGCAGTGTTATCTTTCAAGGGGTAGGCCTC
Source organism: Lissotriton helveticus (assembly GCF_964261635.1). Lineage (NCBI taxonomy): Eukaryota > Metazoa > Chordata > Amphibia > Caudata > Salamandridae > Lissotriton > Lissotriton helveticus. The sequence goes on along the minus strand of NC_136061.1, from coordinate 840,097,300 downwards.
TATCCAGTGGGAAAAGGCACATACCACCACCAGAACATACTTAAGGTTGTTGCATCGATCCATATGAATGTAATCGATCTGCAATACCTCAAAAGGATATGACGGGGGAGCAAAATGACCTGCCGGAGTTGGGGTACCCTTTCCTGGGTTATGCATTAGACAAACAATACAATGCTTAACCACATTCTCTGCACATTTCGGAATTCCTTCATTCTGCCACGCAGGATCCAAAAGCTTACAAATGCCTTTCGCACTAATGTGAGCTGGACCATGAGCCATATTCACAACCAGCAGCACATAAGCATCTGGTAATAGCCATCGCTGATGTTCCGACAATTCCGTTCAACAACCCGTTGAGTCTAACATTCCCGTACATTCTTTCCACATTCTCAATTCCTTCTCAGTAGCCTCTCCCTGAATTGTTTTCACACTCTCAATCGTATCTTCGCACATTCCAATTTCCCTAACCCAATTTGCAGTACCTGCCACATACATTCGACTAGCGGTGTCTCTAGCTGTAGTTCTTGCTACCTCATCTGCAAATGCATTTCCACGACCCACATCATCTGTGACTTTCTTATGTGCGCTGCACTTTATGATCGCCAATTGTGCAGGTAAGGTAAGTGACTCAAGAAGATCAGTCACTAACTGACCATGCTGGATCTTTGTCCCGTGAGAGGTAAAGAATCCTCTCTCCCTCCAAAACTTACCAAAACTATGTGCAACGCCAAAAGCATATTGACTATCTGTGTACACATTCACCCTCTTTCCCTTTGACAACACCCACACTCTAGTCAAGGCTATCAATTCGGCTGCTTGGGCTGAATTATGTCCAATACGTGCTGTCTCAACAATTGTGCATAAGGTGGTAACAGCATAAGCAGAACTAGTCTCCCCGTTTGGAAGCTTGAAACAAGAACCGTCCACCCATAGGATCCCGTCAAAGTCCTTGAGCGGAGTGTCCTTTAAATCAATCCTACCCTTCGTTTCTTCTTCCGTTCGAAGAAAACAATCATGTTTTTCCTGAGCGTCTTTCTCCTCTGGGAGTGGCAACAGTGTAGCTGGATTTAGCGTATTACATCTTTTGATATGTACATGACTCGCTAGAAGTGTCAGCTCATATCCAGACAAACGGGCACTCGTAAGGTGCTGTGTTCTTATCCTATTCAACAGAGTATCCACTGCATGTGGAACCATAACAATGAGTGTGTTACCCAACACTAATCCGGCAGACTGTCTAATAGAAATCGCCGCAGCTGCCGTAGCTCTGAGACAACTGGGCAAAGCTTTAGCTACTGGGTCTAGTGTAGCGGAGAAATAGGCACATGGCCTCTGCTTATCTCCAAATTGCTGTGTCAAAACTGACAATGCGCAACCCTCTTTCTCATGAACGTACAATGTAAAGGACTTGCTATAATCTGGGGTACCCAACACAGGAGCAGAACATAGAGCAGTGCGTAGGTCAACAAAGCTTTTCTGACATTCATCCGTCCAAGGGAGCGGATGTGGCGTATCTTTCAATGTTAGTACCAACAGTGGTTTAGCTAAAAGTGAAAAATGGGGAATCCATTGTCTACAGTCGGAAGTGATACCCAGGAAGGCAAGCACTTCTCTCTGCGTGGTGGGTACAGACATCTGTGAAATAGCATGAATGCGTTCTGGGGTCAATTGCCTTCCCTCCTTCGACAAGAGATGACCTAAATAGGTAACCTCTTGGCAGGCATATTGCAGCTTAGAGGGAGACACCTTATGATGTAGAGCAGACAAATGATGTAACAACGCAACAGTCACATTCTTACACACGTCTTCCGTATCAGCAGCCACCAGCAAATCATCCACATACTGAATAAGCGTAGCACCTGGAGGCAAAGAGAAAGCATCAAGTTGTGACTTAAGAGCCTTGCTATAAATAGAGGGGCTTTCACAATAGCCTTGGGGTGCTCTTTTAAATCTAAAACTTCGACCACCTAAAGAAAAACCAAAGATGTCCCTACTTTCTTCAGCAATAGGAATGCTGAAGAAAGCGTTTCTAAGGTCTATGACCGAAAACCAAGCTGCCGAAGCAGGAATCATCGTCAACAAAGCTGTAATGTCCGGAACAACAGGAAACTGTGGTACAACAATTTTGTTGACCTCTCTAAGGTCAATAACAAATCGATAAACAGGAGGCTGTGAAGGATGCGTTCTCTTAAGGATCAGAAGAACAGGGCTGTTACAAACATTGCCTCTCGTTTCTTCAACCACACCCTTCTGAATAAAATCATCAACAATAGCCAAAAGTGCTCTCTCTCCATCAGTAAAAATACGGTATTGGAGAATGCGTGGCATTCTCACATTCTCTTTGACTGTGACAACATACGGTGGGATCGCAAGACAACCCACGTCATTCGGGCCTGTAGCCCAAAGACTTTCAGGAAGAGAAAGTAACTCAGGTGGGAACTGGTCTCGAGACAAATACATGGAAGACGTCAGTTTCTTCCCCAACGTAAGATGCACACCAGAAGGGGAACATTGCAATGTTGCATGCAGTCTTTTCAATAAATCCAGACCCAGCAAGTTCTCGCCGCAACCAGTTGTCAAAATAAGTGGAGCATTCAAATCAAAGGGACCAATCGAAAAGGGCAAGGGACAAGAAACCGGATTACGGACTGGGGCACCAGAAAATCCTACAGAAGTATTTATTAAGCCAGACAAAGGTGCCCCAGGGAGTTTAGTATGCATAATGGAACTTCGCATCGCACCAGTATCCAAAAGAAACGGTTCTGAAACCCCCATAGTATTGATAGTGACATATGGCCCTTTTTGATCTACTGGAATCGACACAACTCCCTCACTTCGTCCATGGCTGTCCTATTCGATCTGAAAATCATCGGCCCTTTCTTCACAATAATCGTCATTATAATACTGCGTAGACTGAACTCTCTGCTGATCAAAGTAATTCGTAGTAGATGGAGGAAAAGAACGCTGCTCCTGAGAGGACACACCTCGTCCTCTACCTCTAGATCCTGTCTGGAAAGTACCACGACCCCGTAGAGCAGACATCCCATTATTACGCTGTAATAAAACCGGACAACTATTCTTGAAATGCCCCTCTTCCCTACAATATGCGCATTGATTAGGACCCAACGGAAGACGGGGTGCGAAGTACTCAGGTTTCTGGAGCACTTTCTGAAACTGTGGGGGTTGAGAAAACTGAGGCTGTGCAGAACGTGGAGGATAAGCTTGCTGTAAAAGAACCTTCGTTTTCAAATCTTTATTTTTCTTCTCTTGTTTCTCCTTCTCCTCCTTATCTCTATTCTGATAATACTGTGCAGTAGCCAGTATTTTAGCAGGGGAAGAGACAGCCCATGCACTTTCAGAACTCTTTAATTTATTTGACAATTCAGGAAGCAAGTTGTATACAAACTTATCCACGAACAACTGCGGACCACCCTCTACACTCAAATCCTGGCCACCATGATCAATAAACGTCTCTTCAAAACGAGTGAAGAAATCCAAGACGCTTTCGTCTTTCTTTTGCTTGCATGCAGCCAGCGTATCCCAATTAACTCGCACCGCGGGCATCATAGTTTTCATCAATTCTATTATTCTGCCTGGTAGGGCTGTAATCAAATCCTCAGGCTTCGCACCACCCACTTGATTTGCGTCAGCTGCTCTAATAGCAGCCTAATCACCACCTAATTCACCAACATGATTCTCCCTACGAATCCGTGCCCATAATGCTTGCGGAACAACATTTCCAAATAACATATCAATATCGGCCAAATTCATAATACAGGCCTCAACTGTTTGAGACAATTCCTTGTAATATCCAGCCAGATTTTTACGAGAGTCCGGAAGAGTTTGTTTAAGCGCCAATAGTTCAGACCTTTTCCAGGGTTCGTAAACCCATATACGCTGGAAATGAGCAGGGACAGGAGGCGGACCAATCACCACTTCCCTCCATACTGGAGGAACTTCACGCATCGGATAATTCTTAATGCCTTTGTTTTTGGCAGGATCAGTCTCGGAAAAGGACAAGGACAAAAACATTGTTCGGAATGCAACGAGTTTATTCACCGCCTCTTCAACTTGTGGTCCTACAATGAAACCTTTATCAAAATCAGCTTGTAATTTCAGTAACTCCGAAGGAACTATATCCAACTCCATATCTTCCCAACCACTGATAAGAGTCTGACACATGACATGAAAAACATATCTTTGTGTGGGCTCCGCCCATTGATGAAAGGAACTCATAATGTCCCCTGTACTATATTCTAGTCCATTCTCAATCCATTTACGAGCTAGGGAACCCAAAACTACTTTCTCAACCATAAGAGGAAGTTGACAACGAGATTGTCACCTAGAGAAAGCTGGAGACAGGTTCAAAGACCCAAGAAGAGGAGAGAAATTCGAAACAGTGTCTGCTAGTCTCCCTTGAGAGAACAGGAGGCCTTCCAGACATAGAAGGCAACGGGGACTGGAACGTAGCCGACTGAGGAACAAGAGCGGGAGATTGGAGAGGAGGTGGGGGCTGAATTACAGGCTGCAAAGACGGAGCAGAGGCAGGCAAGGAAGCATTAATAGGCTGAGCCGGTTGCTGAACAATCGGTAATTGAGCAACCATTGGTTGAGCAATAGGAGGGGGTAACAGAGGTGCATTAGGATTTTGGGCATAGGGCGGAGGTGAATTCAATAAACACGACATTAAGGAATGTTCTTCCAATTCGTTACTTTTATTTGACGAAGAAGTAGGCAGCATCGGATAGCATCTATCTATCGCCATGCGATGTTGTCTCTCTAGTATTTCATTCGTACCGTCCACTTCATTATTTTTAAACTGCTGAGCAGCCTCTATAATTGACATGTTTTGCGCTTTCTTATCCTTTTTTGCTTGTTTAATTTCCTTCTGCTTGGCTTCCTTACGCCAAAGGCGAAAAGAGTCAAACATTGCCGGCCGGGCTTTTCTTCTAAACAGAATTGTTTCCAAATTATCTAGTATGGCGGGATCAAAACTACCATTTTGGGGCCATCTCAACACTCCACTATTTTTCGTGTATCGGACCCATGTCTCGTTAAAGGTAATGGGACCAATACCATGTTTCGAATAGAGCTCATAAGTGGGAGTTCCAACTGGAGGAATCGGACATGAATCCTCCAACTGGGAATCCCTCGTACAACCTAAGCAACAAATTCTTTTGAATTTACTCAGCCCAGGCATCGTTACTTCTCTAGACTGCTCATAAACAACAAGGGGTGTAAACCAATGAAACAGTACAAACGTACTTACCCCTTGGCTTCGGGTATTGCAATACCTGAATAAAAAGGAAACCCAAAAACCAAAACAAAACAAAGTTGTGTGGGAGCGACCCACCAAATACTTAACTAAGGATCATCCTACACCAGCGAAGGTCCGACTATCGTCTCGCTTTACCAAACATCATCAGAAGGGTCCAAGGCAGGGCGACAGTCAAGGCAGCAGTCGTCAGCAGCCGTCGTAGAGGAGTAGCCACGCTGTCAAAGACCTTCGGTCCACTTCCAACATACAGGGGTCGATCACGTGGTGCGCTTCCTCTGGAATTTTCTTGCGGGGCTGCTCACGACCTTCGGGCTCAACTGCTACCATTGAAGTCGCCCCACGTTGGGCACCAGTTGGAGAACCGTAGCCTTTAAGCTCGGCGGCGCAGGGTACGCTTGAAATCCCCTGGATTCACCTGCCTTGTCAGAAACAGAGACACAGACTCTTCGTCTGGCGTAGAAGATATTATTTATTAGCTGCAGCTAGTACAGTGGTCTTAGAAGTCGTTGGTAAAACGAGGTTCAAAAGAGACTGCCACTTAACTCCGTGGCGCACAGGTTTATATACGATACAATACAATGCAAAATGCAATCACACAAAAACACAAGACATGGGCAATCGTTATGAACGATGCTTTAAGTCTAAAGCAACTCAAGTTTCCCGGTTATGTTTGTCACTCGACCCCTTGAGTAAATTACAAGTGAATCCACACAATTCGATTTACAAGTAGAGAAAACACAGCTGCATGTTGTAGAAGGACAATCGTGAAACAGGAGAAAACATGAGACATGTTGCGAAGGACAGCAGATAAGATAACTTGGAGGAAAGAATGGTGCGAACCAACAAATAGTCCGGACGGGGATTAATCAGCTCAGACAGGAATTAGTGTACTCGGCCAGACCCTGACACTGGTTAGTAAACACAGGCAAAGAAGCCATCTGACACGCAAATGCAGAAACGACAAAAACATCGCGTTCGCCGCGCTGCCTGAGTGAGGGCAACAAAAATGGCGGTGACTACAAAATGGAGGCTGAGCACGAACGAATTCGTAATTAACAGAACCTCAGAATAACCAGATATTTTCCAGTCCTACAGGCAGCATTCTCTTTTGGCTGCTGTATAACATATCAAGTATGTAGAGACTGTTCTCTATGGGATCTCCAGAAGAATTCATAATGTCTCTCTGTGACCACAGTCGACCACACTCAAACCATACTGGCCGATGTCACAATCACATTTTAGGACAGGCAATACGATCTTGTCAATGCAGCAAACTCTGCCACTTTTGCTGAAGTTACATTCAGCAGATAGAATACTTCAAGAATTTTAGAAATGAACCATACTGCATAAGAAGCCTTCAATGCTCCCTATTGGTCTCTCAAAAAAGAATCACCAACAAATACTGTCAGATCAGCCATCTCCAGAGGAATTTCTTTAATATTTTGTCTTGATTGTCTTGATAAGAATACAGTTCAAATGCGCTCTCTTTAAACATAGAAAAGCTCTTATTTAGATGCACTTTCTAAGCCTTCATTTTTTTATATATATATATATATCAGATTTGAAGGAACAGTTATCTGATGATAACAAAAAAGCGTCTAGAACTGACCCAATCACATCATTATATTGCCATGTATCGGCATTAGTCAAGCTTTCAGGATGGCAATTCCTTGTCTGAAAAATCAGGCCGTATATCGGCTTATTCATGTCCCCTAAATTTAGAGTGCTTAAGTGATCACAAAAATTCAACAGTTAAACAAGGCTTAGAAAGTGCATCTAAATAAGAGCTTTTCTATGTTCAAAGAAAGCACATTTGAACTGCATTCGACACGTTACAAGATGGTGCCCAGGATAAGGTGTAATAGTCCCCTTGTTGTGTTCATATTGTGTGCATCACGTGACTTTGTGTGGATTCTTTTTAAAATGGCGTTTAAGCGCGAAACAATGTAACATAAGAATAAGGCAGTAGCCGAAACGCGTCATGTTACGGCTGGTGAGATGAATTAAAACTTTTTGAGAAAAAGCCAACACCCCTGAGAGTGCTTCATTCACCCTGATGGGAGGAGGAGGGAGCGTTCATTTGAAAACACGGTTGTGCATTTCCGCACCAGAGCACCCGTTCGTGAGTGCACCGAAGTTAAGTGCAGAGGAGCTTTATATATATATATCAACAGCAGCCCTGAAATGCCCAAAGTGGACAATTGGTTGTCTCCATGTAAGGTATTCTTTCGCTGTAGCTCATGTTGGGCGTGTAAATTCGGAGTGAATACGACCACATATGTTACCCCCTTTGATGTTGAACCAATCACACTTAAAGCACACTACACGTGCCGCACTGAATTGGCGGTTTACGTGTTAAAATGTGGCTGTAATCTCACCTATGTGGGCAGCACCAAACTACCTGTCCACCAATAGATCCTGCAACATTTGAGGGCGATTGTGAATGCCGATCAAAGCTACCCAGTAGCCAGGCATTTTCAACAGATACATAACAAAAACCTGACCCACCTCAAATATTTTGTTATCGATGCGGTAATCCCCAGCAAAAAAGGTGGAGACAATAAAAAACGTCTCAGACAGCTAGAGTCAAAATATATTGTGCTATTGAACAGTAAGACACCGGGGGGGGTCTTAACATGGGGGAGGACTTACATAATTTTTTGTAAGTCGCAATATGTCCTAATCAAACTGTCTGTTATCATTTATTCTGAGGACACACCTCGCCGTCCGATATCATGAGTATTGCTTTTAGGTTGATGAGTAATTACTAGCAACACATATTATGCCCTAGATTGATACGATTCTTTTTTGGTCAAATGATCAGTATTTGCGATCTTAGAAAATATGTTTTTGGTTTAATCCACGAGCACTTTATACACTTTCTGAATTGTTGAACTTTAAGTTCATCTGGTTTACTTTATGTTTTAATTGAGAGCACCACACTGCAGGCACATTTACCAAAAACACTCAGCGCCAAAGAGAACACTAACACATGAGCCTTGTAAGAGATGAAGATAGCAGTTTTCTGCATCAGGCGGTAGGCTAATTGACACTCTCTGGTTTATTGGTGACCGTTTAGATGCCTTGGCCTTGATATTTTGGGTATACTATGTACCCAAAGTTCACATGATTGATTATCAATTTTTGTAGCACTGTGATATATATATATATATATATATATAAAATCAAACTAAAAAAGTACTATGCAATAAAAACAAGTTTGGCAGCAAAAAAAGATATATCAACCAACAAGCCCACGGAAACTAGTGGACTACAAGCCAAGGATGTAAAATTAATGAAAGCAATGCATCAATTGCATAGAGATGACGACAATCCAAGGGGCACTCAGGACATTGCTGAGAGCGAAGGAATTAACTTAGGGCAAATATGCAAAAGTCCGTTCAAACTTCCATCAACTTTCGTTCCGAGTATTCCAAGGGACGCGATAGACATTTATGCGGATATGATAACAGATGACCTTAAAAAGCTCCAATTCAAAACCATGAATGCACGCAAACCACCACAAGAGAAAATGAGGCCATATAACATCCTTATGAAAAAATTAAAAAACAATAACACAATTGTCATTAATCAATCTGACAAAGGTGGCAATATCGTGCTTTGGGGGAAAAAGAATACATTGAGGAAGCTTATAGGCATCTAAATGATGAACTCTGTTATTCTAAAATTGAATTGAAAACCGCAAAACATATTCAGCAGTCTTATCCAAACGATCTATACCGTTGGAAACGAGAAGGACTCATTTCTAAGGACAAACTGAAATTTTTGCATAAAGAGAACCCTGGCCTACCTAACATATATTTTATTCCAAAGTTGCACAAAGGACAAACACCGGTGCCTGGCAGGCCTATTGTGTCAGCAATAAATAGCACATTTGAGAATTCATCCAAATACATTGACTTTTATCTCAAAGAGTTTGTGGTCTCCCTTCCAGCCTATATCAAGGACACTAATGAGTTTCTTCATCTCCTTAATCAATGCACTTGGTCAGCTGACTATTTGCTTATGACTATGGACATTGCCACGCTGTATACCAGCATCTCCCACGCCGATGGCATTAGAGCTATAGAGCACTACTTGGGCAAACGTCCCATTGAACTGTACCAACATAACCAAATGCTCGTGGACATGGTGGAAAAGTGTTTGAATAACAATGTGTTTCTTTTTAATAACCAGGTGTTCAAGCAACTTATGGGGGTGGCCATGGGGGCATGTTTTTCCCCCAGCTACGCGGGGCTCCACGTAGGCTGGTGGGAGGAACATGTCCTCAGGGTGGAACACACTGCGAGCTGGCATGACAACATTGTCAGGTACTGGAGGTATATTGACGGTGTTTTTATTATATGGCGTGGCACCATGCAGCAGGCGAGCGATTTTGTAAAGAACATCAACAGAAATGATCTTAATTTGAACTTCACAGGCAGTATAAGTGCCCAGGAGGTTAGTTTTCTAGACGTGCGGGTAACAATAGTGGAGAATAAAATAACCACTAGTTTATTCAGAAAAAGCACTGCGGGCAATACTATTCTGCACGCCAGAAGCTTTCACCTACGACACACGATCACAGCAATCCCCTATGGGGAATTCCTAAGGATCCACAGGACATGTAGCTCCCTAGAACTTAGAGACTTATATCAACAAGAATCTAAAGCGAGATTAATAGCCAGGGGATACAACTCACACAAACTAGACGAGGCCATGAACAAAGCCAATCGTTTGAACCGTCTAGATCTGTTGAATCCGCTTAGAACCTCAACGACTAAAAACACTGAACCAAGTCAAGGTAATGATACCATACGGCTCATTACTGGCTACAGTCGCCAAGCCCGCCAAATAATCAGAATTGTCAAGCAAAAATGGCCTATTATCTTCACTGACCACGTTTTAAAAGAGGTGTTGCCCAGTACCCCGACTATCACCTTCAGACGTGCATTTGTTATGCGCAATGAGCTAGTCAACAGCAGCCCTGAAATGCCCAAAGTGGACAATTGGTTGTCTCCACGTAAGGGATTCTTTCGCTGCAGCTCATGTTGGGCGTGTAAATTCGGAGTGAATCCGACCACATATGTTACCCCCTTTGATGTTGAACCAATCACACTTAAAGCACACTACACGGGCCGCACTGAATTGGCGGTTTACGTGTTAAAATGTAGCTGTAATCTCACCTATGTGGGCAGCACCAAACTACCTGTCCACCAATGCATCCTGCAACACTTGAGGGCGATTGTGAATGCCGATCAAAGCTACCCAGTAGCCAGGCATTTTCAACAGATACATAACAAAAACCTGACCCACCTCAAATATTTTGTTATCGATGCGGTAATCCCCAGCAAAAAAGGTGGAGACAATGAAAAACGTCTCAGACAGCTAGAGTCAAAATATATTGTGCTATTGAACAGTAAGACACCGGGGGGGTCTTAACATGGGGGAGGACTTACATAATTTTTTGTAAGTCGCAATATGTCCTAATCAAACTGTCTGTTATCATTTATTCTGAGGACACAACTCGCCGTCCGATATCATGAGTATTGCTTTTAGGTTGATGAGTAATTACTAGCAACACATATTATGCCCTAGATTGATACGATTCTTTTTTGGTCAAATGATCAGTATTTGCGATCTTAGAAAATATGTTTTTGGTTTAATCCACGAGCACTTTATACACTTTCTGAATTGTTGAACTTTAAGTTCATCTGGTTTACTTTATGTTTTAATTGAGAGCACCACACTGCAGGCACATTTACCAAAAACACTCAGCGACAAAGAGAACACTAACACATGAGCCTTGTAAGAGATGAAGATAGCAGTTTTCTGCATCAGGCGGTAGGCTAATTGACACTCTCTGGTTTATTGGTGACCGTTTAGATGCCTTGGCCTTCATATTTTGGGTATACTATGTACCCAAAGTTCACATGATTGATTATCAATTTTTGTAGCACTGTGATAATAGTTCCTTGTATCGGCAAACAGCGGGAGCAATTTTCAGGCTTAGTGTATATATTAGACAAGGTAACTTCTATAAACAAAGTTTACTTATCGCATGGCGAAGTTTGCACAAGGCTGTATTTGCACACATTAATGTTTACATGAGCATCATGCACTTTATATTTGCAGTGTCCGAAAAACCAGTTTTCAACCTGCGGTATTTGCATATTAGAATGTTTACATCTGCATTATGCACTTTAATTCTGCCTGTGTTCTGCCCTCCGCCACATCTTGTCATTTTATTCATAAAATGTTCTTAAGGTGCTTATATGTATTTTATTGCAATATTTTAATTGCTGATTTTAGGAACAGTAACAGTGCTCGCTTTGTTTTTTAAAAAATAATCAGGTATTGATACCGGTATGATTGTTATCAATGAATGTAATTTAATGTAATGTATATCAAATGTTGCCATTTTTTGCACAATGCATTTTAATTGTATGCAATTTATAGGCTTTAGATACCAGGCATCTAACGGTCATTATTACAGTCAAGTGATGTTATTAACAAGCGTATACGTATAAGAAAGACGCATTTCAAAATGGCACCCATGTTAGTTCTTTTGCAGTAGGGCTATGTATTATGATGGTCCTCTGTTTATGTTTACCAATCACTCAATTTTGGCGCGCATTTGTGTTTGTCTGTTTTAAAGCACAGTGGTAGCCCTCATTCTCGCTATCAGTGAGCAAGGACTTCACGTCCGAAACGCGTCTGAAGGCTTACACCACTTCACTTTTGGAATGGATAAAAGCAGTATAAATTGAAGACTGACTCCGGCGCATTTCTGTTGTCTGCGTACTTGTTTGTGCTACCAAGAGCACTGAGGACTAGTTGGATTTATATATATAAATATGTATATATATATATATATATATATATATATATATATTACCTACTGGCAGTCGCCAGTAGGTAGTTATAGTTAGGATTGATTTCCACTGGAAATCCGCAACATTCTATTGGGAATAACTTTGGCGCCGGTGGACGAATCTTCGCAAATTTCTCAAAGAAGATGGCCCGCTCCACTCTGCTCCTTCCCTGAAAGTTTGGGGGGGATTCGTCAAGCGGGGGCCGAGATAAAAGGGGGGTCCCAAAACGTGTTTTCCCCATGTTAATTTCCATAGGGCGGTTGGACTCACTTTTAGCCCGAACGGCTGAATGGATTTCCACAATACTTGGCAAAATTGTAGGGACTGGTAGCCCGATGTGTCTTTGCTATGTCTCAAGATATGTGCTCCAGTGGATTTTGAGTAATTTAGGTTAGAAAAAATATATATATATCTGGGCGGAGCCTAACCACACATCTGATCTGATTGGCTGTCAGCACTTCATCCAAGAAGTGTTGGCAGCCATCTTGGGACCAATATACATGATAGCACCTCATTAAAAAGCATTGTAGTTAATAGAGGGTTTTAGGACTTTAGTTACATTATAAATCATTTGTTGATGGTACCATACTCATTTTAGGAATTGTGGTGTGTTCTAAGGTGATTTTACCATGTGAAAAAGCCTTCTGCTGTGATATCATGAATCATGTTTGAAAGAAAACTAATATCTCATGATTTTCCCACAGTGGTTTGGAAGGGGATCTATAAGCTAAACTGAAAGCATATTTTCTGTAAATTCACATTATCTTTCTCAGTCATGTGAGAATGAAGTCTGACATTCTCAGTAAAACATGTACATCCAACAAGGACAGAGACTATCAGTTGATTCCTTTGTGTTCTACTGCAGCCTCCTAGAGTGTTCTAAAGACAGTCCTACTTATTACAAAGGTATAGCACACCTGAAGCCATCGTGATGGGAATAAAGTGGTAACTCTTAAAACATTTAATTTAACAAGCATTGAAAATGCAATAGGTCTCGCAGCATTAGAGTTAGTGCTTTTAGAATTGTTTATGGTTTTTTTTTGTAAATCTTTAGCATTTTTGTTTCCTGTAGCCAATGCTAAAGAATTTCAAAAAAAAAAAGCCATAAACATTTCTAAAAGCTCTGAAATGCAGTCTGAAATGCTGGATATATATTCAGTACAGATACACTATATTGTTAATGAAGACATAGGATATAATATGTTGTACTGTATACACACAATTAGATGGGAACGTGCTGTGTGTGTCAGCGATTGAAAGAGACTGCACTCAGAGTTGCTGTGCGCATCAGCGAAAAGATTGCAGAGTAGACACGCAATACTTGTACTAAAGTGTTGTGCGATTGTACTGTAGGCACGCAATTTAAAATCCAGCTAAACGCGTCAGCAGAGTTGCTGTGCGCATCAGCGAGTGAACTGTAAACTAGACACGCAGTTTTAAAATCAAGATGTGCGTATCAGCGAAAAGATTGCAGGGTAGACGACCAAATACTTGTACAAAAGTGCTCTGCGTGTCAGCGAAAGAACGTAAAAGTCTGCACTGGGCACTGCTGTGCGAGTCTGCAAGAAAGCATGGAGCTGCTGTGCGCATCAGTGAGAGGTTGTGTGAGGGTGAGTGGGTGTGTGAGGGGTGGGAGGTTGTGTGAGGGTGGGAAGGGGTGTGAGGGTGAGAGGGGGTGTGAGGGTGAGAGGGGGTGAGAGTGTGTGTGAGGGTGAGAGGGTGAGAGAGGGTGAGGGTGTGTGAGGGTTGAGGGTGTGTGAGGGTGAGGGTAAGGGTGAGGGGGTGTGAGGGTAAGGGTGAGGGGGTGTGAAGGTGAGGGGGTGAGAGGGTGTGTGAGAGTGAGAGGGTAAGAGGGTGAGAGGGTGTGTGAGGGTGAGAGGGTAAGTGAGGGTGAGAGGGTGGGTGTGGGGTGAGAGGTTGTGTGAAGGTGAGTGGGTTTGTGAGGGGTGAGAGGTTGTGTGAGGGTGAGAGGGGGTGTGAGGGTGAGAGGGGGTGTGAGGGTGAGAGGGGTGAGTGTGTGAGGGTGAGAGAGGGTGAGGGGGTGTGAGGGTGAGCATAAGGGTGAGGGGGTGTGAGGGTAAGGGTAAGGGGGTGTGAGGGTGAGGGGGTGTGAGGGTAAGGGTGAGGGGGTGTGAGGGTGAAACTGAGGGGGCCGTAAACACCCACAATGTGCATGAACATTTTCAATTTCTTCCCCTCGGTTTCACATATTTTTAAATGTATACTGGGCTGATCCAGGTGTAAAAAGTGCTGAACGGCGAAAAGCTCGTGTGAAATCCCTGCGTTTTTTAGAAAGTTATGGAGTGGAAGGAAATATTGACTTTGGATGGTAATGAGGAAGGAAAAAAGCGTTGTTTTATATGTAACCTACGCGCACACCTACACATTTGAAGGATACGGTCTGGCACTCAATAAATATTGTTACTTTCCATTTTTGGAGGTGTTAGTCTATTACATCGAGATTTAAGACTTTTTATTTGTATAGGGCCCTGTGGCCATATTTTATATCAATTTTCCTTTTCAACGCACGTTCATTCAAGCAGGAAAAAACGACCACCAAGGGAGGGTAGTTCATTTATTAATTATGTATTTATTTATTTATGGCTCTTGTGTCACAGAAGCCTTGAATCCCCAGCAACGAAACCAATGAACGGATGGGGAGGAGTTTTAACATTAATCCTCCCCTGAGCAGGTGCTCTGCACCCCAGTGGATAGAGTTTCCAATCGGTGGAAGACTTCAGTTTGCAGAACGCAACTTTTCATAATACCCAGTTCATGCAAGTGCCTAGAGGTTTGCAATGTTAATAATACAGCACCTCTTAACATCGTCCATTTAACACAAGCTCCTAGTGGCCGTTCAGGTTGCAGTGTCAATAACTCGGCGCTTCTCACAGCACCCAGCTCAAGCAAGCGCCTAGAGGTCCTTCAGCTTGTTTTGCTGATAACTCTGCATATGGAATGGCCTCTAGGCGCTTGTATGAACAAGGTTCTGGTGAGACGTGCTGATGTATTAGCACCACAGTCTTGTGGTACTGTAGGCGCGTGTGTGATGCTGAGAAGTAATTATTAGCGCTGCATAGTGAATGGCCTCTAGGCGCCTGTATGAATGGTGCTGGGGAGAAGGGCTGATTTATTAGCAGTGTAGTCTCAACCCGCCGTAGGCATTAGTATGGTAAGCGTATGAAGTACCGAATTATTAGGACTGCATATCGTAAGGCCTCTTAGCGCTCGTGTGAAACACGAGCTACGAGAGGCACCGATTAATTAGCCCTGAAACTGAATGTCCGCTACGGGCAGGGGTAAATTGTGTGTAGGTGATAGGTAGAGACGTGTTTACCAGGCAGAAGCACTGAATGATAGGGAATCTGAAAGGCCTCTAGGAACATGTAAAACAAGAAGTGGGCAAAGAGGTGTCACCAGGGAGACGGGGAGAGGAAGGAAGAAGAGGGAACGTGGAAGGAAAGTGAATGCAGCAGGGGGCGGAGCGGATCGCTTTGAAGTACGTTTTCACAGATACATGGAAAATCACTAATTCCTGCACATTACAGGGGGAGCGGATCCCTTTGAAGCATGGCCTCGCGGCCGTGAAAGAAGTGTGTGTTAATTAGGGGGAGGAGAAGTGAGGCCGAGTGCGCTGGGGAAGCAACAGCAACAGATGCTTTAATTTGAAGCTCTCGGAGGCAGGCGGCTCGGATGATAACACCGGAGGGTGGTGGCAGTTATGCCAGTGAGTGCTGGGAGCACTGGCTGTGATGCTGGTGGCAGCAATGCTGACGGCACTGGCGCTGCTGCTGGCGAAGCTACCACGGATGCTTGCTCCAACACTGTTGATCCTGGTAGCACTGTTTATGGTATAGCTAGTACTGCTGGCAAAGATGCTGGGGTACTGGAGGTACGGATGGTGGCAGCACTGCTGGTGATATAGGCAGTAAGGCTGGCGGTAGGGGTGCTGGTGGCACTGACAACGATGCCGCTGATGGTAAATATGATAAGGGCAGTGATGCTGTGGAATACATACGGAGAATCCTGCTGAGAGGTATCTGAAGGGTAGATGTACTGGCAGTGAGGCTTGCATGCTGGTGGTCGTGGCACCGATAATACTGCTGAGAGGCGTCTGAAGAGCAGTGGTACTGGCAGCGAGGCTGTGGAATAAATACTGATAATACTGCAGAGACATATCTGGAGGGCAGTGCTACCGGCAGTGAGGCTTTCGGCAGCGACAGTAACAGTGAGGATTGCACGCTGGAGTCAGCGGCACAGAAAATACTCCCGAGAGGCAGTGGTACTGGCCTCAATGAAAGCATGCTGGCTCCTCTGATAGTAGTGGTACCGGTAATGCTGCTGAGAGAGATGACCGGAGTAGTGTTACTGGCAGTGACGGAGTTGGCAGCAGTAGAAGAGAAGCGTGCACTGCCGGCAGTGGTACTTCTGAGAAAAAGCATTAGGGCAGTGGTAAAGGCAGTGACGTGTTTGGCAGTGGTAGTACCAGCAGAGGTGTGTGCATGCTGGTGCAGGTGGCAGTCGCACTGCTGAGGGAGATGGCAAGGGCAGCGGTGCTGCCAGTGAGGCGTGCATGCTGGGGGCAGTAGTTGTGGTACTGATAATACTTCTGTGAGACATCGTAAATACAGTGGTACTCGAGGTGACGCCGTTGGTACCGATAGTGGTAGTACCGATGCTTGCATGGTAGTGGTACTGCTAGTAAGGGCAGTGGTACGGGCAGTGATGCTTTTGGCATTGACAGTACTAGCCGCGATGGTGGCAGCAGTACTGCTGAGAGAGATCGTAAGTGCAGTGGTACGGGCAGTGACGCTTTTGGCAGCGTGATAGTAATAGCGGTGGCAGCAGTACTGCTGAGAAAGATGGTACGGACAGCAGTACGGGCAGCGGCGCTTTTGGCAGCAAGAGTAGTGGGAGCAACGCTTGCAGCGCTGGCGGCGATGCTGCTGGCAGTGATGGGGATGACTCCGGTGCCAGTAATGACACTGACATCCAGGGAGACTGGCAAAGGGTGGGGGTGAGGCGGGGGGGAGGTACTCACGTGGGCTTCTGTGGGAAAATTAAGCCCTCGGCCCCCAGCGCGCACAGGGACAGCAGCAGGACCATGGCCGCCAGCGAATAAGTGC
Source organism: Lissotriton helveticus (assembly GCF_964261635.1). Taxonomy (NCBI): domain Eukaryota; kingdom Metazoa; phylum Chordata; class Amphibia; order Caudata; family Salamandridae; genus Lissotriton; species Lissotriton helveticus. Next base: position 840,080,021 of record NC_136061.1, on the reverse strand, counting down.
AGGAAGAGACGCGGCTCAGAGACCCCGGCAACGTCATCTTTCCAACAAGAGCAAAGAACAACAAGCCTTTCACCGTAACACGGCTGGCAGGGGAGGGGGCGGAGAGGGGAGAGGTGCGACACGGCAGTAGGAGGAGGAGGGGGGAGGAGAGTAGGGGAGGCACGGCCTAGCGGCAGGCAGGCAGGGGAGGAGAGGAGGAGGGGGGAGGAGAGTAGGGGAGGCACGGCCTAGCGGCCGTGCAATCAAGTAGTGAGGGGGCGGAGCTGGGGGAGGCTGTGAGAGAGAGTAGGCAAGGCAGGCGGCTGGGGGCATGTGCACGCGCTTTTAAGCTCAATGCACATGCGCATTGAGCTTAAAAGTCACGGGCACTGCAAGGAATCGCCACGATTCCTTGCAAGTTAGACAAGCATTTGCAATGCAATAGGTCTCGCTTTTGTGAGAGTTTAAGCTATTAGCATTGTAAATGACAATGCCCTTTATTTGTTTTAACAAAACAAACAAAACATAAATAAAAGGCATTGCCATTTGCAATGACAATAGCTCAAACTCGCGTAAATGCGAGACCTATTGCATTGCCACTACAAAAACTCCTAATCAGGCCCATATGTGGAACTGGGGACGTGTTTCACTTGAATTTCTAGAAATAAAACGTTTTTACTTAAAAATGCCTGGAAGTAATTTTAAACATTTAATCGTAAAAACTATAAAACCCTAGTAGGCAGGAAACTACAAGTCCTGGCATTCACTGCCTAGCAGTTGGAATGTTTTCATGGTTTTGTTTGTAAAAGCCATGCTGGCCGCAACTGTTTAATAATAAAATACACGCTTGCTCTAAATGTCAGGGTATAACTTTTAAGAGGGCGGCTCAGTGAGAGCTGGATTCTTTGTCTCCCTGGCAGTGGCGGTTGCTGTCTTCTGTGTGGGGGAATGCTTTGCCATACAGTTCAACGAGAAGCTTTTACAGCCCGACATGAAAGGCCACCGACGTGACGACGAACAAAAGCCTCCACCCCCCCTCCTCCTCCTTGCTGGGGGCTGGCCGAGCCAAGCAAACTTCACACAAAGCTGCTGCAGCTGAAGTGAGTCACCGAGACACGATGCAAATGCAGAGTAAAACAGTCTCAGGTTTTTTGACACTCATCCATTGACAATACAACTGATTTCCTGTAAAGGGTGATTCACATGAGGGACAGATGCGCGTGAGTCTCAGCGTTTAAAATGTGGTTTGATTGAGGGGCGCAGAGACACGACAATGTTTAATAGAAAACAGAAAAACGTATCAAACAACAAGTTTGTACAGCTGAGCTATATTTGGGTGGGAGATATAAACTAAAATCATCATTGTGCGTTTAGTACTTTATTATCTAGACCCCCCAACCCTCTTGAATTCACTTTAAAAAAAAACATTTGACGATTATAAAGTTGGAAAAAAAGGCAATACTACGTGGTCTTTATTTATTATTATTTTTTTTTGCAGTTTTAATTAGCGCAAACTCAACCGGAAGATATTAGAGCGCCTTGTATAAACACCTGTTGCGTTACAGACCAACACATTCATTTTTAGTCACAGAGTGATTTGCCCGGGCCCCAGAATCACAGGATGCATAAGCCTCCCGCCAGACTCGAACCCGATTCACCCAGCTTCAAAGTCTGACGTGCGTGGAAATCCCACCTAACATACAACGCGTCAGCGCACCCTGCTCCACTTCCTCCAAAAATTACACTAAGTAGTATCGCGCTGTTGGCTGTGTTATTGTTTACCCGATATTTTGATTTATTTAGGCAATGGAGCGGTTTTCAAGAGTGCGCTTCCCGCCATGTGCTCGTGCAGGGCGCTCTACGCAGGAGGGCGGGCTGTGCCTGTGAGCGCGCGAGAGAAACATTCCATTCTTTGAGAGGGTGTGAGAGCCCTCCCTGTCTGCCTTCAGACGGTTGGCTTGTTGTGTGCTCAGCCAGCCAGTGACTCAGAGGGGTTTAAGTGCACCGGATATGAGCCACCCAAGCTACCCCCGGGCTACAGGAAGTGTGAGGGGGAAACCAGCAGCAGCTGAGCCACGTTACAGAGCCGTGAGAGCATCGCGCAGCTGCAGCCATGTGGAGGGGCGTGCAACGGACGCCGATGTTGATTTTTAAAGTTTAAATGGCCCACCCCTCCCCCTCGCAGCCTACTTTGCATAACGTGGCAGCTCCCAGCTGAATGTCAGATTTTTTGGGGGAAAATAGGAAGAGCTGTTTAGGTTTCTGTCAACAGCAGTTTGAGATTTTGACAGTGCACCCCCCATCTCAAACAATTGTAAAGGTTCCGTCCGGAGATTTCTTAACCTTTTACTGCCAGGCTCTAGACACTTGACAAAGGACAAAAAAGTACGTTTCATGCTGTGAGTTTTCAGTATTTATATATACAATAGTAAACATTAGAACTACCAAGTCCTAGGCGAAGCACGTGAATGTGCGGTCTGTAGCATAAAAAACAAGCCTTTCACCGTAACACGGCTGGCAGGAGAGGGGGCGGAGAGGGGAGAGGTGCGACACGGCAGTAGGAGGAGGAGGGGGGAGGAGAGTAGGGGAGGCACGGCCTAGCGGCAGGCAGGCAGGGGAGGAGAGGAGGAGGGGGGAGGAGAGTAGGGGAGGCACGGCCTAGCGGCCGTGCAATCAAGTAGTGAGGGGGCGGAGCTGGGGGAGGCTGTGAGAGAGAGTAGGCAAGGCAGGCGGCTGGGGGCATGTGCACGCGCTTTTAAGCTCAATGCACATGCGCATTGAGCTTAAAAGTCACGGGCACTGCAAGGAATCGCCACGATTCCTTGCAAGTTAGATAAAGTCTGGATGAGCCCCTATAGTCTCGCTTGCTCGATGCGCATGCGCATCGACAGGCGAGACCTAAAAAGGAACAAAATGAGGAGGTATATTATGCCATTGAAAGTATTATTAGTGATGCAAAAAGAAAAATTAGGGCACATTTTGAGTGACTTCTCAAATCCTCTTCTATTTCATCAAAAAAATTCTGACATGCAGTCTCCCAAGATGGCCACCAGAGACAAAAGAGCCCAAATGTAGCCCAAATATCACCCAGATGTAGCCCAAGTATAGCCCAATGACAGAATGTCCCAGAGTGTTCTAAAGAACAACTAGAGCGCTAACAGTCCTACTTATTACAAAGGTATGGCACACCTGAAGCCATCTTGATTGGAATAAAGTGGTAACTCTTAAAACATTTAATTTAAAAAGGAACAAAATGAGGGGGTATATTTTGCCATAGAAAGTATGATTAGTGCTGCAGAAAGAAAAATTAGGGCACATTTTGAGTGACTTCTCAAATCCTCTTCAATTTCATTAAAACAATTCTGACATACAGTCTCCCAAGATGGCCACAAGAGACAAAAGAGCCTTAATGTAGCCCAAATATCACCCAGATGTAGCCCAAGTATAGCCCAAAGACAGAATGTCCCAGAGTGTTCTAAAGAACAACTAGAGCGCTAACAGTCTTACTTATGACAAAAGTATGGCACACCAGAAGCCATCTTGATTGGAATGAAGTGGTAAGTCTGAAAACATTTAATTTAAAAAGGAACAAAATGAGGGGGTTCATTTTGCCATAGAAAGTATGATTAGTGCTTCAGAAAGAAAAATTAGGGATCATTTTGAGTGACTTCTCAAATCCTCTTCTATTTCATTAAAGAAATTCTGACATGCAGACTGAAACATGCACTTTGAATACCAGCAGTGAGCAGTAGCTTTACAACAGTGATCTAATGAGCAACTAGAGTGCTAACATTCAGAATTTATGGCAAATGTGTGACACATCTGAATGCCTTCTTGATGGAACCAAAGTAAACAAGCATTGAAAATGCAATAGATCTCGCCCTCGTTTAAGTTAAAGCCATTCTGTTTGTAATGAGGTGGCTTTTTAGCTTTGCTTTTATTAGTGTTTTTTAAACTTTCATGTAAATAACATGCATCTGTATGCATATATGTATATGTATGCATGCATTTATATTTGTATTTATATAGATATACAGATTATATATGTTTATATATATATGTATGTATATATGTATATATATATATTCACTGAAAAAACCATAGGTTATAGACCATATATAGTTAGGGAATAGCATTTAAAAAACCTTATTTTACTCACACAAAACCATTGAAATTCCATATATAGTTAGTTGTACTAACTATATATCACGCACCCGCAATCCACTGCTGATGATGTCACATATTACATCATTCATGACATGGTCAGTGACATCACTGATGACATCACTGATGACATCTCAAATGACATCACTGATGACATCACTGATGACAACATCCAGTGACTGTATTTTTCTGTAAAGTTAAAATATGTCTTACATATTTATGAATGAGTCGATGTATAAGTGTCTGGACGATGGATTTAGTAGGTGCATGACTGAATGTATGAGTGAGTGATTAAATGTGTCTCACTGAGTGCATGGGTTAGTGACTAAACTGTCTTAATTTGTGCATCATTATGTCTGTTGTTCTGTAAACTGCTGCATGTGTTGATCAGTAGCTATATGAGTAACTATATGGGTTATTGATTGGTTGCCCAAGCATTTGTATGGGAGACTGAGTGTGTGTATGGGTGGCTGGGAAGTGTATGACTCTGTGCATAGATGTATGGGTTCAAAAGTGCATGTTGGAAACAGCTGTATGGGCGGTTGACTGTGTGCATGACTGTATTGGTGAGTGAATAGATATCTCAGTGCTACATGTCAAATTAAGTACATATGTAAAATATAGTACATGTGAGAGTTGACATATATAAATAACTGTGCATAAGAGCCAGTGAATGTGTGAGTGGCTGTATGGATCATTGTGAACTTGTATCCAGGATTGTATAAGTGAGTAAATATGTTTTAGTATATGTTTGAATAAGTAAGGTGTGTTTAACTGTATAGTTAAGGAAATGGAGGTGTGATTGATTGTTTGCATGACTGTCTAGGTGTGTGTGTAACTTCATGGATGAGTGACAATCTGTGAGTCTGTGTTTACACTGAGTGTATCTAAGGTTATATTAGAGTCGTATTATCACATGAATGATTTTATCAGTGATGTCATCAGTAATGTCATTTGAGATGTCATCAGTGATGTCATCAGTGATGTCATTTGAGATGTCATCAGTGATGTCATCAGTGATGTCATTTGAGATGTCATCAGTGATGTCATCAGTGATGTCACTGACCATGTCATGAATGATGTAATATGTGACATCATCAGCAGTGGATTGCGGGTGCGTGATATATAGTTAGTACAACTAACTATATATGGAATTTCAATGGTTTTGTGTGAGTAAAATAAGGTTTTTTAAATGCTATTCCCTAACTATATATGGTCTATAACCTATGGTTTTTTCAGTGAATTTTTAAGGTTTTGTAAATGCTAATTCCTAACTATATATGGTCTATAACCTATGGTTTTTTCAGTGAATTTCATTGGTTTTTTAATAGCTAATATCAAAACCTTTACAATGTATTATTCTTTAAAAAGAAAAATAATTTTTACATGTTTTTAATACAATTTTTTTTAATTTTTTTTTTTGTTTCGCTCCCAGTACGCGTACCGGTTAGCTTCCCGTTAGCTCAATTCGGAGCCGCGACCCGGTACGCGAACCGGTAAACGTTCCTTTTGCGCACCTCTCGCGTTACAAAACAACATCGTGACGCGTCGCGTCAGCATGACGTTTCGCGTTCTCGCGTAATACGTCATATGACGTGCTACGTTCGCGTACCCGGAAGCGCAGCGGTACGCGAACCGGAAGCGATCCGCGGCGCGGCGCCGACCGCGTAACGTAAACACAGCAGGTCATGTGACTCGGTAATAACACTTTTCATTGGTTCATTTCACTTTTGGTTTCCTAATGATGTAATACTAGGTCATGTGATCTAAAATGAACACTTTTCATTGGTTTAGAACTTTTGTTTTTCCCAAATGATGAAAAACCCTCCTTATTTCCTCACTCTGACTTTCATCTTGGTGAGAGAAAGACCCTTTATTGAGACTTTGAGATGGCTTCATTAGTAGCTTCAGCTGGTGCTAACCCACCACCTCCACCAAATCCAAGAAAGAGAGGACCACCTGCAGAAGTAATTTTGCAAGAAGAGGAAGAACAGGAAGAGGAGGAAGAGGAGGAAGAGCCAAGGTTTTTGCCAGAGGAGCCCAGGAGGTACAATCGAAAGGAGAATTACATCTGGCAATTCTACAGAATTCCTGAGGGGCAAAAAAAAGTGAATGCACGCTACGTGTTTTGCCGTATATGCGGTGATAGATTGTCAAGGGGCACTGATAAAAAATACAGTTATGGCAATCATACTATGCATCGGCATATGAGTAGGTGGCACCCAAATAATTATAGTGCTGCCAGCTACGTGACGAACAACAAAATCCCCTCCCAATGGCAAGAAGATCGGTGGTTCCAGAGGTGTCGGGACCAGAGGCGAGGGAGATGATTGCAAACATCCAAATGTTGTTTGGGCACGTAAAGCAAGTGTGCGTGGAATGTGGCGATTTCATCTGCTACAGAGAAAGTAGCATCACTTTGATTTTGCGAGCAATTCAAAATCATGTTAATGTTTGTACGAAACGTCCCAAAAAATAAATTCTTTTTTTTTTTTTTGCTCCTGTTGAGCCCTTTATAATGGATCGTTTTTGTTTCCCCCCCCCAAAAAAACCCAAAAATTTTTAAAAACGTTCAGAAAATACAAAAAAAGTAAAAAAATGTTCAAAAAATACAAAAAAAATTATAAAACAACAAAAACATAAAAAAAAAGTTCTTTTCAGAACTACCTCCCCATTATAAAAAAATTGGTAGAATATTTGGCACTCTGCCAACCTCTATTTCTCTTAGTTCGCTCCCCGGGGCGCTACCCGGTACGCGTACCGGCAGCTAACCAAAAAAAATATTTTTTAAAAAAAAGAACAGTAAGTATAAGGTAAGCAAACAGACAGTTATGTGAAAAGAAAGACAGCGTTAGGGAGTAAACAAGAGATACTGTTACCTACAATCCACTGCTTATGATGTCACATATTACATCATTCATGACATGGTCAGTAACATCAACAGCAGTGGATTGTAGGTAACAGTATCCTTAGTTTACTCCCTATAGCTGTCTTTCTTTTGACATAACTGTCTGTTTCCTTCCCTTATAGTTACTGTTCTTTTTTTAAAAAAATTTTTTTGATCAGTCATAAACAGTGACATTAATAGAAACAGAGAGAGTGAACAAGAGTGAAGAACTATGGTCCTCCTCAGCCACCCTCAGAAAACCAAGGGGGTCAAGATACATCTACCGTGCCCCCTTCTACCCATTCTGAACATTATTTGCCCTCCATCTTGTATCTTGATTCGACCGAAACACAAAATGGTGGACTCCCATAACGCTGCTGGTTTGCGAACCGGGCAACTTCCCGGGAAGCGGTCCAAAAAAAAAAGTTGGGAAAGTAATTCACAGACACTAAGAGTAATAGAGATGGAGTGAGTGAACAAGACTGAGGAACTATGAGAACAGAGGGACTGAGAAAAAGAGTGGAAGGAGTTGAGTAAGTAGGTAATAGAGAAAGGAATGAGGAAAGTAGCAAAGGCAGGAAACTGAGGATTAAAGAAGTGAAGCAGTGGATCTAATAGTAGGTGAATGTGATAGAAATGTAACGAAAAGAGTACAACTATTTACCTTGTAATTGCCGTTAAATTAATCACATTTTATTTTTATACTTTCAATCTGTGAAAGAGAGAACCAACATTTGAAAAATATTAAAACATGTATTTAAAAATTACAAAAGACAAGGGAAAATATTGAAGGACAAATAGTTTTTCAACAACTTTGACACTGACAGAAGCTTCTGCTTCTCCAGGTCCTCTACACAATCCTAAAGATATACATTTTAAACTAACAGTATCTTGATGCAGATGAAGTGAGGCCTATCTTAAAACATGGTGCATCTTTTGCATTGCTCTTGTTTCAGAAAAGTGTCGCTTCAGGATGCCAATAACATGTCTCCTATCCAGAGATTTGTTTGAGGTGAGGCCTACTCAGAGTTCAAGATGAGATTTACACTTGTTGAAGTGTACAGAGGAGATAATATCTGTGAAAGTCTACCAATGAAGTGAGTCATGTCCACTGCACTCTTCAACAAAGTAGAAACCTCCTATGTTTCCCTGGACAGACCTAAACTTGATCTGCACAATGTGATTCGTAATGATAGGAAACACAGGTGATGTAATTGAAATATGTGCAATTTATTTTGCTCATTTCACAATCACATCACTTGTGTTTCCTTTGCTTAGGTATCTCATTGTGCAGATGTAGTCCAGCATATGAAAGAATACGTAGAAGTGCAGCACTGCATGCAATAAATTTAACACTTACAGAAAACTCACCTTCTCCATGCCTCCTACACAGTTCTACATATACATCATAAATGCAAACAGTACAGAATTAATTATACATGTTAAATGGTTTATTTTTGCTGTTCTCAGAATGTATCAAAATTCACTAAAAACAGTGACTTGAAGGTATTCATCATGTAACAGCGGGGAAAAAAAAACACAATCAAAATGATTGTGTTTAAAAAACCCATACAACATCAGAAATTAAAATTCAGAACTCCTTAAAGTTAACTTACTTTCCATGACGTCCAAGGATGTCCTATGAACAGCTTACACTCTTTTGTGCTGTTATTACTTTCAGCCCGCCACTTTCTGAAAGAAAACCTCCATCGTTTTTTAAAACACGTTACATGCAATAAATGACTTCTTGCTCTGTACCACTATTTTCCACAAGGCCAAATCTAGTCAGAGATATTTATAACTCTTGGATTTCTTGTAAGCCAATCCCATCATTTGGCATTTCCGCAACTTTCACAATTAAAATGTTGAAGATCATTTTCACAATCCTGGAATAGTAATATCTTCCCCTTCTTGCTCAGTCATGTTCTACATTTCCTATGACACTGATACTGCTTAATATGAAGCAGACTTACACTACCTCTATGAGTAGTACAATTATTTAATTCTCTACATCACTTTTAATCACAAAGCAATGTAAAACAGTAGACAGCATTGCAGACTTACATTCCCTCTACTCCATGTTTTGATTGGCTGCTTCAATTAGCTTATGAAAAGAAACAGTTTTTCTGAACTCATTCAAAGTGCACATATATCTCCATGATGTTCAGTCCTATGATTAGAAGTTATGTCTCTGAACTACACTTATCCTCAAGGCCAAATTGTGTAGGAGCCATTAGAACTTCTTGAAATTCCACAGAGCACATCCTGAGATTATTTCCCTAAAATTTTGGTTTTAAAAACACCAGGTAAGAGTTTTTAAGGTCATACGGCAATTTTTTTTTGAAAATTAAAACAGAATCATTGCAGAATGACCAGCCATTTCTAGACTTTAAATAAGCTGTGTAATGTCCTGATGATATTGAAGGGCCGTCATGATATATAATTGCTGTAGTTACAAAAGTCCTTCCTGATATTGACAACTGCGAAGCTACAAATTTTTTTATTAAAGTTGTCAATTTTGTTCCATCAGGCCTACATCGTTGGAACATTAAAATGACGTACTGGCCATATGTTCGTATAAATAAAGTGGACATCATTTCAGATTTACATTGGCTACACTCCATGTTGTGATTAGCAGCTTTTACTAGCTTATTAAAGGAGACTGATTTACTGTCTGGCAAAGTTAAATATATAAATCTTTCTGAGTCTACACTAGTAGTACTTGATACCATACAGTTCTCGCAGTCATGCTGCCATTGATAAGAAAGCCCAAACAGCTGATCTACATCTACACCTTCAGCATGTAATACATCAAGCATATACATTAAAAACTCCTGACAATCTTGCTGAATATTTTGAGAGAATTGTGTTTGGCCTGAACATCTATCTAACAGATTTCTAATTTCAGACACACTTTCTATGTTTCTTCTATCAGTGGTACATTTCTCTAACACAGAATTTAACAAACTGCAAAATCTTTGATCAGAATTGACCACAATCTCTTCTTTTACATTTTTTAGAGAAAACAAAACATTAATTACTACATTAGCATAGCAGTTGACACCAGAACTGTTTTCAAACTGAAAACCAACAACATCTTCAACAGAATCCTCTTTGTTTCTGCTTGTAATTTTAGGTTCATCGACTTTTCGTCTTTTTGCTACAACCTCCCCAGTATTGGTCACATTTCTTCTTTTCCGGCCTACCACACGTTTCTCAAACAAAGGATACTGAGGCAAATGTGGCGCATACTCTCTTCTTAACCTATTGTATTCCTTAACACAATCTAGATCCGCACAAATGTTTGTGACATCACACTCAATCAAGTACAATCCCGATAAAGTTCTAACTCGTGACAATGCCACGTATGCCATACCCTCCTTGAACACAGAACTGCCAATATTCACCAATGCACAGTCTACACTTAAACCTTGCGATTTATGGATTGTCACCGCATATGCCAAGCAAACAGGAAACTGCTTACGGCGAACATATAAGTCTTTCACAAGCAAAAATCTAGCAGAGCAACGACCAATTAGCTGTACTTCCTCAATGCCATCAAATTTAATTTTTAAAAATTCAATTCCATCTCTATTTCTGTATTTTACAAAATCAACAACATTACCCATTGACCCATTTACCAGACCTCTTTCAACATGTAAATTCCTTCTTAAAATTATACGGCAGTTCAAGCACACATTCAGAGTCTTTTCAAAACCTGCAGTTTTAGATATAGTCTTCTCTAATGAATCCAATTTTGTTTTCAGATTCTCAGACAAAATAATTGTTGATCCCATATGCTCTACTCTGTCAATAGCTTCCAGTTTCACAATCTCTTGCTTTTCTAAATTCAACATTTTGTTGTTGAATTTGGCACATTCTGCAAGAGTTGGCATCAAACATATTCCAGATTTCTTATCAGTAATTTTCTGAAAAATATTCTCAGGCACAACATCTTGTTCTGGATACAAATTTGACAGTAATCGTGCATGTAAAGCTTCTTTCCCATGCTCGGTCACTTTTCCAATTCTAACATCTTGTAGAATAGTCTTGTAAACTTCATCCTTCGCCTGACGCATATTTTCATGCAGTTCAGCATAATTGAAGTTTAACCATATATTGACGTTGCCAATGCTGCCTAGGCACTTCCTGGTATCTTCATGCGTGAGCATTTTGAACACAGGTTGCCCTTTCACTGGTGTCAGCTGCAGAAGATCTCCGAAAACAATGATGTGTTTGCCACCAAATAACACATCATACTCTGTTTTGAGAACTTCTTGCATCCTCAAATGCACAAAGGCAAGCATGACATTGGAAACCATGCTTACTTCGTCAATGATAAGAAGTTTCATTTTCCTCAAGATTCTTGAAACTTCAAAACAAGCATCTCCAGATAGCTTGTGATATTCTAATTTGTTGTCATGCTCCACTGGCAGCATCAGTAAACGATGTAAAGTAATCCCTTTAATATTATGTGCTGCCAGTCCAGTTGGAGCAGTGACAACACAAGACAGCGATGACTCTGTCCTTTCCTGCAAATAGCATGAAATTGCTTTAATGAGGAAACTTTTTCCAGTTCCCGCTTCTCCACTCACGTACAGTCGGACAGGCTTCAACGACGTACATGAGCACTCTTTCTTATCATGACTTAATCCATGATCAATTTGCATGGTAACTTCGTCATATATTTTCCTCTGCTCAACGTTGAGTTGCCTTTCCAACTCTTCTAAGTTAACCGCATCCTCTTGAGCATGTGCCATGGCTCTTTCCACTTCATTCATAGCAGTGGCAGCTTCATTTTCAATAAGAGGTCCTCCTAGTGGATCCTGACTCAATGAAGCAGAACTCTGACTGTCCTGAGAACTGTCTCTGGCAATCTCGGCTGCAATCGTTGCTTCCTGCTCAATTTCCGCATTCAACATTTCTACATATTTGGGAAAAGCAGGACATTCTATGGTCTCCTTGGCGGCATTGAAAGAGTCTTCGTAACAGAGGAAATCTCCAAGCAGTTCCTCTTCTGCACGCCAAGGCTTGAAAAGTTGCAAAAGTGCTAAATAGAAAAACTCCTTTTTTTCAGGAGATTCGCCACTCAATTTTCGATGGTTTATCAAGTGGCATTTTCTTTGCTTGACCAGACATCCCTCACTTCCTATTACAGCATACACTCCTTTCTCAGTATCTTCTTTGATGTTCCTCTTGAACATGTAATTTTGCAGAACCTCATACAGACAAACATTCTCTAGGTGACTGCTTCGATTTGGATAATATGTATCCAACATGTTTGTCTTCAAAATGTCGGTACTGTTTGGCTCCTTTTCCGCCAAATACTCAATTTCCCGCACAGGTTTGAGAACTCGATTACGCGTTGCAGCAAGACCAAGACTCGCCCAAACGATACTCCTGGACTTGGCATAGAGACTTGCTGAAGACAACCGGTCAGAACATTCGTACGCTCCGATTTCTCGATGCGACAACATCTTCTGACTGAAACTGTACAACTTCTTGCTGAGGCTCTTTTCATGGGAAATGTCCTCCCACATATCCTTCAATTCTGTCTTCTCTTTTTTGGTGATGTAAGACGTCACATACCGAGCCACAGCCATACAGTTATCAGCCACAAACTGTATATCCATGTTAGCATTCCACATGGACAAAATCACCGGGTTGTAGTCGTTGATGTACTTGGACTCTTCGTTCCTCTTCAAATTGTAAGTGTTTTTAGGTGATTTCTTCATCACATTATGTCGCAGCGAAGACATCAAACTGTTTACTCTTCCTTTAGAAATCACCGGTCGTGGAAAGCCGAAACGACATTTGGTGTAGAACTTGTCTTTGTTTCGGAATTTACGACGGCAGTACTTTCCACATCGATGGCTTTGGAAACGCAGAACTTTTTCTCTTAGGCTTTTCTTCTCCTTTGCGTTTGGAACAGCACACGTAGAATACTGTTGGATGAAACTCATCACTGAGTCTTCTGGATCCGTTCCAAATTTAGGTGCATCCTTGATCCACAGCAACATATGTATATGAGGAGCACCTCTTGCTTGGTACTCCTTTCTCCAGAAGAAATCCAACACCTCTCCAAGAGGTGGATTCTTCTTATTCATGATGAAAGACATCATAGCTTCAAATCTATGATTGAAGTACCTACATACATTGACTGGATCCAAAGAGCACAGTTCTCCGGGTGTCTTGAATTCGATGTTTTCTACGTTAGCATTTGCCTCTCGTAGAAATTGAAGTAAGTCTTCCCAGCCATACTCGGCACAACTCAGAGTGAGGAACCATGTGGGAGTACCTAAGTTCCTCAGCATACATTTTAAATCACCATGACGACGGTACCAGTACTCATTAGTACCACGCTGACACGCCATGAGATTAATCAGGTGAGAATCCAAAATACTATCTTGGACATTCACTTTATCCATAAAATCACTTGCCGAGATGTTTTGCATGTGTATACCACTTTTCAAGATGTGGTTCACTGCATATGACAGTCCAGACAGATCGCTTTCAAACAGGAGATGAAACAAATAAGGAATGCATTGTCGAAACCTAGCATCTCCTGCATACAATCGCAAAGTCCAGTATTCAGAAGCAGGAATTTGATGAGGTCGCTCATCATATCTTCCTCCCTGACCTGTTGGAAAAAGCTGTGGGAAACACCGAGCTTCCAAACTTTCCTCCCAAACACTAATGGGACTCCCTTTGGCTTGTTTCATTTGAAACAACTCAATAGCATTCCCCATGACTTCCTTCGAATGCAAAGGATGAACACTATAATGTTCATATATTTCCTCACTAGTAGAGGGTTCTACTTTCTCAATTTGACCAGCACACAAATCGCTATCCTCTTCCTCACTTACTTCCTCTTCTGCAACATATACATTCTTATAGTATTTATTATTTTTTTTCAAATACAATGTTGCCTTTTTAACTTTCCTAACATCTACTAAATCTTGCCATATTTTCTTATTCTTTGTCGGAACCCCATTAACTAAGATAACCAGAGGTTCCTCTTCCACTTTTTCTACTCCAATTGTGTTAATGTTTTTCTTGAAATCTAGAGGCAAATAAACAACTCTTCCCTTTAATCCTCTCTGTAAATCTGATGGAGGCAATTTCCCTGTCTTTGGCTCCATTCTTACAATAGCCTGAAAGGGATGGATACTTTGAATCAAAATAGATTCATAAGTATTTAAGTCCTTCAATTCAGAAGGAATCTCAACCAATTCCAGATTATTATGAACTGCTCTAGCAGGCATCTGGTTTTGTTTTAATTTGTTACAACAATAAGTACACACACGTTGATCCAATCCCAAATCAAAACAATTTTCTACCATCAAGTATGTTGCAAAATCCTTCCATTCACTATTATTTTCCCTTTCACTTTTTGCATATAAATCCACTAACTTAGTCTGATTCTTATAATAAGTGCGTCTACAACACACACAAGTGAAATTAGGCCTCTCACTTGATTTCATGTCAAACGTCGCAATTTCCCTCTGGAAATTATCTGTACTGGAAACATGTACACTATCTTCCAAATGACCCTCTACTTCTTGCTCAATTTCAACATTCTCCTCTTTACTTCCAAAGTAACAAAACTCAATTTCTTCACATATATTCTTCACATCTATTTCAGAACCATGCAAAAGAGCAGCGCATAATTGTTTCAGCATAATTGCTGGACTCTTAGCATAATACAACAGTCTAACTAACTTCCTCACTTTGTTATGATGCACTGCTAGCATCCTGAAATGATGAAAAACACTCTGGCATACTCTCCTGGATAGACAAGCCAGTGAATGACCATGCAAACCTGTCACTTCTCTTACTCTGCAAGGATCTAATTCTTGCAACAACCTCATTTTCTGCTTCAAACTTTTTTTGTTAAATGACCGTACAAAATCACAAAGCAAATTGATGGAATCCTGTCGCACACTGCAAATACTACTACACTTCCAGGTGTACACAGGACCCTTAGCACGTCTTCCTAAAACCTCATTACCTAACAACTCTTCTGCCTCTGTTGTCACAAGTTTTTCTTTTTCAACTGGACAACCATCTTTCACTTCATAAGCACGACCACTGATGTCAACTGCATGCACCAAATCATTATCCTGGAAATAACTCTCTTCATTAAAAAATGCCTCACAGCTTGAACTATGTATCCATTCTCCAGAAAAAACTTCACAAAAATTACTACGATTAACTATTCTCTTCCATCTACTATTTCTTTTGAAATCAAAAATTGCCTTGTTTAGCTTCCTAATTCTATTGATTATCAAAATAAATAACTTACGTTTAATTTCAAATGCCTGATCAATAACTTTCTCAACTTTTTTTTTTCTCTTATAAAAAACTAGTTTCTGTTGACCTTTCTTAATATTTTTTAACAAATTGCCAATTATCCTGTTACGGAACATTCGTTTACGAATCTCCCTAAACTGTTGTTTCCTTCTACTATCATGCACAGATTTATCTCTTGCTCTAGCAGTAACATTTTCATTTGTCCTTTTCTTTCCATTTGATTTACTTCTCGTGTTATGGATTGAAACATTTTCTGTAGTAATATTTTTTTTATTACAAATATTTCTTATGAAATATTTAGAGCTCTTACCCGGTGCTTTCTTCGTGGCTTGAGAAATCTTTTTGTTAGAGGACTGCTGCGTTTTTTTTTTCTCCTGCTGTCTTTGACGTTTTGCAGCCTTTATCTGTCTTAGTATTGTAGGCATATTGAAATCTTGAAATGATCTGCAGTTGAATCTGAGGAAAAATATAATAAAAAATGTTAATAAACATTATTATCAAACAGTAAATCAGTAATAGTGATCAAAAACATAACACACTACTTGACATTTTAATTTGAAGATTTTTTAGTCATTGCCATTTTTACAATACAGAAATACCAGAAAAGAAATGACATTTATATTTATGTTACCTATGCTATTTTATATGTGAATCTGATCTAATTTTATGAGCATATTTTAATATTTTATTGAAGACACTACACATAACCTGTTTTTGAAGGTGTCTTTATTTTTAAATTAAACGGTTTACCTTTTTACTTTTTATTGATTATAAATTTTAAAAATAAATGTTTATAATTCCAAAGGCTCAAGCAGGTCAGCTTCCCATCCTATATCATATAATTCGGACAAATCTGCATCCTCATCACGCTCTTCTTCATCCTCAGGATTTAAATCATCCAATGGATCAACATCCACTGATGTTTCAATTACAAGTTCAATGATGAGGTCAAAATCAACTGATTGCAGATTGTCGCTCATGTTGAGGTTGTCTTTATCTTTAAAGAAAGATAACAACAATGAGATGTTGCAGAGTAAGAGACAAATCTCACAGATTATAATAGTAAAATTATTTAACAAGAGTAACATTTTGCAGCTATTATTTAGCCATGTCCAGCGATGCTGAGCAGGTGAAGCCTATGTCTAATTTTTCACTGAACAGGACTCATCTGTTCTTAACCTTGGATAAGCCTCAACGACTCTGTGTCCCCTGCACATACTCAAATGTTAAAGTGCAGATTTATATTAAATGGCACATCCCCAGGCATGCACCAGTTAATGTGCACCACTGCTTTACCACCCATGGTGTGCCGCATTTACAATCAGATAGGAGAAAGCTGCTTCAAAACCCTGCGCCTGCTTGAAGCTGGCATAGGTCTTGACGCAGCATTGTAGAGATGGGGCACCCCTGAGCCTTGCTGGAGCTGCATCGCACTTACGATACAACTCCAGCAATGCGCCACCTTTACGGCACAGATGCGTCACGCATCTGTGCCGTTTTTGCCCCATGCTGCGCCGCATTGTAAATGCAGCACAACATGGGTGGCGGAACAGTGGCGCAGGATGACTGTCACATCCCTGGTGATGCGCCACTCATCATAAATCTATCCCTAAGCTTCTTATCTTGTTACAGATGAACTGCCATATGTATCATCAAAATATTTTACATTTTCTAAATAGCGAATTTTAAGGAATAAATAGCGATTCTTTACCATTCCTAATTTGCGATGAGCAAATTGCTAATTGCAAGTTACCCATTCATTTCCATGGCCTAGGAGGCTAATATGAATGAAGGTTTAATTTGCGATTAGCAATTTGCTCATCACAAAGTAGGAATTTTTCCAAGGGTGCAGGGGTGTCTCAAGAACACCTGCTGCACCCCTGAAAAACAAATTTAGGGGCATATGGCACACATACATGCCTTAAGGGCATGTGTTGGCGTCATATGGCACCTTTTCTTTTTTTGAAAAAAAGCTTTTTGAAAAGAATTCACAAATTACCACTAATTTACCACAATAGTTTCCAAATCCTTAATGTCATTTTTTACATAGTTTTTGTTTGATACATTGCATTTAAGTAGTCACAAAATTTACAAATGCTTCAGTGCAATCGCAAAATAAGGAATAGCAAATTTTGCTACTCCTTATTTTGCATCAAAGTTGTTTGATACATACCATTTGTCTAATTAACATTCGCAAAGGCCGAAATTCATAGAATTTTGATCTTTGCAAATGCTAATTAGCTTGATACATATGGCCCCAAGTGAGGCCTGTCTTGCGACATGGTGCATCTTTTGCATTACTGCTGATTGGGTTTTATGTGGTACGTTTTTTTTTACACTATGACATATCTGCCTAAATGCATCAATTTTTAATGTTGTCACCTCATAGCAAATATTATGCACCACCGCTGCATCATAAAAGTGACGCACAGTGGCAGAAAAAAGGCATACACCTATCATAAATCTATCCCTAGCATTTTAAATGATTAATCCAGGATGACAATAAAGTGTGTCCTATCCAGAGGTTTGTTTAAGGTGAGGCCTACTCAGGATTGCAGATTAAAGTTACGCTTGATGAAGAATACAGAGGAGATAATACATATAAAGGACTACCAATGAAGTAAGTAATGTGCACTTTATTGCGCCAGTCATCATAAATGTATCCCTAAGCTTCTTATCTTGTTACAGATGAACCACCATATGTACCATCAAACTATTTTGCATTTCCTAAATAGCAAATTTTAAGGAATAAATAGCAATTCTTTACTATTCCTAATTTGCAATGAGCAAATTGCTAATTGCAAATTACCCATTCATTTCCATAGGCTAGGAGGCTCATAGGAATTAATGTTGCAATTTGTGATTAGCAATTAGCTCATCACAAAATAGGATTTTTTTCAAGCGTGCAGGGGTATCTCAAGAACACCCTGCTGCACCCCTGAAAAAGAAATTTGGGAGCACATGGCACACCTACATGCCCTAATGGCATGTATGGGAGTCATATGGGACCTTTTTTTTTTTGTTGAAAAAAATGCTTTTTGAAAAGAATTCGCTAATTACCACAAACTAGAAGTTGGTGGTAGTTTCCAAATCCTTAATATCATTTTTTACATATTTTTTTTTTGATACATTGCATTTAAGGAATCACAAATTTTGAATTATTGACATTTTAAGTAATTTCCACATGTGCAGTGTTTTCAAAATATAATTTGAAAATCGTTTTTGGGGAAAAGTAATGGTTTGCAAATTTATGACAAGGACATAATGGTGTATGCTTCTCTATAAGGCATTTCAGTATCTCTAATGTCATTTTTCCCATATTACATTATAAGACCTTTCCCCATGAAGCACATTCCTTGTAAATATGCTCCCACCTGTGCATTGCAAATTTAGATTTTGACTGTTTCAGACACATAGCCATGTTGAAAGTGACCCAAAAAAATTGCAAACGTTTTAAAATAACACATTCATGTGTCTTAAGGACATTTTAAGTCATTTCCCCATGGACAATGTTTTCTAAGTGGCACAAAAGAGGTATACAACTATCATAAATCTGTCCCTAGCATTTTAAATGATTAATTCAGGATGACATTAAGATGTGGCCTATCCAGAGGTTTGTTTAAGGTGAGGCCTACTCAGGATTGCAGATTAAAGTTACGCTTGATGAAGAATACAGAGGAGATAATTTATTGTAAAGGCCTACCAATGAAGTAAGTGATTTCTATTTCATTGCACCAGTCATCATAAATGTATCCGTAAACTTCTTATCTTGTTAGACATCAACCGCCATATGTATCATATAACTATTTTGCATTTCCAAAAAAGCGAATTTTAAGGAATAAATAGCGATTCTTTACCATTCCAAATTTGCTTTGAGAAAATTGCTAATTGCAAATTACCCATTCATTTCCATGGGCTAGGAGGCTCATATAAATGAAGGTGCAATTTGCGATTAACAATTTGCTCATCACAAATTAGGAATTTATTCCAAAGGTGCAGGGGTGTCTCAAGAACACCCTGCTGCAACCCTGAAAAAGAAATTTGGGGGCATATGGCGCACATACATTTTAACAACATTCCTTTACCTCAACAACGATTTTCAAATCATAACTTCAAAACACTACACATGGGAAAATTACTTAAATTGTCCTTAAGACACATAAAAGCGTTTTTTGATTGGCTTTCCTGCATGGTAGGGTCACTTTTAACATGGCTATGTAACACAAACATTCAAAATCAAAATTTTCCATGCACATGTGAGAGAACCATACACCATTATGTCCTTGTCATGATTTTATAAACAATTCCTTTTCCCCAAAAACGATTTTAAAATCATAATTTCTAAACACTGCACATGGGAAAATGACTTAAAATGTCATTAAAACACATGAAAGCGTTTTTTGATTGCCTTCCCAGCATGGTTTAGTCACTTTTAACATGGCTATTTAACACAAACATTCAAAATCTAAATTTTCCATGCACATGTGAGAGCATATTTACAAGCAATTTGCGCCACAGAGAAAGGTCTTACACTAAAATGAGAAAAATAACATCAGGGACAGTCAATTGCCTTATAAAGAACCATACACCATTATATCCTTGTCATGAATTTAAAAACAATTCCTTTTCCACAAAAACGATTTTCAAATCATAATTTCTAAACACTGCACATCAGAAAATGACTTAAAATGTCATTAAAACACATGAAATCATTTTTTGATTGGCTTTCCAGCATGGTTGCGTCACTTTTAACATGGCTATGTAACACAAACATTCAAAATCAAAATTTTCCATGCACATGTGAGAGCATATTTACAAGCAATTTGCGCCACATAAATCATAATTTTCTCCTTAAAGCACACTATTCTCTATCTAAAGTAAAGAAATATTTTCTCACCTTAGCAAATACTTTCAGTTTGAAAACAGTCTAAGAAACACACCAATTTGTCTTCAGCAGAGCAAAAGGTATGCACTCCAGAGTCTGCAGCTATCAAAAGCACAGAAATGCTGTAATTCTTCACACATATTTCTCATGTCACCCAATCAAAACTCTTCCCTCACTTTTTTTCAAATGAAAACCCTTCCCCCTCTGCCCTTTCTGCCTATTTTCCATAGCAACCACCTCTTGGAAAAACTCTGGTGTTTGCAAGTTCACACAACAATGTTGCAATTGAACTCTGAACTCTCAGTGCACCTGCATATCCAGTGCTTTCTTTCATTTAATGATTTTTTATTGACCACTCAAAATACATCTTTCAAACAACACATCTGTACACCCTAACTTTCTGTTTTCATCAATCAAAATCCACCAATCACTGTTACTACTTCATGAACACAGAAACTCCACAGTTTTTTTCATTTCAAACTCTCATTTTTTCAACTGCCATTTCATTGCCACACTTCATCTGACTGCAGGAGAACCTTCTCTCACCATGTTTTCTGTCTGGATTGTTGGTCATAGTTATATTCACTGGGCTCAAAGGTACGTTGAAAGCAGGAATTTACCTAACCTCAATTTACAAGATGTGGAAATTAAGTGGTTTGGCCACAGAGGATTAAAATGTCACCAATTGATACCATTGGTGAAAACCTTTATGCATTTGCCAAAACCTGACCTGTTAATTGTGCACTGTGGAGGTAATGACTTGGGCACTTTGACTGGTGTAGGTCTGGAAATGCTTTTAAAGGACACCTTTGAGCAATTAATGGCACTTTTTCCTCAGACTGCCTTGGTATATTCAAATATATGCCAAAGACAGAAATGGAGGTGGTCAAACCAATTTTGTCCACAAATTGAGAAGTCGAGGAAGCATGTAAACAAATCTGTTTCAGCTTACATGAGAGACCATGGAATGGGCTCCCTGTACAACAATAACTTGCGTTACTACATGCAAGATATCTACAGAGGAGATGGAGTTCACTTCTCAGATGAGGGCAACAGAGTTTTCACTCTGAATTTAAGAATGTGCATTGGTACCTACTTATAAGTACCTAAATGTACCATAAACCCAAAAGCTCTTCTCAGAGCTACCCTACATCTAATCACTCACAATTATTATTTTACTCTAACTTTTTTCACTAATTTTCAACAAAGTACACTCCCTGGGGCGCTACCCGGTACGCGTACCGGGAGCTAACCTCGCGAAATTTTTTAAAAAAATGTTTTTTTTCCGCACATATAAACCTCCTCAGCCACCCTCAGAAAACCTAGGGGGTCAAGATAAGTCTACCGTGCCCCCTTCTACCCATTCTGAACATTATTTGCCCTCCATCTTGTATCTTAATTCGACCGAAACACAAAATGGTGGACTCCCGGAACGCTTAAGGTACGCGAACCGGGGCGCTCAACGGTTCGCGTACCGGGTCGCTCCCTGGGAAGCGCACCATCAAAAAAGGTGGGAAAGTAGTTCACAGAAAAGCCACTTGAGACAATTTCACCAAATATAGATTAGCTCATACTACATACCAATCCCTACCATTTTCACAAATTTGATTGGAATTCCATTTAGCCATTTAGCCTGTAGACCTCTCTAAATACCGTGAGGTAAATTACTTCACAAAACACATCTGAAATGTTGGAATTGACAACCAATTAAAATGTTACTTTCATTTTCTACTTTTTTTACCTGACATTTGATTGGTTATGTACCCGAATATATATAAAGGAAGAGAAGGAAACACAGCCATTTTGACTACTACTTCCTGGTGTACATTTCAATAGGATTTTCATTAATAACTTCAACTTCTTTTTAAAGGTAAGTTGTTATTTTTATAAATGAAGTATATTTTGCACTTTAAGTTAATATGGCAAACTTTTTCTGTTAGTTATATACTATCCCTCTGTAGTACTTATAAATTTAGATACACTTTTTTATATTCCTACTTCCACTCTGATACTATACACTGCCCAAAGATAAATTCTCTGTTAAAAACTGCCTATCTAAAAATAATCCCAACAGTGCCCTACCTCTACTAATATATATTTTTTTTATGCAAATTTCAGGGAAAATGGAAAGTGAACAAAACATTTCATTTGAAATTGTCCTTCCAGAGTCCAACACAGAAATCATTGATCCAAATGAGATTGAATTTATGGATGAAACTTGGGACCAAGAACTACTGCAATGTGTACAAGCAGTAGATAACCTCCTTGCAAATGAGGACATTTTACAACCTCAGAGACTACAATCTATATTCCATGATTATTATGAAATTTCTGACAATGAAATGTTAGAAAGTTTAATAAATTATGAAACACAATAAAAAAAGCTTAAAAAATAAAAAAAAATAAAAAATAATCAACAAAACCAACAATCAATTAACATACAGCATTTGAAAAGTCTATCATTCATTTTTCATTGTGGTACGCTCCCCAGAACGCTTCCCGGTTCGCGTACCGGGCGCTAACCACGAAAAAAAACAAAAAAAAACATTTTTTTTTTTTGCTTCGCGGGGCCCCTTTAAAACCTCCACATTAAACCTAGGGGGTCAGCGAGGATCTACTATGCCCCCTTATAGTTATTTCCCCCTTTGTTTTGGCCTCCTCTTGTCTCTCGATCCTACCGAGAGACAAGATGGCGGCCGCTCCGGACTGTTTAGAATGTTGACAGACACCGGAGAGCCAATCAGCTTCGCTACGCGAAGTTCCGTTACGCGTCAAGTACGCGAACCGGGGCGCTGCCTGGTCCGCGCTTACAGATATATATCTTTTTTTGAACGTTAATTTCTCAAAATCCACTGCAGCACATATATTGAGACCTACAAAAGGCACATCGGGCTACCAGTCCCTACAATTTTGCCAAGTTTCGTGCAAATCCATTCAGCCGTTCGGGCTAAAAGTGAGGCTAACCGCCCTATGGAAAACTCAATGTTAAAAACACGTTTTGGGACCCCCCTTTTTTCTCGGCCCCCCCTGGACCAACTCCCCCCAAATTTCCAGGGGCTGCTCAGAAACAAAATGTTCCATTTTGCTGAAAATTTCAGCCAATTCCGTCCACAAACGCCAAAGTTATTAGACATAGAATTTTCAAAAATCCCATAGGGAAAAAATCCTAACTATATATACCTACTGGCGACCGCCAGTAGGTAATATATACATACACATACATATATATAAATGCATATGCATATATATGCATATATAAATATGTATATGTGTGCGTGTAGAGAGAGGTAGAGAGGTAGAGGTGTAGAGGTAGAGAGGTAGAGGTAGAGAGGTAGAGGTAGAGAGGTAGCGGTAGAGAGGTAGAGACTAGTAGAGAGAGAAGTAGAGAGAGGTAGAGAGGTAGAGAGTAGAGAGTGAGTAATAGAGAGTAGAGAGTGAGTAGTAGAGAGTAGTAGAGAGCAGTAGAGAGAGTAGCAGAGAGTGAGTAGTAGAGAGTAGTAGAGTGAATAGTAGAGTGAGTAGTAGAGAGTAGTAGAGAGTGAGTAGTAGAGAGTAGTAGAGAGTAAGTAGTAGAGTGAGTAGTAGAGAGCAGTAGAGTGAGTAGTAGAGAGTAGTAAAGAGTGAGTAGTAGAGAGTAGTAGAGAGTGAGTAGTAGAGAGTGAGTAGTAGAGAGTGAGTAGTAGAGAGTAGTAGAGAGTGAGAGAGAGAATAGTAGAGAGTAGTAGAGAGTGAGTAGTAGAGTGAGTAGTAGAGACTAGTAGAGAGAGTAGTAGAGAGTGAGTAGTAGAGAGTAGTAGAGAGTGAGTAGTAGAGTGAGTAGTAGAGAGAGAGTAGTAGAGAGTGAGTAGTAGTGAGTAGTAGAGAGTGAGTAGTAGAGAGAGAGTAGTAGAGAGTGAGTAGTAGAGAGTAGTAGATAGTGAGTAGTAGGGAGTGAGTAGTAGAGAGAGAGTAGTAGTGAGTAGTAGAGTAGTAGAGAATGAGTAGTAGAGAGTGAGTATTTGAGAGTAGTGGAGTAGGAGAGAGTAAGTAGTAGAGAGTAGTGGAGAATATTCCAAAGTTTGGCACAGCACCACTTGCACAATAAGTCCAATCAAATCATATCACTTAGAGTCCTTATTGAAGCGCTGAATCTTGGTGTATATTCAAATGCTTTTATTTTCTTTAAGTTTATGTACCACAGCCAGCCGAAACGTTTCGTTCTGTACAACAGAACTTCTTCAGGGCGTTCTTATTTCCTTCAAGTTATGTCGGTATCCTGTTGTCATATAACTAGATATTTCTTCCAAATGTTAGACGAGACGTAAGTACATTCTTATTCAAAGTGACTAGGTATCAATTTTACCCACACAATTCGGGCAGACTTGAGTAATTTACAGCATCCTCAAAGTCAGTCTTTCAAAAATTCCAAAGTATAGGACATGATAATCCAAATCCAAATGTTTCTCAAGAAAAGTCATTTTCAATCGTTCGGAATATCGGTGTTTGGGCAGATATGACCCAGGGACCCCCAGTATGCAAGGGTAATTAGTCCCCCCTCTGCAAACGCGCCAGTGGCCTGCGTTGCAGAGAGGTGTAAAAAGGGGCATAGCCTCATTACACCTCTGCAATGCAGCCCCCTGGCGCATACTGGAGGTTCCAGGTGGGCTAGTTGGCCCCCAGGGGCCCCCAGTATGCAAGGGGAATTAGTTCCCCCTCTTCAAACATGCACGGGGGCTGCGTTGCAGAGAGGTGTAAAAAGGGGCGTGGCTTCATTACACCTCTCTGCAATGTAGTCCCCTGGCGCATACTGGAGATTCCTGGTGGGCTTTCAGGTCTTATATAGTTAAGAATTAGCATTAAAAAAAACTTTGAAATTCACTGGAAAAAACATAGGTTTCAGGCCTTATATAGTTAGGAATTAGCATTTTAAAAAGCTATGAAATTCACTGAAAAAAACATAGGTTTCACACCAGTTATAGTTAGGAATTAGCATTTAAAAAACCTATTAAATTCACTAAAAAAACCATAGGTTTGACACCAGTTATAGTTAGCTGGAAATGTTACTGACATAAAACCATTGAAATTCCCACGTTATAGTTAGTTGGACTCACTATAACTTGCGCGCCTGCAATGCACTGCTGATGACGTCAAATATTACATCGCTCATGACATGGTCAGTGATATCACTCATGACATCACTGATGACACCATCCTTGTGACAGAGTGACAGACCTCCTTTCAGTGTAATGTAACCCTTGAAACACATATTCAAAAATTGAAACTAAAATTTTCAAAAAAATAGAGATACCCATACCAGTTACAACAACCAATTCAGTAATACCACCATCTATATACACATCCACTCATTCACCAACAGTTCTATATAGTCTTTCATACATATATTCACTCATCATATGTAGTGAAACACCTATACATCCTGTTACACACCGACAGTCATCCAAAAGTTACTCACACACAAAATCACACATGCAAATAAACTATTGAACATCCATTTATTTGCATATACAGCTGTACACACACTATCACCTTACTTCTAAGGAAACTTACACATACTTACTCTCTTAAACAATCACTTATAGAAACACATACTTATTTAAACAAGAACTCTTTCAATCTCTCACTCTCACATATACTCACTTATATACATCAATACTCACATATACTAGATTAAAACATATGTAGTTACTGATAAAGACACTAGTGAGACAGTCATTCACTCACTAACACACACATATACACACTCATCCACCCATACAGTCCTGCACATATACTGTCTTCAAAACACATGTGATGTATTTACTATGGGTACTGTATCGATCCCCTTATTTCTGACCCTTGTCTGGTTAATAATTAACTAGCAGCCATTCAACTGCACAAAAACCCGTTATCTGATTAGCCATACAACGGCACAGAAGCCCGTTATCTGATTAGGTCATAGCGCATGCCATCTCATTAGGCAAGCACTATTTCTCCAGCCCCCTAATAGGCATATGGAGTTCTCAAAACAAATCAAACCTACAGCGACCTGGGAAATCCCCGCAGCCATTGTTTTGATTTAGCCGAGAACTTCAGTAAAGAATGTGCGAACGACCAGTTCTTATGACATCCTTATTGACGTATTTATGTCCATCCTTACGTCAATCTCGGCACCTTTCAGGTATAAATAATACCGACATTGCCTTAAGCAAACACACGAGGTGGTGACAAGATTGGAGCAGCGAGACTTGCCGAGGAGCCCAGCTGACAGCGAAGCCCACAGACGCTGCCCCTCCTTTCTGACACGCTGAGAAAGAGACGCTGCCTTTTCTCCTGCCGAGAAATCCAGCTCCGGCGCTTCCAGCCGCCCTTGCAGGCAGCTGGGATATCAAGCCCTGAGATAGAGATACCAGCCCTCCAGCCTTCTAAATCCCAGGTACTGAACTGAATAACCCCTTGCAGAGAATTCTTGAAGCAGACCCTTGGCAAAGCAAACTTAACTTAAACTGCTACTTATCTACTCCCGCCCACGTATTAGGCTTAGGTCAGGTACATTGGGGTAGGCGTAGTTAGAAGCACCAGTTGAGTACGATTAGTCAATGTATATATGTATGTATCTATTTTATCCATTTTAAGTATCATATGGCTAAGAAACCATATCAATGCTTTTACAGTATTATTTTATAATTCTGTTTTTACTGTATGCACTCTACTTAACAATAAGTATTGCAATAATAGCGATTCATTTCTCTTGTATGAGAAAAGAGACTGATCAATAAATAACATCTTTTATTGAACAGGCCCGTCTCTTCCTTTTCTCTACAATCTGGTGAAACTAAGAATGCACTGAACTGACTGAGTAAAATAAGTTGTCTTTTGTTTTCACACGACTCTAGAGATACACTCTTGATTAGGGGAGAGCAAAGTTGTCATGTTCTATGGTTGTCAGAAACTAAATCCCTTCTTGTCTATCCAGGGAGGTTAAACTCCTCCTTGTCTATTCGATAAAGTTTCTAGTGAACTCTGAGCTAGCTGGCAAACACTAAACTTTAAGTCTAATATCGTCAGTAGAAGACCTAGTTAACCTCTGTCCTACGTCTATACTATTGAAGATATTATTCCAATGCGCAGAGCCTATTGGGATAATAGGAACTACACTACATGGCGCCCAACGGTTTGGATAGGCGATAAATCTAACGTAAGACATTAGAGTAACTCAGTCGTGCTTTTTCACACAGACCCCTTTTTCCCCATAATACTCCAAAGACGTCTGGAGTGGGTGAAAGGTTATATCCGCCAAACTTCGTAGGAGGAGACTCCTATGTATGGTTCTTGGTTTATTCAACGTTGAAGGATACAATGTTCCAAAATATTGTGCATCTAATCTTTGTTTCCATAGAAACCTGTTCTGCAAATAAACAAAATCTTCTTGTCAGTAAAATGTCAGACAATGAAGTAGAAAGAGAGACAGCTAGAATAGCAGCTCAACTCCTAGCGGATGACAATAGTCTCCTACAGCAAGACCCGGATGCAATACTCATCCCGGTCAACATAAGAAAATCTGTAACTTTAAAACTTATAGAAAATGGGCTGACACCGAGAGGTGGTACAGTCATATTCGTAATTGAGGCACACGAATATCGGCAGACAGAGGTATTCTATTCATGGATAAACTTTCCAGCAGCAAACGCTGTAACAAAGGACTTCCACTATTACAAAATAGAGGAACCTTCTAATGAGTACACTCCTTTCGAGGAGGTGGAAATACCACTCAAATACCAAGAGCACCTGCTCTGGTTTAATGGCGCCCTAAAACATAATAATCACATCACCAGGCTCGGTCCACTAGGTAGACCAGGAGCAACGTGGCCGGTCCTAGCCGGATACACACCACATTCAGACATTGAAGAAATGCCTGCACCAGATCTTTTAGCACAGCTAAAACAATTAATTAAAATACATAGACAATTAGTCCAATATGTAATGCGGACTTCAACAGTCCAACCATCGATTAAAATTCCACAGCTGATCCCTCATCAGGGGAACACAAATAAAATTACACCACAGAACATACAGTCCTGTCTAGGTAAAGTACCCGCAAAACGGGAACAAATTCCATTCTGGTTAGCACAAAAAATCACTCAAATAGAGGCAGTGTTCCCTGATACCACCTCTGTTGAGGAACACAGAATTCTGACTATCTGTCTTCCAATGGGAATCGCACCACATGTGGAGGACTGTGACACTTGGGGTGCAGTCTTTGCTTCCATTTACACAAAAACACATGGTGTCCCATCCATGTCAGTAATACCAGATGTGCTAAAACAAATTCAAGATGAATACGGTCCAGAACCTGCTTTAACTCTTGGTATGAAACTACTAAAAGACTTCAAGCAGGTCTCTGCAATATTATTAGCCAATATAAAGGGAGAAGCAGCAAATGTGGCGATCCGCCAGAGGTTGAAAGAGACAAATATAGCAGATCAACCATTTGAAATTGCCAGAAT
The DNA here is from genome assembly GCF_964261635.1 of Lissotriton helveticus. Lineage (NCBI taxonomy): Eukaryota > Metazoa > Chordata > Amphibia > Caudata > Salamandridae > Lissotriton > Lissotriton helveticus. Next base: position 840,051,310 of record NC_136061.1, on the reverse strand, counting down.
CATAGAAAAATCCTATGAAGAACTAGGAAGAGATAGTTTGGGTGGAATACCTGTAAAACCCCAACTTATTGAAAGTCCTGAAAAGGTGTTTATTAAAAATAATCTAAACAATCAAAAGAAGAGCTGGGATATAAAAATAACAATCCACTCCCAAAGAAAAAAGATTCCAGTCCAGAGGAAGGTCTCCTCGGGGGAGAGAGAGATCTCCGGACCAAGGACGCAAGTCTCCCCAAAGGGAGCCCTCTGTGAAAAAATACAACCTTAGAAATAGGGATAATATAAAAAAGCCTGATAGATATAAAGATATTGATACACGTCCCTCTCAATCTTTTCAGACTTCCTCGCAGAAATCGGAAAGAAGAGGACGATCAGAACACAGGGAAGAGCACGTCAAGTCCAAAGACAAAGAACCTGCTCATCAAAATAAGTTTCCAAAAAAGAAGGTAGCCAGTATTAAAGTAATCAACCATGCCGAGAATACTGAGGACACAGCTGAAAAACGGAGAATGGGCTCAGACAATGCTAGACAGCGCAGCAGAAGTGAGCATAGCTCGCAAGATCCTTATGAATCATCTGGAGACAGTGGACACGAATGAATACATTCAGGTGGAAACTGCAGATACCAGAATTAGCAAACCTCATAAAATATATGAAATAACATTGCGTATAGAGGGGGATAAGACTAGGAAAATAAGGGGTCTCTTTTGGGATAATCTCTCCAAGGGCTATGACATCCTTCTAGCTGAAAGAGACTGGCCACCAGAGTTTGTCAGGGAGTGCCCTCATGGCGAAGAAATAATTATGCCTGCCTTCTCAAATCAGATTCCAATTCATAAAAAATATACACTTGCAAGAAAGTGGGCAGTAGCCCAAGCTCTTGCATTATATAAAAACCATGTGGGATGGGATGAGGACTCTCCTCCTCACAAAATCCAGTTAAAATCACAACCTACTGCACAGAGGCAGTACCCAATTAAGCAAGAAGCTAAAAAACGGGTAAAAGAGATCCTAGATCAACTTGAATACCAGGGGGTGATTGAAACTTGCACCTCACAAATGAATAATCCTTTGTTTCCTGTCTCCAAACCAGATAATTCATATCGTCTTGTTTTGGACTACAGACACCTTAACTCATGTTGCAAAACCTTTGCAGTACAAAACTCGCATAGTGCTGCACTAATGAATAACATAGTGCGCAAAAAATACAAAACAACATTAGGCATCTCTAATGGACTCTTCTGTCAAAATATAGCACCAGAGAGCAGATATTTGACCGCGTTCTCAATAAATGGCGCGCAAAAAAAATTCTGTCGTTTGCCCCAGGGGTTCAAGAACAGCCCAGGATTATTCTCAGCAAGAGTAACAGAGTTACTACAAATATATGATGATGAGGCATTATCTTATGTCGATGACATCTATCTAACAGATGATGACTAGGATAATCACTTGAAGAGAGTGAACACCATAATACTTGGGTTCGCAGCAGAGGGTTACAAATTCAACTTTAAAAAGTCAAGAATTGCCCATCTAACTGTCCTGTTTTTAGGATATGAACTATCAAGTGAAGGCAAAAGCCTGGCTGACAATTTCCTAGAGAAATACGCTGTAATCCAAGCACCTAGAACACTAAAAAACTTACAATCAATTCTAGGTTTCCTAAATTTCGGAAGAACTTACATTATAAATTATGCAGAGAGAGTTAAACCTCTCTATGATCTTATAAAACCAGATTTTAAAAGAATCAATTGGACTCAAAAACACACAGAAATTTTGAGATCTTTACAAACAGATATGTTAGTTAAAACAAAATTACAAACACGTGATAACACACGCAACCTTGTGATTCGAGTCATCCCAGGAAGATGCGGATTCACGTACCTAACCTCTAATGAGGGGGAGAGAAGGTACCAATTGCATACAAATCACACTTGTACACAGAAGCTGAAAAAAGGTTCAGCATTAAGGAATACATTGTTCATGCGGTTCAAACAGCTGTAGCAAAAGAAAAATACCAAGCCGACGGTAGACAGGTTACAGTCAGAACAGCAGAATCAGCTTTTGAGGCATTAACAACACCATGTAATCTACCGACAACGGCACTGAATCCAGAATGGATACAATGGGTAAATTCTGTTGCTACAGACAAAGTAAAATACTATTTTGACCCGGAAATGAAAGAATTAAAATATCTAGAATATGAGAGAGAATACCATCTGCCAATCGACATTCTGCCTTTACGACAGTACGCCTGTGTAATATATACAGACGGTCATGCTCAACCCTCCGTTTGGGGAGAGCTGGCTTACAACGCCACATGCGAAATTATAAAAGACGTGTGGCGCGGAGGTAAATTGAGACCTCTATTTACAAAAACACACTCAGTTGAAAATAATTCAGAACAACAAACTGAAATAATAGCGTTAAAAATGGCGCTAGATAATGCTGATCGCGAATTCCCGACACTTATAGTGTGCGATTCGTATTACTGCGTCAAATCATACAATTACGATTTACAGAAATGGATTCAGAACGGTTACAAAGATGACACAGGTGCCACAATAAAGCAAAAAGCGCTTTGGGAACAAGTAGTTCTTTAACAGAAAGAACTACCAAAAACTCACGTGATACATTCACTGAGTCATCAGCATGATGGCGTTCACGTTGCAGGGAATTTATTGGTTGAGACAGCCACAGCGGTAGCAACTGAATTGGCTTCCGTAGCTACAAAAAAGCGGGCAGTAAAATACATTGACGGTGAAACTGTGCTGGCAGTCAAAACGTCATCAAAAGGCGACTGCTCAGCGCTACCGATCAATTACCCACTCAATTATACATACATAATCGATGCAAACTCAGTCCCTTTTGCTCGAATCCCTGGAGTGGGGGATAGAGTAATTCCAAACACGGACAAGAGAGTCATGTTAATAGTAGACGCACATATTGGCGAGGGTCTAAGACATCGCACAATTAAAGATTCTCTAGCAGAATTACAAACAACATACTGGTGGCCAGGAATGAGTCTGGACCAACACCTATTCGCGAGGAACTGTCCAAACTGCAACAGAGATCGCAGTGGTGAACGAAACGGTATATTCCCACGGCTTTTCGCTCAATAAGGAATAGGCTACCAACATAAACACACCCAGTATGAATAATGCGACATATTAACATGTAGAGACTATTTTCACTTATAATGTAGACCCCAACTTTCGGCTGACGTCGGAACTGTTATACAAAGATTTGCGAGTCTATAATGGCATATACACTAGAAGCATGTTACGTTCTGACCAAAATCTTTCCTTTAGCTCTAAAACAGCTTATGGTGGGTGCCTGGCCAGAATGAACATTGCATTGCGGGACTCTTCTCACTTCCTTCCTGAGGGAAACGGGATGGTGTAAAGAAAAAACCAAGGCATAAAGCAATCTATAACAGCAAAGGTATTAGGTTCAGGAGCTGGGTGGGTCAAACATTTAATAAGTGTCCAACGTAGTCTTAATAACCTGCCAAGAAATTCTCTGAAACGACTCAGTCCGTACGAACTATTGTTCGGGACTAGAATGTTGATCCAGGACCTTGATAGTCAGACTTCAGTGGTTAAAGATAAATGCTTTGATATCAAAGATTGTTTGGCTATTTTACAGGACTTAAATGAAACAAGAAAAGACCTGAGCAACATAAAGTTGAAACAGCAGCCAACAACCACTGAAGAAAAACCACCTGTCCCAGCAAGGCCTGTCTGGATTCCAAAAGTCGGGGATCTGGTCAGAGAGAAGATCGCGGTAAAGATGGAATTTGGGCCTTCTTACAGAAAAGCAGTTCCTGTCTTGTCTATCAACGGGACAAGATCAGTAGTACTACCGCCCCTTGCTGGTAAAAAGGAGAACCGAGTCATATCCATCGACCTGGTTAAACCACAATCATGTGGTCGATAACAAATAGTAGGCCAAGTGGACTCCCAAGAAGTAGCAGAACACCAAAGTTTGCTACATCCACAGAGGTTCAAACTGAAAGACTGATCACATTTGAAAAATCTACAGTGAAACAACAAGGACTATGCAACAAAGCAATGGAACTTAAACCTCTTAACCTTTTCAGCGCAACCGCGATTCCCCCTCCGGTGCTGGGCCGTAATAAAAACGGGTGTGGTCGTGACGGAACGGTTCCGTCATGAGCACAGCTCAACCGTAGCTCATGACGGAACCGTTCCGTCATGAGCATGGAAGGGGTTAAACCCCAAATCAAAGCTGTTCATCAAGAAACACCGACCTACGATGATGTAACTACAGACTTTTCCAATGAAACAAAGCAAAATCCAAAAGCAAAAAGTAATCCAGAAGCAATTGGAACAATTGACAGAACGGCATCCGGCTACTTCATCAACTTCGATGATTTTTCTGAAGATCCAAGTGAACCAGAAGTACAGCCATCAACAAAAACTTTAAAAGACAAAGCAAAGGAACTTTTTCATCAACTAAAGGGAACCTATCTGACTTCTCCATGGATTGAAATTTGGGTGACATTAGGTGCATTTGTCCTCATACTTTGGCTCATCATGGTACTATGCTTGGGACATTTCATTGAGGGAAAATATGCTAAAATGGACACAGCAAGCCAGAAAATCAACTTGGTCCTTAAACCACACACATCTTCACATGTCGAGAAAAGAGAACTTTCTTCAGTGAACTTCACAGCCAATCCTATACCAGGCGGTGTAGCATGGGACAAAACGGATTATGAAATATATGGTCCGGTTGAAATCCTGAAGTATCCACACCAATTCAAGATCTCATTGAGTGACTTTGTAAAACCAAGCTCATTTGGGGATGATTGGGACTTTGAAAGTATTAATGACATGATGTCTGATCTTGTGATGTCTGCTAAATTCACAGAACATGATTATTTACAGGGTTCGTCTAATTATGATCAGATGTTCTGCTATAACCACTATGGTAACCATTATCTACATAAATCTGCTCAACCTAGAAATGTTTTAAATTATAACCAATGGGAACATTGTGCTACTCCTCCAAAAGATAGCTCAAAAACATTTTATGATAAATATTCATACTTTTCAGGGTTTAACACAAGTAATGCAGAAACACTTTATTTCAAATTGTCGAATAAGATAGGTATGAAGACCATGCTTACAAACACAAAATTGATATATTCAGATTCATTTTTTGAGCAAATGAATACATTTGTTTTTGATTTCTGGAACAATAACATTGAAACAAAAACTGTTTGGGGTACAAAAGATTGGCAAGTACAAGGTATAGAATCATTGTTCAGAGCCTGCATGATCCCAGAACAAATTATATTTTTGAATGACACTATTCAACAAACTACCTGTCTTGGCTTAGCCAAAATCAAAGACTTAAACAAACCGTCTATTCCAAAGCCAACAACGAACAGTAATAGCTCTATAGATGTTGAGATAGACGTGAACCATATTTTAAACCAAAACAGAACACATCCTGATTGGAAACAATGGTTGATCTGGCCCACAGACACAAATAACTGTCAAGACAGATTCCTGAACAAAATACAGGGGTTCAAATTGACCAGGCCAGGCCCTAGATATTCCCAAAGACAACATCCAGGGATAGTAACTACTTACAGTGTGGGCAAGCTCTGCCTTCAATGGCTACAAACATCCACACTGGCAGAAATTAAGCAACACCTAACTTTACTTCAAGAGGGTGCTGACTTGCGTGATTTCATTATGGGACCACGCAAACAGCGTCAAAAACGTTTCATAGCGGCCTCTATATATGCAGCTTACAATGAAGCTTGGAAAGAAACTCAAATTGAGACAGCAGAAAAACTACGGGAAATTGACCGTATTCATTTGGAAAAATCACTTTCTGTTGTGGACAATGGGTTAATGACTCTGTCCTCCAGAATATATTCACTGGACAGTATTGTGTCTTCAGCAATCGATATAATATCGCAAGACTTACTGATGTTACAACACGGTCAGTCCCAATTGCGTTCTATTGTACAACTTGGCTGGACGTTACAAAATATGCGTTCAGGCTATGTGCCTTGGCGTTTAATCAACACAACGTCACTATTTAATATCTTTAACCTTACTGATAAACAAATCAGTTTGGCACAGAAGGGTGCTGACTATACAATTCTGAGCATTGAAAAACTTGAGAGATTACCATTGACAATGTCAGAACGACCTGTCATTGAATGGATAATACATGGGATAATTAATATCCCGATAACAACTTTCCAGTTTCAATACTGCCAAAAATATATACAGGCAGGCCAGTATGAAAGGTTGGGTAAAGGGTACATTAAGTCAACATGGAACTTGCCCTATACACACACATGTGTTAGTAATAAAGGCCAGAATGTGTTTCTTAGTGGCAATAATTGTGCAAGGTCACTAAGCGGTACACTTCTGTGTCAGGGTATTAGTTTGCATGGAGCCTGTGAAGGGACTACAAATAACCTTTCATGTCACCAGCTAGGCACACCTGCAACACAAATAGAACCATTCTTTAGGAGACTCTCGAACGGGAGTTACATTCTAATTGTAGATCGCAGATGTTGCAGTATGCTGCCCGGAAAACCTTATCTCATAACCGTGACTACGAAGGTCATGTGCTGTGAACGAGTATTGTTCCCAAACGATGCTCGAGACAGGGAGGCAAGGTTATGGCCCAGTTTGAAAATGTCTTCTATTCGAATTGATACTTTAAGCAGAATGAAGACTGTGCTCCTACAGACGCCAACCCGGTTAACGTCATCAAAAGAAACGTATGATCTCCAAGTTGCAAGGACAACTGCAGAGATTCATTCACTGTTATCAACCAATTCCCCCATACATTTCGCAGAAATGCTGAGCGAAATCTTAAATATTTCTGATACAAGTGGAATCTCGAGTGTATTTAAGACAGTGTTTTCGGGAGCTTTAACCCCATTCAAAGCCATCCTGGGTATTTTTCCTGATTTTGTCCATTCCATCTTTGGCGGACTTCCTCTCCTTTTGGGACTAGTGGCAGGCATCCTATTTTTGATCCTGTTACTTCGCTATGGCAAACCACGTCACAGACAAGACACCAGCGACAATGGAAGAAACGATCCTAGCCATACGCTACAGGGACCGCATAACTAAAGTCCTTGGAATAGCCCGGCTTAGAGACCTGAACATGACTTGGTTTCTTTCATTTAGACCGATGTGGCACCGTTGTGTTATGCCTGTATTAAGGTGCTTGCTATGCGGCGAAGAATGCGTGTTGGACACCTGTCTGACACTACAATCGGATGTGCCAATGGACGCAGAGACTTTGTTGGGTCCGGTAACGGCTCATGCATTGTACTGTCCCCAGCGGCTACCAATCCTGATGACGGCATTCGTGGAGACTTCACCACTACGATTGAAGAGTAGTGAAGTACAAGATGAAAGCAGCATCGATCAGGTACGACCTTCTGTCAGCTATGCTGATCGAAACATCAATGAAGGCAATCATGCTCATGAATGCATGTTAATAAATTTTTCCGAGTTAGTGGAACTTTCGCAAGAAGCAGTTGACAGTTTTTTCGAAAGTCTCAACAATATGATGTTTTCACCAGAGCAGAAAGAATGACTTTGAGCAAACTAGCACACGGCGTTCCCTACACCCTGAATTTGGCCTTCAACTTTGAAAATAAAGCAATAAGAAATTTTCTCACCAGTTTTTACGGAGAGCGGGACATTTTTTTTTTCTTCTTTCCATTTCCAAAAATATTTACGATTTTTTGGGACACTTATCTTCTGCTTAAAGTAAAACTATTCTTAGAGAACAAAATTTCTATTTTTAGCTACTCTAGAGACATTAGCTACCCTCTAGCATGTTCACAAGTATTTATGATTTTGTGATGAGATGGTCTCGAATTTTTTCTTCTGTATTAAGAGCCATTTCATGTGTAATTTCCGCATTTCGTTCGTGCTGATTTCAAAATATGCGTATTAGATTTTACATTATTATACTGCTTGAAGTGCATATAGTAACTATACTCATCTTTTCGTGTATTTCGCATTTCCAATTTTCAAAATGCATTTGATTGTATTTTGGGGTGGTTCGGTATACACATGCAGTACTAGTTTTGTTTACTATGCCTAGATTTGTAAATATGGACATAGATTACGTGGAGTGGGTGTGATGTATTTACTATGGGTACTGTATCGATCCCCCTATTTCTGACCCTTGTCTGGTTAATAATTAACTAGCAGCCATTCAACTGCACAAAAACCCGTTATCTGATTAGCCATACAACGGCACAGAAGCCCGTTATCTGATTAGGTCATAGCGCATGCCATCTCATTAGGCAAGCACTATTTCTCCAGCCCCCTAATAGGCATACGGAGTTCTCAAAACAAATCAAACCTACAGCGACCTGGGAAATCCCCGCAGCCATTGTTTTGATTTAGCCGAGAACTTCAGTAAAGAACGTGCGAACGACCAGTTCTTATGACATCCTTATTGACGTATTTATGTCCATCCTTACGTCAATCTCGGCACCTTTCAGGTATAAATAATACCGACATTGCCTTAAGCAAACACACGAGGTGGTGACAAGATTGGAGCAGCGAGACTTGCCGAGGAGCCCAGCTGACAGCGAAGCCCACAGACGCTGCCCCTCCTTTCTGACGCGCTGAGAAAGAGACGCTGCCTTTTCTCCTGCCGAGAAATCCAGCTCCGGCGCTTCCAGCCGCCCTTGCAGGCAGCTGGGATATCAAGCCCTGAGATAGAGATACCAGCCCTCCAGCCTTCTAAATCCCAGGTACTGAACTGAATAACCCCTTGCAGAGAATTCTTGAAGCAGACCCTTGGCAAAGCAAACTTAACTTAAACTGCTACTTATCTACTCCCACCCACGTATTAGGCTTAGGTCAGGTACATTGGGGTAGGCGTAGTTAGAAGCACCAGTTGAGTACGATTAGTCAATGTATATATGTATGTATCTATTTTATCCATTTTAAGTATCATATGGCTAAGAAACCATATCAATGCTTTTACAGTATTATTTTATAATTCTGTTTTTACTGTATGCACTCTACTTAACAATAAGTATTGCAATAATAGCGATTCATTTCTCTTGTATGAGAAAAGAGACTGATCAATAAATAACATCTTTTATTGAACACGCCCGTCTCTTCCTTTTCTCTACAATCTGGTGAAACTAAGAATGCACTGAACTGACTGAGTAAAATAAGTTGTCTTTTGTTTTCACACGACTCTAGAGATACACTCTTGATTAGGGGAGAGCAAAGTTGTCATGTTCTATGGTTGTCAGAAACTAAATCCCTTCTTGTCTATCCAGGGAGGTTAAACTCCTCCTTGTCTATTCGAGAAAGTTTCCAGTGAACTCTGAGCTAGCTGGCAAACACTAAACTTTAAGTCTAATATCGTCAGTAGAAGACCTAGTTAACCTCTGTCCTACGTCTATACTATTGAAGATATTATTCCAAAGCGCAGAGCCTATTGGGATAATAGGAACTACACTACACACATACAAACAGTGAGTCAGTCATTGATGCATCTATGTGCTAAGTAACACCCCCACCAAACCATACAGACACTCATACTGATACTAAAAAAAAAATCTAATAACCCATATACACACACATGTAGCTACTCACCAACCCATGCAGCCACTTATACACAAAGTGAAACACTGATACAAACATTTAAATATTTAAACAATACTCGCTAATATATGTATTCACTAAGATACACTTAATAAGCCAGTTAACTAATCAATTTAAAAAAAAAACATCCATTAAGACACCTATTTAAACATTTATTCTTCCATCGACCTTTACATATACATATATAAAACATATTTATTTTTCAGAAAGACACACATTCACTGGATGGTGTCATCAGTGATGTCATGAGTGATGTCACTGACCATGTCATGAGTGATGTAATATGTGACGTCATCAGCAGTGCATTGCAGGCGCGCAAGTTATAGTGAGTACGACTAACTATAACGTGGGAATTTCAATGGTTTTATGTCAGTAAAATTTCCAGCTAACTATAACTGGTGTCAAACCTATGGTTTTTTCAGTGAATATATATATATATATAACCTTGAAGTAAATTGGCAGGAAGCGAATATAACAGATGATCTGGTGATAATAAATCTATCATCACGTCCCCTAAACCCAAATGAACAATCACTATTAAAGTATGGCATCAATTTCTGCCCCACGGAAACAATGGATATGGCGCAAACACGCATAGATATATACAAATATATCCGGAAAATCAAACTGGCAAAGATATTTCAGGATAATCTGGAAATGTCAAACTTTGCGAAAAGAAAAAGAAATAAACAAACAGAAATGAATGTGGAGACATATGGCCTTACAACAAGCAATCTTCCAGCACTGTTAACACTCGTAAATTTGGACGTCACGGAGGAAAGTGACATGATCCCTGAAGAAGTGGTCTGCCCCCAAAAAGGAGCTGGCCTCAGTGGAAAAAAACCTCAGTCTAAGTTTTACCCGCAGTTGCCACAAGGAAACAAGATCGACCTATTTCAGGATGCGGTAATCCAAGACATCTATAAAATCAAAGGCACGAAATATTGGGATAATTTAAAAAAAGAAGAAAGAGCTGCTCTAAAAAACCTCATGGAGGATGAGAAGATAACAATAAAAATGGCCGACAAGGGTGGGAATATTGTTATTTTGGACAAGAAAGACTACATAACTGAAGCACATTCTCAGTTAAAAAACAAACAATACTATAGGAAATTAGAACGAAATCCCACCCAACTTTTCAAAACAAATCTGGATAAGAAAATAATGGATTGGTGCAGTGAAGATCTAATTGACATGGATGAAAGCAAATTCCTAACAACAAAACATCCGGTAACTGCAACCATCTACTTCCTACCTAAAGTTCATAAGAACCCACTGAAACCACCAGGGAGGCCGATTGTTTCGGCAAAGGGCTCGCTCATGGAACCTGTGGCGAACTATATTGACTATTTCCTCATGCCGTTTGTTCTGAACTTGAGTTCATATCTGAGAGATACGGGGGATCTTTTGAAAAACCTGCAAGGCCTATCATGGCAACCTACCTATATGTTGATCACAATGGATGTAATTGCTTTATACTCCAATATAGATCACAGTATCGGCATAAATGCTTGCGCTTTCTTTCTGAAAGAGAGGAATATACAATTCAATAGGCACAACCAGATGCTTTTGGACATGATTGAGTTATGCCTTACTCAAAATATCTTTCTTTTTGGCGAATAGATATATCAACAAATCAAGGGGTGCGCAATGGGGTTTTCCTTCAGCCCAGCTTTTGCATGTCTCACAATGGGATAGTGGGAGCAACAAGTGGCCTGGCATCCGGACAACGATCATCACGTGAACAAAATAGCAAAATGGCTGAGGTATATAGATGATCTCTTGATAGTGTGGGACGGAACAGCGGAGGAATTTGAAATCTATTTCAAAATATTGAACTCCACAGACACAAATTTGAGATTCACCTACACTATCAACCGGCAGGAGGTAACCTTTTTGGACACAAAAATTTATATCAATGAGAACAAAGTGGAGACCACGCTCTACAGAAAGGAAACATCAACAAATGCCACCCTTCATGCCGAAAGTTTTCATCAACCCTCAGTAAAAAACAATATCCCATATGGGGAATTTCTGAGACTCCGTCGCATTTGTTCACAGGAGAAAGATTGGACAATGAACAGTTGCGAAATGGCTAAAAGATTTGCTCGACGAGGGTACAAGAAAGGTACTATCATGAAGGGTTGGGCAAGAGCAAATGAGACGAAAAGAGAGGATATATTACAAACGAAACCCAAAAGGATTGAGAAGTAAGACTAATCATGGACCATTCAAGAGAATCCAAACAAATTGTCAGCATTCTAAGGAAAAACTGGAAAATCTTGCACCTGGATGAAACTGTGGGGAAAATCATGGGCAAGCATCCAGAGGTGACATATAGAAGAGCCACGAGTTTGAAGGACAAATTAGTTCACAGTCACCACCAAAATCCAGAAACAAAGAAAAAAGGTATACAATGGCTTAAAACGAAAGGCTTTCAAAAATGTCAACAATGTAAAGCTTGCCAAATTGCGGTGAATAAAAAAGAAGTGGCATTGCCTAATAAAAAAACTTGGGTCATTAAACAACTAATTAATTGCAAAACAGAATACGTTGTATATGTGATTGAGTGCCCGTGCGCATTAAAGTACATTGGCAGCACAAAGAAAGAATTAAAACTACGAATTCTGGAGCACATAAGGGCAACGGCAAATAAAGACAGAGCCAACGCCGTGGCCAAACATATGGAATCATCACACAACGGAGACTGGAAACTTCTAAAATTCTACGCATTGGAAACCATTGTTCCTCATGAAAGAGGTGGAGACAGGGAACGCAAACTACGATGCAGGGAATCCCGACAGATATTAAATTTCAGAACATTACATCCGGAAGGTCTGAACCAGAGTGAAGAACTTTATGTTCATTTGTAAATGCAATTGTAAATAAGTATGAATCTGAACTGCAGCAGTATCAAATTGGGACTTTGTATATATGTAGATAAAAAGTTTTTTTTCTTCCGTGAATGTCAATATAACATAGTAACAGCTCATAGGATATAGAAGGATATGATGGTTAGGTGGATACAAAACCTTACGTTGTAACAATTGAAGGATGTATATAGCATGTAAATACCGCTAAGCCCACTGGAGGGCAAGAAATTAACCGAACATATCATGTATATGTGGCCCACTTGAGGGCGAGATTGATAATTTTCCCTCTTTTTATGGTGTAATAACTGTACATCAAAGAGAAAAGTATAAACGCTGAAAGAGGCGCTTTGTATAATGTTTGTAACAAATTGTAAATACTAAGGAACTACGTTATCCACAATCCTCTATCATTGACAGGAAGTGTTGTACGTCATGTGACTTTGCACAACCACACCTTATAGGTGGTTGAAAGTGGAACAGTATTGACCGTGATCAAGCCGTCTGTGGGCGGTGAAACGCGTTGGTAACTGCAAGAAACTGTGGTGCAATAAATAACTGAAAAGGAAAAAAGATCGCTCGAGTGCGTTTTCATTACCTGCAAGGGTGTTTTTAAATATATATATATATATATATATAAAAAACATTACACTGGTAGGCTATGTATGAGCTGCTACTCCATGACATGCAACTCCATTCTACGACATGCCACTCCACTCTACACCACTCCAAGCTACTTTATGACCAGGGGTGAGCGGAGAACTCCACTGGTGGAGTTCACAGAGTTTTTGTCACTCCGCGGTTCGCTTGGAGTTTGTCAAAACTCCACCTACCACTGGTGGAGCAGAGTTGACCAGTGCGCTCAACAGAGCACTCGGTCAGCTCACCCCTAATGTAAATCTGCACAATATTTTGCAGGTTCTTGTCTGTACACATGGCGGATCTGTCACTTGGCCCTTGCATGATGAACATCTGAACAGTGAACCCTTTATATTCTACCAACACAGGCTTTCAAGGAAGCAAATATGTCAAGTGTGGCTCCTTTGGCCAGACCTCAGCAGAGCTCTCAATTAAGCCACAGCTCAATCCCCCATACCTTCCTCGTACTGCCAGACAGAGGGGAAGGACTGTTCTTAAAAGGGCAACACCAGGAAGGCAGGACACCTGCTCAGGGTGACTACTATACTCTGCGGCAGGCTCCCTGGCCCTCTATGGCAGCGGTCAGTGGACAGTGCAGCCTCGGCCCCACCCCCGTAGTTCCCATAGGTCTACGTCCAGAGGGCTGCAGCTCTCCCTGTGCAGTTAAGCTCCAATTTGTCTCACAGGCCACCTTCACTTTGCTCCATAATCTCTAGTAGGACCCGTCCTATTTTCCTGGTTCCATCCCAGTGCACCCTATAGGGCTCAGTGAGTCAGGGTCTGTCCCAGAGTCCCCACTACCTGGAATACTCCTGGTCCCGTAGACTTCTCCGGCCCCCTGCCTGAGCCTCACCATGACGGAGCAGGAGAGCTTGGAGTTTTGCAAAGTGGTGTTTGTGCTAATGGACGCTGTCACCATACCGGAGTTCACGGCGAACCTACGGCACAGGTGATGGGACCGCGGGCAGGGTTCAGCTCCGGCTGAACAGGTTTTTAAATAGACAGCTACAATAGGCATGAGCTGAATAATGCACTTCGGCAGCTGGCAGGGGGTAGGAGGTGCTATACAAAGTAAAGCAATTATAGTTTACTGACAAGTGAATTTTTGTGCAATGGGCAGCTGTGGCCCATGGAGGGAATTTCGTGGGGCAGAAGGGCGGGGGAGGGGCAGGGTGGGGCTGCTAAACACAGGAATATGGATAATGTGAGGTAAGTAAACAATTTAATAAATACAACGAATTTCGTAGCGCGCCCTGCATCGTATTTTGAGATGCAGGGCGCGCTACGAAATTTGTTTTATTTATTAAACTGTTTACTTACCTCACATTATCCATATTCCGGTGTTTAGCACCCCCCCACCCTGCCCCTCCCCACCTTTCTGCCCTCAGAACTCCCTCCTCGGGCCGCGGCTGGCTATGATTCAGGGAGTAGAGGGCCTAAGTGGCATGGGAGATATAAGCATGGGGCACAATAACACGCAGCAACAGACACTCAGAACAATCACCATCATCATCTTCATTGTACACTTTAGGTTAATTTGGCAATAATACAGAATTACATTTAGAAGCATGCTGCAACACTTTCCTCCTTGAGTTATGAGGATGGCACTCTCCTTACCTTTTAGGCATCTAATAAATCGGACTCTCACTTGATTCTAAAGTGTGTTTTGTAACTTTTGCCTGGCGTCATCGTCTTAATGCTGTTTCATTCAATGGCTGAAATAGCACTCTAGTAACTTATTAGAGCTGTGTGTGCATCTTTGTGTTTGTACTTCTATTTCCGGGTCTCATGCTGCATTATGTGATAACGGTGGTCTGCGCAGGTGTAGCTAAGGGAACAGGGTTGTACTGACTCCATGATGGCAACTTCCTTGGGTTCATATACTTACAACCGGCAGGAGAAGAGAAGAAGATGTGATGTTTTGGTGGATCAGTGAATGGAATTTTTTTGGGGGAGGTAAGGAAGGAGAGTAGTGCCTGGGGCTGTCTATATAGCCAAAATGAAATGTCACTGTAAGTACCCCACTTAAATCAAAAATGGTTGGGAAAAAGAAGCACACCGTGTGTCAGCCACTTAATAGTGGGAAAGGAAGCAAATCCTTTTTGTTAAATAACCCTCACACACTCTAGTAGTGTCATGCTTCATCATCGGGTTCACCCTGACTCCTAAAGGTCAGGGTTGGCTCAACCATATTTCAGGGAGCACTTAGAAGAATAAGGCCAGGGGGTTTAAAGATTAAAACTCCTCCTGCGGTTCCTGGTATCCCTTTATTAGCAGAACCGTAGGGGATATTAAAAGTAGAAAAAGTATATGTGGGTCATTAGGAGGCGATGGTCCTATGACCCTAGTGTCAACATGTTTCAGTCCGTAAAAAAACCGGCCCATTCGGGTCCTGGACTTTCTTCAGGGAAAAAAAAATGTCCTCCCTGGTTAAATAAGGATAAGGAATGTCCTATATTTAAGCTTGTAGAGGGCAAAAAGCTGCACCTATATGAAAACGGGGAACAGATACCTTATCTCTTCTCCTGTTGCAAATGTTTCCCCTCCATCTGTAAGAAAAACATTTGTATGTAGAAGCGACCGTTTCTCAAAATTATTGTATGCGTGACCATGACTTACTGAACCTTATTCAGTAAAAACATATTTTCGTATGTATTGGCGATGTAACTAGCATACTGCAACTCAACCCAAAAATGTTTTAGTGTGATTACACTCCACTGTGTCAAAGCCCCTCACGCTTCACAGTCCATCCCAAACTGCTAATTTCATACTACCTGACAAGTCAATGCCTTTCTTTTACTCATGCCGCAATGAACACCTTACTCAAGTTTGGAGGAGTACGATCGTCTTGAGACCACAGTATTGTGGGGTGTTACCCTGTAGTCATAAAAATCGACTCCGAAGAGAAGGCGGAGAAATAAAGGAAAAATACTCGCAGCATTAGACGTGGCGCAGCATTGTTTTTTTGTTAACGTACCATATTAGTAGTATTTCCAGGCTCATCCCAGCCACATACTCACTACTTCAAGGGTCCTGCCCCGCTGCTACACCTACTTGGTCCGCTCCTCCTGGCATTTGCACAGTTGAATGCCGGGGAACAGCTTTTATCAAACTTTGTGGAAGCCATCCTGGGCGGCCAGTAAGCGTAACTCCGCCCCTCCACCGTTTGGATCACCATTCTCCACTCTCGATGGATGATAAGGAGACTGCTACTTGAATCTGTTGCTTTTGTTACTTCTTTTTGTCTCTTGGCTAGCCTATTTTCCAATTGTATTAATCAGGGCATCATACCCTCGGGCTATTCCTGTGCATACGAGTGTGAGATTTTACGGATCTATTAATGTTTTCATGGTGTTTTTTATATGCTTGTCTGTGTCTTTCCTTTTCCTCTTTTCCTTTTTTTTTTGATCTACTTTTTCTCTTTATTATTATTTCTATTCTATTCTCGTATCAATACCTGTTATTTATGAATATAGTTACTGTTAACGTATAATGCTGCTAACGCCAATGTGGACTACACAACTCGTCAGGATCATGGGGATTGTGGTTCCTCCCTCATCTGTTATGGTCCCAGTTCACTCAATTAGCCCTGTCAGATACCTGACATTTGTATAGGCCGTAAACTTTCTAGGTAATGTGAGGACCCGCTTTGCCAGAATGTGTTGTGCCGCTCATATCGTGGGGATCCTAAGTGTCTACACTCCATTCACGGAAAGAGTGTGAGATGGGAAACCTTGTTGCCTTATGGTGATTGTAGTCCCCTGCCCCATCGAGACGTTTAGGACTGCACTCCACATCTATCATAATGTTACATTAAATTAAATTAAAAAGATACTCCCTCCTACCTCTCATTGGGGGACAACACCACGTATCCCATATTAAGAGTCCATCAATGGACAACAGTGTACCATGTGAAGGCCTATGGATGCAGAAGCCTTTCTATTGTCTGCTCCCTCACCTAGTGTAGCGCAGTTAGAGCTTTTAGCGTAGTGTTATTAGAAGGGTGCTGTTCATTTATCTATAGTTAAAGTTGATTCCAAGGAATGTAATC
This sequence comes from Lissotriton helveticus, assembly GCF_964261635.1. Classification (NCBI taxonomy): domain Eukaryota; kingdom Metazoa; phylum Chordata; class Amphibia; order Caudata; family Salamandridae; genus Lissotriton; species Lissotriton helveticus. The sequence continues at coordinate 840,034,103 of NC_136061.1, read as the reverse complement.
GTTCAGTCCACTCGCATGAGTCTTCATTCTGTAGACCCAGAGATGGATTTAACTAGGGGTGGGTGGAATTTGCGTAGTCGCGCTATGCAAAGCTCCGTGAAACGGTAAAAAATCTCTGCAAACACGTAGCGTTCCGCGAACATGCAGAATTGCTTGTGCCGCCCGTTCGCGATGCTTTTTTCCTGTTCGCGAACGCTGTTTGCATGCTCGGGGGGAAATATCTCACAAACACGCATTTTGAAAGCGTGAACAAGCAAAAAATTCTGCAAAGCCGCTGATCGTAGAATTTTTGCCAATTCCACGTTTTCCGCGGAACGCGAAATTACCCAAATTCAGCAAATTCAGCAAGCGGAATGGAATTTACCACCGAGGCCTAGATTTAACCCAGATCTCTTGACAGGGGGGTGAATATTCTGACTTGATCTGCAGTCCATCCATCAATTGTGTGTCTTTTGCTTTCTTGCGTTGAGTGCACTGGGTATGCCCAGATGTGGGTCCCGGGCTCACTTGGCCACTGGATTCAAGCTATCTGGCTGATAAGGGGTAAAACCCCCAAACATCCTAGGATACTTGTTTCCGGTCCATGGAGGACCTGGCTTGGCTTGGCAGTTCGTTCTGGACTATTCCCATGAGGCACAGGGTCAAGACTGATTTGCATATGGCCAGTGCTAAACTGGGGTGGCATGGTGAGCAAAATAATTATGGATATAACCCAGATCTCTTTACTGGGGTGAATGTTTTGATGTGTTCTGCATTCCGTCTATCAATTGTGTGTCTGTTGCTTGTCTGTAATTGCAGCAATTTCAGGTTGTCATCAGGTATAGGTATGGGAATGGAAAGTACACAAAGTCTAGAAAGTCATTATCTTCAAACTTCCTTTCCAGGGTTCGCGTTTCTTTAGAATATCACAAAATGATATGTTATACAGAGGTTTTAAAGTTCTCAACTTCCTTTTTTGGCCAAGGAAAATGTTTTTGCTCCTCTCCTGCAGCTAGTTCAGAAAAAAATGTGCCTTACTTAGAAGAGATATTTCTTCTTCTCATAACAGTCCGCAGGGCAGGTCGAATTCTAATTTCAAACACTATTCTTATAAGAAAGGTGGAAAGAGGTGAGACACAAATGCTCCACCCAAGCCTCTGCAGCGTCCAGTAGGCAGTCTGGTATCCTGTAGGCTGTTATGTCCAGACTTTTTCTGTAGGTTTGGGATTCTACAACAGACCGCGGGGTCATCATTAATATGATTTAAAAGGCATGCAGACTGGAGTTCTCAGAAGTCCTACCTGCGTCCAAGTTTAGTAATCATCAAATGAACTCAGGACTAAATCAACATTCTTGGTCTTCAAAACAGTTTGCAGGAACTCCTGGATAATAATGTAATATATATATATATTTTATTTGTTTTTATTGCAGAATGAGAGACAAGTCCTCAAAAATAGACCAACCATTACACTTATGACATCACAATTGAAAATTAAGCAAATACTCTACACAGCCATTTAGCCCACATCCCGGAGGCTGGGCGGCGCGCCAAAGGTACTGATCTCCAGAAGCTGCCTCAGTGTATGTCCTTCTCAGGCGTCCGGTCGGTTACACCATGTAGTATCCGCTTTTATCCCCCCAAAGCCCGTCCCCCCGTGCACCATCAAGACCCAGATTACTCCCTGGGCACCTATTGCAGTTCTTGTCCACATCCTTCCAGGCCTAGTTGGTTCTTCTGAACCACGACACGGTGCCTAACTACCCCTCTCAAGAACGTCCTCCCCCCCCCAACTGCTGCTAATTCAGGTACCGATAAGCCTTGCAAACACCAGAGTACACCCCCCATAGGATCCATTCACCATCGTTTAATCCACATGGAGCCCAACTATCACCGCTCTTCCTCTTCCTCTTCCGTCATATAGTCACGCAATGCCTGGACTACCATCTCCCATGCCCTCGCCAACTCCAAGCACTTCTCATTGCCAGTCCTAGTGGCCTGTCGCATTCTAAGAATACTTTCGCAACCAGACCACTTCAACAACTCATTCATCCATCGCCTCACTGACGGCCCTTCCTTAGACTTCCAGTGCCAAGTGATCTCTCTTTGAGCCAGCATGATTCCCAGGTCTATAAATTTACTAGTAATTTGTGTCCTCTTAGTATGAGGGAACCAGAGGAGCAGACATGCTGCCATATCAAAGTCTACCTCCCTATCCGTTACTGCGTTCAGGAGTTCCCCTACTACCGGCCAGTACGCCCCTACCTTCGGGCAGTTCCATAGCATATGATCCAGATCTACCTCGGGCGCCAAGCATCTCGGGCACACGGCATCGAGGACCTGGAAATACCGTCTCACCCTCTCCGGTGTCAGGTACGCCCTATGGATAATGAAAAAATGCACCAGTTGAAATCGTGCATTCCTCGTTCCCTTCCAAGTACGTCTCAACATTTGGCTCCAAACCGTGTCCGGTATGGGCTTTCCTATGCTGACCTCCCACCGCGATTTCAACACCAGCAGTGGAGCCAGTCCCTCACTCAGCAGTCTAGCTTGGAGACAAGTCACCGCTTTAACAGTGCCCGCCGCCATCACCACATATTGACATGCCATGGTCACTTCCGGCTCCTCCAACCCTTTCTTCCAATGTTTCTGCATTGCTGCCACCACCGCTGCGTGCAGCAGGAAAGTTCCATCCGGTAGGCCAAATTGTTCCTGTAGCGCCTGATAGGGGACTAATGTCCCATCAACATACAGATCCCCCACTACCTGCAAGCCCAGCTCCTCCCATGCCAACAGTTGAGACCAATCGCCCCCATGAGGCAGCGCGGTCAGCATTCCCAGCGGTATCTCCGGCGCATACGGCCGGTCTCTTTACGCTCTTTTTAAGCTCCTATGCCAACATAATTTAAGCGTTCTTTCCTCTAACGTAAGCCCTCTTACTTCTAGTTTCTGTTGTATTATGATATATGACAAAACACACCTCTGGATGCCAAGCCCCCGTCTGTGCTCAGGGCCCCTGAATTCTCTGGCGACATTCAGTGTCAATACCTGAAGTTGTGCCGCCAGGTAGTATAACTCAAAGTCGGGAACGGCTAATCCCCCCTCAGGCTTGGGTCTAGTCAGGGTACCCAATGCCACCCTGCTCCGCCCATGGCCCCAAAGGAAGCCAATCACCAGTGTCTTCAGATCTTTAAAAATCCGCTGCGGGATCCATATCGGTAGCGTCCGGAAATAGTAGAGCAGCCGCGGGAGTGCCACCATCTTCAACAATGCCACTCGTCCCAATACTGACAACGGAAGGGAGGCCCAGAAATCCATGCAGCCCTTCAGCGCACGAATATACCGCACCACGTTCCCGTCCAAGAGGTCCACAGCCTCATGATAAATGCGCACCCCCAGATAGGTAAAACAGGAGGACTCCCATATCACCTCTCTCGTCAGCAGTGGACTGGGCGTACCCTTCCGCAAAGGAAATACACAGGTCTTGGTCCAATTCACCCTGAGGCCTGATAGTTGCCCAAATCTACTCAGCATATCCACTGCTCCCTCCAGCGAGCGTACTGGGTCCGCTAGATATAATAATAAATCATCGGCGTACAGTGATATATAGTGTGACTCCGGTCCTTGCGCTATCCCATTGTACATGGTGCCCGACCGTGCCTGTGCTGCCAACGGCTCCATTGCCAAAGCAAACAGCAGAGGGGACAGCGAGCAGCCCTGTCTTGTCCCCCTACATACTGGGTAGGCCGAAGATATAAGAGGCCCCAGCCGCACTCGCGCCTTCGCCGACGAGTAAAGCACCCTCGTCCATCTCCGAAAGCCTTCACCTATCCCAAATTTCAACAGTACTCCATCCAGGTATTCCCACTCGAGGCTATCAAAAGCCTTTTCGATATCAACCGCCAGCACCACGGGGTCAAGAGCCGATGCCCCGGCACCATCCATGATGCGGATCAGACGACGTATGTTCATCGAGGTGTTCCTAGTCGGGATAAATCCCGCCTGATCCCTGTGTACCAATGTGGTCATGTGGGGCAACAACCTGGCGGCCAGGATGCAACTCAAAATCTTATAGTCCACCGTCAACATAGACAGTGGGCGGTAGGAAGTCACGTCCAATGCATCCCTCCCCGGCTTCAGCAGCGGTACTACCAGTGCCTCTCTCATTGATTCAGGCAAGCACCCCACCTGCTTCGCCTCCGAGTACACCTCCAACAATCTAGGTGCTAGTATATCAACAAATTTGGCATAGAATTCTATCGGAAGCCCGTCCACCCCCGGGGTTTTATTCCGTGCCATATGGTTAATCACCCCCGTATCTCTGCCAATGTTATGGGCCCCCCCAATGCTTCCGCTTCTTCGCTATCTAACACCGGCAGCGGAATCAGATCCAGGTACTCGCCTATCTCCGAGACCCCCGCCTCTAGGTGGCTTTCATACAATCCCGTGTAGTAGGACTGAAAGCGCGCCAGGACTGCTGACTGAGAATAAACCACGTCCCCATCTTCCTTTCGTACACTCATGACCAGGCACCCCCTAGGCCCTGGATCAGCTAGTTTGGCCAAGAGCGTACCCACTTTATCACGTTCCTCATGTACCTTAGTAATATACGATTTATAATCATAGCACCGCAGCCGCTCCGTCTCCGTCGCTACCACTTCTTTAGCCTGCATCAGTTGGCCCTGCAAGTCTGGCCGCTCAGGCCTTCGCTGTTCCAGCCCTCTCAACACCTCTTCTGCTTTCGCAAGATCATTCAGTACTGTTTGTCTCGCATTCGAAAATCTGCCCATGCACACCCCTCTCACCACCACTTTCATTGCATCCCACTCCACTGATCTGGTCGAGGCCGAGCCTCCATTTTCCCAGAAATAATAGACAATGCCCTGTCGAACCGTGTCACTAAACACCGGATCTTCCAATGTATCAGGCCGCAGTCGCCAAGACGGGACCACCGATCTCGCCTGCTGCCACTGCATCGAGATCAGTAAAGGGTTATGATCTGAAATGGTTCTGGTCAAGTATTCAGACTGGATCACTACAGCCGCCAGGGGGCCACCGCACAGCACAGAGTCCAATCTAACATGCAAATCATGAAGTGTGGAAAAGTAAGAGTAATCCCTGATCTCAGGATGTTGTTCCCTCCACACATCTATCAATCCCCACCTCTCCTGCCATTCCCTCCTGTGGGTTGCTAGCCTGCGCACCGGGGAATCGACCAATGGCGGATGTGACCTATCCAGCCGCACATCTGTGATTGAATTGAAATCTCCTGCCAGTAGGAGAGGGCCCGCCACGAAATAGGCCAGCGAGCTTGATAGACCCTCAAAGAAGAGGGCCTGATCAGAGTTGGGGGCATATATATTGCACAGGACCACCTCCCTGCCACAAAGTCGCCCCTCAACCGCTACATATCTGCCCTCCGGATCAACCCGCTGGCTCGTCATTTGGAACGGCGTGCCCGCCCTTACCCAAATCAGCATCCCTCTGGCGAATGCTGAGTATGTCGTGCCAAATACCTGACCTCGCCACCTCTTCTGTAAAGCCCCGCACTCTGTCTTGGATAGATGGGTCTCCTGAAGCATTGCTATTTGTACACCCCGCCTCACCAGGTAGTCATGCACCTTATGACGTTTCACCATTGTAAGAAGCCCTCGGACATTCCATGTGATACATTTCAAATTAGGTAACGTCCCCATGGTGGATCACTCTGCATAATGGTACTAGCCAACAAATATCCCCCGCACTGCAGCAGTTGTATATCCCCGTCAAAACACCCCAAACAACACCCCAAACCCCTCTCCCCAGGACAGGACCTAATAACCCAGCTTCAGCCCCGTTCCAAACCACCAACACCCCACACATTAATCTAACCTGTGGTCGTCACCACAGAAGGCCTTAAGGGCCTCGGGAGGTCAATGGAACGCCGATCCGGTCGCGGCGGAGCCCCAACCCCACGCCCGCAGTCCCATAGTACTTGTACATCCCCATACCTCGTAGTCCAACAAATGTCCGGAGAGTCTGTACCAGCAGATACCTCAGGATTGTTCAGCGTTCTCAGGCCTCACTCATTAAACACACCATCTGAAGTTTGCGGAGTGACTGCCGGTCCCTTTGCACTTCCCGTGTCAGAGTCGTCGCCTCCGGATTTCTCCTCCTCCTCCTCCGATTCCGATGCTCCGGGTAACCTCTCCTGTTGCGATCCTGTGATGGTCGCCGTTGCAGCCAGCGCTCCCCTCCTGTCCGCTGCCATTAGTGCCTCCCGTTCAGCCTGTTTGCGCCTGTTCCGGGAGCGGATGCGCTGTGACTTTCTGATCCGTACCGGGATTTGCCTTTCCCTCCTGTTTCTGTGCGCACGATCAGTCCCTGCACGGTACAGTTCAAGCCACGACCAAGCCTCGTCGGGAGTCTGAAAGAAGTGGGTCTTGTCATCAATGATCACTCTCAGTTTCGCAGGGAAGAGCAAGGAGTATTGGATCCCTTCCTCTCTCAGTTCCTTCTTCACTGACAAGAAGGATGCTCTGCTTTTCTGAACTTCCTGAGTGTAATCCGGAAAGACTGTAACGTTGCTATTGTCCACTTGGAAGGGGCCCTGGGATCTTGCCCTCTGTATCAACAGGTCGCGGTCTTTATAATGCAGCAATTTGACCACCATCGGCCGAGGTGGACGGCCCTCCAGGGGTGGTCTGGCTGGTACCCTATGTGCCCTTTCCAGGGAAAAGAATGGAGACAACCCCTCTGGCGCCACCACCGTCCTGAACCAGTTCTCCATGTAGGACACAGCATCCCCTTTTTCAATGTTTTCTGGAAGGCCCACTACCCTCACATTGTTCCTCCGGTTATGACTTTCCGCTTCCTCCGCTCGTCGCTCCAGAGTCGCCAGACGACCGAGGATATCCGTCAATTTATGTTCTGCCGTCACCACCGCCGGTTTCAGTTCCTGGAGCAGTTGTTCATTCGATTTCACTCTATCCGAGAGTTTGGCATGGTCTGCACTCAGTAGTCCCAGTCCCGTGGCTACCTGCGCAATGTCTTGGTGCAGCGAATCCTTTGTTGCAGTGATCGCCTCTAGAATAGAGTCAAAGCGCTGGTGTAGCCGTTGCTCCTGCGTTGATGCGTCCGGCGGGGCATGAGTGCCGCCATCCTGGGCCAGAACGACCGTATCCTCCCGCTCCTGTAGCGCATTCGGGACATCGCCCAGAGCCGCCATCGTGGTCGTAATATGTGGAGCACTCGGGCCGCCACCGAGGCCACACCAGTTCACCGCACTCACAGCGCAGGCCCCTCGGACCCGGATCCCTTCTCCGCGTCACCTAGCCGGGAAGCGCACCGTGTCTGGCAACCTCAATCACAGTCCCACCATGTCCCTGCAGCACTATTGGGCGTCCTTCCGCTCACAGAATAGTCCCGCTAGTGTATGGCCGGGTGTTGCCCGGGGCCTACAGTGTTCAGCACTACCAGGGCAGCAAATCCTCAGTGCCCCACTAGCAAATCGGGCGAGCGCCGTCCAGAGTCGATCACGCCCACCGTCCAAGCCAGCACACCGCAGCCTCCGGGTCCACCGTCTCCGGACTCTTCCCCCGTTCGCCCAGTACCCACGCTGCACGGGCCCTTTGTGGGCAGCGCCTGCCGCTGGTCCCAGGGCACCCAGGACGCCCCCACCAGCTCCAGTCGCTCCTATGGGGGCCCTATGATCAGAGGGACCCAGGTCCAATTCGGTCGCGCGGCAGTTGCGCAGGCCGCCACCCTTCCACAGCACCGCTCACGTGGGCAGCCGCTCTCCCTGCGACTGGCCCCTTGCAGCGCCGCCCGACCGGTCCCTCAGGCAGGAGGCCACCACCAGACGCTTACGCCGCTGCCCAGGAGCAACCCGTTGTCCTCCAAGCCCTCTCGTCAGGGAGCGCAGAAGCGGGGGGGGGAGGGGCGCCGCACTCCCCGAGCCGCGGGGTGCCTACAGTCCCACCGCTCCTCACCGCAGTCAGCCCCGGTCCTGTCCCCGCTCCGCTCACCCCGCCGGGCAGCCTCCGTCGGGTCAGCGCAGAGCACGGACTCAGCTCTCAGTCCCTCCGAGCTCCGCTCGCCGCCATTTTCCCTTTGTCTTCGGACCAGCGGCTCCGGGCTCCGATGTCCGATCCGCACGCTGCAAGCAAGGACCCGCTGGGGTCCAGACTCTCCCCTCCAGTGAAGTTACGCCCTACACAGCAGGAGCGTGCCTCCAAGGGCACCAAAGGGCAGATTTACAGGATAGTTGAAGGGACTCGGCGCGGAGCTGCAAGCTCACAGAGCCATCCCGGTCAGCGCTTAAGCCACGCCTGGATAATAATGTAATATGTCTGATTCCTCTCCCACAGAGAGTTCAGTGTGTGTTTTGTCATGTCTTACTTCTGAGAAGGAAACAGTAGGTTTGGAATGATTGTCGATCTTTAAAGGGTCAATTTATATATTCTAACCAACTACCTCAAAATAGAGACTCTGCAGCTTATCATCCCTTTGATCCTTCTGGTAAAGAGCCTGAGATTCTTGGGTCTAGATTATGCCTATCTTCACATTCCATTCCATCTGACCATCATCATATCTCAGGTTTCCTGTGGGTGATTCTCACTTTATTACATTTTAATCTGAAGTCATCCCCGTTCATGTTCACCAGAGTCTTAGATCTTCTCAGTAAGTAAGTATCTACATAATTGGGACCTCTGTGCATCCAAACCAAGATGTCGGAAGGATCCATGCAGGCTTTGCCAGATTGTCTCAGATTGTGTCATCAAGAGTCTGCAGTTTGTTTGGTGTCTTGTGAGCACGCGAGCCAAGATGGCCACCCGCTAGTTCCTCCCGATGCCTGGTTTATCGATTATATTTTAACATGTGCCAGGCTAGTATAGCTTAATTTCTTTTACTTGTCTGCCTGTCTCTATCACCAGCATTTTGACTGGATCCCGTCGCTGGTAGCTTTTGCTGTCTTTCCGTGTCATGAGTGTCTGCTATGCTGCCCACCGGTCTCTCCTTCACCGTACGACTGCAGTTCCAGTCAGGAGGGCAGAGCTGCTTCCAGGAAAGGGAATGGCTGAGGTCTCGACCACTTCCATAGTTGTTTTTAGCTGCTGCACGTTCTGCTACTGTGTTTTTTTTTTCTTTAATTCCTTTCTCATCCATTTACTTTACTTTCTATGACAGTTTGCTAACAAGGAGGGGAACAATGTCTATGTTCTTGTTATGTTATGTTATCACAACTTGTAAAGTGCAACAGCTGCCACAGCAAAGAGGCGTCCCGGCGCTGACAGCAGAGCAACAGACATGCTCAAAGAGAGCAGAGAGAGCAGGCCTACAGTGCAAGAAAGAGGTGTGTTTTAATTGCCTTCCTAAATCACAGGTAGTTGTTGAGGCCGCATATGTGAGCGGACAGCGAGTTCCAGAGGATAGCCGCCCTGCTACGGAAAGAGCGACCCTCAGCATGAGCCCTCCTTACCCGGGGGACCACCGCAAGGTGTTGCCCCAGGGAACAAAGTTGGCATAGGGGTACGTATGGCACGAGCAGGTTGGCCAGTATGCCGGGGGTGGCATGTTTCAGGGCCTTTAAGGCTATACAGAGAGCCTTAAACTCAATTTGCCTGGCCACAGGCAACCAGTGGAGTCAGCGAATGGCGTCTGTCGTAGAGCACGTTCTGCGCAGACCGAGAAGGCTTCTTGCAAACGCGTTTTGTGCCCTGAGTAGCCTAAGAATTTCTGGCTTATTAGACCCCAAATACAACGAGCAGGCATAGTCCAATCTCGACATTAAAGAGGCCTGAATAATGACCTGCCATGTAGGTGCAAAAAAAAACCAGTAGGGGTCTGAGCCCGCGCAATAGCCCAAAGCAGGTCCCTGCCACCTTTTCTGTTTGTACTTGGAAGCTGAGGGCCGAGTCCATCCATACCCCCAGATTCTTAACTACCTGTTTGGGAGGAGGGGCGCTACCGAGGCTCTCGGGCCACCAGAGTTCACTCCACTGACCATGGACCTTCCCCACCAGCAGCATCTCCGATTTTCTGGCATTCAGCTGGAGACAGTTGGCGGTCTTCCACTCGGCGACTGCTGCAACGTCGCTCTGGAACTTAAAAGCATCCTGCTTAGAGTCGTTCGAGAGCACCACCACCAACTGTATGTCGTCGGCATAGAAGACCATAGTCAGCCCTTTGCTCTTGGATACCGCTGCCAGGGGTTGGACATGAACATTGAATAGCAGTAGACAAACAAACAACTTCTCCTTCTACAGTCAAGGCAAAAATGTTGGCTACTAATGAACCTTCTTTAGCCACATTATTGGAAGTATTACAAGCTGTATGTGCTAATGCAGACAATATTATCTTTGAAGTTAAAAATATTCATAAGGAAATGTCAAGTTTATCTATGAAAGTTTCAGACAACGGAATTGAAATTCAAGATAATAAATCAAAAATTGACAGCCTTATGCCTATCACCCGCCAAGGTTCTTCTGATGAGTACTCTTTTACTTGATTTAGAAAATCATAATAGACAATATAATCTGAGCATTTCCAACCTACCAGAAGATATGGAAGGCATTGACTGTAGACTTAATCTTTCGAACTGACTACATGGCCTTCTGCACTTGGAATTTTCTGAAAAATTTCAAATTGATAAAGCACATAGAATTCCAGCACACCACAATCCGAATCACACTAAACTTCATCAAATGAGCTTTAAGATATTTTGCCATCATCATTTAGTGATGATTCGAAAAGTGGCAACAGATATTCTGTCTCTGCAGGTAAATGGTAACAATATATTTATTCAGAAGGACTTTGCCAAAGCACAGTTAATACTCACATAGAATTTACAGTACTAATTCCAAGACTACGAAGCTCTGTTTTTAAATATGGCCTGTTTGAACCTTCCACTATGAGAATTTGGACAGACGATTTCTCCAAAAGGTTTCAGCGTCTGTGAGACCTTTGTACCTTTTTGGATTACCATTCTCCACTCTCGATGGATGCTAATGAAACTGCTACTTGAATCTGTTGTTTTTGCTACTTCTTTTTGCCTCTTGGCTAGCCTATTTTCCAATTTTATTAATCAGGGCATCATACCCTCTGGCTATTCCTGTGCATGCGAGTGTGAGATTTCACAGATCTGTTAATGTTTTCATGTTGTTTTTTATATGCTTGTCTGTGTCTTTTTTTAGATCTACTTTTTCTCTTTAATTAATATTTCTATTCTTGTATTAATGCCTGTAATTTATGAATATAGATACTGTTAACAGAATTAAAAAAAATGTTTTAAAGTTAAAGGACTAAGACACTGTTAAGCATATGAACATTTGCAGTAAGTAGAAAGCTGATATATGTTTGCTTCAAGAAACTCTCATAGATGATTCAATTGTATTGGTTATAAATAAGAAATGGGTAGGTAACTTTGTTTCTTTCCTCTGCTATTCACAAAAAAGGAGCTGCTATTCGGTTCTCTAGAAAATTTCAGCTCCAAATATTACAAGCATTCTGATACTGAGGGTCAATATCTTATAGTTAAAATCAAAATGTATAACATAATATTACATTTAATTAATGTTTATGGTCCTACAGCAGACGATCCCCAATCTTGGTCCAATTTTACCTTTCAAGTGCTAAAACTAGATAATGTCCCAATTTATTTTTTCAACAATGTGTATAGGGAGTTACCCTTTCTGGCAGGAAAAGGATTGGGTCAACAATCTAACAAAAAGAGGGTTCCTTCTCCTGGGAGTAAATAATGCTTAAGATCCCAACTGGGGGATGATTTGCAATAAAGGAATGGGTTGCAGTGTTACGCTGATTACCAAATTTACAACTCAATATGTATGGACCATAAAGATATCATTAAAACCATGAGGCATACTTGTTAGTTAAAACATTTTCATACATTTATTAGAATAAGTAATCTTAGGTAGTAGTATGTACAAATCATATACACAATTTTATTCACACATTTAAAAAAGGTTATTCAAGGAATAATTAAAAAACATTTAAAACTTCACTAATTTGGTACTTAAACATTACATAATCATATTCATAAAACAAAAAATTGTTACAAGAACGAAATTGTCGACGCGGCGTTTCGGTGCTTTTTTTCTATTCTGCACCTTCTTCAAGGACTCGTTCACAGCTTAATATTTTCGAGAAAACATATCATAATACATATCGTTAGGTCCAGATTTTTTCACAGTTGCACTTAGATTTATATCGCATGTTTAAACTGTTTTCCCTCTATTTGGTAACCCCGAACACTTAGCAACCCCAGATCGTACGTTACTATATTCTCATATCTTTAGCGAGAGTATAGTGGATTATTGTCATCACTAGTCTAGTGTCCATGTCTTGGTTTTATTTTCTTGACATGAATAGGCAAACGATTAGCTTTTCGTGCCACAAAGATTTTTTTATATATTATTGTTATTATTCTAGGCCATTATATTCAGTATTATTCTTTACAGCCCATCGTTGTCTTTAACTTACCCAGGTTTAGTCTTTCCTGGTTTCGTTGTTATAGGTATTTCTGAGCACGTATCCCTCTGCTCATGTTGCTTTCATTCTTTACTACTATAGGAAAGATATGTCTAGTTTTAAATTAGCTCTATTTATTCAGGGAGTTTTGTATTTACGAGGAGCAGTCATGTGTAACTCTACCTTGTTTCTGTGATGTGTTGAAAAACTTTCCTCGGGTTTTGAAGAAAATGGACCAACTTCAATCCTATTGCAAGGATACATTTATATTATAAAGGTGGTCTCTTTGTTAGTAAATTACACACATACCGATTTGTCAGAGATTTATTATTTTTATTTATCGAACATTCTCTCCATCTCTAATCGGTTTTGCTACTTCAAATTAGCCAGGTTAAAAATCATCACAGTTAAGTTATAATTTCTCTAAGGTGAAGATTCACTTTTGTGTTGCATGTGATTGTCCCTCACCCGCATCTCTGGTTTTTCAAAGAGTTATTTAAAAATTATTAAAAAATATTTAAAAAGATATCTTATTCTCAAGCTTACCGATCCTATTTCCTTGATCGTTTTAGTAGTAGGGGGGACGCCTCTGGGAGCTACCTTATGCTATTCCGTCCACCACTTTCACTGCAGGGCAAATGATATTGCTGGTTGGTTTTTAATTTATATATGATTTATTTTTACTAGCCTCACTCTAAGGGCTGATATTAAGTCATGGTTTCCTTACCTCTGTGTAGACAGGAATCTTTTAAGCGGTTAACTCTTGCATGTATTCATCATGGAATCAAGGGTCACTTTCTTTAAGCTTTTTTTTTAAATTAGCTGTTCACTCTAGAGAAAATAATAGAGTATATAATTCACTACTTATTCTATATTAGAGCTAGTTTCTATCTGTAGTTGCTGCTAAAGTTTTTGGTGGAGACACCCTTCTCTTACTTACTTATAGCTGGTAGCTGATCTGCGTGGCGTCCTCCTCGTCCCCAGGTTGGTTTCGAATGACTAGCTCTTAATCTGTGTTTGGTATTTATACTCTCCTTAATTGGTAGATTTTTAACACCTGTTTGGTGTTGTTGATGATTAGAGTGTGCTTAGGGATGGATAGAGCAAACCCGTCGCCATCTTGTAGTGTGTTTTTATTCATGTACTTCACACCCTCAAGTCGTTTGTTGCAGACTTATAGATTCCTGTACTGTTTTTTGTCTATTTCTTAGTGATCCTGTAGAAATGTGTTTTCTAAAGACCTGCTCTTATTATCTGTGTTCGTTATGCCGTAAAAATAACTAAAATTAATTAGGAAGCCTGCTATCATTTCTCATTATCTGTATTTGGACAATTTTTTGTTTATTTTATTAAGCGCCTCTGTTTTAGTAAGCCAGGTTTAGCATCAGTTAATTCTTTACCTGAACACGATGTATTTCGGCCGATTCTAAAAGCGGCCGCCATCTTGAAACGGGGAATAAGTGACGAAAAACATTTATCATATTCTCATCCCTACTCTACAGTGGCTGTTTCTTAGCTACCATTCCCAATGTTTGTATGGCCCATATAGACCTATTCGAATTGGGTTATTTTGTATACACATGTTTTAGTTATCTATAGTTAAATGTGTAAACAATCGCCGTCTATTTTTGGCCGCCATTTTGAAGTGGGAACGAAGGACGAGGGTCAGTCCTTATGTTATCCTACATCCTTAGTGGGGGTTTTTAATATTTATATTACTATACAGAACCCCACAAGATGATCGAGTTGTATTCTGAAATTTTTATTAAACCCCGATTGTGCCTTCAAGTATGTGTCATATTATTGAAATTTATACTCAAAATTTTGTTTTATATATATCTTTACCCCAAATGTCCGATATCTTTAGTTAGTATAAGAAGGGGGTAATACTAAGCGTGGAACCTTAATCTTATTCAAAGCCTATTTAATTATGCCTTCCATGCCCTCAATTTAGAGTGGAGAAGGCTAGTTATCGAGTAAAACTAATTTTAATCTACTATTCCGTTTAGCCACCCCCCCGGTTGGTTCAATGAGAATGAGAATATTCATGGATATCTTCTATTGTGACCTTAACAGAGTTGACGGGCACTCATACATATTATATATTACTGCTCATAAACCTTTTTCTACACCTATTTCCAGTATTTGCTAAATGACTCGTAATCTCACTTCTTATTCAGTGTTTATTATTAAAGGATTCTCTCCCACTCTTCTCTATTATTCAGTCCCGTTTTCTAGGTGTGAAATTTGGACATATAGTACTGTTCCCTCAATTTGCGTTTCCTAGTTAGATCTCCTCCTCTTTTGTTAATATTGATAGCTTCTAAAACACACCATCTCAGATCTTCGATTTTGTGGCTCTTTTCCAACCAGTGTGTTACCAATGGTGCTGTTGTCCTCCTGGTACGGATCGCTGACTTGTGTTCGTTAATTCTGACTCTCACCTCTCTTTGTGTCTAACCTATATATGCCTTCTCACATGGGCATTTGATCATGTATATGACATTTTGAGTTCTGCAGTTAAAGAGAGCTTTGTGACTGTGTGTTATATTTTTATAAATTATATTAGGCCCTGGTGATATTAAAGCACAGTTTGAGCAATTACCGCAGGCAAAATTGCCCGTGGGTGTTGATCCATCTATAGTTCTGATCAAGTTCCTGTTGTTTTTACTTGGATAGGTTTGGACCAAACTATTTCTTACTGTTCTATTCCTTCTGAAGGCAAAAATAGGTTTGGACATGGGTATTTCTCCTGGCTCATTCAACAGTTTCCAATTACTGTTGATGCAATTTTTCAGTTTGTTTGTTATGCATGAGAAGTTGGTCACAAACACAATGGGTTTTACCTCATTTTCCTGTCTGATTTTAGGTTCAAAGAGACTGTCTCTGTTATAATATTTCGCCCGTTTGTAGGCCTTTTTAACCATGGTTTTTGGATACCCTCTCTCTAGAAATTTTTTGAACAGGTTGTCTGCATGTTTGTCATACTCTTTTTTTGAGGTACACTTCCTACGTACTCTTAAGAATTGGCCAAAAGGTATATTATTTTTTTGAAACAGACTCCTTAGCACACGTATATCACAATATAGTTCTATATTGGTGTTGCCACCTCAATTGACACAATTACAATGTGTAGTCCTTGGTAATCCAGGTATTCAATTTTATTCTTGAATGTTGCACGTTCTCCACACAGCCGACACGTGTTTCGTCGTGACCGGGAGTATAACCCAACGACTTTTTCAAGGCTATTTTCAAATCCGTTTTCTTTTATTAGTATGCGGTGATAATTCCAACCCGCATAGGGGTTCTACGGGGGTCTTCTGTTATAATGTCCACTCTATTATGTCCAATGGACTCCACTTCACACTTTGGTTAAGTTTGGCTTTCGCCTCGATAATTTTTTTCTCCGGTGCCCCCGTTCAGGATGAGCGAACACGCTAATCCTGAACGGGGGCACCGGAGAAAAAAATTTATCGAGGCGAAAGCCAAACTTAACCAAAGTGTGAAGTGGAGTCCATTGGACATAATAGAGTGGACATTATAACAGAAGACCCCCGTAGAACCCCTATGCGGGTTGGAATTATCACCGCATACTAATAAAAGAAAACGGATTTGAAAATAGCCTTGAAAAAGTCGTTGGGTTATACTCCCGGTCACGACGAAACACGTGTCGGCTGTGTGGAGAACGTGCAACATTCAAGAATAAAATTGAATACCTGTATTACCAAGGACTACACATTGTAATTGTGTCAATTGAGGTGGCAACACCAATATAGAACTATATTGTGATATACGTGTGCTAAGGAGTCTGTTTCTATTTGAAGCGTAAGCTCGTTATTGGAAGGATTAGGTGGTTCCTTCTACCTTGTAGCACCGTGAAAGATAAACATTTGCATCTGGATAAAACTGTGAGACTGTCTAAGTGGCGCCAGTTAGCCTATACCAAACCACTAAACTGGATAAAACATATTATTTTTTTGGGCCGCTGGGTGGTGGCTATTGAAATGGAGCATGGTGTTACGATCAGAAGGTTTGGTGTATAACTCCACTGCCAAAACACCCTCTACGTTTTTGATTTTAATGTCCAGGAAGTCACATTCCTCATTGCTGTACGAGGAAGTAAATTTCAAATTTTCATCCCCTAGGTTAAGCCAAGTGATGAATTCAATTAGATCTTCTTCATTGCCTTGCCAGATGAAAAAAATATCATCTATAAATCGGGACCATTTTGATATATTCTCATAGAAAGGTGCTAGTGTGTTGAATATATGCTTCTGTTCAAAATCTGCCACGTACAAGCATGCCAGGCTTGGGGCACAGGTGGCTCCCATGCTGGTCCCTTTTGTTTGTCTGTACATGGTTTCTTTGAAAAGAAAGATATTGTTTTTAAGGATCAGTTCCAGGCAATCTATCATAAATGTGGAGTGTTCCGTCAGGTATTCCCCTTCCTTTGTTAACATCTTTTTAATCACTTTGATTGTGTCATTTTGAGGGATGTTTGTATATAGCGCTTCGATGTCAAGCGTGACCAACCACTGTGTTAGGGGATTAAACTCAGTGCCCTCCACTTTACTTATCATGTCGGTGGTGTCTTTTATATAGGCCGGTTGTTCAGTGACTAGTGGTTGGATGAACATATCCACTTATTTGCTAAGGGGTTCAGTCAATGAGTTAAGGCTAGAAACTATCGGTCGCATAGGTGGATCATTGATATCTTTATGAACCTTTGGCAAACCGTAAATTGCTGGGATGGTGGGTGTTTCGTTATTTAGAAAGTCAAATTCTTCTCGGTTGATTACTCCATCCTCCTTGGCGAGGAGGAGTAGGTTTTTAATGAGTTTCCCTAGATCTTGCCATTCTTGCATGTTTGATTTTACATAATGGTTGGGGTTATCAAGAAGAAGGTTCATTCTCCTCTCATAGTCAGATGTTTCTAATACGACTATACTCCCACCTTTATCTCCTTGCTTGATGGTGATTGTATCATCATCTTCCAGATTTTTAAGGGCCTTTTTTTCTCCCACTGTCAAATTGTTCTTTACCCACATTTTTTGATCTAATATCTCCTCTAAACCCCTTGTAATTACTCTTTCAAAGATCTCTACATTTTTGTTCACCATTGAGCTCAAGGGTGTCCAAACAGATTTGGGGCGTAGACCTGATTTGTTATCTGATGGCATTTTATCTTTGCCCTCAAAATATTTGTGGAGTCTGACTTTTCGGATGACATTTTGTAGGTCCCTCTCTACTGCGAATCTATCCGGAGGTCCTGCTATCGCAAAACCCAACCCTTTTTCTAACAGACTGATTTCTTCCTTTTCCATGGTCCTATTTGATAAGTTAATTATTGGCGCTTTAGTGTCCGTATTTAGTCCCAGGTTTTCTGACTCCTGGTCTTCATGTAAGGACGTTGTTGGCCTTGATTGGTCTGATAAAATCCTCTCCCTCTGACTCGTCCCCGTGGGTTCGAGTTTGGATTTTGGCTTTGGTTCCCCTTGCGCCTGTCTAAAAAATTCAGGGTGTCTCTATTTTGTTTTTGTTGGACCTCTCTGTCCTTTTCTGTGTGGTTTGTTGATGTAGACTCGTTCTCTGACTCACTACTGGTGTATGAAGTGTCAGAAAAAGTTACTCCTTTTCTGGCGTTTTGATATTTATTGGGTTGCCTGTTGTTCTTAGCTGACCAATCTTCCCTTGGTCTGTCAAAATAATCTTTTTGCAAGTAACGGTAGACTACCTCTTGTTTATAATAATTAAGGTCTTTCCTGAATTTGTTGCTTTTTTATTTATTAGGTAATCCTTATATCCATCAAGGTCTCTTTGGATTTCCTCCAGTTTTTGTTTGGCATCCTCTACTGAGGTATTGTCCCTAAGTTTCTTTTCCATATTGTCCAGTTCAGCTTTCTCTATAATGAGAGTGGCTTGTGCTGTCTCTATGATTAGTAGCAGCCAATCTCTACTGCACCTATTTGCTATGAAGGTCCAGGTCTCTATGAACTTTTCGTTTTTTACAAACAAGCTAGGCTCGTTTCTGACCTGTAATCCTTTGGGTATCATTCCCTTTTTGCAGTATTGTATTAGGAAATCAGAGTGTAATTCCGTCCTGATTATCTTTTTTTTGGAATTCCAAAGTTCTTTCCACTGTTCTATATCGGAATTTGTTGTGGATATTGTACTTACATTCTTATCCGGATAGTTCACTAATTTATTGAATTGGTCTTCAGAAAAACTAAAGACTTTGAAGTTGTCCATTGTTAATTTGGATCAACCGCGTGATTAATCGCGCCTCACCTTTTTAACTGCAGAACTCAAAATGTCATATACATGATCAAATGCCCATGTGAGAAGGCATATATAGGTGAGACACAAAGAGAGGTGAGAGTCAGAATTAACGAACACAAGTCGGCGATCCATACCAGGAGGACAACAGCACCATTGGTAACACATTGGTTGGAAAAGAGCCACACAATCGAAGATCTGAGATGGTGTGTTTTAGAAGCTATCAATATTAACAAAAGAGGAGGAGATCTAACTAGGAAACGCAAATTGAGGGAACAGTACTATATGTCCAAATTTCACACTTACAAAACGGGACTGAATAATAGAGAAGAGTGGGAGAGAATCCTTTAATAATAAACACTGAATAAGAAGTGAGATTACGAGTCATTTAGCAAATACTGGAAATAGGTGTAGAAAAAGGTTTATGAGCAGTAATATATAATATGTATGAGTGCCCGTCAACTCTGTTAAGGTCACAATAGAAGATATCCATGAATATTCTCATTCTCATTGAACCAACCAGGGGGGTGGCTAAACGGAATAGTAGATTAAAATTAGTTTTACTCGATAACTAGCCTTCTCCACTCTAAATTGAGGGCATGGAAGGCATAATTAAATAGGCTTTGAATAAGATTAAGGTTCCACGCTTAGTATTACCCCCTTCTTATACTAACTAAAGATATCGGACATTTGGGGTAAAGATATATATAAAACAAAATTTTGAGTATAAATTTCAATAATATGACACATACTTGAAGGCACAATCGGGGTTTAATAAAAATTTCAGAATACAACTCGATCATCTTGTGGGGTTCTGAATAGTAATATAAATATTAAAACCCCCCACTAAGGATGTAGGATAACATAAGGACTGACCCTCGTCCTTCGTTCCCACTTCAAAATGGCGGCCGAAAATAGACGGCGATTGTTTACACATTTAACTATAGATAACTAAAACATGTGTATACAAAATAACCCAATTCGAAAAGGTCTTTATGGGCCATACAAACATTGGGAATGGTAGCTAAGAAACAGCCACTGTAGAGTAGGGATGAGAATACGATAAATGTTTTTCGTCACTTATTCCCCGTTTCAAGATGGCGGATGCTTTTAGAATCGGCCGAAATACATCGTGTTCAGGTAAAGAATTAACTGATGCTAAACCTGGCTTACTAAAACAGAGGCGCTTAATAAAATAAACAAAAAATTGTCCAAATACAGATAATGAAAAATGATAGCAGGCTTCCTAATTAATTTTAGTTATTTTTACGGCATAACGAACACGGATAATAAGAGCAGGTCTTTAGAAAACACATTTCAACAGGATCACTAAGAAATAGACAAAAAACAGTACAGGAACCCATAAGTCTGCAACAAACGACTTGAGGGTGTGAAGTACATGAATAAAAACACATTACAAGATGGCGACGGGTTTGCTCTATCCATCCCTAAGCACACTCTAATCATCAACAACACCAAACAGGTGTTAAAAATCTACCAATTAAGGAGAGTATAAATACCAAACACAGATTAAGAGCTAGTCATTCGAAACCAACCTTGGGAGGAGGAGGACGCCACGCAGATCAGCTACCAGCTATAAGTAAGTAAGAGAAGGGTGTCTCCACCAAAAACTTTAGCAGCAACTACAGATAGAAACTAGCTCCAATATAGAATAAGTAGTGAATTCTATACTCTATTATTTTCTCTAGAGTGAACAGCTAATTTTAAAAAAAAGCTTAAAGAAAGTGACCCTTGATTCCATGATGAATACATGCAAGAGTTAACCGCTTAAAAGATTCCTGTCTACACAGAGGTAAGGAAACCATGACTTAATATCAGCCCTTAGAGTGAGGCTAGTAAAAATAAATCATATATAAATTAAAAACCAACCAGCAATATCATTTGCCCTGCAGTGAAAGTGGTGGACGGAATAGCATAAGGTAGCTCCCAGAGGCATCCCCCCTATTACTACAACGATCAAGGAAATAGGATCGGTAAGCTTGAGAATAAGATATCTTTTTAAATATTTTTTTATAATTTTTAAATAACTCTTTGAAAAACCAGAGATGCGGGTGAGGGACAATCACATGCAACACAAAAGTGAATCTTCACCTTAGAGAAATTATAACTTAACTGTGATGATTTTTAACCTGGCTAATTTGAAGTAGCAAAACCGATTAGAGATGGAGAGAATGTTAGATAAATAAAAATAATAAATCTCTGACAAATCGGTATGTGTGTAATTTACTAACTAAGAGACCACTTTTATAATATAAATGTATCCTTGCAATAGGATTGAAGTTGGTCCATTTTCTTCAAAACCCGAGGAAAGTTTTTCAACACATCACAGAAACAAGGTAGAGTTACACATGACTGCTCCTCGTAAATACAACACTCCCTGAATAAATAGAGCTAATTTAAAACTAGACATATCTTTCTTATAGTAGTAAAGAATGAAAGCAACATGAGCAGAGGGATACGTGCTCAGAAATACCTATAACAACGAAACCAGGAAAGACTAAACCTGGGTAAGTTAAAGACAACGATGGGCTGTAAAGAATATTACTGAATATAATGGCCTAGAATAATAACAATAATATATAAAAAAATCTTTGTGGCACGAAAAGCTAATCGTTTGCCTATTCATGTCAAGAAAATAAAACCAAGACATGGACACTAGACTAGTGATGACAATAATCCACTATACTCTCGCTACAGATATGAGAATATAGTAACGTACGATCTGGGGTTGCTAAGTGTTCGGGGTTACCAAATAGAGGGAAAACAGTTTAAACATGCGATATAAATCTAAGTGCAACTGTGAAAAAATCTGGACCTAACGATATGTATTATGATATGTTTTCTAGAAAATATTAAGCTGTGAACGAGTCCTTGAAGAAGGTGCAGAATAGAAAAAAAGCACCGAAACGCCGCGTCGACAATTTCGTTCTTGTAACAATTTTTTGTTTTATGAATATGATTATGTAATGTTTAAGTACCAAATTAGTGAAGTTTTAAATGTTTTTTAATTATTCCTTGAATAACCTTTTTTAAATGTGTGAATAAAATTGTGTATATGATTTGTACATACTACTACCTAAGATTACTTATTCTAATAAATGTATGAAAATGTTTTAACTAACAAGTATGCCTCATGGTTTTAATGAAATCTTTATGGTCCATACATATTGAGTTGTAAATTTGGTAATCAGCGTAACACTGCAACCCATTCCTTTATTGCAAATCATCCCCCAGTTGGGATCTTAAGCATTATTTACTTCCAGGAGAAGGAATCCAATTTATTTTTTGTTAATATATTTTTATTGACAATTTAACATTTATAATATTTCAGTGAGCATGGTCCCAGGTACATAAGAAATAAAAGTACAACCTTTTCAAAAAGTGTCAGTCATCAATTACTACAGAGTTAGGGGAATGAAGCCATCTACAAGATGACATTATTTATGTGATGCCTCATGCTGACAAGGAGCCCCATAGTATGTACAAAGTAATTACCTCCCCAACCTTCGTCTAGCCATACTTGTAAGGGGAGTTACCCTCACGATTAGAAATCTATACAGGAAAGCCATTTATTAAACTACAAACGATGCAAACTTTAACAACTGGTGCCGGGGGTGTATGAGCATGTGAATCGAGAATTGATCAGAGTGAGATGGGTGTGGGCGAGGGGGTCCCTATAGCCAGTCCTAATCATGTGGATGAGGCCGTGTTCCACAACCATCAATGAGGAATAGTGCAGTCTGAAGGGCGAGCATACCCTATTGCTCATCAATGGTTTTTTAGGGTATGTTAATCTTTCCCCCCCCACTAATTCTTCATCCTCCAGAGCATCAATGTTCCCAGACGAGCCTTACTCTGGATGTTTCCAGGTGTTGAGGACCTCCGCCCACCGTCCCGCTATGTGGTGCTGCCGTAGTCTACAAGATTCTTCTCTAGTCAGGGCTCTCCCCTCAGCACCAGACCATTGTGTTACATCTTGCACCCAAGTCCCCACTGCAGGACCGACTCCAGACATCCAGACCACATCAGTCCTCCTTTTGGCCAATACCAGAGCCAGGTTTATGAACCTATTTCCCACTTTTCTTTTGGGGGGTCTTGAAAAAAGTTCCAACAGGCAAACCTCTACAGTAATGTCAAGGGGGATGAGTCAAGGGCATGCCCCAGTGCGGAATCAAGGTAATTTTCCTAATATTGTTGGAGGAGACTTTAATCTGATATGTGATCCTCTGTTAGACAGAACATCCTCAATTGCATATCGTCCTCCCAAAGCGTTTCATGCACTTAAAAAGTTTTTCAAGACTGCCAAACATGTAGATATTTGAGACTTGCATCGCCCAGCTGATAAAAGTGTCACTTTTTTTTTCTAATCCTCATAATTCTTATTCCCAAACTGATAATTTATTAACCTTTCATAATTTAATAAATTCAATTTCAGACCCTATCATTCCGAATATTGATTTTTCTGACTTTTTTTTTTTACCAAGTTTTATATAGCGCTTTATTACCGGTCAAGTTTATTGGCGCTGGGTAACAGAAACTCATTTAGTTGGGTATAGATCTCAACTCAGGGGGAAGGGATTTCTAGATGTGATAGGCAAGAACAGAAAATCTTGAACTTCCCAATCTCTTCTTTTTAAATGAGGGGTTTGGGAGGAGGTTCTTATGAGAGGACCTTAAGTTGGCATACAGGGCATATTTTCTAATTCTTGATGATATGAAAGCAAGACTTTTGTCATGAAAAGCTTTAATAGCGATTCAGCCAGTTATAAAAATAGAACGCTGTTCCACCGAAAGCTAGTGAAGCTTTCTCAAAAAGGGAGTGGTATGGCAGTGCCTTGGCTGTTGAAAAGTAAGCCTGGCAGCCTGGTTTTGTACAATTGAAGTCTATGGTTCAGGTCTTTAGGGAGGACAAGATATAGAGTTGGCATATCTAATCTAGAAATGACTAAAGCCAATATGACCTGAACCAAGGCATCAGATGTAATAAATTTGCCAATCTTCGTGTTTTTTTGCAGTTGTACAAAACAAGGGGACACGACTGCTTCAAGTCAGGTTTCAGCAATAGATTATTACCGATGAAGACTCCAGCATTCTTCACTGAGTTTTTTGGCATGGGGGAGTACTCATCCCAAAGAATTCTATAGATCGACCTTTTTGTGAGTAATGACAATCTTTGTTTTATCAGAGTTGAGTTTAAGGTGATTACCATAAATCCAATCTCAGATGTACAGCATGTTATTTTTGGAAGGTTTCCATAGATTCTGGGGACTGGTCATGGGTAAACAACCACTGCAGATCATCCACATAATTGTAAACTCTGACTTGCATCTCTTTTAAGGAGCGAACCAGCAGACGAATATACAGATTAAAAAGATGGGGGGATAAAGAAAATCCATGAGGTATTCCACCGATTAAACAGACCTTGTGGGAATTGAAAGGGGATCGCCGCACAGAGTGCGAGCGGTCCTTTAAAAAAGAAGCAACCCAGGCTAAGGCTAAGTTCTGTAGGCCTGCGACTACGTGGTCATTTCTTTAATGGTACAACTAGATTGCACTCAAAATTCCCAACATAGATGGCGTATGAATGTTAACGTTGCTCTTAATGACAATAATAAGCCTAAATGTTATCTACGATTAATGACTATTTTTTATTTAATCCAGAAGGCTCTATTTCATATGTCAATTGTTGAGATGTCATTAAAGTCTACATCAGAGGTGTAACTATATCTACAATGGCACATGACAATAAATCATTGTGATCTAAACCCAGCTCGATCCCTGTTCTTACAGGGTTCTCCAACTGCTGCTCCTTCCTTCTACCCTGAGAGTCGCCAAGACTTGGAAAAATAAACAAAGTTACTGTGTTAGAAAAGGGGCGGGGCTGACCCAGGACACAACGCCACAAACATTGAGGAGAAACGTTCGTTTCCAGGCCAAAGGGGGATGAGTCAGGACCTCAAAAGGGAGGACAGACCATGGAAAAGCCTACTACTATCACGAAAGCGGGACGGCGAACGCCACGGAGAGGAACTACCACAAGCAGAGTGTTGAGTCCACCCCGGGACATGATGGAGAGGAAGGGACCGTGACCTACACCTTGAGAGAAGATGGAGAGAATTCCAGTGACACAAATACAGCTGAGGACGGCCCGAAACCTGGAGCAAAGAGTGGTGGACAGGAAAAGTGCAGGAGCCTAACACAACTCAGGAGAGTTGTGGCTCTGCGGTGAGAGGTCAGGATGAGGGATGAAAACGGGGCCTGATCAAACCAGGAGGGGGTGGTTCAATTTGGGGGGGCTTTGTGGTTTCTTTACGGCATTATTAGCCCCATAGTCACACAAATGTATATTTTAGCACACCCGACCAGAATCCAAGAGACAAACAGCCATGGTTGGTCTAATTCACTGTGAGAGGGCAAAGTAGGGTAATAATATCCAACATACCTATCCTTTTTCGGTTCCTTTGGGATAACCCAGCAGGCGGCCTGGGTAAAGAAACACATCCTCCCAACCTTATTTACAGATCCTTCTGGTGAAGGAATAAGCCAATCGCTCATCTTACCTTTTACCTACTGCAACATGCTACTGTCTTTCCCTAGGCGAGCTTGTGGTAGCAACCATCTTGAATAAACTAATGTGGAGAAAGGAATACAGCATTACCACCATCTGTCATGGCAGGAGGAACACTCTCACCCAGCCACGCTATCCTCGCATCAGAATCATCCATTTAACGCCCATCTTGTTTCTACATAAAATTTCACTAAAAAGCTGTCACACATAAATTAGGCCTGGGCGTAGTTTGCAGAGTTTTGCTACAGAGAACTCCACGAAGTTACCAAAAAACTCTGAGAAGTTTCACGTGTGGCAGAGTGCAATGCGAACTGCAGTTTGTGCTGGTATTCCTGCAGCTCAGATAGATATTCTACCCGAGTGCCAGCTTGCGCTCGGGTAGAATTTCTACCCGAGTGGCAGGAGTAAAACTCAAATCAATGCTATTCATGATCCCAATGCAAAAAATGCTCTCACCCATACAGACATTATTAGCGAAATTTTAGAATAATATTATACCCTATGCAGTAATCCTTCTGTCGCAATCAGTACAATATAAACTGGGCATTTCAGTTTCTTTAGAAGCGATTGAATCATCCATTAAATCTCTGAAAACACAAAAAGCTCTTAGTCCAGATGGTATTCCAGTAGATTTTTTAAAGAGTTTTCTCCTTACTTTTTATTTCATCTACTTCAATTATTTACCCACTTTGTTATTTCGGGGACTACTACTGGCTCCTTCATTAAGGCTTTGATTATTGTTCTCTTAAACCTTACAAACATCTTACCAAAGTTTCAAATGTTCATCGTATATCTTTAATGAATCTAAACTGTAAGCTTTGTGCAAAAATTCTAGCTACCAGATTTTCTTCTATTCTCGATAATGCTATTCATGTACACCTAAACGGTTTCATGAGGAACAGATTCTCTGTTAAAAGCACTAGATTGTTATTCCATGCTATTGAAGCTAGTTTATCTTTTTCACTCCCCTCCAGACTCCTGGCACTTGATGCTGACAAAAGCTTTTGATAAAGTCCTGTGGCAATATTTACTTCGTACTCTAACTGCATCCAACTGGGGCAGTTCATTTATTCATATGATAGCAGCACATTATTCAGTTCCTTCTGCCAGACTATACATTAATGGAAAATTTTCATTTACTTTTCAAATTGTTAGGGGCACTAGACAAGGATGTCCCTTTGCACTGTTGCTATTTTTACTCGCGGTTGAACTGTTACTTTCAGCAATCAGGAAACCCTCTGAAATCCAAGGCCTTACTATTACCAACATCACCATTAAAACCTCAGTTTAAGCAGATGATGTTCTTTTGTATTTTAGTAATTCTGATTCCTCCTCTACTCAATTCCATACAAACATGCTCACTTGTTTAGGATACACATTAAACAATATTAAAACAGATTTTTCCCTTTGAATATTCACTGTACCACAGTATGTTTACCAAAAATGATATAAATGCCTAAATATTTAGGCATTTTTTCCTCTCACCCTATTACAGATACATTACACAGTTTGCCTTTTGGGGGGGGATTGAATCTATCAAGATGGTTATTGCACCATTAATTTTGTACTTTTTATCACCGCAACTAACTCAATTACCTCTTAAATTGTATAAAAATATTAATAAACATATCCAGATTTATTTGAAATAAAACGACACCTTGTTTAAGCAATAAAAAATTAAAACTTGCAAAGATTAACAGGAGTTTTGGCTTGGCCAAATATTCTTAAATGTCATAAGCCTTTGTTTTAAAACAAGTTATTTTTGGTTTAGTCATACGGCTTCTTAATAACAAGGATCGGTCTCACCCTTTCCATTACCTAAGGTATAAGCGATCGCCAATTCTAATACCTTACTAAAATCACCTGCCATTCTTAGATCCACAAAATGTATTTAAAAAGATTTCGATTTTTTTTTATCTCCTATTTCAAATCCCTTGAAACTGTTGTTATGAGAGAACCCATTAATGAAGCTAAATTGTACCACAACATTTTGGCTGCCTTGGATTAAAGCATGTATTTTTTACTTAAAAGATATCTATCTTAATAACTCATTGTTAACTTTTGCTGAATTACAACAATTTCTTTTAGCTGCCTCTCATAGTTATAAATATGAGATTTTGTGTAATTAAATTCTTAATTCTTTCCCCAGTAAATTGTCTGAGATGCTTACCTCCAATTTAGAAATGTACATTCAAACATTGGCTACATCCCTGCATGCTGTTTAAACATTTTAGATAATATACATTTTCTTTCTAATTTTTGGAACAATGAGCTCGCCATATCTGTCTCCTTGGATACATGGAGGAAATATGGATAATTCATATTTCTGGTTAGCTTCCTGTCACTTTATACCAAACTAGCACATTTATCTTGTTTAATTGTTTATGGACTCCTCTAAAATGATATGCCTCAAAGCTTTTAGATTCCCCAAATTGTTAACATTGTAAGTTGAATCCCGGCTTTTTAAGACATGTTTCGTATGCTTGCCCTATTGCTTCAAATTTTTATAAAGAGGTCTGTGATATTATTAAGAAAATATTCAACATTTCTGGTAATCTTTCTTATGACATGCTGATTTGTACATCTATTCCATTATCCACTACTATGTCACATTTACATAAAAAAATTATTGTATTTGTTGATGTCTGCTGCTTTTATATCAATTGACACAAATTGGAAACATGATGGTGGTTTTGGATAATTTTTACTAGATAAGAGGCTAATTTAACTCTTACAGGTGTTGTTTATAAGACTTCAAATTTTGGAAATCGATTGATCATATTGCATTATATTGATAAGATAGGCTATTAATAATGTATAGGTCAAGGTTTCAAATATTTTAACATGTTTCCTCAGTAGATTAGTAGCTCGACTTTTTTTATTTATATTTAAGTTTATCCTTTTTCTTTCTTTTTTTCTTTGATTTATAGTACCTTATGTATTACCATTCTACAGGTACATTTCTCATAACATTCTGTATTTCAATGGTGTGAATACACCTGTGTTAATTTTCTGTGCTTTTTTTAATGGCCATCTCTTCTTACCATAACATTTAATAAACTATTTTGAACATAAAAAAAGAGTTGGCAGTTTGTTACACCAACACATCTTTCTCATAATCCTACCAAAGCCCCATTTGATCTCTTCTCAAGACCTATAAATCATCAGGGCCATATTTGGACTGATTTGGTAATGTATTCCTTCAACAGGATTATCCAATGAAGGTGTGCTATCACCGATAGCCTCTGCTTCAGGCAGAGAGGTACAGTCTCGAAAACGGTTGCTAGTTCAGAGAGGCATGGTGGGTGTTCTGTTGTTGTTTTCACATGGTCAGAGGTTGGTTGTTTTTGGGATGTTTCTTAATTCTGTATTTTCTTTCAAGACAGTCACAATTTTTGGTATTTCTTTGGCACAAATTCATTTGGCTGGAAATTCACCAGTATATTGACAACAAAATATCTAAGAGTAAATACTGAGGATCAAAATATCATGAAGTTAAGTGCATATAGGTATTTACAGATGTAATATTCTTAACTCCCACATCTATGTACAATCTTTCAATTATTTCCATGTGGAGTTAAAAATAGTAAATCTATAATTCCCTATATGCACTTAACTTCATGATGTTTTGGTCTATTTAATTTAATTTATGCCTCATTTTTTTAACCTCACAGTATTATTGTCCTCTGTATTCTGACATACAACCCTCCTGGGCCTATTATCTTATCCCATTTCTTCAAGGATGCTCAGCGATTCAGTGGTGGCTGACCCTAAAGAATGTCTTGAGGGGTGCACCTTTGGTCCTTACGTGAGTGTGTCATCCTCACCACTATTGAAATGAAGTAACTACCATAGTTCTCACCTTCAAACGTTTCAGGTATTTGTGGTCAATCAATGATACTTTAAATCAAAAACATTGGTTTACGAGGCCTACGGCAATTTTCAGGGAGCGACCTGATCTTCATCACTGTCTGCATTTCTGCAATAGTAGTCCAAATCTGTTTATAGGCAGTCACACCTTTTCTCTTTGACAGCTGTGCACGTCAAGGGAGTGGACAATATTGTAATGTAATTCTTAAAGTAAGTCTTTCCTTTATCCCACATTTTTTCACGTTCTCAGGAGACCTGTACAGCTGCATGAGATGCTTTGCAATTCCCTACATGAAACTCTTTTCTTCGAAAGCCAATGGTTTGCTATTTCTATTTTGGACAACATTCTTTCAGCTTGGTGCACGGGGAGTGGATGTCCTTCTCTATTCTTGGACCACAAATTTCCTTTATGTCTTGCTCTTTTTCATTACTTTCTAGGTTACTGAGAGAGAAGGTGGACATCATTCTGAGCGTTTTCTTTTTGGAAGAGATAGTTTGATTTCCTTTGTTTCATCAGCTAGTGTTTGCCAGGGAGTACATTCTCACAGTTTGTCCCAGTCCCCTCATTTTCCACTTTTTCTGCCAGCAGCTTAAACTTGAGGACTCTAGCATTTAGGCTTGTTCAATAAATTGACATTAACATTTCTGTCCTCCCAACATCATGCCACTTTTATTTCTTGTATATCATTCCTATATATCATTAATGTTCCATTGAACCTGTTTCAGTTCTTGGTGTAACCCTATGTTGGGCCTGAACTTGTGATTATTCACCAGTTTTGATTGTTCAGTTTGCACGGTCTTGGGTCTTCCTCTTTAATTTGGGTTCAATGTGCGGCCATTCACCTTACTTGAACCTTGGAGTGAAAGCCTCAGAGGACAGAATGTTGAAGAGGTTCTCTTATACTGGTTCTGGCCTAAAATCTACCTCTCCGATGTGCATGGTCCGCCCTTTGAATCTTCGGATTCCTGTTCTCTGCTACTTCTTTTATTCAAAGTATTTTTCTAGTGCCCATCACTGAAGCTTGTCACATGGACTAGCTGAGTTCTCTGGGTCATAGAGCCCCCAACTGAGAATTTTTCTGGATCTATTCATTCTCTATCATGGACCCGCTTGACACCATCTCCATCTGCTCTTAGTTATTGGTTGAAGTCAGTTATATCCATGGCCTATTATCTTTCTTCTTGCACAGGGTTAATAGGGAAAACTTTGGTTCCTCTGTTCAGGGTTAATAAGGAGAACTTTGATTCCTGCGTCCTGGGATTACCGGTGAGTAATCAATTCATTCACCTCTCTGGGTTACAAACGGGTTGCATCGTCCTTGACTGGTGAGTCCTTCATCTGTATCCAAGATTTGGTGGCTGCTTTCCTACAATTGAGCACAGCCGCTTGTTATGGCTATCACAGTCTGCAGCAATGCTACTTGGTCCTACTGCACCATATTCCCTACCAGAGGGTCATTGAATATTTGAGACCTCATAAACCATTCCCAGCACACCTCCCACCTTAAAAATAAACAGTTACAGGAACAAGTAGAAGCCACTTGTCACTGGCCAACTTAGGGGACGGACGCCACATAAGTGAAAGCCTTTGCTTCAGTTCAGTGGTGGCTGGCAGGGAACGGAGTTGGAGAAGAGGGAGGAAGTGATTTGAAAAAAATAATAATAACAGAACGTCCGTCTTCTATCCGTTGTATTGCCGCTCTTCCTGGCGAGGTCCGAACCAGGAAGCACCAGGGTTTCCCATAGCCAACCAAAGCACTGCATTGTAGCGTTGTGATTGGTCTGAGCACCATGGTTTGGCGCTCAGACTGGAGCAGGAAGCCTGTGCATGTTCCACACCAGGCTGTGCATTACAGCCTGGTGGAGAAGATACAAAGTGAGCATGACTCTTTGGCCGTCCCATGACGGCCTGCTAAACAGTCATGCCCACTTGGAGGGTGCAAACCACTCTTCCCCCTGTGACCCCAGCCATGCCCCAACCCAGCACCGTAGCAAAGAAAAATAACATGATAATAACAAAGTTACTATCATTTTATTTTTCTGCATTACGAGCAGTGGGGCGACGCTCCTCCGCCTTGGTGCAGGAGCCGATCCTGCAAGTTCAGCTGGAGCATGCTCAGAGCAAACTTCAAGCAAAGGTCTGGCTGGGCAACACATCACAGGAGAGCTCTTGAAAGCCATATTTCCTGGGAACCTGCAGTATTTGACATCGATTTATTTCAGCTCTCTCGGTTAGTCCCAAATCAATCATTTGCACAGTCCTGCCAGTCCGGTCTCAAGTATAGGGGACGCAATTAGCTTGCATGGTAGGCAGCAGAAGCTTGGAACGAAGGAGAAATAAAATCCTGCGGGATCTGCCAAAATCCAAACTACCAAGAGGTTTTTTCATTCTATCAATCACCGTCTAGCGTGACGAAAGAAGTGCAGGCTGACACTGGTGTGATGTTTGACACTTTTTGTTCGAAAATGTTTTGAAGTATTCACTGGCGCCACAGAGGAGATTGGCTATAACATTATTACAAGGCGTAAGTGGGCATGGTTGGATTGGGATAGAAAATAGACTCAGGCACCTTAATAAATAAGTGGCTGACATTTGCAGATTGCACCTTTTCGCAAAACACTGCTTCAGTGTTTTAAGTATTGGAAAAAGAAGGAGGGTGTTCTCTTAAAGAGGCATACTCTCTTAAATTCACTGAGATTTTTTAAAAATACAAATGTTTCCAGGACTCTTTGTGCATGGATTAGTTCACAATGGAGAACCACACTTGAATATAAGTGAGGCCACTTCTGCTCAGGCCCCTTTCCCCTGTTCAACACAATAATTAATGAATGCATTCCAATTAATGCTCAATACATTCATGGGCTGGCCCAGCGAGTGAATGGGAATGACACCTCTGCCCTTTGGTTAAAGTAAGGTAATAGAGTACCATCTCCCTCCAGAAAGACTGCTCAGACCTCCCCTGGACCAATGCCAGCATCAGAACAGCACAGGTACAGCCTAAATCTGCCAAGATTCTGGCCAGAAGAGGGGACCACAGCTGCATCTCCGATACCAGCTCATTGCCCAAGTGCCCACCTTACCAATCTGACCCTGAGGGGCAGCCAAAGAGTGCCTTTGAAGGCAAATAGGGCAGGTGCAGAGTCATGGACGCGAGCCATCGCTGAACCTCTAAATGAGAAAGGAGTGTGAGAAAAGGGCTGCGGGGAAAACCATTTGTTTGGACAAATTTCCTGTTTTTACTCATCAATAAGAGTGGCCTCTTAATCTGTAGTCATCTGCAGATTTCACTAGATTAAAGTTGAAACAAGTTTCCCAGGTCCATGCACGATGCTCCGCTCCAGTCCTGATTTTTCCTTTCAACTTTGTCACTTCTAGTCTAACTTATTCGATTACACACAGGACTACAAGTTCCATAATTCAAAGAAAAAGAACCCTGGACTGGTAGAGGACAATATGCATGAACTTGGGAAATGTGGCAGCTATGGGATTGTTGGAATGTTACAGTCATACATGTCTAGCAATGAAATTCAGCACTTACATCTCTCTAGTACCAGGGTAATGTATTCAACATGAATACTATGATTGCTACTGATATTTTTGTCCATATTTACAAGCCCAATAAGGCACCCTTTCATGATATACGTGAAAGGGGAGGGCAATGGGTAGCGTAAATAATGGGGCAGCGCCAAAATTAAGACCAGGGTAAACCTGGTCTTACCCAGGCGAATATTTTATTTCTCCTCGTTTTTGTGTTTCCGTGTGTGCTGCATTGTACAGCTCACATGGAATGAGAAAAACGCCTTTGATTGTTTATGTGCAGGAAGGTGTCCATTTTCAATGATTTGTTTATGTGCAGGAAGGTATCCCTTCCTGTACATAAACGATAATTGATCAAAATTACGACTTGCAACTTCTATGTGTGTTGCATTAAGCAGCACACATAGAAGTTTCAAACTGCCATTTCAGATTGTTTATGTGCAGGAAGGGCCACCTTCCTGCACATAAACAATCACTCCCCCTCAACGCAGGCACCCTTGCACTATTGTGTTGGTGCTAGGCAGCTAAATTCTGGATTGTCACCAAGCAGTTCTTTAGGGGAAGTCCTGAGTTGGAAGCCACATGATCGAACATAAAGAGGATCTGGGTGTCATAAGCATAGAACAGGACATGGAATCTGAAGCTCTGAACCAGGTATTCTAGAGGTTGAACATATAGATATTAAAGAGGGAGAGGAGAGTCTGGACCCTTCAGGAATTCTACAATTCAGAGTCATTCTTTACAGTGATTTGGAAGTAAGGTAACAGTCTGCCTGGACCACTATAAGAGGCAACCTTGCTTACAGACCCCCCGGGACCCAGGCCACCGTTCTGCACGGCCATCTCCAACCTCATCGCACTTTTTGCCATAGACTCCCACCAATACGTCTTGCTCAGGGATCTCAATTGCCACATTGACAACACCAACAATGCCAACTCTACCTCCCTACCTGAGAACCTCCACAACATTGGCTCACCCAACTAGTCACAAACCCACGCACAAAGCAGGACACACAATCGATACTGTCTTCACCTCCAGCGACAGAATCAAATTCACCCACATCACAGAACTCACCTGGACCTACCATGCCATCGTTCACTTTACCATCTCAGACGCCGTGCATACCATCACCAAGCACCACTACAATACTCACCGCAGCTGGGGCAAAGCATCCGAGATTCAATATAATCAAGGACTCAGCACCACACAATCTGAAACTCCAGCAGACCTCGACCAGGCCGTCCAGAACTTCTCCACCTGGATCATCAAATGGGCGAGAAAGTAACCCGACTGAAACCAGCGAAAACCAACAAAACCTCAAAACAAGCCAGCTGGTACACCCCAGGCCTCAAAACCACCAAGCACAACTGTCACCAACTCGAGAAGTGATGGCCCTTCGCCAATGACCACTCTGACAGAGCATCCCACAAAGCTGCCCTGAGAAAATTCCAACTGTGCATCAAGGAGGCCAAGAGAGCAACCTTCACTGACCACATCAACACCACGGCAGCCATGTGAGGAAACTCTTCAAGTTACCCTAGAGACCTCGAAAAAAACTGACCGATCTCCCTGCTCCCATACCAGTCAAAGTACTTGGTAAGCCATCACCAAATACTGGGAACTAAACCACCTAGTCAATTCCTCACAATTAGGATTCTGTGCCAACCACAGCACCCAGACCGTGCTGACTGCTGCCATGGACAACATCAGAAATCTCCTCCACTGAAGAGAAAT
Organism: Lissotriton helveticus; assembly: GCF_964261635.1. NCBI lineage: Eukaryota > Metazoa > Chordata > Amphibia > Caudata > Salamandridae > Lissotriton > Lissotriton helveticus. The sequence goes on along the minus strand of NC_136061.1, from coordinate 839,999,651 downwards.
TATGTCCCTGATCATCCGGTATCTCTTTGCTGCCTTAGAAACCATCTCCCACCACACCCTCATCAACAAACTCCACAGACCCGGCATACAGCAACATGCCCTCAAGTGGATTGCTTCCTTCCTTTCAGGATGCACACAGAGCGTCCAGCTGCCTCCCTTTACCTTCACACCCAAGGACATCATATGCGGTGTACCTCAAGCATCATGCCTCAGCCCTACCCTGTTCAATAGCTACACGACCCCCTTCACAGACGTCGTCAGAACCAATAGTTTCAACATAATCTCCTACGCTGATGACACTCAACTTATCCTCTCACTCACCAAAGACCCCTCTAATGCCAAAATCAATTTCTGCAACACATTGACCAACGTAGCCAATTAGATGAAAGATAGCTGCCTCAAACTCAACTCTGACAAGACAGAAATACTGTTCTTCAGGTCCTTCTGAACAACTGTTTTACCTCCGGCATCGTTCCGGCCCCCTTCAAGACTACTACTATTCTTCCCATATTAAAAAAAACAGGAGCCGACCCTTCTCTCCCTGCTAACTACCGCCCCATTTCCCTCCTCCCTTATCTGGGTAAAGTAGCAGAGTCCCACGTCACCCAGGCACTTAGCTCCTTTATAGAGAGCAGCAACTATCTTGCACCCTGCCAGGCGGGCTTCCGCCCCCGTCACTCCACTGAGAAGGTGGTCATTTCAGTCATGGACCAGCTCAGGGAGGGACTCGACACCAACATCCCCCAGGCCCTGGTCCTCCTCGATCTGACCGCCGCCTTTGACACGGTGGACCACTCCATCCTCTTATCCCGTGTCAGGGCGGCGGGCATAGGGGACCAGGCTCCTACCTGGATTGGATCCTTCCTGGAGGGGCGCACCCAGGCGGTACACCTTGCCGAATTTTCGGCCCCACCGAGCAGGGTGAAATGCGGTGTTCCCCAGGGCTCTTCTCTCTCCCCTCTTTTGTTTAATCTTTATATTTTTCCTCTCGTTTTTGCACTTCAACAAATGGAGGTCATAGTTTACAATTATGCTGACGACCTCCAACTCATTTTTAATTTTTCCGACCCCTCTTTAGGAGCCTCCCGCTTCCAGTCTGTCCTGCTGTTTATCCGGGCTTGGATGAATGCAAACCATCTCAAACTCAACCCGGATAAAACAGAGCTGATTCTGACTGGAGGCGGCAGCAATCCCTGGTCACCTTCCTTTTGGCCCTCTTCCCTCGGTCCCCCTCCCACTCCTTCCCACTCTGTTAAGACCCTTGGAATCATGCTTAACCACCATCTGACACTTCACACTCACATTAGCATTATTGTTTCTTCTTGCTTTTTCACCTTATGTATCATCAGGAAAGTGTCCCGGTTTTTCTCTTCCTCAGCACTCAAGCTGATTGTGATGGCCATGGTCTTATCAAAGATCGACTACGGGAACATCATTTTCAATGATGTTCCCGCCTATGCACTCCAACGTCTTCAGACGGTGCAGAACCAGGCGGTTCGCCTGGTGCATGGCCTACCGAAATATCACCACTCTTCCCCCCTCCTCATCAACCTTCACTGGCTACCAATCAAACAAAGAGCCCTTTTCAAACTTGGCTGTCTTACTTTCCAAGCCCGGGCAGGTACTGCCCCTGCGTTCATCAATTCCGCCATCATCAACTATTGCCCCGCTAGAGACCTACGTTCCGCGGCCAAATCTCCGTTAGTCATTCCCCGGTTCAAGAAAAAACGCTCCGGAGGTCAGAAATTTTCAGTACTTGCACCTACCTTTTGGAACTCCCTTCCCCTTCCCCTCAGATCCTCCCCTTCCTACTTGGAGTTTCGTAAAGCTCTAAAAACCGTCCTATTCCAGCAAGCTTTCAGTCCATAGTCCCTGATGTCCTCTTCAGTCTTGAAATCCAATAGCGCCAAGAAACTGCTCAGTGAATGCGCGCTCTATAAATAACTAGAAATTCAAATTCGAAAAACATGTCCGCATTGGACTACAGCTGGTGGCCAGCAGAACTCAGACCCACACTCACATCAACAGACCATGTACACAACCTTGATATCATCCTCGACAGCCACATGACCTTGAAATGACAAGTCAACGCAGTCGCTTCCTCTCACTTACACACCCTTCACATGCTCCACAGAATCTTCACATGGATCACAATCAACACCACAAAAACCATCTTACAGGCCCTTGTCACCAGAAGCCTTGACTATGGAAATGCTCTCTACCCCGGAATTTCTACCCAGCTTCTCCAAAGACTCCAGACCACACAAAGGACCGCAGCCAGACTCAGCCTGCACATTCCCAAATGGAACTGCATCACCCCACACCTCCAAAACCTCCACTGGCTCCCCATTCATAAGGGATGGCAGTTTAAGATTCTCACACAAGCATAAAAAGCCCTACACAACCAAGGACCATCCTACATCAACCATCGACTGACTTCCACCTGCCCGAAAATCCCATGTGCTCCGCCTAGCTCACCCTCGCACACACACCCTGCATCCTCCACAGCTGCAGCAGGGGCTGCTCCTTCTTCTATGTCATGGCCAAGACATAAACAACCTGCTTCTCTACCTCCAAACAGCACCCTCCCTGGTGGACTTCCGAAAAAAACTCAAGACTTGGCTTTTTGACTGAGATTCAGCACACCCAGCTCCCAGATATCCTGAGGGGTGACAGTGCTGTGCGTTTACAAATGTTGTTTGATTGATTGATTGAAATAAATGAAATGACCAGTCTTCATTGCATAGCACTGATATCATGATGCTAATCTTTTTTGAAGGGGATGACAAAGAGAGAGCGATTGACCATGTCAAAGGCTGCAGACAGATCAAGCAACAATGGGCATTATATAATAAATTAAGTGCTGCTACCAAAGTGATCTCACTACTGTGACCTGCGTGAAATCCTGTCTGTGAGTGGTTGAGAAATCTGGTACTTTTCAGTCTCCGTGTGAGCTGATTGGCTAGGAGTTGTTCCATGATTTCAGCAAAGGCAGGAAGAAATATGCTAGGTCTATAGCTTTAAAGTCGTTTGGATTGATACCTACTTTTTCAAGCAATGTAGTTGAAATACCTTCTTATTTATTTATTTATTTTTTATGCGTTTTTATATAGCGCGGACTTTACCTGAAGGTGTCAGAGTGCTTCACAATAGGAACAGTACTGATGCATGAGGAGAAAATTACAAGTGAACAAATTACAAAAGCAAACGTTAGGTTACATGAGGCAACAGTGACAATCGTGAGCAAACAAATTCAAGAGGTAGCAAACGGTACATTACAGGAGGAGAAAGGGACATGTGTGCAGGTTACGCAAGTGTACAAAGTACAAGTAGAGGTACAGTACTGCAATAAATGGCAGACACTCAAACACAAGAACAAACGTTACGTAGGCAATGGTGGCACTTGTGCAAGTATCTAAAGCAAACAAAATGTAAGAGGTAGCAAACAGTGTGTTACAAGAGAAAAGTGCCATGTGCATGTTAGAAAAGAGTACGGAACACAAGTAGAAGGATAATACTGCAATCAATGGCAGACACTCAAACCACAAGAACACACTGGGAAGGGACTTCCATAGTCATGGAGAATAGAATTTTCTATAATGGAACGTCTTCCTTCAGATAATAGAGAGGGCGTGAATTAAATTTGGAAGTATCTTTGAAGGAGGAGAATTTTGAGGACAGTTTTGAAGGCCTGGGAGGAGGTAGTGGTCCGGAGGGGAGCGGAAGTGAGTTCCAGATTCTCACCGCGTTGCCTGAAAAAGATTGGGCCATCGATCTTTCCTTCTTGAAAGTGGGAGGTTCAAGCAGTACATTTTCTTAAAGTGTTTGGGCATATATGGTTGAGTCTCATTAGTTGCCCGGATGTTTGTTAAAGTGCTCCTTTGTTGAGGGGGGGTGTTAACGAGGGGACTAATACGGTCCCTGGGCTAAATGAATGAACCCAGTGGTAGTTCAATAGCCAGATAGCTTTCTGCATGACGTGCTGGTCTGGAGCCTCCAGAGAATTTCAGTTTATTCACCAGGTAGCGAGGAGAGGAGAAGTGCAAGGCTTTGTGGGTGATAACGGCAGTCTTGTAGATAGATCTTGCCTCGATGGGAAGCCAGCGGAGGGTGGATAACATGGGTGTGATGTGGTCGCTAAGTAATAGGTTAAGATGCAAGTGCAGAGGTAGAAAGATATGAGGTCAAAATAACCACAATAAATCCGATTTAATTTTCTGAGAGCGGGAGAGAGAAGAAACAGTAGCAACCCTGTGTCCATCACAAATAAAGTTCCACCAAGTTAACACTGATAATTTAGAATGATCTTTCCAACCAGATAAGATCACTTTAAAGGCAAGAGCAATAAAAACATCAAATAACAAAGATTCAGGAGTAATAAGAACTCTGTTATAAATGAAGTATAAAGATTGAGTGATGCGAGCTGCATCAGAAGTTTTGAATAGCTTAAGCCAAAATGTATCCCATAACTGGATAGAAAGAGATACAGACAAAAAAGCTTCCCAAAGTAACTCACTATGGGTTTGAGAACGTTCAATAACAGGTAATAACAACATCTTATAAATGGCAGCAGTCTTAGGTCTAGAATCAGAAGAAATGCTGTATATTGGTGTGATAGGGACTTGTGGGGGAGAGGCAGAAGGAAATGTATTAACAGTTAAATAGGACTGTAGAGCAGAAGATATTAAAAGGTATATGCTAACAGTAGGTAGAGCAAGGGATCGTGTTCACTGAAAGTGAACGGAGTGTACTCCTGTTCCCCTGTGGAAGGACTAGATAAACAAAAAGAGGAGTACCATCATTTGGAAGGTCAAGAGAGAGACTCCTAATGTGGCGGTAGGCAAACAAAAGGAAAGAATTTATCCTTTTGTTAAAAACCCCTCACTCACCAACCTGGTGGTGACATGCTTCATCATCGGGGTCCACCCTGGTGGCCTAGCGTCACCAGGGTGTGCTACGACACCTGAATTACAGTGGACCAGGTAGTGAATGTAGGTGCAGAAAAAAGTGTGTTAAAAATTGTCCGGGTTTAACTTTGTGGCAGATAAATTTTATTGACAAGTAACTGGACAATGTTAAATAAGTGGGGCGAGATACTATGAGGGTATATTAAGGCCAAGAGTATCTCTTATATGTGTTGTGGTCTACATGTTTCAACCGTGCATGGGATATACCAGGTTTTCATCAGGACCGGGTTGACAGGGAACTGGGCGGTATGTACCCCCTAAAAGGCACACCCTATCCTCGTTCTCTGTATTCCAAAAGAGCAAAAATCGCTAAATGGTAAAAAGCAGACTCTAGCCGCATTGGGTGAGTCAAAAACATGAAAAAGACCTGTGGGAAGAAGAAAGACAACAAACATCAATCAGACGTGGACTGTGTTACATGCCTGTTACTTTGTGCCGTTTCGTGTCTCAGTGTCTTCATGCTTATTGCCACTCGTATTAGGAACTCTACTGTGGACATCGTGGTGAGGTTATCTCAATGTGGCTCGGCCCATTGTAGGCTGTCTGTCACGGTAAATCACGCATACTTATCAATTGGTGCGTGCTACGCGGCAGCGTGGTTGTTGCCGTATATTACATTTATTCAGGCTTACGTCCTGGTCGTAACTTTAAAGTGTTGTGGTATCACAATCTCGACATTCTTTTATGGTGGTCGTGACTGGAGGTTATTAGTGCGTAACTGATCTGTAATAAAACACTCGACACACACGGACTTACTGACAGATAACATAAACACATACAGACACAAAGCGGTTGTAGGTACAAGGCTTACTACAATTCTGGAGTCTTATCACATCGGAGGGCGGGAGGGGGTATCCCCACTACTTAACCGAATTCTGTGAAAACATGGGTAATGTTGTTAAACAGGGGAGTACTCGTTAGGACACCTCCGCGTCATGCGGTAGCTCAGAGTCTGAGTATGATCGTTCCTGTGGAGGGAAGCATCTTTACTTACAGTTCCTTCATGGCGGAAATGCCGATTACCTATGCTTATCCTCCGCTGCCCTGCTACGCGGTCGCCCTGTCTCGTGTGAGGTTAAATTACGGCTTTGTTTCCGGGTAGGGCGGGGCCGGGAGCCGGTCACGTGGGAGTTACCATAGTGACTACTGAGCGTCTCTACGCTACGGAGGCCGTTGTCTGCCCAAAACTCTGTGTCGGCAAATCCTCCGGGTAAATGTTAAAATAATTGAGCACAGTGTACATTGATGGTAATAATCGGACAACTAAACGGGCATAAATGGTTGAGTCTCATTAGTTGCCCGGATGTTTGTTAAAGTGCTCCTTTGTTGAGGGGGGGTGTTAACGAGGGGACTAATACGGTCCCTGGGCTAAATGAATGAACCCAGTGGTAGTTCAATAGGCAGATAGCTTGGCCTCAAGGCAATTGATTGGCTTTAACGTGGCACATCATTTGGGATGGCTGGTACTGATAGATATTCACGTTTCTATATATTTGAGATGTTTGGCGCCTGCATTTTACAAAATTGTGGAACAGACATCATTTTAAGGAGATGGCTGGTACTAATAGATATTTACATTTCTACGTATTTGTGAGGTTTTAGCGCCTGCACTTTACTGAATTGTGGGACAGATGTAGACTCTAGGGGTTCTGTTGTACATGCGGGTTGCATATTCTTTGATGCTTATTTTAGAACAGTGGCCCAAGGGACATTATCATTCAGGCCCGTCTTGTGAGTGGAGAGCCTATAAATCCATCTTTGTTCCTTCTCAAATAAACTGTTTTGTGAATTTGGGCCCGGTTATACCTGTTCTATTACTGTCCACTGCATATCATTTGGGGTATGTTGTGCTGTCAGGAAATGATCAGTGAGTTTAGTGATGTTCTTCTTGCAACGTATTGTACTTCGATGTTCGCTTATTCGTTGTTTTACTTTGCGCGTTGTCATGCCTATATAGGGTTTTCCACAAACGCATTTGATCATATACACCACGTTGGTGCTATTACAGTGGGTATGCGTCCTTTGTTCCCAGATTTTTCCTTGCTCTAGGTTTAAGGTTTTGGTATTCTCTGTGAGGTGGCATACGCTGCAGTCACCACATTTCGAGTGTCCTGTCACTGGTGGCAGTCCCCATATTTGTGTTATGGTGGGATTTGTGTTGCTGGTAGTTATCTTGGGTCTGGTATTGACCAGACTGTCCCGTAGGCTCCGTCCTTTTCTATATGAGAAGAGTGGTTTGTTCCACTTGAAGTTGCCTGTGTTCAGTATCGACCAGTTCTTGTTAATGCTTTTGCTGACTTGATTAGATAGAGCGTTGTAAGTGGTAACGCAGGTCAGTGGCGTCTCCACTGGTTCGTTAGTTTTCTCTTCTAGTAGAGCGTCTCTTGGTTGAATTCTCGCTCTCTTCTGGCATTTGTTTACTATTTTCGTTGGGTAACCTCGCTGTTTTAATTTCATTGTGAGATCCTCAGCTTGGTTTTTGTAGTCCGCTAGATCGCTGCAGTTTCTGCGAAGGCGGAGGTATTGTCCGTAGGGAAGATTTTCCCTGAGTGGGCGAGGGTGGAAACTCTCATAGCGTAAGAGGTTGTTTTTTGCCGTGGGTTTAAAGTGGGTCCTTGTTGTCAGATGTTCCTCTTCCCTGGTGATCTCAATGTCTAGAAAAACAATTTTGTCTTTGTCATGACAGTGTGTGAACCGTAGGTGTGGATCACGTGTATTAATCCATGTGATGAACTCAGCCAGTGTTTCTGGTGGTCCTTGCCAGATTGCCAGGATATCGTCAATATACCTGCGCCAAAATTTGATGTGAATGGCATAAGGGTTGTTAGCTGATAAGATGTGTTTCTGCTCGATGTCAAGTCGAATGCCTTGTGATAATGGGCAAGGCTAATTACAATATAGAATGCATGAGACTACTAGGAACTACCAACCCCTCCAATCCGATCCCACAGAAGACCTGAGAATTGAAATCATACAACTAGTGGAGACGGCAGAAGCTGCGGGCAAGATATCGAAACAGGAAGCTGATTACTTAAGCAAAACTGAAGGCAGAATTCCATACTTTTATATAATGCCCAAGATGCACAAAGGCATACTTCCCCCCCCCCCCCCCCAATAGTCTCCGGGATTGGTTCACTACTGGAACCATTATCAAGATTTTGTGACTTTTTCCTAAAGACAATAGTGCATGGCACCTCAACATACCTGAAGGATACCAAAAGCCTCCTTGTCCGTTTGAAAGAAATCCGAATGGAGACAGATACCATCCTGGTCAGTTTTGACATAGAGAGTCTCTATACAAGCATACCACAAGATGCCACTATCGCAGTACTCAAGAAAACCTTGGAGGAAGCTACTTGGCAACACATCACATTGCAGTCCGTGTTGCTGACTCACGCAAGCCAGTCCGTGTTTTGCAGCGAGTCCTACACGCCGCCGGTGCCGCCGAATCGCCCCACAGCAGAGGAGGAAGGAGGAAAGAGCCGTGCCGCCGTGCAGCCGTGCCGTCACCGCATCGCATACCACGGTGTGCTGAGTCCCCCGGAGAACCCGGAGCCCGCAAGCAACAGAGGGATAGAGTGGTTTAGCGGTAGAGCGGTAGAGCGGTAGAGCCCAAGTCTCGGACGGCTCCTGCTCCTGCTCCTGCTTCCACTCCCCCGCCCCCCGCCTCTACAGTCGGTCACAGTGACTGAGCATCCATTGCCACCCTCAAGCCCACAGAGTGCGGCGGACAAATCCAGGGAGATCCAGGGAGATCCAGGAGTCTCTAAAGTGACCTACAAGGAGTGTGTGCCCCTCTGGGTATCTGCGGTGGCTTGGGGAAACCGCTGCAGCGGCAGAGACTTTAAGCCACGGATAAAGGCAGTTTGAGAGGAAGGAGATAACTGTGCCCTGGGGACATATCAGAGTGGGCCCAGGAGGCACCAGGAGGTACTTGGAGCCCTGACCTCGACCGCCACCCAAGCCTCAGACGCATTGTGTTCCTGACTCACGTTGGCTGTAAGCCACTCCACGCTTCGCAGTCTGTCGGACGAGTGCGAGTGCATGTGTGAGGAGCTGAGGTGCAGAACGGGGGTGCGAGCTGGACGCGGTTGGCGTGAGCGCTGAAAAGAACGAGTTGTGCCGAGCAATGGGAAAACAACGCCGCCGCCACTCCCGCCGAATCCCGCCCTCGCTGGAGAGGCTGGTGAGGCTAGAGAAGGCCGGAGATTTAAGAGTAACAGAGAGTAACAGAGAGGCGGAGCTGTTAGCCGGACCGGGACCTGGGCGAGGTCCGGGACACGCAGGTACTTTTGTTGGCTTCCCGTTCAGCTCCTTCCCCGCCTCCAGCCTGCCTTGCTCTGCCTTGCTTTGCCCGCCTGCCTGTCTGGTCCCCCCACCACTGAGGTGCATTGATCCTCTTTGGTTGTGAGCAGTTGGCGGCGGGCTGTTGTTGTCACAGCCACCGGTACCAGCCACTGGCAGGCGTTTTTCCTGACACCGACGACCCCAGTATCCTTGTAACCTTGTAACGGTGTAGCCCGGAGCCGGGAGCCGTGAGTCGCGACCGCAGTGGGTTGCTCTGAATTGTGCTCTGAATCGTGCTCTGGACTGTGCTCTGCGCTCTGGGCTCTGGGCTGTGGTATCGACGCCCGCTGTGGTCTGAAAAGCACCTTGTAAATCAGCTCCTGATGAGACCTAAAGTATTTGTAGGGTCCAGGCACTACTGCGGCATCAGGAGCTATTGCGGCATCAGGAGCTATAGGGGGTGAAAACAGCGACCCAGGCCATGTGAGAAACCGGAGACAATTAGTACGGAATAAGCTACGAGGGTACACTTTCAACTGTAGTTGCATCCGCTGAGCCACAGAGCCACGCAGCGATCCAGGTAGGGCAGTGGAACTGGGGGAAGAGACGTTCTAAGACCTGGGATCTTGGTCTGTTTCCCTCTGCTTCCTTCTGCTCCCTTCCCCCTGCTTTTCGGAAACTGGAACCTTGTGGCCAGCCACTGAGCCTTGCTGCAAAAGCTGCAAAACCCTGTACAGGCAGGCCCATATTAAATATACTGGTTAAACCACCGGTCAACTAAGCATGAGGTCAGGAAAAAAAAGGGTGCACCTTGAGAATAAGCCGAAAACCAAGGCTAAGGCAAAGCAGAAAGCCGAAGTAACTACTAATAAAACGGACAATGAAAGTGAAGTCAGGGGGTGCCAGGACTCATCCCTGGGAGAAAGTGGAGGGGCTAGCGGTCAGGCCTTACTGGCGGTGGATTCTTGCCCCGGTCTCAGACAACCTAAAATTACATCAAAATTCTACTATTTGAAGGATCCACTGACGACCATTTTCTCGACCAGTGGTAAAATCCTGGGTCTCCAGGACTCACTTCTTCCGCTGTCCCCGCTATCCCCTTGCGAACCGCAAAAAGCCCAATCCCTGGGTCAAGGAAGTGGGCCTACAAATCACGCTACAATACCTGGAGGCCAACCTGCTCTAAGTCCATCTGTTGAGAGGTCACCAGGGCCTAAGGGCCAAAGGGAGAAGGGTAAAGGCGAGTTTACTGCTGCGGCTATCTGCAGTCCATCAGTCCCGCTGCCAGGCGATGGTGGTGCTTCACATGAGCCATATCTATCTTTTTTTCCCACTTACATCAATTCCTTATCGTCACCAACCAGTCTATCTTTACCGTTATCGGCAACAAGGCAGAATCCAGAGTATTCTTCGAACAACCATACAACCTGCAGTGGGAAGGTCCTCTCCAAATGGCAAGAAATCCCAAGCTGTGAAAATCCGGATAACTCAGTCAAGCAAAACAATTCGCCGACCACAGACAAAAGTACTAAAAGTCAAGCGAATAGTTCTAATTCGGACGTGTCGCCAACCGAGGACGGGGTAAACGCGCTAAATCTTGGGAGTGACGGCCCCATCAATTTAACTTATCTGGGTACACAGGAGTGGGCCGACCTAGTCGCCTCATACATTCCGCCAACCCAGGCCAAACCTCCCCACCCAAAGAAGAATTAATTAACAAATTTCAGCTAACTAAAAGGGGCCTCGATTGCGAGGTCATTACCACAAGCCCAATCACTCTACCAAATACCTCACTCTCGTCAACACCTAACAAACTGGCAACTCAAAACAGCCTTTCACCCGGGACTCATGCTACGGACGTGGCAAACACGTGGCACATCTTGCTAAACACCATGCAACGAACCGTTGACTCTCTTCATTTCCAATCCAATAAAATGGACCTCCAGCTGACCTTGCTTGACACCTTGGCTGTCTTTGTTGGGCGAATAGATGAGAAACTTGGTCAACTAAACTCATTAATTAGTAGAGCCCAGCAAGAGGCAACATTGGCATGCAGCTGCGGCCCTATCATCGATAAAATGCTGCCAAAAGGGCCTAAATTTAGGCACCAGGACATGACCACCGACGACACATCCTTCCTCGCATCATCAAAAAGGGGTCCCATCTCAGCCAGCACTGATGACAAGGGCACACCGATGCTATCAGATGGAAGCCAGGAGCCGCGAGCAGGCCATGGGACAACAAACTCTCTTTCACCGTTTAAGAGCAATACACCAGCGCTGAATGCGAAAGGGCGGCGACAGCAAAAGAGAAAAGGTTGGAACAAACTAACAACCACAAGTATCCCAGAAGTTTACCCATTGTTCCAAGTGGGAAACAGACAGGGGCAGCAAGACTCTGATTTGAGAATAGGAGCAGATGTAAGCAAAGAGCAAAGCGCAAAGAGGCATATTTCCCCCTCAAATGAGGAAGATGTAGATCCTCCCATAGGGGCACCAATAAAGGAGGTATCAATGGTTCTGCCCGGCAGTGATACCAGGAACCATCACACAAAGAAAGACAGGGGCCCGGATAAGGAAAACGACGCCAGCCCCTTCAAAGTGCTGTCAATACTGGGAACAAGGGGGGCACGGCCAAACAACTACTCGGCCTCGGTACAAGGAAGATCTAACATCATTAACTGGAAGGGAGCAAGAGCTTACGATCAGAGGGCAAATGGGCTCCCGTGCCCCCAAACCCAGCTATATTCCACTGTAGCGAGAGTCCCCATAGTTGCATCTGCTTCTGCCTTGAAGAATCTTTCTCCAGTTGCCACCCGTACAGGAAGCGCTTTGCAGTCCGATAATAATGACTTAAGGAACCAAACCTATATCCATCAGTCAACAGCCCAATCGAAAGACCCAAACAGGACTGCCACTAGTATTCTTTTCACTCCAGAGTATGAATCAAAGGGCCCATTTGATATTCTGAATAGAGGCAATCTACTACGGCTGCTTAGCAGCATTCCAGCATTAAACAACATATCCTCAGCTGACCTTCTTTCCATAGAATTCATAAAATCTGAAAGGCCGCACGGCAACGAAGCCACAAAGGCAACATCGGCTTCGCCCGTAATCACAAACAAAATTTTAGAAGAGCAAAATCTCCTTAAAACATGGTGGATCCAATCTGCCCTGTACCATAACGTAGGATACCCGTTGCCCCTGCTTGAGAGACCTAAGCAGGGAGTAATCATAACAACCTCTGGAACAAGATCGGTGCTGAGGGGCGCACTGGGCCGATTCCCGACAACTACGCAGGCGATTACAACCAAAAACAGCTTAATGAATACAAATGCTCACGGCACGTTAGAACATCGGCTCTTCAGAATCTGTAATACATCAAGCAACCAACAATGACAAGGAAATTCAATGGAGTCATGCAGGCGCTCGGCGGCCCCATATTTGCAACTATGTTCGTGGAACATAAATGGCCTCAATAACAAAGTAGCTGACAACGACTTCCTAAACTATGTGAAAGTATTTGACATAATTCTCCTCCAGGAAACATGGCTAGAGGAGCCGGTACATATAGAAGGCTATACCTGCCATTATTCTTCAGCAACAAGGAAAAGCAAGTTCGGACGGTTGGCAAGCGGTCTGGCAACATATATTAAAATCTCAACCGTTGGCAACTTGCGGGGACTCACTACCAACTCACCTGCTATAAACTCAGTTGAGATTGCCCTAAACTTTGGGGGGAAAAAGAAAGAGATTCAGCTGATTAACACCTATATTAACCCCAAAAAAAAGAAAGTAGAGGCAATGCGTTTAATGGACCATCTGCATCATGTCATGACTTTACAAACTTCCCCAAGTGTAATTCTCTCGGGAGACTTCAATCAATGTATTTTGGGGTCATCCTTGAACTGCGACACTCAGGCACAGTCTTACCACTGGAATATCCCACTCCAAATATTTACCAGCCAAGGCAAAACCCCCAAGGTTGCGAAGGAGCTGCTGGGAGATTTGGAACACATAGGCCTGAGGGTTCTAAACGGAAGATTTTCTGATGATTCTCCAGCTGTGGCATCGTTCAACTCAGGCAACGCAACCTCTACAATTGATTACACGCTGGTCTCCCTTCCTCTATTTCATTATGTGCTGGGCTTTAATTTAGGGGATAAGGGAGATAGTGACCACCGCCCTCAAGAAGTCTCTTTCTGTGCCTTGGCGGACGAAATTTTTTCTAACCCAGCAGGACCATACGCCAGCCATACCATAAACCTCAAACGAATAAAAACCTCTGTCGCCAACACGGTGGAGGTTTTACAAGCAGCAAAACTCCAATTAAACAGTCTACACTATCCCTCAGGTAACCCAGCAGAAGATTGGGAAAAATTCACTGTCAATTTTGCAAAAGCATATTCAACAAATGTATGGCATTTGCCTTCCTTTAGCTTCGGGGTTCCAAGGAAGATGTCAAGCACCCAGAAATCAGCCCAAAATATTCACAAAAAAGCAATCAACAAATCATTAAGACTGCTGAGAAAAAGCCCGGGGGATGGGGTATCCCTTGCACAGCTTTACAAGCATCAGGCGGACCTAAAAAAACTGAACTAGGCAGTAAAAAAATCCAACGAAGAGGAGTTCTGGGCGAAACTGTACCACAATTCTACTGAGAACAACAGTGCCCAATTTTGGGCTACAATAAATAAAATGTTAAACCCGAAGAACAGCGGAATAACATCTTACATAGCTAAAACCTCCTGGGAATCTTTCCTGGATATTCATTTCAACAAACAGGCCGCTCTAACATGTGCGAACCAGGTCGCTCTAGTAGGCCAACTGCCACAAACAAGTCCGCCATGGACAGAAGCTGAAGCTGGAACTGTGACAGTTTTACTAAAGAAATTAATCTCTAAGGGAAGGAAAGACGGCGCAGCAGGGCAAAATGGAATTCCCCCGGCCATCTTCAAAGTGGAGCCGGAATATTGGGCAGAAACGCTGACCCCTTTATATATGTCTGTCAGCCGATCTGGACGCCTTCCTGCCTCTTGGAGGGGCTCAATTATTTCACCTATTTATAAGGCGGGTGACAGATCCTTGCCGAAAAACTACCGCTTGATAGCACTCCTAGACATTGAGGCCAAATACTTTGCGGGGCTCCCACTGGCCGAGCTATGTGAATGGGCCAAAATCCGCAACCTAATTCCATCAAGCCAAACGGGATTCTGCGAAGACACGGGAACAACAACAAACCTGCTCGCAATCTCACAACTTATTGACAAGGCAAGGGTGTCTAAACAAGCTTTACACCTTTGCTTTGTGGATTTTAAGGCGGCCTTCGACAATGTCAACCGGGCCAACCTTTGGAGAAAACTGGCCTCTTGGGGGAACCCGGGACCATTGTTAAACCTTCTGATTGAACTGCACACCAACACGTGGGTACAGGTAAAGCTCGGTAATGGCACACATCTCTCTGGGCGAATTCCGACCACAAAAGGCCTAAAGCAAGGCTGTGTTTTAGCGCGACTCTTTTTAACTTATTCACAGCCGACTTGCCACCTGTCCTAGAAGCCTGTAATGCGCACGCCCCACGATTAGGGGGCAAGGCGCTGCCTAGTATATCCTATGCAGACGACGTGGTTCTGGTGAGCCATACAAAAGTAGGTCTGCAAAATCTGATCAACACGCTACATGGATTTGCTGAATCTAACCTACTAGAAGTAAACACCAACAAGACCAAAGTTCTGTCTATAACTAGGAACAAACAACAACATACTTGGTTCCTCGGAACAAAGGCTCTTGCAAATTGCTCGGAATATAAATATCTCGGAATCTTGGTTGATAAAGGAGGTTGCTTCTTAAACCAACTAGAGGCCATCAAGAGGAAAGGGATGCTGGTAGCAACCACACTTAAACAGCTAAAGGCAAACTTGAATGGCCCTACCTTATTGCCACTGCTTCGCGTGGCGCAAGTTAAAATAGAGTCATCTTTGACTTATGGCAGTGAGGCTCTAAGAGGCAAAGATGCGGAATTACTGGATACAACCATAGTAAGGGCCTATCGACTTATTTTTAACCTGCCAACTTACACCTCACAAGCCCAGATCCGATTAGAATTTGGATTGACCAGCCAACTGCTCGCAAGACGAGGTTCTTACATAAAGTGTTGGCATAAAATGAAGAACGCACCAGAAACTACACTGAATCACCAGCTCTGGCAAGATTTAAGCAACTCCTCCTCTAAAACGCCGGCAAAATCATACTTAGAGGAGTCTTTGACTGCGACAAGTCTGAAAGTTTTATGGGAAACTCCACTACCACATGCGCAATTTAAGCGGGTAGTACACAAGAGCATAAAAAGACAATCGCATGTGGAAGACAAAGCTACCTTTTCCCGTAGGCGACATGCCTGGATGACTCTGTGTACATACAAACTGCCGGGCATGCAGGCATATTTTGGTCTTGGGTATGGCAGGAAAACGAAAGAAGCCTTTTTAAAGCACAGGTTAGGAATTCTACCATCTATACCTCATCTACAGCCGTGGCTGAGAAGGGCTTGCGGAACAAAATGTAGGCTGTGCGGGGCAGAGAATGAAGACTTTGGACACGTGCTATGCACATGCCCGATGCTGAAAGAGGAAAGGGTCGCCCTGTTAAAAACTGCTTTTAACGAAGATAATATCCGCACACGCAGACAGGCAGTCCTGGCCTGCTTCGATCCGGGCCTTCCACCATTAAATGGGAAGTTAGTGAAATTTTTGAAACTACTTGAGCGGAAAGTAACAAGTTCATGAACTTGGCCCTGACAAGATCGATTGAACTATGCCCTAGACAAGACGAAATGACCAATGCTCACTTCCCACATCATATCGTTTTTAGCTTTATTATTATTAATAACTAATGTCTTTCTGGTTTTATAAATATCCTTTTTTGCTCTTATAATCTTTTACTTGATGATATGTGTTTTAATGTACTTTTGTAATGGTTTTTATTAACCTGAGACAATAAATATTTATAGTATTTACTTGGCAACACAGAACACCGAGGAAGTTTATACTAGAATGTGCCACACTCGCGCTGAAAAGAAACTTCTTCGAATATGAAGGCTCATTGTTCCTACAAACAGGAGGTACCTCCATGGGGAGTGTTTTTGCGCCTAGTGTAGCAGGAATATACGTCTATGACTTCGAGCAGAAACACATCTTATCAGCTAACAACCCTTATGCCATTCACATCAAATTTTGGCGCAGGTATATTGACGATATCCTGGCAATCTGGCAAGGACCACCAGAAACACTGGCTGAGTTCATCACATGGATTAATACACGTGATCCACACCTACGGTTCACACACTGTCATGACAAAGACAAAATTGTTTTTCTAGACATTGAGATCACCAGGGAAGAGGAACATCTGACAACAAGGACCCACTTTAAACCCACGGCAAAAAACAACCTCTTACGCTATGAGAGTTTCCACCCTCGCCCACTCAGGGAAAATCTTCCCTACCGACAATACCTCCGCCTTCGAAGAAACTGCAGCGATCTAGCGGACTACAAAAACCAAGCTGAGGATCTCACAATGAAATTACAACAGCGAGGTTACCCAACGTAAATAGTAAACAAATGCCAGAAGAGAGCGAGAAATCAACCAAGAGACGCTCTACTAGAAGAGAAAACGAACAAACCAGTGGAGACGCCACTGACCTGCGTTACCACTTACAACGCTCTATCTAATCAAGTCAGCAAAAGCATTAACAAGAACTGGTCGATACTGAACACAGGCAACTTCAAGTGGGACAAACCACTCTTCTCATATAGAAAAGGATGGAGCCTACGGGACAGTCTGGTCAATACCAGACCCAAGATAACTACCAGCAACACGAATCCCACCATAACACAAATATGGGGACTGCCACCAGTGACAGGACACTCGAAATGTGGTGACTGCAGCGTATGCCACCTCAAGAGGAATACCAAAACCTTAAACCTAGAGCAAGGAAAAATCTGGGAACAAAGGACGCATACCAACTGTAATAGCACCAACGTGGTGTATATGATCAAATGCGTTTGTGGAAAACCCTATATAGGCATGACAACACGCAAAGTAAAACAACGAATAAGCGAACATCGAAGTACAATACGTTGCAAGAAGAACATCACTAAACTCACGGATCATTTCCTGACAGCACAACATACCCCAAACGATATGCAGTGGACAGTAATAGAACAGGTACAACCGGGCCCAACTTCACAAAACAGTTTATTTGAGAAGGAACAAAGATGGATTTATAGGCTCTCCACTCACAAGACGGGCCTGAATGATAATGTCCCTTGGGCCACTGTTCTAAAATAAGCATCAAAGAATATACAACCCGCATGTACAACAGAACCCCTAGAGTCTACATCTGTCCCACAATTCAGTAAAGTGCAGGCGCTAAAACCTCACAAATACGTAGAAATGTAGATATCTATTAGTACCAGCCATCTCCTTAAAATTATGTCTGTTCCACAATTTTGTAAAATGCAGGCGCCAAACATCGCAAATATATAGAAACGTGAATATCTATCAGTACCAGCCATCCCAAATGATGTGCCACGTTAAAGCCAATCAATTGCCTTGAGGCCAAGCTATCTGCCTATTGAACTACCACTGGGTTCATTCATTTAGCCCAGGGACCTTATTAGTCCCCTCGTTAACACCCCCCTCAACAAAGGAGCACTTTAACAAACATCCGGGCAACTAATGAGACTCAACCATATATGCCCGTTTAGTTGTCCGATTATTACCATCAATGTACACTGTGCTCAATTATTTTAACATTTACCCGGACGATTTGCCGACACAGAGTTTTTGGCAGACAACGGCCTCCGTAGCGTAGAGACGCTCAGTAGTCACTATGGTAACTCCCACGTGACCGGCTCCCGGCCCCGCCCTACCCGGAAACAAAGCCGTCATTTAACCTCACACGAGACAGGGCGACCGCGTAGCAGGGCAGCGGAGGATAAACATAGGTAATCTGCATTTCCGCCATGAAGGAACTGTAAGTAAAGATGCTTCCCTCCACAGGAACAATCATACTCAGACTCAGAGCTACTGAATTATTATTATTATTATTATTATTATTAAGGGAAATTTATAAAGCGCCTGGTTAGGCACGAATGGCGTGTCCCCGCGCTGTGGTGAGTGGCGTCAGCAGAGTCGTGCCGCCGTATCTGCTCGGCTTACTGTGTAAAAAGGTGGGTTTTTAGCTTCTTCCTAAAGCCGAGTTCAGGTGGCTCCAGGTGCAGGTCTAATGGCAAGGCATTGCAGCTTTTCGCAGCCAGGTATCTAAAAGATCTTCCTCCCATGCGTGCCTTTCTTATTCTGGGGACCTTTAGTAGCCCTCCACAGGAGGATCGCAGAGCGCGCACAGGCGCGTACCGGGTGATCAAACTCTGAAGCGGAGCTGGAGCTTTACCACCTAGAATGCGGTGGCATGTGCAAAGGGCCTCAAACTCGACCCTGCTCCTTACAGGGAGCCAATGAAGGGCCTCAAGGGCTGCCTTAGATGCTGATCTCTTGGGAAATTTCAGAATTAGGCGAGCCGCTGCATTCTGCAGCACCTGGAGGTGGTTAATCACCTTACTAGTGGCTCCCAGATACAGCTAGTTGCCGTAGTCCAGGTGCGATGTGAGGAGGGCGTGCACCAGCGTCCTACGGGCTGACGTAGGAAGAAGATCTAATACCTTCCGCAGACTTTTTAGGATGCCGAAGCAGACCCCCACCACACGGCCTATCTGAGATCCAAATGACAGGTCTACGTCAAGCCACACTCCAAGGTTCCTGGCTTCCTGACAGGGTATTGGGACCTCCCCTAAACAAGAGGGTCACCATGCCGATGACCAGACAGATGGGCTCCCCCCCACCACGAGCACCTCGGTCTTGCTGCCATTTAACTTAAGACAGTTGGTGGACATCCAGGTAGCCAGTTCCTGCATGCTGGTCCTGAATCTGTCCACCGCAAGACCGGGCGCGCGCGAGAGGGAGATGACCAGCTGCGTGTCATCGGCATAGGACACTACGTGCAGACCATGGCTCTCAGCAATCGGCGCCACCGGGGAGACATAGAGATTAAATAGGGTTGGGCTCAGGGACGAGCCCTGGGACACGCCCTGGCCCAAACCGATCTTCCTAAAATAGCAGTCTCCCTGGGGAACCTGAAAGCCTCTCCCTGTCAGGAAGGACTAGATCCATTGAAGTGCAGCTCCTGATATCCCACCATCATTCAGACACTGTAGCAAGGTGGTATGAGCTACAGTGTCGAAAGCTGCACTTAGGTCCAGTAGGATGAGGGCCATGGTCTGGCCCTCATCCACCCCCTGGCGTAAGGTCTCCACAGCCATTAGGAGCGCTGATTCAGTTGAGTGGCGGGGACGGAAACCAAACTGGGTCTCATGCAGGAGGGCAGCCTTTTCCAAGAAATCCATTAGTTGAGTGTTCACCTTTTTTTCCGCCACTTTAGCCAGATACAGCAAGAGGGAGATTGGTCGGAGGTTCTCTAGTTTTTCGAAGCCGATGTTAGGCTTCTTTTGAAGAGGTAGCACCACCGCCTGTTTCCAATCCCTGGGCACGGTCCTAGTCCTGAATGATACGTCCAACAGATGTCTAATATATGGCTCCAGCACTGGTAAGCTGTCTGCTAGACGTTTCGGCGTGGTGGGATCCCGAGGGGAGCCTGACTTAACAGACCTACAGGTCTTCACAAGAGTCTCCGGGGACGGGGTGACAAAGTTGGTCAGAATGTGTCTATCCCCCCGTTCCCTCGGGGTTTCCACAAATTCTGACCCTGCGGTGGGATGGCTCGGGAAGGCCGAGTAGATTTTCACTACTTTCTCGGCAAAGAAGTCCGCGATCCTATTACAGGATTCCACAGAGCAATCGTCTGGGGCAGTG
The DNA here is from genome assembly GCF_964261635.1 of Lissotriton helveticus. Classification (NCBI taxonomy): domain Eukaryota; kingdom Metazoa; phylum Chordata; class Amphibia; order Caudata; family Salamandridae; genus Lissotriton; species Lissotriton helveticus. Next base: position 839,979,475 of record NC_136061.1, on the reverse strand, counting down.
GAAGGCGTCCCGCCCGAAAGGGTTTTATAGAGCAAAAACAATTCCTTGGTGGAATTCCCAGCATCCTAAATTCTAGTGGCATAGTATGCCGCTTTGGACCTCCTAATTAGCCCATGATAGGCTCGTCTCTCAATTAGGTAAGTCTCCTTAGCATCCATGGCAAAAGCTCCTCGCCATTGCCTTTCGGCTCACTTCAGTGCTGCTTTAGCGACTCGAAGCTCATCACTATACCACGGGGCTGTTTTTTGGGTGCGGCCACCCGATTTTACAAGGGAGATTGGGGCCGTGCAGTCAAGTGCCTCGGTGATACGATTGCAGAGGTTGGTATTTGCAGTATCCGCATCGTCCCCCCCAGGGCTCCCCCCTCTAATAAGTGCCGCACGAAACTTAGCCTGGGAGAAGGTGGCCCATCTCTGCCTAGGGTGGTACAGTGGTGCAGGCTATGGTAATCTGACCCCTGGGATGCGTATGGAGAAAGGCACCAGATGATGATCCGACCAGGGGATAGGAATGGGAGTCAAAGCATCTACTTCCCCCCAGTTGACAAATATAGGGTCTAGCAGGTGGCCCAGCTGGTGAGTAGGGCCACTTACTATCTGATTCAGCTGAAAGGCCCGAGTACCTGGCGGAAGTCCCTGGCGGCTTTGTCCATGGGGTCGTCCAGGTGCATGTTGAGATCCCCCAGTACCAGGAACTTGTCCCTGCGCAACGCAGCCTCAATAATGCCTTCTACCAGGCTCTCCCCAAACCTGGCCATAGGGCCGGGGGGTCTGTAGATCAAAAGACCCTTCATTGTGTAGCTATCATTTACCTTAATGGTAAAGCTACTCGCCTCACTGTCCAGGATGGGGGAGTAATCTAAGTGACACCATAGATGTTGCTTGGCCACAATAGCAATGCCCCCCCCTCTTCCCGAAGGTCTATCTTGCCTAAGCATTGTGTAGCCTTCTGGTACCGCCTCTAGAGCGTCGGGATGGAGCATTCATCTAGCCAGGTCTCTGTGAGAAACACAAGATCCCACTGCATGACGCGGAGGTGTCCTAACGAGTACTCCCCTGTTTAACAACATTACCCATGTTTTCACAGAATTCGGTTAAGTAGTGGGGATACCCCCTCCCGCCCTCCAATGTGATAAGACTCCAGAATTGTAGTAAGCCTTGTACCTACAACCGCTTTGTGTCTGTATGTGTTTATGTTATCTGTCAGTAAGTCCGTGTGTGTCGAGTGTTTTATTACAGATCAGTTACGCACTAATAACCTCCAGTCACGACCACCATAAAAGAATGGCGAGATTGTGATACCACAACTCTTTAAAGTTACGACCAGGACGTAAGCCTGAATAAATGTAATATACGGCAACAACCACGCTGCCGCGTAGCACGCACCAATTGATAAGTATGCGTGATTTACCGTGACAGACAGCCTACAATGGGCCGAGCCACATTGAGATAACCTCACCACGATGTCCACAGTAGAGTTCCTAATACGAGTGGCAATAAGCATGAAGACACTGAGACACGAAACGGCACAACGTAACAGGCATGTAACACAGTCCACGACTGATTGATGTTTGTTGTCTTTCTTCTTCCCACAGGTCGTTTTCATGTTTATGACTCACCCAATGCGGCTAGAGTCTGCTTTTTACCATTGAGCGATTTTTGCTCTTTTGGAATACAGAGAACGAGGATAGGGTGTGCCTTTTAGGGGGTACATACCGCCCAGTTCCCTGTCAACCCGGTCCTGATGAAAACCTGGTATATCCCATGCACGGTTGAAACATGTAGACGACCACACTTATAAGAGATACTCTTGGCCTTAATATACCCTCATAGTATCTCGCCCCACTTTTTTAACATTGTCCAGTTACTTGTCAATAAAATTTATCTGCCACAAAGTTAAACCAGGACAATTTTTAACACACTTTTTTCTGCACCTACATTCACTACCTGCTCCACTGTAATTCAGGTGTCGTAGCACACCCTGGTGATGCTAGGCCACCAGGGTGGACCCCGATGATGAAGCATGTCACCACCAGGTTGGTGAGTGAGGGGTTTTTAACAAAAGGATAAATTCTTTCCTTTTGTTTGCCTACCGCCACATTAGGAGTCTCTCTCTTGACCTTCCAAATGATGGTACTCCTCTTTTTGTTTATCTAGATATTAAAAGGTACTCATGAAGAAACTAGTTAGGTAAGTTTTATTGGAACTGCAATTGGGAGAAGGGAATAACAGAATTATGATGGACAAGTTGAGAAATAAACATGTTCCCCTTTTCCTTCCAGTGTTTGTAGTAAAATGATTTATGACGAAATGTAATACATTTGTTATACCAAATAGTAGAGGACAAAAAGCATTGAAAAGAATCAAATCCAGTGGACAGAATATGATATAATAATTGTTGGGAGTATTTTAAAATAGGGTTAGTGGAGATAAAAGTGCAATTAGACATATATGTTATATCTTTAAAAGAAATATCCTGCACTGGGGAGCGTTCAAATGAAATCAAACGTGGAAGAGGAGTGTCAGTAGATTCAGAGGTTAAGGCAAAACATTGTCGAATTACAAATGCAGATTGATAAAGTTTAAAGTCAGGAAACCGAACATCATGCTCAGTCTTATGATGTTTTAGTTTAGCAAGCGAAATACGGGGATGTTTATTGTTCCATAAAAATTTAATACAAAGAGAATTAATTTGAGAAAAATTGGAAACAGGAATCTTGAAGGGAAGCATAGAGAGAGTGTAAAGGACATGGGGGACAATCATCATTTTAATAGAGCCCAATCTACCCCACCATGATAGGTGGAGAGGTGACCAAGAAGAAAGTGAGCTCTGTATTTTGGTAATTAATGCATGAAATGAGTGACTCAGGGGCCGATTATGATGGCGGACGGACCTGAGTCCGTCCGCCACCATAGAGTAGGCAGGACCGTCCGCAGGGGCAGCGGCGGTCCCTCCATGCAGATTAGGATGTGACCGCCAGGGTGGCGGTCACATCCTCTATTTTTAACATTGCGGCGGGTGCAGCTTCAAGCTGCACCCGCCGCAAAGTTAAAAATGCATGCATGGCATTTGCGTGCACAAAGCGGCAGGCACCGCGTGGTGCCTGCCACTTTGTGCATGCAAATGCAGGGGGGTACCATAGGTACCCCCCATGTGCACCCCCCACACCCCTTCACCCAGGGGGCCCGCAACGGGCCCCCAAAGTGAAGGTCTGTATGCTTTTCCACGGCGGAAAAGCCGCCGTGGAAAAGCATACTTTCTACTCCATCATAATATGGCTGGCGGTGTCTGATAGACACCGCCAGCCATGTTAATGCTTTTCCGCTACGGTCGGAAGGTGACCGCGGCGGAAAAGCGGCGGACAGATTCAAAGACCCACCAGCCATCCTAATTTGGCGGTGGGTCTTTAAAGCATCCACGGCGGTTTTCCCGCATCCTTCGGGCCGGCGGTGGCTTCCGCCGGCCCGGAGGATGCGGGAAATCCGCGATCCTAATGAGCCCCTTAGTGTGGTAGAGAGAGTGAGAGCAAACCAAATTCCAAGGTATTTGAGTTTTGTAGGACACCAGGTGAAATTAGTATTAGTGAACATATATTGGTAACAAAAGGAATTTAAAGGGAATACCTCTGTTTTAGAAAAGTTTAATTTATATCCAGAGATGCTAGAATATAAATAACCTCATGTAAAAAGGGAGGCAAGGAGGAAATAGGGTTAGACATGTACATCAGAATATCATCGACATATGCCGACATTTTAGTTTCAGTGGAATTGTATACAAAGCCAGAAATAAGCGAATGAACACGAATGCGTTCAAGGAAAGGTTCTAGACATAAAACAAATAAGAGGGGTGAGATAGGGCAGCCTTGACGTCTACATAGGGAGAACAATGGTTATTAAAAAAAATACAAGCACGAAGGAAGGAGTATAACAATTTAACATAGGAAATACATTTCGGTCCAAAACCATACCACTGCAAAGTAGTAAACATGAATTGCCAATTAATGCAATCAAAAGCCATCTCGGCGTCTAAAGACAAAGCTGGAAGGGGAGATTGGTATTTTTTCCCAAAAGAGATAACATTAGTAAACATTTGAGCATTGCCAGCTGCCAATCTGCCCTTTACAAACCCAGATTGATCAGTTTTGATCAATAATGGGACAACATTTTCAATGCAAGAGGCAAGGATTTTAGCAAATATCTTACAGTCATAATTAATTAACGAGATAGGGCGATCATTTTTACAAAGGGTATGGCTTTTGTCAGGTTTGGGAATCAGGACAATTAGAGCTTCCATAAAAGAACCAGATGCCTTAGAATCCTTAAGGAAGGAATTAAAAAGAGTAAGAAGTTTAGGGGCAAAAATGGAAGAAAAAGTGGAAAGAAATTCAGCTGAGAGGCCATCAGGACAAGGTGCTTTGGATTTTTTTTAAAGAGCTAATAGCATCCGTTATTTCCTGGAGAGAAATCTCTGCTTCCAAGTTAAAATCATCAGACAAAGAGGGGGTTGGAGGAAAGCCATTAAAAAAAGTGTGCATATTCTGACTAGAGGGGTTAGTGTCATCAGAATATAATGTCTGAGAATAATCTTGAAACAAAGAAGAAATATCATTATCAGAAGACACCAATTTATTGATCGATTCCTTGAGGAAAGGGCCAGCGATTTTACGTTCAGATTTGATTTTCTGAAAATTGGCTCGCATCTTGCCTGCTTTATTTTGGCCACCGTGATATTTGGATTTAATTTTAAGGAGGACATTGCAGGCATCAACTGTGGCAAGTTTGTTCAGAGCAAATTTGACCTTAATTAATTCATGGAGAATCAAGGGGGATTTAGAAGTGAAATAAGTATGTTCCAATGATTTGAGTTGTTGTAGTAAAATTATATATTTGGCATGATTGGTTTTCTTCTTTCTCGATGAGTAGGCAATAGTAAAGGCACGGAAAGAGGCCTTAAAGGCATCCCAAGTGTTAGGGAAAGAGGTACTTACAGGATTATTAATAATAAAAAATGTGTTAATAAAGGTGGCGGCTTCAGAGATGAAAGTGGTGTCAGATAAAAGAAAATTATTGAGTTTCCAACGCCCAAATTTAGGAGTGTTCAGGGAGTAGTCAAATGTAGAGTGGAGAGGGAATGGTCAGAAATAAAAATAGACCCAATCTCGAAAGATTGGATAGTGGGAAGGAAGGATTTACTAACCAAAAAATAATCAATTCTAGAGTGAATATGATGGACAGAAGAATAAAATGTGAATTCAAAGGAGTCCGGATTACAAGTCTTCCACACATCAAATAATGGACAGGAGGTAATGGCAGATTGAAATGATTTGTGAGATTTATGAGGATTAAATTTGCATTTGGACTGTCTATCAGAAAATGGGTCTAACCATTGATTGAATTCGCCATCAACAATGATGTTAGGGTTAATGGAGGAGAGTAAGATCTTGATGCTAGTCCAAAAATCAGGGTCTAGTTTAACAGGTCCATAAATATTAAACAAAACCATTTCTGTATTATGAATGACAACCTTAGCCATTACCCCACGTCCATCACTATCACATTGTGTAGATAAAATTTGTAAATGCAATGACTTATGAAAAAGAATAGCAACTCCACCCCTGCGAGTGGAGGTTAGGGAATGAACAAGTTGGCCAACCCATTGTCTCTTCAATTTAAGGGTTTCAACATCATTACAATGAGTTTCCTGTAAAAAAGAAACATGGGATTTCAATTTAGACAAAGGAGAAAGTACCTTTTGTCTTTTAATAGGGTGTCCCAGACCACGAACATTCCACGAGACAACATTACACATAGTGGGAGGTGGGGTGGGTAATACAAGCATGGAGATGATACACTTCAAGAACATATCGGAAAACAAAGGAACACCAATTATTAGATAAAAAGGGGACAGAATATACATACCAACCAACAATAAAGAGAAGCACATGCATCATGAAAAATAAATAAAAAGTACAAACAACAAAGAGCGAAAAGCAAAAAGAGAATAGTAAGAAGAAGAGATAGATCAAGGAAAAAGATCCAAATCTAGGACGAAGAGTAGAGAAAGTAAGCATGGGGCGTAACAGCGCATAGAAAAGACTAACCAGCAGAGAGAAAAATTAGAAACTAAGAGAATAAACAGCCATAAGAAACATTATAGAAAAGGAGTTTATCGACGTTGGATAGAACTGTCAGTGAAACTTAGAAAGAAACAATTGAAGAAAGGAGATAAGGAGCATTATAAAGAGAAAAAAAAAAAAAGAGTTAGAGACGTTGAATAGAGCTATCAACAGAGTTTGATGAGAGAGTTTTATGGAAAAGACTTCAATTTATCAGCATTATCAAAAAAATGCTTAGTGCAGTCATGAGTATTTTACACAGACAAGGATGCAAAATGACATATCGAATATGTAACTGTCTCATCTGAGGGCGAAGGGCCAGAATTTCCTTTCTTCGAGCGTTGGTGGCATTGGAGAGATCCTGGGAGAGATAAATGGTATGTCGACACCAAACAAGGCGACGTTTTACTTTGGCTGCCTGAAGCACACACATGAGGTCTGTAAATTCCAGGAAAAGCATTATAATCCCAATAGGTCTAGTGGAGTTTGGTTGAATGTGAACAAGACAATGTGCACGCTAGATATTTAGTGAAGGCTACATTGGAAGGTCCAAAAGATGGGGTAGAAACTTTCGCAGAAAAGAAGCATATCTGGACACTCCAAATTTTCTGCCAGACCATAAAGACGAAGGTTATTGCATCTATTGCGATTTTCAAGGTTATCAGTATGCAATTTGAGACACCGTATTTCTTGTACCAAGACAGGAATTTTAGAAACATCATGTAAATCACTAATACGTTGCTCCATATCAAACACATTCACCTTCATATTAATCCACCTGTCCTCAATTTGTTGTAGTTTCTCATTAGTAGAGTACATAAAGGAGTTTAAGCCCCTCACCTTACCAAGAATAGTATCAAGGACCGGATTATGAGAGAACAATATGAGCGAGGGGGGGGGGCTCATATCTAAGTCTCTTAGGTTTTGTGCGAGATGACAAAGCTTTGGCGGGAATAGAAGTATCACTAGCCATTTTGGAATAACAATGAGGACAATGTGACACCTTTACTGGTGACCTCAGTCTGCCCATACGCTAAATACACAATGTAAATGAAGGCAGAGGTGAAGAAAAAATATATATATTTAGTTATGTATGTGAAATGTCAAAAATAAAGGCTTTGTTCCCATTCCGTACTTTCCAAGAAAGAGAAAAAGGCAAAATGAGCAGTTCAGTGAATATTTGGATGCCAAGTCATGCAAAGCCAGTGCAAGGAAAAGTTAAAAAAAAGTTTAAAAAAAGTATATGCAGTGGCCTCAGAGAAAAAAAGCTGAAAGCAGAAGCACATATAATCAAAAAAAAGTGCACATACAAATAAAGGCAAAGTTTGAAAAAAAGCATATGTGCATGAAAAAGTAGCAGCAGCTACAAATCGAATAAAAGGAAATGTTGAGGAGCATTAATTAACTTGAACGCCGGATTTACCTCAACAAGAGGTCTGTAGGAGCGGGCGGCAGGCTCGTAAAATGGGGGCCGCCCGCATCATGAGGAAGATTTCACCGTCGCTGCAACGGGTCCTGAAATGCCGACTTTTAATGTCAGAGCAGCTCCCAATGCCGCTCCGACCAACGAGGCAAGCAGGTAGGCGGTTGAAACCGCAAAAAGTTGCGAGAGAGGCTGCAGAGTCCAAAAAAGAGCTCCGCTCAGACGCAGAGCTGAGCTGAGTGTGTCCATCCTGTCTCTGTGTGAGACCACGCCCCATTTGCTGACAATTTCACTTCAATTTTTCTCCCTTGAAAGGATTTACATGCATATTCTGTGTTGGTATTTTTAAACAGCAAATATAACAAATTCTCAACAACAATTATGCAGCCCAGGAATTTCCTTTTCAAAATCATTTACATCAGGCGTGTTAGTTCAATTGGTTTGACTGAATAAAAAAATGACAACGCCTCCCATAACGTACTGATAGTAAGACTTGAGCAGGAAACCCTACCTACACCGTAGTCTGCATTTGCTGTAATAACTATTCCAGGTTTTTACACTATATACCATCATTTGATATTTACGAAATTGACACATCTAGGCTTTTTTCTTCTTTCAATTGTATCAGATGTATTTCCTATATTGGCATTTTGCCTCAACAGAGATAAACAAGCTCATTTACTCTCATCGTCGATACTCTGTGCTCACATTTACCTACAGACATGAAAGGTCCTAAAAAATAAATGGTTTTAATGGGACTTGCAGGAGTAATAGCTGCTAAAGCACCTTGAAACCATGATTTATTTCTGTCAGGCACTACAGTTACATGTGCAAAGCACAAACAGCAATGCCTGGCACCACAAAGAATTATTTGAAGACAGATTTGTTCAACTCCAAAATGTTATTCTGATATATGGGTATTTGAATTGTGGAAGGATTATAGAATTTGAAAAGTGTGTGAATTCACACACTTTTCAAATTCTATAATCCTTCCGCGATGTGAATTCGCACACTTTTCAAATGTGAAATTCCTGGGCTGCATAATTGTTGTTGGGAATTTGTTTTTTCATGTTTGCTGTTTAAAAATACCAACACAGAAAATGCATGTAAATCCTTTCAAGCTGCAATCTGGGGTCGTATTACATAAAGTGCCTCAGGGTCGCAACAGGCCTTTGCGCCCGCTCTGCGTGCCCATGGGGCACTTTGGTATTACAGAAGGGGCTGCAGAGCTTGTGCCGCCCCTTCTGTAATACCGATAGTGCTTGCGCACATAAAGCGCCTGCGTTATCTTCAAGGGGGCTAACCCTTATTTGCATGGGGGCGTGCCCTATGCAAATGAGGAAATCCCTTTGCCTCTGCGCTCACACCGTATTACCAACATGTGTGCAGAGGCAACACAGTCCTTTGGAGGAATACTGATAGTGTGCTACCTAAAAGGAGGATGACTGTTAGTGCACCCCCTGAAAGCAGCCCCATGTAGGGCAGAAAGGGGGTCTATGGACACCCCAGATATCCCCTTGCAGGCGGGTGCAGTGCAGGTACTCACTGTGCCCGCCTGCAAGGGGATCTCCATTCCCCTTTAAAAATCCGGGCGGGTTGCCGCCTGCACTGTGAAAACACGGAGCGGCTGTAAAGCAGTCACTCCATATTTCACATGACTGCGCTGCCTCCAGGCCAGCATGAGTTTGAAGCTGCTCTTGCTGCAGCTCATTCCATATAATGTGGCGCATTTTCCTTCATCGCGCCGGGTGCAACTTTTTAAAGGAAAATGCGCTGCATGTGTTATGGCAGCCCCTGATACTCTCCCTTTAAATGTATTACAGCAGTGATTAGACGTGCAGGTACTCTCCCTTTCGAATTAAAGGAGTGCAGATGCTCAGTACCGGACAGTGCCTACCCATTTAAACCACTGTTCCCTCCTGGTATTGAGAGATCCCATTCCAAGCCGGTCACTGGAGTCCTTGATACCCCAGAAATCACTGTGCTACATCCGTGTTGTTTGGTAAGTTACCTAAAGGTCACACTGACTCTGTTCTAAGACCCTTGCTGAAGACGTTAACTCTAGACCTTCCCTCATGATCAGTTTATTTCTATTGCTGGTCGCTTCTGATCTTTAACACATTTTGAGGAGTGGCACCGCACCACTTCTGCTAGCAGCATGCTTTTCCTGACCATTGCTACCAGAACTGTGACTGTCAGGATCAGTTGTTAAACCACTGAGAAAGATGGTCATTCTCCTGAGAGGGTCGCACATGTGACCTTTCTGATCCAGGTAGGTGGCAAATACCTCCTCACCTAGGAGTCCTAACTTTACTACTCATAAACTGAGAAAAATCCTAAATTTAAGACTTTCGGTATTCACAGAAGGCATTTAGGAGTCCTAAAGTTATGACTCCTAACTTCTGTGAATACCGAAATGAGTAAGTGCCTTCTGTGAACAACAAAATGGTAGTAAGTTTAGGATTTTATCTTAAGTTAGTTCAGTGAAGCGGGCCTTGTATGAGGCTTGGAAGCCGAGCAAGACAGAGTATATATAGTACCCTGCAGAAATCAAGACAGCTATCAGAAGACACTGCAGAAAGAGCAAGAATTATTTTAATCACAGCTGCTTAGCCAAAACCCAAGAACAGAAAGCAAACTAGAACCAGAAAAATCCTGGAAACATATGAAGGAGGAAGAGATGCTGCATTCATTAGAAGAAGACGACGAAGTTTGAGAGAGCTGGTGGGATTATATGGGAATATTTCCACGTATTTTTGAGCACACCACTGAAAGGTGGTTGCCACCTTACAAACAAGGTTCACTGTTGTCCTTTCAATGATGGACACTGGCACCAGAGTGTGCTGGCAGTGACTCCCTGTTGATAACAGAGATAGTTGAATGCAGCATTCCGCAACATTCGTATTTTGCAAGCATAATTTTGAGGGGATGCCAAATATTGGTCTACCAATAGTTTCTGTAATTTCTTGCTTTTCTACTTATATATTCCAACGGCACATGGATCTCTTGCAGGAGGCCTGGTTTGAGTCCGAATGTATGTCAGGAACTGTGAAAAAGATGTGTGCAATATAATTTGTGCTTGCAACATACTCCACATGACTCACGCCATGTGGCTTGTGCACCATCTTGAGGGCCAGGTATGTAAGATCTTTTATGCTCAAGAACAAATTGTGAAAATGGGCAGATCACGGCAAAAACCACGGTGAGAGTTCCAGTATTCACGTGGACAACCACCCATGCTTAGCACTTGTACAACCAGTAGTTGTCCTACGGTTTACAGGTGATACATGAGAAAAAAACACTATGCAACTTTTCCCACCTCTAAGAAAGACGCAAGAAGGCATTGTTTTCCTCTAATCGGGCCCTTAAAATTGGATTGGTTCTGGTGGAAGTTATGCCAAGCTTTCTTAGGCCAAAATGATTATCCTGGAATCATGGCACCTCATTTTCCCAGGGTGCCATTCGGCCATGTTTAATAACTATCTCATTCAAAAGAGTGTGTCTCAACGCCCCTCCGTGCTCTACCTAGCACCTCCCAACAGGTCCCTAAAATGTTCAAAGAAGAACTGGTCAAACAAATTCTCTAAAAAACCCACAGTAGATGAGACAGATGCCATCAATTACAAGCCCATCTCTAACATCCTATTTCCGGTAAACAGACATAATATCGACTACAAAATATCGAATGGACATAATATCGAGTACAAAATATAGGCTGGACAAAATATCGAATGGACAGAATATAGACATCAAAAATATCGTTTTGAAGGTAAGTAATGTAATATCGGATGTTAAAAATATAGAAAGTTAAAATATCGAAGTATATAATATAGATTATTAAAATGATCAAATTTTTAATAATATCGAATTTTTATAGTGTTTGTTATGTTATTATATGTGTAAAAAGTGTGTATTTATATTATAATTAATTTTAATAAATGATTTTTTTTGTGTAATTTAATTCTGTAGCGGGTTGTGGGTTTATAGGGGAATAGGGTGGGAAGTAATTTAATTATAAATAATTAAATATGTAAATTTATATATTGGTATTAATTTTTAATTAATTGTTAATTAATTTATATTTGGTAATTAATTAAATTGTAATTGGCAATTCATTTTAATTAATTGATTAATTGCTAATTATGTTAATTTTACTAATTTATTTTCTGTAGCGGGTTGAGGGTTTATAGGGGAATTGGGTGGGAAGTAATTTATTTATAATTAATTAAATATGTAAAAATATTTATTGGTATTTTTTTAGAATTAATTGTTAATAAATTTTTTATGGGTGATTAATTAAATCTTAATTGGCAATTAATTTTATTTAATTGATTAATTGCTAATTATGTTAATTTTACTAATTTATTTTCTGTAGCGGGTTGTGAGTTTTTAGGGGAATACGGTGTGAAGTAATTTATTCATAAATAATTAAATAATTCAAATTAATTAATTGTATTTAATTTGAATTAATTGTTAATTAATTTTTAATTGTTAATTAATTAATTGTTAATTTGTAATTAATTTTAATATGTAACTAATATTAAAAATTAATTGTAATTTGTAATTTTAATTGATTAATTATTATATTATATTAAATTGGTAATTACTTTTAATTAATTTTTTATAGATATTATTTGTTTTTGTTTTTAATAATATAAGAAGTATTTACTTTCCCTACTGTTGCACTCTCTGGAGTGGGAATAGTAATTTTTACCCCTACGCTATCCAATGCTTTCCCTACTGTTGTACTCTTTGGAGTGGGAATAGTAATTTTAACCCTTACGCTATCCAACGCTTTCCCTACTGTTGCACTCACTGGAGTGGGAATAGTAATTTTTACCCCTACGCTATCCAACGCTTTCCCTACTGTTGCACTCTTTGGAGTAGGAATAGTAATTTTTACCTCTACGCTATCCAACGCTTTCCCTACTGTTGCACTCTTTGGAGTGGGAATAGTAATTTTAACCCCTACGCTATCCAACGCTTTCCCTACTGTTGCACTCTTTGGAGTGGGAATAGTAATTTTTACCTCTACGCTATCCAACGCTTTCCCTACTGTTGCACCCACTGGAGTGGGAATGGTAATTTTTACCCCTACGCTATCCAATGCTTTCCCTACTGTTGCACTCTTTGGAGTGGGAATAGTAATTTTCACCCCTACGCTATCCAACGCTTTCCCTACTGTTGCACTCTTTGGAGTGGGAATAGTAATTTTTACCTCTACGCTATCCAACGCTTTCCCTACTGTTGCACTCTCTGGAGTGGGAATAGTAATTTTTACACTTCCGCTATCCTACGGTAATAATATTGGATATTATTTAATTATATTATGTTACTATATATATATGTTTTAACAAATATGATTGTAAAAAATTTTTTTTATAACTTTCATTAATTATTAAATTATTGTAAGGTGATTTAAGTATTTTAAAGTATATTTTAGTAATTAATTTTAGTAATTAATTTAATTTAACATTGTTTTTAATAAAGTCGATATTTTTATAAACTATATTTTTGTAAATGATATTTTTTACTCGATATTTTTGTACTTACCTGTTTGTAGATACAAAGTCGATATTCTGTCTGTCGATATTTTGTCGCCGATATTTTTGATAGTCGATATTATGTCCCTCGATATTATGTCAGTGATCCCCCATTTCCAACGTATTTTCCCTGAACATCATATTTTCCCCAAACTTATACTTAAAGCCAAAGAGATGAGTGTTATATGTGTTTATCTCACTGTGGGACAATTTTGAAACCATAATCTATGATTGAAACCCAAGTATTTTAAACCTCCTAGACTTTTCAGCAGCCTTGAGCACAGTCAGTCTCTGCTGACTAGCCTGAGAGGCCTAAAAGAAATCTGACCATCCCCATACTGCCTCTTTCCTTTTGACAGGAGGCAAACAATCCTCATACTAACTTACTACTAAGTGCAGTCATTCCCAAGCTCTTTAGAACTACGACCCAACTTTTAAAATGACAAACTTTTGCCACCCACCTACCTTTAATGGACATGAGGTGAGCGATGTTTAAATGTAATGAAAGCGCTGTCGGGTAGCACGCTGTCATTTACAGACAGCGCATTTTCCATTAAAATGGCCACTAACTTTGCATAGCCATTCAGTTTTAGTTATAAAACTACATGGCAAGACCTGAAGAGATGAACGGCCTTAAATCTTTTCTCCTGGGGCAAAGTGCAAGTAAGGATACATTGCACCCGGGATCAACTATCTTTTTGCTGTGCTTTCTTGCTGTTACCCAAATCAATCCTCGTAGATCTATTCAAAGGAGAATCTGCACCTAGTCATCACACACCCTGTTCTGAGGGCCACCTCATTTGCCTGGCGCAGAGACCACAGTTTACTAAACGTAGATAGGAAACTGCATACTGAGACACCTTCTAGGGGAAACAGCAAAGTTCAAAAAACACTTTCCGAGAGCCCATATAGACTGGCTTTCCTACAATGGGAATACATCACATAGATTAATTCCTAAAAGACGGCAGACTACTGCCATTTGAGGAAGCCTGGACCTCCTGCAACCTTTCAGTACGACAGTTTTGAATGTACCATCAATTATTCCACTCCTAATATGGCTTTCTAGGTGGCCGACCCATTGCCTAACAAACATCTTCCATACAATTTTACCTCCAACAGTGGAGGACCTTCCATGGAGTGGTCTCCAACCTCTGCAGCCTTCTCATCACCTCACTTTGATTTGCTCCAGTATGGAACCAGCTCAAAGTGTGGTGGTCTGTAAGACTTTCCATAGGCTACACAGAAAATGGGCAGTTCAACCTCCTCATGCAACATGACAAATATTTGCGGGTGGCCAGACTAAAACTGGCATATTTCAAGGTCTCACTTAGGTGGCAAAAGTCCATGCGAAAGTTGCACAAGGCAAGGATCTTTACTGATCCCTCCTGTTAGAGATGCAAGGCAGTGACAAGGACCCTGTGACCATAGTTTTGGAGTGTCAGTTACTGGGGATATTCTGGAAGGAGATTTGGTCATAGCTGGGCACATACACAGGATTGCAGGGACACTAAACTATGCAATTGTGTTGCTTCACGATTTTCTCCCCCTATCCGGAATTAGTTCCACATATGGGCAGATAGCACGCCATGGCATTGAAGGTTGCCAAACAATGCTTCCTCAGACATTAGAAGACAATCACCCTCCTTACAATTGACACCTAGCTCAGGAAAATGTTCCTAATTGCCTCCTATGAACAAATTATATATAAATTAGAGGTTGTTTTCCCCTCTGGGATAGGATCTGGAGGAACTTTCTATGACCAAGAGGCTGAATATCCATAGTTGTAACTAGGGGACTAAAACAGTCACCTCCTCTCCCCCCATCAAGAGTACTGACCACGGCTCACACTGGATGGACCCCAGGGTAGATTGATAGGATTTCTGACTTTTCATCTTTTCTGTTCCTCCCTTTTCATCTTAGATGGATTAAATTAGTTTGCTCCTCTCCATTGAGCAAGGAGAGGAAACAGCGGTTACAACGCAGGTGTTACCACGCAGATAAGTAACAACGCGGTCATTACAACAACCGCGTTGTTACCACGCCTGACTTTACATCACAAGTCGTGCGCTATGTGGCCTGCAACACCAGGGAATCTGTTGGACTTTACATCCAACACATTCCCTGCTGTTGCGCTAACTGGAGTAGGAATAGTAATTTATACTATTCCTAAGTCCAGCGCGCCATCGAGCGCAAGACGTAGAAATGACTTGCGATGTAAAGCCATGCGTGGTAACAACGTGGTTGTTGTAAAAACCACGTTGTTACCTACCGCATGGTAACACCACGTGTTGTAACGTGACATATTCCAGCACAGAACTTAATGGAGGAGGAGGTTGGTGGGGAAAGGGACAGAGGGTGTTAGAACTGGCTATTTCTGGTAGGCTAAGGCTGACGCCAAAGCCAGGCAGAAACCACCATTCTAGTCAGGGCAAGGAAGTCACACGCCAAGATAACCCCTGCTCACCCCCTTGGTAGCTTGGCACGAGCAGTAAGGCTAAACTCGGAGGCGATGTGTAAAGCATTTGCGCCAGCACACAACAGCAACAACATCCTAGGCACACCACAAAAAGGAACTCCACACAAGGTTATATAAAAAATAACTTCTGTATTGTCAAAACATATCAGATAGAATCACACATGTACATTGTGCCAACTGGCACGGGCAATATTCACAAGGGATTATTCAAAAGACAGGGCCACATGGGCCACTGTCATAATCAGCACTTAGTAGAAAGAGAAATACTGTCAGAAATTAGAATAAGAGGATATAAAATCACTGTAGCACAAAGTAACAGTTATAAATTGCAACCAGTATCTACTGGTAACAGGTAAGTACCACCTACGCAACCCTAACCACCTTAGGAGAATGTCACGCAGGGAACCAGGACCTCTCTAGGACCACCTGTATCAAAAAGAACAACCACCTAAGTATCACACAGCATTTAGGGGTCTAGGAAAGAACACATTACCCATGATGCATAAATATACATTCAGAGGAGTAGTAAAGGGAAACACATGATGCATAAACCTACACATTCAGCGGTGTTAAGAACAAAGCACATGATGCATCACAAACACATTCAGAGGTGCAGCGCTAGGAGACACATGACGCCTAAAACATTCAGAGGTGCAGCGCAGGGAAAGAAAGACACAATTCAATAGCGCAAAGACACATGATGCCTAAACATTCAGAGGTGCAAGGAAAAACCACACAATTGCGCAAAACTCACATAAGCCACCACCTGTGGCAGTCCCTAGGCCAACTGGCCTTGTTGGGGCTAGGACGCCCTGAGTCTCAATGTCAGGGGCCTAAACGGTGCAGGTGCCCACTACTTGCTGGGCACCTGGGAACATCCCAGACCTAAACGGTGCAGCTGCCCACTAATTGCTGGGCAGCTGGGGAACTTCAAAACTGCGCCAGGGCCCTCACTGACCCTTAGGCGCAAACTGCGCCACTGTTGGAGCCACACAGGCTCTGAACAACTTCCTCGCAGGCAGGAGGGGGCGGGCACCGACAATGTGCCCCGACGCCCCCTTTAACTAAAAATGGCCAAACGCTGGAGCCAAACAGGCTCTAGAAAATACATGCATGGCCCCTGGGAGCCATCTAGGCTCTTAAATCACCAAGGTGCCCCTCGTGGAAGCCACATGACCCTAAAACAATTATGCTCCCATAGGCTGGAGCCAAATAGGCTCTGAAAGATCACCATGCCCGTGGAGCACTCTGCTCCTAAACTAAGTATGCGCCCAGGGAGCCTCTCGGGGCTCTAGACAACGTTGGGGCGACCTGCTGCCAACCGGGGCCGCCCTGCTCGCACCAACTATGCCCCCCTAGATAGAGGGCTGGACACGGGCCATCGAGAGAGCCTACGGGGCTCTCAAACACATCGCGGGAAGAAGAGAGGAGCGGCCCGCTGCCACGGGGCCGCTCGAACGCTGCCTCGATCAGGCACTGCCATCCGCGGAGCTCCCCGCCTACCCCCAGCCCTTCAAACACTCACCGGGCTGGTCGGGGGGGGCTCTGCCTCACACGCGGCTTCCTCTGCTCTTGCTGCAGGGCTCCCTCAGCTCACGGGAGCCCTGTCGACCGGCCGCCCCGCTTCCCCTCTTCTCGCTGGCAGGCGGGCAGGCAGGCAGACATCTCCAGTCCCCCTCTCTCTCGGCGGCGGAATCTCCGGTCTCCCTCTCCTCACGGGAGACCGGAAGGACACAACATCGCTTCCCTGCGCTCGAGGAGGCGGGTGGGCTCCCGACCTCCTCCTCTCTCTCGTGACACCACTTCCGCTTCCTGGCAGGGCCCGCCCTCGTCCTGGCCGGGCCTGCCTGACTTCCGGTTTTGCCGCGATCTCAGCGGGGATCACTTCACGGGGGCATAACGAGGGGTGGGCACCCTCGAATCGCAAAATAAACGTAGAAGCGAGGTGGGCTCTCGCTGAATAATTAAATAAATGGGGTGGCACCCGTCCCCAAAAATATGCAAATCAGCATCAAGGGGGGCAGGAGCGCTTCCCTCCAAGGGAAAACGACAGCGCTCTGCCCAGTAAGAAAATTAAAGCGCTCTCCAAGCGCTGGGGGCTCGGACAGCGCCAGGCCCCTCAGGAAGGACCCCACCAGCAAGGAGGGTCCCAGCAGTCCCAAGCAAATGCACAGGGTTCAAAGAAAAAGGTCCTGGATCTCCAAAACAAAGGTCCTGGAGGCAAAGTGAAGCAAAGGGGCCCCAGGAAACCAGAGATCCTCCAGGCATCCAGGTCCATCAGGTATCCAGGGGCTGGGCAGGGCCCAGGGATTCCCCTGAGCCCAAGCAGCAGCACGCTCCTGGCAGATTCAAGTCCAAAAACAAGAACATTTTGGAAGGGGACACAGCCCCTTCTTATACAGAAAATAGTCTTTGAAGTCTTTGTGCAGGCAGTGTGAGAACCAGCTAGAATTGGTTATAGGGAAGTCCTGTCAGTATCAGGGACAGAGGTGACAGTCGCCCAGCGGGGAGGTGGAGCCAGCATTGTGGCAGGCAGGCACAGCCTCATTCACCCTCAGGTGCTATCTCCACCCACTTCCTTGGCAACAGATGCTGCCTTTCATCCACGGGCTGACTCAGACAACCTCCTGGGGGCTCTGCAGCCCCTGTCACACTCAAACCAGACAGTCAATCCACAAGCAGGCCCAGGCACTCTGGGCCAGGCTCACCAGCCAATCACACGCCAGGCACAAATTAACAAACATGCCAACTTCTCAAAGTGGCACTTCTAGACTAGACACAATCATGCTGCATACACCATTACGCAGCATTCAATCTCACGAGTTCGCACATATCAAACTCGACCCTGCACTCCCCACACATCAGGAACTACCATGGGCATACATATTCCCCATTCATTCCTATGGGAGGGCAGATCACTCACCATACATACACAGAGAGCACACGCACTTTACACTGTACCACAGTGAAAAAGTGCGCGGAGGCCTAAAATCACCAACACCAGGTCACAGAAACAGGCTAGGAAAAAGCAAAAAGTTTAGGGGTGAACCTGCCAAAAGGGCCAGGTCCAACAGAGGGCAAATGGGAGATTTAGTTTCATGAGTCATATCATAGTACACTGTGGTCCTAATGTACAAGAAAGTGCTGCAGCACGGCACTGCAAGCCCTTTGGCTGCGCCATGATGCAACACTTTCAAAGCACAAGGATGTGTCATATTAACAACAATATGACGCATCCCTGTGCATTCCCCTGAGCTGGCGCACAATAAGGTGCAATGCGCCATTCAGGCACCGTAGCTCCATGGTGCAGGAAGGAGTAGCTTTCGTGCGCAAAAACAATAACAGAAACAATAAACACAGGTGATTTCCACTTCCTATGTGTGCTGCAGAATGCAGCACCCCCAGAAAGAGGAAAAAAAGAGGAGAAAAGTAAACATTTCTCCTCAATCTTGAAAGCGAAATCTTTGCTTGTGTTTAGTTTTACTAGAAAAGATACTTGTAGCAGCCGGTGCTGGCATCAAACTAGACTGTAGCTCCAATGATGTATATCCTTTGGGTGGATGAATTCCTTATGATTTTCTTAATGACTGTATCCATACAATTGCCTGTACATAGTTTTGCTATTGTGATTACCTGCATTCCATAGCTGGAAAACATTAAACAGTATTAATATTTTTTTTTTTTAAACTGTACTGCACAAAAATGATAATGTGTGGAAACCGGGTTTCTATGATTATTTGATTGTGCATCGCCACGTAAAGTGTTTCAATTTGTTCTGATCCTATTAAAATGTTTGTTTCCATCACACTTCAGATTTACAAAAAAGTGTGCTTCATTTTTGCTATCTTCACTGCTAAATGTGTACAGTACATATACAGGTATTTACATTCTACTGTGTTATTAAAAACATTACATCCTAATGCCTTTCCTTTCACACTCACTGTACCCAGCAAGATTGCCACTTAATTCACTTTACTTTTCTTTCTCTGACTGCAGTGAGAGAAGTGTGGCACGTGCCCTCTTCACTGACTAAAGAATACTCCTAAACGATGTAATCTTTTGTCTTGACATGCTTCAACTATATCAACAACTCTCAAATACATTTTTTTATTTCCGTGATTACCATTGATTGGCACCCTACCTCTTGCACTACCGGTACAAATGCAACTTCCGGGCACTTCAGAGATGTAATGATGTCAATGCAGAGTGCTTGGTGACCGAACTGGTCAGGCACTAGGACCGGTCTGAGTGAGGGACGGGGGCGGGCGGAAAGGGAGGAGCCCAGGGATCAAGGGGTTAGTTAGCCATTGACCCTGTAAGAGGAAGGACCTAAATAAAGGAGCTCTCAACTGTGTCTGCGTGCAGTTTATGTAAGGAGCAACACTACAACTGGCGACGAGGGTATCCTGTCCCCACGCGTGCGTGAAGAAGGCTAACTCAGCACCCAGCGCCGCCTGGAGCTCGCCCCACGTCCGGAGGCTCGAGCGCGTTGCCAAAAAACGCCCACCGCGTGCCCACCTCGGTGGCGGAAAGACCGGAGCTCGCCTCGTGTGTGGAGGCTTGAGCGCGTGAATCGGAGCGCCCACCGAGTGCACACCTCGGTGGCGGAAACAGCGGAGCTCGCCTCGTGCGTGGAGGCCGAAGCACACTGCCCAAAGTACACACCGGGACCCCACCCCAGTGGTAAAAGTGAAAGAAAGCTGCCCCACCTGTTCGTGACTCAAGCGACGATTAACTGGGTCCCCAGTGAAGAAAACAAGAAAAACGGCCGAAATCTCATCAGAAACGAGATTCCCACGCGGCCATCTTAGAGTCAGGCAGCATTAGCCAATCCCCTGCGAGGGATCATCGGCGGCCATTTTGAAGTCAGGCAAAGAGCCTGAAACAGCAAACAAGCATTGGCGAGTGACAAACAAGCATTGGCAAAAGTAACAGGACTAACAAACAAGCACTGGCGAGTGCAATAAAGACAACAAACAAGCACTGGCGAGTGCAAAAAAGACAAACAACAAGCACTGGCGAGTGCGACAAAGACAGCAAACAAGCACTGGCGAGTGCAATAAAGACAACAAACAAGCACTGGCGAGTGCAACGGAAGCAACAAACAAGCACTGGCAAGTGCAATAAAGAAAACAAACAAGCACTGGCGAGTGCAACAGAACAAAACAGAGAGTGAATTAGGACTGTAAAAGCAGTCAGGAACAACAGGCGCATAATGCCCGACCCAGCCCCCACAAGCATGATGAGAGCATCTTTTCTGCGCTGCCCCGAGCCCCTCGTTCTTGAATCCGGCGGGAGCATGGGCCCGCGATGGCAAGAATGGATAGAAGATTTTGAGGACTTCATGAAAGCATCCAAAGTGACAGACCCCGAAGAGCAACTGCTTGCTCTCAAGAACCTGATTGGCAGGGAAGGTGGACGACTCATAAAAGAACTGCCAGAAGAGTCCTCTGATTCCTACAAGAAAGTACGCGAAGCACTCGACAGCAAGTTCCTACACAAAAGAAACATCGACTTCGAGTGGTACACATTCAACCTGGCTGCGCAAGAGAAAGGTGAAGAAATGGGGGCATTCGTGACACGTCTGAGACGATTGGCGAAGTACTGTGATTTTGACAAGTTCTCAACTGAGGACGCCCTGCGACTAAGAGTCATAGAAGGTTGTCTCTCCGAGCCACTGAGACGCAAGCTGCTCAAGAGAAGCTACGCGTTGGAAGAGATCGTCGAGATGACGAGAGTAGATGAACAAGCTGACGAACATGCGAAGAAAATAGAAACAGGGAAAGGTGAGAGACGGGAACAAGTATTCAGGATGAAATCTCGACAAGGACACAGACGATCCCCACCACAGGCGCGTTCCTCCAGATCCAAGAGACACCACCACCAGTCAAGCAAAGGACACAAAGACCGAGCCACATGAGGGGACGATCAGCAAGACAACTCAAATGCTACAGATGCGGATACGACTTCGGGCATGCAGATGCATGCCCAGCGCTAGGACAACAATGCCGAAAATGTGGCAGAGACAACCATTTTGAAAGCATGTGCGGGGCAGTACCAAAGAGTGACCACGGGGGAAGGCACCGACAACACCAGCCTTCAAACAGTCATCATCATCAGGTCAGAGCAGTCCAGGATAGGCGAGACTCATCCACTGGGTCGTCACAATCCAGCTGCCGTTCCTGCAGGACATGTCAATCTCGGCGGTCGTCATCAAGAGAATCCCGATCTTCTTCGCCCATCCCTCAAAATCGAAAGGAATACCTCTACTGTGTAGCTGACCTTGATCAGCCTGAAGAGTACCAGCGTCTGGACATCAGAGTTGGCTCCACCCCACCCAAATCGTACTAGATAGTGGGGCAACGCTAAACTATTTACCAGTAACAGAATACCAATGCATGACACCATCGCCAAAGCTGGTTGATGCCCATGTACAAGTGTATACCTGGATGTCCAAGAAGCCACTAACGTGTCTTGGGAAATTCGAGACCGAGTTGTCATATCAAGATCTCACAATACCAGCCTACATCCATGTCATCGAGGGGCCCAAAGCCGACTGCCTCCTGAGCCTAGCCACTGCAGAGCGATTGAAATTGGTGGACATCTTATTCAGAGTCACTGACAAACCAACCCTCATCCAGAAGTTCCCCAAGCTCTTTCAAGGCCTGGGAAAAATGAAGAACTGCCAAATAAAATTGCATATAGACGAACAAATCACACCAGTGGCGCAACACCACCGAAAAATCCCGTTTCACCTACAAGAGGCCGTAGAGAAGGAACTTCAAGACCTGCTAGAAGCCGACATCATTGAGAGAACAGATGGACCAACTCCATGGGTCTCCCCAGTCGTGGTCGTCCCAAAGAAAGGAGAAACCAGCCGAGTACGTCTGTGTGTGGATGTGAGGGCGCCCAACACGGCAATAGAGAGAGAGAGACATCCAGGCCCTCACATCAGTGACATGATCACTTCACTCAATGGAGCCAAGATCTTCTCAAAACTAGACCTCAACAAAGGTTACCACCAACTAGAACTGCACGAAAGGTCAAGATACATCACAACATTCTCGACACACCTTGGATTATTCAGATATAAACGACTAAGCTTTGGGGTGTCATCAGCAGCAGAAATATTCCAAGAGGCCATCAGGAGAACAATACATCACATTCTACAGGTCCTAAACTTTTAGCGATGACATCCTCGTTTATGGAGCAACGACTCAAGAACACAACAAAGCACTAGATCAGGTCTGTCAGGCGCTGATGGAGGCTAACCTCACACTCAACAAAGATAAGTGTGAACTTCACAAACCCACGCTAAAATTTTTCGGACACATATTCTCTGGAAGTGGAATGAAACCAGACCCAGAAAAGGTAGCAGCGCTAAACGACACACCAAGCCCGGAGGACGTAGGCAATGTACGATCATTCCTAGGCATGGCCAGCTACTGCTCCAGATATATACCTGACTACGCCACGCTAAGTTACCCGCTAAGGATGCTCACTAAACAAGGACAGCCCTTCCAATGGTCCACTCAATGTGAAGGGGCATTTCGGGAGATCAAGAGAGCCATAAAATTAGCAAAGGACTTGGCGTACTTCAACCCAAAAAAGAAGACAGAGATAACAGTAGGTGCCAGTCCCGTAGGATTGGGAGTCATCCTCGCGCAATATGAGAGAGAAGAAGACCAACGGCACATAGTGGCATACGCCAGCAGAAGTCTAACGGACACGGAGAGAGCATATTCACAGCCAGAAAAGGAAAGCCTAGCTGTTGTCTGGGCGTGTGAACACTTCCACGTTTTCATCTTTGGAAAAATTTTACACTAGTGACTGAGCACCAAGCTTTGACCATATTCTTTGGAAACCCGCGAGCAAAAATGCCACCGAGAATAGAGCGATGGGGCCTACGACTCCAAGAATACACCTACAGCATAATTCACAAGCCGGGAAAAGATGCAAACCCCGCAGACTACATGTCCCGGCACCCCACCAGGTCCAACAAATCAGAGCAATCAATCGCCGACGAATACATTCACTTCGTAATAGACCAAGCGAGGCCTCCGGCTGTTCCACTGGAGGCCATTTGTGAAGCGACATAAACTGATGCCAACCTGCAAGAGGTGAAGCGTCTGATCCAAAATAACAGCTGGAGACACACGCAAAGCAGTGAACAAAACGACCAAGAAATGGAGGCATTCAAACATGTCCACGAGGAACTGTCGATAGCAGCCAATGGTCTCATCCTACGAGACACCAGAATAGTGATCCCACGACGACTCAGACAAGCGGTCATTAACTTAGCACATGAAGGACACCGGGGCATAGTGGCCACAAAAAGAGCACTCCGTGAAAGAGTCTGGTTCCCAACACTAGACCTGATGGTGGAGACGACCCTGAAGGACTGCCTGCAATGTCAACTGGTGAGCCGTCCGGATCCCCATGCACCACTACAAATGTCTTCATTACCGGAGTCTGTCTGGCAACACATTGCCATTGACTTCTTTGGGCCAATCAAATCGGGCCAATACGTCCTGGCCATCATGGACGAATGCTCCAGATTCCCCATTGCACAACTGTCCACGTCCACAAAAGCATCGAGTGCCATACCGATCCTAGAGGAGGTATTTGCCGCATGGGGCATTCCCCTAGTGGTGAAGTCAGACAATGGGCCTCCATTCAACAGCCATGACTTTGCTGATTTTGCTCAGTACCTCAACTTCACACACCGCAAGATCACACCATTATGGCCGCAGGCCAACGGAATGATCGAACGTTTCATGGGCACGATCAAGAAGGCCTTTCAGCAAGCAGAACTCACCGGAAAGAGCCCTCAGGCAGCACTCAATGAGGTATTGCGAGCATACCGAAGTACACCTCATTCCACCACAGGCAAATGCCCTGCCACTCTCATGCTGGGACGCCCAGTGTGCACCAGACTACCAATGATGAATCCGGCAGCGAACGAACAGTATCCCGACTCTGACCATGAGGAGATCACGGCCAGAGATAAAATAAAGAAGGAAAAAATGAAGGACTATGCCGATGAGCGACGTCATGCTACCCCCCTCAAATCCAAGAGGGAGACTGGGTGCTGGCACGACAAGAGCAGCACCGGAAGACTGACTGCAGGTACCATGAGGTTCCGCTCAAAGTGATACAACAAAAAGGAACTATGATCACTGCAGAGACCGATGTAAGAAGACTTACCAGAAACGTGACGTACTTCAAAAAGTGCGGACCCAATGTTCAAGAGCTACTGACCGAACCGAAGCTGGAGCAGAGAGACTCAGAGACACTGCCAACTCACAGTCAGTCCTTGATGGAGACTGCCGATGAGAAGGAGCACGACACGCCCAACATCCAGTCACGCCCCAGACGTGTGATCACAAAACCGTCTCGCCTCATCGAAGAACCGTAAAGAAAGACTGTTTTCCATTTTGCTGTGGTGTATATTATTTTGTTTCTTTATTCACAGAGGGGGGAGATGTAATGATGTCAATGCAGAGTGCTTGGTGACCGAACTGGTCAGGCACTAGGACTGGCCCGAGTTAGGGATGTTGGCGGGCGGAAAGGGAGGAGCCTGGGGACCAAGGGGTTAGTTAGCCATTGACCCTTTAAGAGGAAGGACCTAAATAAAGGAGCTGATACCCTCAACTGTGTCTGCGTGCAGTTTATGTAAGGAGCGACACTACAAGAACCACCTCAAGCTCAGCCTGGACAAAACTGACATCTTGATTTGTAATAATCTAAGTGGGCCTCCTATTGCTTGATTAGTGCATTGACAAAGTGGTCCGAATCAGTTTCTTTCAGGAAGTGGATCAGGGTGCAAAACATGCGTTTATGTCTCAGCGTACGCTGTGACGTGGTCCTCAAAACCCTTCCGCATTGAAGTTACTGTAGATAAGAAAAGGGTAACAATATGTAAAAAGTGTTGGTGCCGCCTGGAAAGAGGCTTTGCGCTTCTGGAGAGGGTAGTAAGCAATAGCGCCTCGTACGCGACGTACACATTGCGGACATCCTGACTTCTCCTATTGTCTGCAGAAGTCAAGTTTTTTAGGAAAAGGAAGTTTGAGCAAAGTTGCGTTGGGAACCAAACTTTAAATTGTTCTTTGATAGGATTTTAAAATCAAAGACTTTAGGGACTAATTACAGTCTTTTAAGCTGAGTTATTTTGAGAAGGAACAGAATGAGTTATATTGTCCTGGTACCGTTAATATATATGCACACTAAGCTATAATTGATGTTTAATAAGTAATATATATCTCATTAAGATACAAAATGTTAAAGCATTAACATATGTGTAATTACTTTCCAGTCAGTATCGATGTTTAATGAGAAAAGCGGCGATTAATTCCAGAAGGTGCACATGCATGAAATTAGAGGTAGGTATCTTGCTAATAGAGAGGAATTTGAGTCAACATTTAATTAGTCACTTAAGTCCTGTATTTCAGTATCAGGAACATCTACTTCAGATAATGAGACAGAGCATTGGTTACAAAGAGATGTTCTAAATGTATATCCTTTCACTGTTGAAGTTAGATTTGGGATATTAATGTCAGATGACTAAACACTTCCTTATTTGCCGTTACATATCCAGCATCATTTGTAGAGTGATGAGGCAGAGAGTGGTGTTCAGTGTGTCTATTTTCTCTCTTAAGCAATACTCCTTTATACTGTGTGTGTGGTCAGCAGTGTTTGTGGTAAAAGGTGGAGGAGCTGATCTCTCCCATTGAATCCAGAGTACAAAGTTAGTGCTTTCTGTCTATTTCTTTAACCTCCATGCCTTATTTTGCATATTATCATATCTGGCATGCCCAAAGAGACGGCAATCTTCTCAATGGCAACTCTACACCAGTTGGCTGTTTCTCTGCTTCATGGCCTACGTCGTGTAAATTTGGGTACACTGGAGTGGAGTAGAGTGGGATACATTGTAGTGGGGTAGAGTGGGGTACATTGAGTGGGATAGACTGGAGTGTGGTGGATTGGAGTGGAGTAGGGTGGGGTATATTGAAGTTGTGTTGGGTGGGGTACATTGGAGTGGGGAAAATTGGAGTTAGGTAGGTTGGAGTGTGGAAGTGGGATAGATTGGATTTGGGTAGATTGGAGTGGGTAGATTGGATGGGATTGGGGTGAAATGGGGTAGATTGGAGTGGAGTGGGGGACATTGGAGTGGATTATATTGGGGTGGAATGGAGTGGGGTAGATTGTGGTGGGGTAAATTGAGGGATATTGGAGTAGAGGGAAGGGTGATAGATTGGAGTGGAGCGGGGTAGATTGATGAAGATTGGAATGGAGTGGGGTAGATTGGTGTATGGTAGATGAGTTAAATTGGATTGGGGTCAATTTGGATAGTCTGGACTGGGGTAAATTGGGGTATATTGTAGTGGGGTGGAGTTGAGTGGAGTTGATTGGAGTGGAGCCTGGAAGATTAAGGTGGAGTGGAGTGAGGGAGATTGGGATTGATTGGAGTTGATTGTGGTGAAATGGGGTAAACAGGGATGGAGTAGGGTAGATTGGGTGGATTGAACTGTGGTAGATTGGGATGGAGTGGGGTACAAGATGGCGCCTCAGTGAGTCAGCCGCGCTGGTCGCCCTTTGCTGCTGAAATGCGTAAAGATCTACTGACTTAATCTGCCTTAATTAGAGCACAATCTATGCTCCCCACGACCTACCAACCTGCTGCTGGCATTCTGCGATCCTTTCCATCCCTTGAGGCATTCTTTGCGTTGGTTTTGGCACCCGCCCAGGAGACTCGGAAAACGCTCTGCCTGGCAGCTGCCGCGGACTGGAGAGGAGGGGCTGGAGTGACAGGAGGGCCTCAGGTACCATGTGGCTTACGGCATTGAGCTGCACCAAGAACTCGGTGGAAGCAAGGATGACTCCCAAACCCAGCCGTGCGGCACGCCTGAAGACCCTCGCAGGGCAGGCAGCCACAGAGCTAAATTCCAGCATCCAAGTACAATGCCCTAAGGGAACAAAGCTGGAGGGCAGCCTGAACTCCATCCCTAGGACGTCCCTGAAGGGGGAGACCGGCACCAGATAGGACATAGAAAGGTGAGATGCATGAGAATGTCAAACAAATGGATCTCACTGAGAATAGCTTGGGGGTCAAAGGGAGGAAAGATTGCCCAGTAGATCCTAAGGCATGTCCACAGACACAATTGCAGCTGGCGCTCCAAGGACAAGCAGTGCAAGTAGTGCAGCATAGCATTACAGACTTTTTTACTTTGGCCCTCCAGACGGTAATGGAACAATGGTTAACCTCAAGAAACAAAGTGATATTGATGATATCAAGTGGCGTGTGCCTTGCTCTAGCACAGGGGATGTCTTACGTAGTGAACAGCAAGCAGAAGATGTCCATGGCAAGATCGCCATTGAAAGCCCTGACAATGCCGACGATCACAGACTCCTTCTGCCATCTGAACCACCTCGTATAGCCTCAGCTCTGATGGATGTGTCTAACAGGAAAACCTATTCCTCCCTGGTATAGGAACAGGCTGTGGGTACTACAACCCAATTGGACACTAATATATTAATTAAGGAGGCAACAAGCCTTTAGGGGCCGAACTATTCTGTTGATCTTGGGTATAAATTATTCTCAGTGACAGATGGCTCCGAAGTTAGCTCCTCTGACGTAGGAGACAGCAGCAATGCGCATTTCTCCAGCTCTAGTCTTAGTACCCATTAGAAGAATATTAAGGTAAGGAGGAAGAGGCTGTTGAAGAAACAGAGAGATTCCCACCCATTGGAAAGGGATGCAGAAGAGAATACCAGGTTTAATATAGACCCCAATTTAAAATGGGATTAGTCCGCGACCCGGAGTGCGTATCCAGATCTCTCAGGACGGGAGGAGGACGAGGTCTACGCAATGTCAACACAAGCCGGAGAACCCTCCCTGATACTGATCTATGAATCTATTAAACAATTGCAAGAAGAGACCTGAATGGATGGGAAGAAAAACCAATTGGCAACAAAGAACCTTCAGGGTGCTGTGAAGAGAATGGCTAATGCCTGCACAGATATGAATTTGAGACCGACGCTGATTGAAGAGTGGACTTGCACTCTTGAAGATGGCTTGGTCAGAACTCAAGCACAGACTGAAACCTATGCAACTCAGTTCACAGATCTCCAATGGAAGATGGAGGATTCTGAGAATAGGCAAAGGCGGAATAACCTACGGCTACTCGGCATAGAAGAGGGAGTAGAAGGGAATTACATACGGGCCTATGTGCTGACACTAATGAAGGGAGCCTTCCCAGAGCACCAACAATGCAACTGGGAGATAGAGATACAGCGGGCTCACCACTTCCTTTTGACCTCTAAAAAATCACTGCAGCCTGGCAGAGAAGGAACAGCAATGCCAAGGGCAATATTAATTTATTTTGGGAAGTTTTTGCTGCGAGAGGAGGTGTATACAAAGGTTCGCCCGAATGCCAGACGGATCAACGAAAATAAGACCTTCTTTGCAAAGCCAGACTTTTGCCATGCGACCGCTGAGCGACGATGGAAATTAAGAGAATTGATTCAGCCCTGTCAAGCCTTAGGAGCACAAGCGTACTTGATGAAACCAGCCCGATTGAAGATTATTCTTAAGAATATTACAAGAGACTTTACATCTGAGATCCAAGCTAAAGATTACATTGAAAAATTGAAAACTTAATGGCAGGGATCTATATTCTTCTCTCTTAACCAACTAGACTGAATTAAGGAAGGGGATGCGTCGTCCGGGGCTTTAATTCACTCATTTTTCTCTCTATTCTTAGCTTTTTTGGGGTGGTTAGCCTTTATGGTGGGTGCGGGAAACTCATTGGAATGTAAGAATTATTGAGGAGACATTAGTAAATTGAGAGCACCCTTTTTAGGTCTCGCCTGTCGATGCGCATGCGCATCGAGCAAGCGAGAGTATTGGGACTTATCCACTCTTTATCCACTACAAGGAATCGTGGCGATTCCTTGCAGTGCCCGTGACTTTTAAGCTCAATGCGCATGCGCATTGAGCTTAAAAGCGCGTGCACGTCCGTCTTGGTTTACCCGCTCCGCCCCCTCCCCTTCCCGCCGTGTCGCATTTCTCCTCCCCCCTCCCCTCTCTTCCCTCCGTCTTGTTTGTTATTTTACCCGCTCCGCCCCCTCCCCTTCCCGCCGTGTCGCATTTCTCCTCCCCCCTCCCCTCTCTTCCCTCCGTCTTGTTTGTTATTTTACCCGCTCCGCCCCCTCCCCTTCCCGCCGTGTCGCATTTCTCCTACTTCTACCGTGAGGTGAGTACGATTTGTTTCATGCTTCTACACGGAGGCACTGCTACTTTTACTTATGGCACAGGCGGGCTGACGTGTTATAACGATTGCCGTTTGCTACTGAACACCGTCAAAGTCGCTCCAAACGTGTCCTGTGTGGGTCACAACAAGACACTTTCATGAGCGTGTGTTTTCTGCTTCGCATGCTGGTTAAATTAGGCAGTCGGCTTTAGCAAGCGCATGCAGCCTTTTAACTTTTCCTGAGGGCTCATTCTTGTTCTGTGTTCCCATGATGGGCTCCCGAGATCCGCCTGGACCTGCCAGTGTTGTAATGCCGCGTCGGTCTTGGTTGCATCGACGTGCGGTGTGTGTGTGCGCGCAGCTGACGTCACTGGTCCTGGGCCTCCTGCACTGGCAGCGTAATGTCGCCACCCGCAAGGGAGGCACCGTGCAGCTGTTGGCATGGTGCCGCGAACCTCACTGAAAGCGTTAAATACTGCGCATGTCTAGTGGTGCTCATTCAAAAGGATACGTTGCAAGCATACTAGAGTTAAGCGCTTCTTTCGGTTTTTTCGTTTTCCTCAGCACGAAGAAGAAACGTGCTTTTAGGGAGCATTAACCTTTTATGAAACCTAGATGCTTTATTATGTATGTGACTTTGCGACTTTCTTGGCCGCTAGCTGATCAGACTTTATTTTCAGTGGCATTGGCCTACTGTACGTCACCCAGCCCACTTTTTAACATCTACACCGCCGGCGGTGCGTGTAAGTAAAGAGGAGTTAACATTCAGGGCATGTCATCTCACTCTGAGCGGTGCATTGGAGTTCTGTCACTGTGAGTTGAACCCCGTGACGTGTGGGGTTTCAAATGGAACCAATTTTCCCTGCAACAGCACGAATCCTTTCAGTAGGGTTTCCCTTTATCGGATATTTAAAAACGCCTGCTGTGACGGCGTATAGAATGTATTTAATGAGCTGAGAGGTTTATTAATAGATCTTCGGAGTGAGACCATTATTTCTAATTAGTTATTAACCTTTAAATCCTTTATAAGGCAGGTGACCTAATACATTTCACGTCTCATTCGCTGTTCAACTAATGTGTTTTTAGAGTTGCCGATCTGTGCTACCCCGATGAGGATGTTTGCAGAACCTCATGTGCTAATTTTCACTTTGTTAAACGCTTTCCATCTACGCTATTTCCTGTTCTAATTTCCTGTAATTACTAGCACCCTCACCCTCACTCACCCTCACACTCACCCTCACTCACCCTCACTCTCACTCACCCTCAACCCCTCACCCTCACTCACCCTCAACCCCTCACTCACCCTCACTCACCCTCACCCACCCTCACCCTCACTCACCCTCACTCACCCTCACTCACCCTCAACCCCTCACCCTCACACGGTGCAATAGGTCTCGGAGCATTTGAGTTAGAGCTTTTAGAAATATTTATGGCTTTTTTTTTTAATTCTTTAGCATTGGCTACAGGAAACAAAAATGCTAAAGATTTACAAAAAAAACCATAAACAATTCTAAAAGCACTAACTCTAATGCTGCGAGACCTATTGCATTTCCAATGCTTGTTATAAAGGGGAAAGAGAAAAGAAGAAGGAAAAAAAGGGAAAAGGAAAAAGGGGGAAAAAGAATAAAAATAAAAGGGGTACATTTCAACAATAACATATTGAAAAGGAGGGGTGGTCTGGGTAAAAGGGACACTTAATAGGCAGGCAGCAAAGGGGGCCGACTCTCAGGCTCCATCACAGAGACCTTCGGTCTGCTTGTCTCACACTGCAGGTGGCGGCGGGGGGGAGGGGGAGGTGGGGTACCACAAGTGCAGGGAGGGTAAGGTGGCGGCAAGCGGGTCTTACCGGTGGGGGGGTTAGGAGGGAAGAAAACAAAAACAAACACCTTCATATGAGGAAGCTATCGAGGGGTGGCAACAAACAGAAAAGGAAAAGGAAGGATTTTGAGGACAGGCTGGCAACCTATCTGTTATATGCGTATAGCAATGATAAACATATGCGGGTTGAATGATGCTGCTACATGCAGGATAGCTAAGGAACAGCTTAAGGAACTACACGCTGACATAGTCTGTAAACAAGAGATGCACATTGAAGGGACGCGCAAAATTCTTTTAGAACAGTTGGGCTTTCAACTGATAGCCCACACCACTGGGCACCAGGACGCGAGGGGTAGCGATTGTGGCACAGAAAGGGGGTTGTCTTTAAATCATGTTTGACTGAAAGGCTAGGTCGATGGGCAATTGTTGAAGGTCAAGAACAGGGATTGAGCTTTACGCTTTGCTCAATTTATGGTTACACAGGGGATGATCCTGAAATATTTTAATTTCTCAACGTTGAATTGGCTAAATGGCCTCTGCCGCTCATCGTATGTGGTGATCTCAATATAAAAGGTATGGAGGGCTTTGGAAGGCAAACCCAAGCAAATATATAGGTCGGAAAAAAAGGACAGAGGGCCCTTATTCAAATGATGGAGGATAATGGGCTTGCGGATGCCTGGGTGCTACTAAAGCGACAGGAGGGGGAGCAACACATATTCGGCTCCGCACAGAGCTGTATCCCGACTAGACTATTTTTTGGTCTCATCCTCTCTCCTTTCCACCTGAACCATCGAGAAATTTCCCTGGGTTATCTCTGACCACAATCCCTTAGTTTTGGGGGTTCAAAGCACTTTGGGGGGTGGTGCCTGAGCACACCTAGACTTTTGAGCGTGCCCTGTTCCCTGTTACATGATCCAAAATATGTTCTACATATGAGCAAAAGGCTTGGGGAGTTCCTAGAGGTTAACAGTGATAGCGCTGGGTATCGGATCGTTTGGGACCCTTTAAAGGTTGGAATCAGAGGGGAAACTCTGAGTTACTCGCTGAACCGGAATAAAAAAATGAAACAAGATGTAAGGTCCATGTATAGTACAATCTCAGACCTAGAAGAAGAGTTGGTATGGGCTATTGCCAATGGCACAAATACAGATGAGATCCTCCAGAAACTGGCATTAGCAAAGGCTGCAGCAGGAGAAAACACATGGCAGCTAGAGTAGCAGAAAACTTATTGGCTTGGAGGCAAACTTGCTACGAATATAGCAATCAAGTTGGGCACATGTTAGCGGCAAAGGACTAGACAGAAAATTACAGCAGGATACATTTTAGAGATTAAAAATCCAAAGGGGGATGCAGTTACAACGCCCATTGAAATACGTCCAGTTTTTCAAAATGAATATGGGAAGCTATGTAGGGAAAATGGGCATAGTGAGGCCCCAAATATAAAAGATTATTTAACATCCCTCACTGGTGAGTCATTGTCACTAGGAGACTCAAAGCCTCTAGAGGATACATTTTCAGATGAAGAAATTCAAAAAGCCCTTATGGAACTGCCATCTGGCTAGGCAGTAGGTCCTGACCAAATCCCATTAGAATTTTATAAGGTTTTGTTTTCACTCTTGGGGGATGATTTAAGTTTTGTATTACGCCAAGCATAGAAAGGGGAAGCGCCTCCAGAGTCATGGGCGGAGGGTAGCATGATTATTTTTTTAAAGAAAGGAAAACCCCCTGACGAACCTGGCTCTTATAGACCAATTAGTTTAATGAATAGCGACGCAAAAATCTTTTCCAAAATCCTAGCGAATTGTTTAAGTACCATGATTGGGAAGGTGATCTCACCCTGCCATCATGGGTTTTTCCCAGGCAGAGGCACAGCTGAACATATTTGCAGGGTTTTTACAGGGTTTTTACTTTTTTTGATAGTACCTTTGTCATGCGAGATCCTTTGGCGCTTATCCTGCTAGATGCTGAGATGGTGTTCGACAGGGTCTCGTGGGGCTATCTTTGGGCCGCACTTGCGAATGTGGGGGGTGGAAAAGGGTGTGTTAAAGCAGTTCAGATACTTTACAGAAGCCCCAAGATTTTACTCCAGTTGATGGGGGGGGGGCAAAGTGACCTGATCAATATCGCACGGAGACAAGACAGGGGTGTCCATGCTCTCCCCTCCTATTTGCATTTTATATTGACCCCTTGATCAGGAAAATTGAGGCAAATAAGGGAATTCTCCCTATATGATTGAATAGATTTGAAACTAAGATTTTGGGTTACACTGATGATCTGGCAATAACCACCGCAAATCCATCTGGAGCCTTAATGGAGATAGAGCAGGAGGCAGAATGCTTTGGGGTGATCTCAGGATATAGGCTTAACCGGGAAAAGACACAAAATGTTGCAAATGGCAGGAATTGTATGTCCAATTCATGGGTGATTAAATCTGCCACCCATCTTGGGGATTACATAATGTCAGATTTAAGCAAAGTTGGGGAAAAAAATCTTGTCCCTGTAATTAAAAAAGCTAAGAAAGACTTTGATAGACTTAATGATTTACATCTCTTGATTGTGGGACGTTGCATTATTATTAGGCTGCTGTTCCTGCCAAACGTCTTGTATCTATTTAGAACAATACCCTTGAAATTTGAGAACTACTGGTTTAGAGAAATGGAGAGGCTGATTAATCGATTAATTTGGGCTCAAGGAAAAACAAGAAGAGCGCTCAGATACATGACCTTATGCAGGGGAAGGGGGGGCTGGGCAGTCCTGGTTTTATAAACATACTATTGGGCCACGATGATCCAATATATCCGAGGGTTATTGGGAGGAAAGGTCACTGATCGCTGGAGGGATGACGCTCCTCCGGATGTAGATGAACTATTGGTAGAAAAAAGTTCCATAACGGGCTTTTAAGATTCACCGAAGCCAGCTACTATAAACAAGTCAAATTTGAGACCCTTGGTGCAACAGCTGCGGTCTGGACCGTGTTAAAAATAAGCTGGGTCTAGGAAGAATGAACTATTATACTACTTTGTTTGGGAACCCATCCCCCCCCCCCCCGAAACTTTTCACGATTAAATTATGCGGCATTGGGATGCTTTTGGGTGAAGACGATGGGGGCTATTTATGTCTCAGATGGAATAATTACATTTGAAAAAGTCCAAATTCTTTATAACCTTGATCGCAGGGAGTTCTTTAAATTCCTCCAGATTTGCTCATCTATCTCACGGAGGAAGGGGGGAAAGAAAGCTTTCGCTGGAGATCCAGTTCTGGAAGCGGTTCGAAACCTAGATGGGTGTACTATCACCAAGATTTATAGGGAGCTGACACAACTACAGGGGGCTGACTTAGATAAACATTCTGAGAAATGGCAGTGGAAGCTGAATGTTGAAGGGGGGGAGTTTATGGTGTTACTTAAGCTTTGCAATATGGTCGTAAGAGTAGCGAGTCTCCAAGTCCAACATTTTAAAACCATCTTTTCACTTTATTACACCTCAGCTAAGATTGCTCAATGGGGGGACAGAGTGTACTCTTTGCCCCACTGCCAGGGTGATGACGCAGATATAGGTCATATGTTTGCCTCTTGCCCGGCGCTGGAATCCCTTAAGAGAGCTATAGAACAATGTTTGGGGCGAACTTTGAGGATCCAAACGAAACTCACTGCTGAGCTGATGGTTCTTGGTGTGGCTGGGCATGGAACGGTGTTAGATCATCATGAATGTATATTTCTTGCCATGGCAGTGGTCAGACTGTATGTATCTTCCGCATGGGTGGACCCTAACCCCCCCCACATTTCAACAATGGCTTTCAAGACTCTTAGCTATATATCACCTGGAAAAGGGACTGTATGAGAAGAAAGGATGGAAGGCTAGGAGAAACTTATTTGGGCCCCTGTAATATATTGGAAAATAAGAAATGAGCTCACTTCCGGTACAATTCAATGAGTTAAACCTATTGGAGTAAAATCATTTTTGTTTCTCATGTCCTAGTAATATGTATATGTCTGTAAGTGGTGCTATAATTTTCTTTATTATTTTTAGAACTATCCATTTGGAATTGCGCTGTATTTCTGTTTGCTTTTGATTGTTTCTTCTATGGAAATATTTGTGTTAATTTGTACATAACTAAATATTTTTTTTAAAAGGAATGAAGTGTGGTAAAATGGGGTATATTTAAGTGGAGTGGGGTAGATTGGAGTGGGGGTAGATAGGAGTGGGGCAGATGGGCGTGGGTCAATAGGAGTGAGCTGGAGTGGAGTAGGGTAGATTGGGGTAGAGTGGAGTGAGGCATATTGGGGTAGAGTGGAGTGAAGTAGATTGAGGTAGATTGAAATGGAGTGGGGTAGATTGGTGTGGAGTGGAGTAGATTGAGGTGGAGTGGAGTGGGATAGATTGAAGTAGGGTAGATTGGAGTAGAGTGGGGTATATTGGAGTTGAGTTGGTAGATTGGGGTAGAGTGAATTGATGTTGAGTTGCATAGAGTGTCTTAGAGTGGAGTGGCATGTCCTGGAGTAGAGTGTTGTAGAATGTAGTGGTGTGGCATAGAATGGAGGGGCATAGAGTGGAGTAGATTGTCATAGAGCTGAGTGGCATACAGTGAAGAAGAGTGATGTATAGTGGAGTGGTGTAAAGTGGCATAGTGTGGAGTATACATGGTGTGGTAGCACACTCCTATTTCAGACAACACATTTTCAGTTGAAATGAGCATTGCTTGGGTACAGACATACAGTTTTATCATGCAAAAAAAATCATGTGTAGAAATGTTATCACCTAATGTATTGATGTGTTTTGATCATATTCAAACATTTATTTCCACCACACTTCAGAATTATAATTTGTTTTATTTACATTGTACTTTCCAAATTCTGATATATTGTGAAATATGAGCACACTTAATTTTTGGTGTGTGCCAGATAAAAGCCTTTCATTTTCTATCAAGAGTTACACATACATCCTCTCACTTTGAAATCAGAGAAAGGAAAGAAAACACCAAGCTCCCTTGGAAGACAGAGCCTGACATTTGGCCTGAGTCTTTGTATGCACAGTAAATGTGACAAAATAAGAACATTATTTAAAGGACTGTTTACAGATAATGAGCACTCTGAAAGATACATCAGTAAACAAGCAATGTTCCACTGGACAGAGAAACACAGTCTGGACAACCTAAAACAAATAAAACCTGCAAACAGAAAGCACGCACATGTGAATTACAAACCACAAAGCCAATGGTCAGCAATGGGGGCAATGCATTCCCTGGGAAGCGTTCAGAAAAACAGGACGTTGCTAGTAGACCAGACAGTTACAATGTCTGGTAGGCTTTGATCTAAAAAAGTACACTCCTAGAAGGAACAGGTGAGAGGTATACATTTCTCAGGTATTGTAGCACACTATTGAAAGACACTCTCACCTCAATTGGACTAGATACTAGGCCACGTATCCTTCAGACAGACCCTACAGTCTGGCTCTCCACACCACCTGTGTGAAATTCACTTGTGTGGAGCCCAACCAACTACAATGTTAGGACCTTCAGCCCCTCTAATCCACCACCACCACTAACTCCTAATACATAACTATCACCACCTACCAAATGCCCCAATATATAGGATATTTCTATTGCCTGACTGTAGCAAACTCTCAACTGGAATTGCTCCAAGAAGAGACTCCATTCATAAACATACTCCACCATCAACTCACATATCAGAACATTATGATACCATGCTTTTAAAGACCACACATGTCAACACACTGTACCACATTGCAACACATCCCTACCACCCCTTTCACTATGCTGCCCGACATTCATGGGGTTTTCCGCACTCCATGGAGCGCAAAGAGTTTCGTGATTTGAAGTTTTTTCCTCACTCGATAACGTTAAGTTGGTGAGCGCAAGCGAGGAAAATCCAACGCTAAACCACCTCCTAGCAAGATTTCTCAATGTGGGTGGTCGTGGATGGTCACGACCGCTCGCATTGAGAAACCATCTGTTTGCTTGAGGAAGCTGCGGCCAGCTGCATCCCATGCTGGTAAGAGCGGTGGGGCAGTGGGGCCGTGTGGGGGGAGGATTTCAACAGACGACAATGAGGGGAAATTAATTATTTATTCAATTTTCCCTCACAGTCGTCTGTCGAAATCCCCCCTACCCGGTCCCACCACACCACTTACCTGCACAGGTCACGGCTGGCTGCGCTCGAGTGGAAAATATACTCAAGCAGCAGAATGAAGCTGCGCATGGTGCGGTTTGCGCTGATTTTCTAGTGCAGGAAAAACACCCGGAGTATGAACGGTGAAACCTAATGTACTCTGCCACTTGCAACACTCCACGTAGCGCAGCGTAGTATTTGGTCACTTAGCAGAACTCCACAAACTCTACCCAGGCCTACCCGACACACAGTTCCAATACCTTACGAATAATGTAACATTCTATATGACCTCAACTGCACAGCAGCACTCCTCAACAATTTATCATAAGTTGCCACACCACAAACAACCCTAATCACATCTCACAACATATCACCACAGTACTGGCACCCAAGTCTTATAACACTCAAGACTCCACTACATAACAGCAACTGTGGTCTAGTTCCTATACTTCCAACAGGCTCTGCGCATTGGAATAATATATCCTATAGATGTGACGTAGGACTTAGGTCAACTTGGTCTCTATCGAATATATTAGACCTAATTGGGAGTGCCAGCTAGCTCAGAGGTCAC
Organism: Lissotriton helveticus; assembly: GCF_964261635.1. Lineage (NCBI taxonomy): Eukaryota > Metazoa > Chordata > Amphibia > Caudata > Salamandridae > Lissotriton > Lissotriton helveticus. The sequence continues at coordinate 839,941,150 of NC_136061.1, read as the reverse complement.
TAAAAACTTTCTCGAATAAACAAGAAGGGATTATTTTCTGACAACCGCATAAACATGACAACTTTGTTTCCCCAAGATAAAACGTATCTTCAGAGTTGTGGAAACAATAGATAGATATTTCACTCAGTCAATCGTGAATGCTTTGTTTCACCCGAGGTGTAGAGAAATAGAGAGATGGGCGTTTTCAATAAAAGTATTTATTGAACAGTCTTCTTTCTCATACAGAAGAAATGAACTGCTACAATCGTAATACTGGCTGTAAAGTATAATGCGTACAGCAAGAAGAGTATTATAAAATAATACTGTAAAAGCATGGTATGGTTTCTAAGCAATAAAATACATACATAAATAACAAAGACTAAAAGTACTCAACTGGTGCTTCTAAAATACGCCTACCCCAATGTACCTAACCTAAGTCTAGTATGAGGGAAGAAGTAAGTGAGGTGTAGTAAATGTTTAATTTCTTTGCCAAGAATCTATCCAAGATTTCTCTTAGGGTCTAATCAGCTCCGTACCTTGGTTTTAGAATGAAGGAGGTCTGTCTCCGGACTCGATTTCCCAACACCCGCAAGGGGAGCTTGGAAACACTAGAGCTGGATTCTCAGCGAGAGAAAAGCAGCCTCTCTGTCAGTACGTTAGCTGGATGGTAGTCTTCCTTTGGCACTTGCTGTAGCAAGCTGTGTCGGGCAAGTAGAAATTCGAACTGCTCCAAACCACTGTGTGTTTGCTAGGGCAAGTGTGGGCATATTTTTACCTTGAAGGTGCCTGGATTGACGTAAAGGCGGACATAATAACGTCACCAAAGAACGGTAGTTCTTTGAAAATGCCATGATTTCTAGGACAAATCAATATTCAAGAAAGGGGATGTCCCTGACTGCTGAAGCCGAGTTTTCCAAGAAATCGTTGTGGCTTTTTGGAACTAGTGGAAGTAGCCATGCCTGTATTAGGACTGCATGGGCTATGTCTAAATATGGGTACGATGTCTATGCCAATATAAGGGTAGTGTGAATTATACCTATATAAGAGCATGAATCGGGAAAATTACAGTAGGGTCCTAAAACGCTATACAACACAACAAAACATCTTGCTGACATTACTCAATATACACGGGCTCTCCTCCCCTATGGAAATTAAATGTTAATCCAATACTGCATTGTACCACAACATCAAACAACTTACTGCCCATTGCTCAAATGGTCCAACAATTGTCTCTCAACCTCTACACCCATCACAACTTGATATTGTATCATTCCAATACCCCATCCTACAGTCCCCAGGCTATATACCCTCCTGATCTCACATATCCCAGCACATCAAACATGATTCCTTAAAACACAAATTAACAATGCCCACATGCCTTACAACAAAAGGCAACTAATGCTGTCCAACCACATCACCTGGTGACTTCATCAATAACACACATTGAAATGGCTTCTATGACTCCTACCAGTCAACATCATTACTCACCTCTCACTAAAGGCACCATTACCCAGAATTCTACACCACAGTATATAGCTCCACATATAGATATTACACAACATTACTGCATTCCACACCAACCTGTCCCTGCTGTACATCACCAACCCTGCTCACTTCATGACAACTGAAAACTGCATCTCACTGCTATGCAACATTGTAGAGCCATTCCAACCACATTTTCTGGATACAGACATGACAATGACATTGTGAACTCTCAGGCTGTGCCATATTAACCAAACCACACCTTCCATTTCAACACACACCAAACCATCACTCATCACTCATGCCACCCTCCCTAGAGGCAAAGCCAACAACCAGCTACATCTTAGTGCAGTGACACAGTTAGAAGCCAGAGGATTGATACAGCTGATAAGGCTTCTCCACATAAACCATCAATCCCCTACTTCCACATATCACTCTTCACTTCCTCCATTCCCTCTGCCTCCTTTTCTCCACAGAACTAACTTCCTTACACTCTCCAACGCAAATTTTCCCTTTCATCCCCTGTTTAACTTATGACTGCAAGATCTTGCTCCCCAAGTTATTGTATCATCCTCCATAATATCTGCCACAACACTGTTCTGTTTGGTGCCACTCTCATCCATCTGTTGCTATGCTCTCCCATGTATTGCCACACTCTTGCGCCGGACACCAAGCCCTTCCATAAACCACCACGCTTTCTCCTATTACCTCCTACACTTTTTTGTCACTCACCATGCTCTTCCATTACACTCTATAGCTCCCATCTTCTGCTGCTTTTTCCATGATCCAACACAAACCTGTAAATTGCAAAGGTCTCCCAACACCCTCTTGTGCCACTCAACACATTCAATTTCACATAACAAGTAAAGGAATTAGGCAGCCCAGAGGCCTAGGGTAGCAGCTAGTCTAGTAGCAGACCTTCCATATCACCACAGGCATAGATGGGGAATGTAGACATGAGATATGAAAATCCCTTTATAACAATGCAGTCAGTCAGTCACAGCAACAAGACACCTGAGTCCCTTGACTGGAGCTCAGGAGAAGCAAGGAGAAGGAGATGTACAAAGAAACACAAAAAACTGACAACCACCTCATAAGCCCAACAGGTTATAGGTCAGAAACAAAGCACCACACACAACAAATAGATGAGCCAAGAGTGTTATATTACGACTGTGGTCAGATGTATACACTTGGACATTCTGAAAGGGCACCAATTATGTTGTTCATCTAGTTGTCAGGCAGGCAGCACTTCATTTGTGCTGGGTGATGCAAATGGTGGACATGACCGCAAATTTTCGGGTACCGAGTCTCATTTTACATCATCAGATTTTGAACAAGAGAAAAAAAAGGGAAATAGGAAAGATGAAAAAGCAAGGAAAAAGTAACAAAGGGAGAATGCAGGGATGGAATAGAACTTACAAGAGTGAAGTGAAGAGTGGAGGAAAGAGATGTATAAGCTAGAATCATAACAAGGCACCCTTTGCGTTCAGCAACCTCAGCATTTGGCAGTACTGGTGGCATGCTCCTAAGAAAGACTTTGACACTTACTTCCAGAACCCTACAAATCAACAAACAAAGCAAATATAGTTGGCCAAAGTAATTTAGAACAACAAGACCTTTAATCCCAAATGGCATACCACATGCAAATGAGTTAAGCTGGGACGCTGCAGGACCCCCTCCCGCATATGTCCCTACCATATGCATACTCTTCACCCCCAAACCACGTCACTCAATATCTCTCTTTCACTCGGCAGCCAGAGGACAGTCAAAAAAATAACCCATTACGGAGAGCCTCTGTTAGGAAAACCTACATTTGTAAATCTTAACCTCCAAACATGGTGACATGAGACCAAGTAATTGGTGAATGTTGTGCTATAAAAAAATCAAGCAACATAACACCAAATAACTTGAGATTGAATTCAACTTGTATTAATGTTAACTAATGGTTCTTCTATGTGCATTTCTGACAAAAGATCTGTTAGACCTGTCAGCCTTAAGGTGGTCTTCCCCCAAATGTTTTGCCTTCACCCCTCCTATTTTTCTGAATTCATTTTTGTTGGCCTAAGGATTCTGTGGCCTTTACTACTGCTGACCAGTGCTAAAGTGATAGCACCCCCTCTCTAAACCATGGTAAAATTAGGTTACACCTGATTGCCATATTTAATTTACTTATAAATCCCCAGAAAAGTGGTATACTATATTTCCAGGGCTGCTACATAAATGCTACTAGTAGGCCTGCAGCACTTATTGCACTTAAGTAACACCTCAAAACATGTCCCCAGCCCATAATTGTCATCTATATGCAGATTTAAACTGACAATTGGACTTGACCACATCTAAATCTACCTTTTAAAACATAAACATCAGCTCTAAAGTAGTTCCTAGACAGCCCAGGAGGCAGAGTCAATTGTAATTAAAAAGTAGCACATATACATTTAGGTTTTACATGTCCTGATAATGAAAAACTCCCAAATGTATTCTTCACTACTGTGAGGCCTACCTCTCCAATGGGATAACATTGGACTACCTTAGTACATTTAATAAGTTCTAACTTTTGATTGGGAGCAGATTGAGAAGTCATGTTTGATGTCTGAGGAACTGTAAGTTAAAAGTCCTCTTTAATGGTAAATTCGGATTTTAAATCACATTTCTGAAAATTCCAGTTTTTGGAAAATCACAAAAAAAGTGGGTGGTGAGGGGTGAACTCCTGAGACTGGTTCCAGGATGTTTTTTTCCGGTCCAGGACGGACCTGGTCTGGCAGTTCTGGCTAGACTGTTCCATGGGGAGAAGGGCCAAGACTGATTTGCATACGTAACATGTATGCTAGTATGCTGTCTTAGCTAATTCTCTTTTGAAAATCTAGGACAGAAATGTCTTTGCCACTACCTGAGGTTTATGGGGTAATGTTGGGAATCATGGAAACTACAGCGTTTGTAAATGCTTGTTTTCTAATGTATATTGGTGGCTTCACAAAACAAAAGCCAACATCCCTACACAATATACCACATGAAAACAATAAGTATATGATTTATGAAATTAGCATAAAATTACGTTTTAAGCTGCCATTTTAGGTCTCCCCTACTAAACAGCTCATATTCTGGCTGTTGTGAAACTATTGTTAGCTTACAGTGGCCTTACAGACCATCCAATACATACCATTGGTTGACTTCATTATCGCTCTCATTTGTTTGTTTCTTATTTGTTAGCTTGTAAGGCATGTCCTACCTTTTCTTGTGTGTGTCCTCCCCAATGAACATGGAGACATTACTTGTGTCCTTTCACTGCTCATTTCTTAGGTATTACGTTTAACACTCCACTTGTTTTCCAACTGTCTTACTAATGTACTTTTCTCCCCCACAACGCACTCCATATTACGTCTCTCCCTTGTTGTGCACATCTCCCTTGGCTGTTCCTATTGATCTTGCACCTGTTTACTTTTCCTCTCATGCACTCCACTTTGCTCTCTTGGTTTACTTCCCACCCTGAATACAACAATTTAGCTTTCCCTCAAAAGTGCCCAATATTGCTTCAGCCCCACCCTCTGTGAAGCTCCCTCCTGGCTTTGTGTGGCTTCCCCCCTGTTAACTTTTGTCACCCCGTCCCCCGTTCCACATTGCAGTCTTTTGCCTCCGTCTCTGCCCTTGTGCTTGACTCCCAGAGAAGCTGATGATATTTGGATCTGCTTTGCCGGGAGAAAATGAGCTGCATGACATTTGGATCAACTTCACCAAGGAACAAATATTGCAGCACCACTTCTTAAGGGACCAAGATCCTCAGGATATACAATTGGCTGCAGCAGTGGAGGAGGTCAGGTCATCTTCTTTATTTCTCTGCAGCTTCATATTGGACACTCTGCACCGTTCCAAATTGCACCAGTATGAAATCTATGCTGAATCGATAGAATACAAACAGGTCCAACAATATATCCATTTTACTCTTAGGCATGGAATTTAGCGTTGTATAATCTTACTTCGGCTTGGGTTACTTCCTTTAAATTCACTCACCTTTAAATGGACAGGCAAAAAAAAGCTACCAGTTTTTGCCATTTTTGCAATGGTGGAGTGCAAGACCTGAAGCACTTTCTGTGGTATGCCCGAATTCAAAATTAGTTGAGGCAAGAAGGCGCTATTTAAAACCAATCCAACTTAGATACAATAGTGGAACTGTGCAGAGTTTGATTTCGCTTTTTAAATGAGCTTGTGTGTCATAACCTGTTAAAATTTTTAAAAACGTATCAAAATTTGTACTGAATGTTTTGAATCTATATCATAAGAACAAATGTTTTGACTGAAATTTGTTGTTCTCAGTAGAGAACTAAATCAAATAAATATAACTTGAAACTGTAGTTCACAGCTCCCGCCTCTGGGGCATATCACCCGTTGTGCTCCTGCCCTACTATAGATGGCCTAGTGTGATTGGCACAAAGGATTATGCAAAAAACAAAACGGAGGGTAGAGGGTTTATGAACTAGATCCGCCCTCCATTGACATACTGAAAATACAACCCAAGTTACTGGGTAAAGGACCTAGCTAATGGGTGGGATTGGCTTTCCGAAGAAACATTTCTTTTTTGAGTCCCCTCACTCACCAGGGATTCCCCACGGTGACATGCTTTATCATTGGGGCCATCTCAGCTTTCTACGAACTGAGGCATGCTGTGAATTGTGAAAATTACGTAGGAGCACTTTAATGGAAGACTATGTGTGGTGCAAAATGTGGGGGAGTGGGTTAAGGTGAATTAAAAATACCTTCCTAGTGGGCGAGAATACTTTATTGTTGCTCCTAGATTAGTATGTCTAAAAACGGGATGATACCAGTAATCCTAACTATAATGGACTAGTGATTCTGAGTATGCATCAACATGTTTTCGAGCATCCCCCAAGCTCTTCCTCAGGACCACACAGGGACCAGCCCTGTGTTTGCCACTCCTAAAATGACTTAAATCTAAGCATGGGCGCAAAATCCGTTCCGCTTGCGGATTTTTCGGATTTTTGGTAAATCCGCAATCCGCGAACTCTCGCGGATGTAGCGAAAATACGCAAATCCGCGCGCGGCGGATTTTTTGCTTGTGTTCGCACTGCTCGCGGTCCGCGGCGCGGGCAGCAACAATCTCGCACTCGCGAAATTACAAAAATTACAATTGGGGAGGGGTGAAGGAAGTGGCCCAGTCTCCAACTTCCTGTTCCTGTCCAGCAAGCTCCTCCCATTGCTTAGTCCATTTCCTGGCCACTTTGAATTCGATCTTGACTGGGAAGGATTACTTTTTGTGGATGCTGCTGGAGATTTGGCTTTGAGGCTTTTTGGATTACTTTTGGATTCGAAATTTGTTTTCACAAGTAAGTTGATAAGTTGATGTTGTTTGTTTGTGGTGATTTTTGTGTGTGTTTTTTGACTTTCTGGGGTGGGGTTGGGGGCAGGCTATGTTGGTGGGAGGCCATTTTGAGGCATGATCCTGCAGGTCCTGGCCATGTGGATGGGGTCAAGCGGCCATTTTGAAGTCAGGCAGTGTGCTTTGTGCCCTAGGGGGGCTACCCAGTCTGCTCTGATTTTTTTCATTATGCCCAGGTGAAAATCGGATTTAAAAAAAAAAAATTGCCTGTGTTCGCACTGCTCGCGTCCCGCGCAGCAACAATCTCGCACTCGCGAAATTGTAAAAATTACAATTCTGCACATGAGTTGAAAACTACCAGGCTTAGTTATGGGTGCATGCATGATACAACTGTTTTGTTGAATTTTAACATGATTCTGGCCAGGGCATGGATGGCATTGGATTGTGGTGATATTTGTATGTTTTACGACTTTTTGGGGTGGTGTTGGGGGCTTGCTATGTGGGTGGGGGCCATTTTATTGCCTGGTCCCATGTGGGTGGGGGTCTAGGGGCTATTTTTAAGGCAGTTTGTGTGCTTTAGGCCATAGGCCTGCACCCAGTGTGCTGTGATTTTATCATGCCCAGGGGGCCCAGAATCTGTCTGTTCGCGGATTTTGCTGGTTTTTCGCCACATTCGCGTCGTGAAGCAACAACCTCGCACTCGCGAAATTGCAAAAATTGCAATTCTGCACCAGAAAACCACCAGCAGGCAGCATAAACCTTCTGAAACTTGATGGATGGCATTGGATTGTGGTGATTTGATTGGTGTTGTGTTTTTTGACTTTTTGGAGTAGGGGTTGGGGGCTGGCTATGTTGGTGGGGGCCATTTTGAGGCATGGTCCTGGCCATGTGGATGGGGGTCAAGCGGCCATTTTGAAGGCAGGCAGTGAGCTTTGTGCCATAGCGCGGGGATGCCTCCGGGTCACCAGGCGCTCTATAAATCGCTAAATAAATAATAAATTTTGCCTTGCTTTCACCCATTGTGCCCAGGGGGAGTCAGTGGTACATGAAACTATAACCCTCTCTGTGTGTGCTCTCTTGGATCAATGTTAAAATCCTGTTTCCCAAAAATTTAGCAATTCCTAATTTTGAAATTTCCAAATTGTGTGGTGTGCACATGTGTATTCATAAATGCCTACTTGCAAACTATTTATTGAAGCGCTACATATGCAACATATATTTACTGATGTTCCTCTGTCTTTGTTTGCTTTTAGGTGCACAAAGTCAATAACTCCGCATCATCGTTGAGCATCAGTGCCAGTAAGAAGTCCTGCTGCGGCCTGTTGTTCCGACATCTGAAGAAGATGGCTCGAAAAAGAGGTGCCTGTAGCTCCTCTTGAAAGAAAGATGTCTCTACTAAGGAGAAGAAGAAGCAAGTGGCACCACTTACCAAGGAGACTGGTTGCTCCACCACTAAATTTTTGTGGAAAAAAGAAAGGCCCACCATGAGTGCTGCACAGGTAGCCTGTTTAGTGGTTCAATCACCAACGACCAGTGATGTTGGCTCATCGCAAGAAAGTAGCAGCACACCATCAACACAGGTTGTAACTCATCTCACAAGTACTATTCAACAACCAAAGCAGCAACAACAACTGCATGGGCTACTAGTACAAGCACAAGTACATGCGCAAGGAGCTGGCCGAGAAGGAGCTGGCCGAGAAGGAGCTGGCCGAGAAGGAGCTGGCCGAGAAGGAGAAGGCCGAGAAGGAGAAGACCGAGAAGGAGAAGGTCGAGAAGGAGAGGTCCATGGAGAGTTGCAAGTAGAGGTCAGTGAAGAGGCCCATGTAGCGGCGCATGGAGCGGTGCAAGTGCCCACAATGGTTGTTCTTCCAGAAGTAGGGGCACAGGAGGAAATTGACTTTGGAGCCGGGGTATCATGTCAGGAAGACGAAGGCATTCCTCCTGATGATTCATTTTCTCCCAGCTCCCCACCAAGGAAAAGATCAAGGAGTGTGTGTAGAAGTTCCTCTTCAAGCCCCGCTCCATCAGATGATGATCTGGATCTAGATTGGCAACCATCTCCGACGTCTGAGAGGGAGGCACACCATGAGCTGCGAAAGATATCAAATGTTAAAAGGAAGGGCCCCGGAAAACTCATACTTATGGATCCGAACGTCGGACTTGATGAAGTGGTGCATTCTGATGTTGTTGAACAGGATGACAGCAATGACCTAGTCATCACACACGTCATTCCAGCCACACCGGCCATGCAGCAGACAGACATTTATACCCTATCCCGACGTCATGCTGAGCGTGACCCTGGCGACGTGGCACTGGTAGCACCACCAACGCAGTCAAGTAGTACAACAAGTTCAACAAAACCTACAGCTCCCATATTTTCTCCCCAGAGGGGGACTCCATCCAGCTCGACTCCCTCAAGTAGGGTTGCTGCAATAATTGCACAACCCAGTAGATGTCTGCAAGGCTCATCCACCACTGCTTCATCTGGCATTGGCAGTATCATCTCGTGCGGCAAAACCAGAAGTTTCCAGTCCCCAGTTTTTTAGTGTCCATGCAAAGTATGATAACATAGCCGTTTGTTGCATTTGTAAGACTAGAGTTAGCCGTGGTAAGACTGGTACCAACTATGGAACCGGAGGCCAGATAGGTCATCTTCAAAGAAGGCACGCTGTCGAATGGTTTGCGCACCTAGCAAACATCAAGGGAAAGCAAACCCAAAGGGCAAGTGGCCAAAATATACCCATACTAGGTGTTTCATCTGAAGATGACGGGGAGGTAGAAGAAGCGTCAGACATTTGTCCGGTTGCACCCAGTACCCCTGGCAGCACCACACCCTCCGGAACACATAGGAGGCACACTGAGAGTCTGGGAGACACACCAATGCGGAAAATGTCAACAGTGAGCAGAAGTGGGTCGAAGAAGGCATCAGCATCATCCAGTAAATTTGTCCAGCGCACCATTTCAGCCATGTTCTCCTCAGATGCGCAATTTCAACGCAACCACCCAACTGTACGCCTGTATAACACTAAGCTGGCTAAAATGCTAGCGGTGGACCTTCTCCCTTTTTCGTTTGTCGAAGGTGTGGGTTTCCTTGAACTCGTGGCAACACTGGCCCCTAAATGGAAGGTTCCTAGCCGGTTCTATTTTGCCAGGGTTGCTGTTCCAGCACTACATAAAGAGGTGCTTGAGTTGGTTGGGGCAGCTTTGCAGAAGAGTGCTGTTCACACTATACACCTGACAACAGACATGTGGACCAGTTGCCTAGCCCTTGATTACATGTGCATCACTGCACACTGGGTCTCTTTTTCAGGGGTTGCAAAACAGATAAATGCAGGTGGTGACTTGGTCGAGATTTTTAAGGGTGCTCGTAAACATGCAACATTAGCCATGTTTGGCATGGAGAAAAGTCATACTGCAGCCAACATTTTGGATGACTTTAACAAAAAGGTCTCGCAATGGCTGCCCCCAAGAAATTGCAAGGTTGGTTATGTTTCAACTGATAATGGCAGCAATGTAGTTAAGGCCATGGAGAACGGTTACTATTTCAGAGTGCCGTGTTTGGCACACTGTATGAACCTTGTCGTGCAAAAGTTCTTGAAAAAAGAACTTGCAGTCGACAAAATACTGACCATCTGCAGAAGAATATGCACACATTTCAACCATTCTTTTAAGGCCCGGAAGGAGCTGAGGCGCCAGCAAAATGTACGTAGAATGCCAGTGAAAGCACTTATCCAGGAGGTGGCAAATCGTTGGAACTCAACCTTCTACATGCTTGAGCGTCTGCATGAGCTGTTTCCAGTAGTCAATGAGTATTTCTACAACCTGGGTGGTGATACGACAGAAATGATGCTAGCGGTGGAGCAATGGCAGCTAGTTAAAAGCCTGACAGACATGCTTCGTCCTTTTGAGGTCTTCACGCGTGACGTCAGCAGGGAGGACTGTTCTTTGAGCAAAGCTATCCCATTGTTGCTGAAGCTCGAGCACCAAGTCAAGGTGGTGTCTTCAGAATTAAAAGATGCTGGAAAGAATGAAGCATATGAGTTGGCGCAGAGATTATTACAACGCCTAGTTAGCAATAAACGGCTTGTAAATATCAAGAAACAACAGCACTACATTTGTGCTACTATTCTGGATCCACGTTACAAAAAGCCATTGTTTGGCAAAGTAATAATTCCTTTTGAAACATCAGATGTTACAGAGTACAAAGGTTGGCTAGCTCAGTCAGCCATTCGTTTTGAAAGAGAGCGGAAGGAAACTGTAGGAGAACTTGAAGACAGTACTACTAGTGAATCAGCAGGCCATCAGGCGTCCCAAAAAAACCCTTCTGCATCTGTGCCTGTGGCAGAAGTGAGTGACTTTTCCTCTGAGCCGTTAACCACACCAGCAACCGTATCATCTGCACCAGGCCCAGGCGATATGTCTGAAGCGGATTGGCTAAGTGAGCTAGGGTTTCCTTGTCCCAGAAAGGACACAGAAGTGCAAAGTACAGGAATCCGGGAGAACATTGTTTCAATGGTGCAGGCCTATCTGGATGACTCAACAGTGGTCAATATTACTGAGGACCCATTGGCGTATTGGCATGGGAAAAGAAACATATGGCGAGAGCTCACCAACCTGGCTATCAATTACTTGTCTTGCCCACTCGCAAGCGTGTCTTCAGAACGTGTTTTTAGTTCTGCTGGTGGCATTGTGACTTGCAAAAGGTCCCGCCTCTTGCCCGCAAATGTGGAGCGGCTCACCATGATAAAGATGAACCAGCACTTCATACCACCAGATTACAAAGTACGAGAATGCACGCAGGAAGAAGACGAGGACACTGACCTACCTGAGGAAAGTTCTCCTCAGTTACCAGAAGTACTACCGACTCAATTTGCAGAGTTTGAGGACGAGCTCTGCTTCCCTGACAGCGAGTTCTGAAAATGAGTCAATGATTCGTTAACTTTAACATTAGTCCTTATTCACTTTTATTCCTGTGTGTCTGTCTTTCTTTTTTTAGCAAGTGCTTGATCACATTCACAACAAAACTGTAATCACCCCATCACAAGCAACAACAAGCCCATCAGCAGAACTGTCTTGATTTTGATGCCGCAGCATTCCTCAGGTTCACAACAGTTAGTTGACAAGAACTCTGTCCTGGTCGTCTATCCTCCTCCTCCAGACTCACCCTATCCATTTCCCGTAATGCTGATGCCTGGAATCTGCACATTGAAGAAACTTACGTTGACGAGTCCCCTAAAGAGGGACTGTCTGGAAGTAGTGAGTCCTCATTTAAATACATTTTGCTAAGTGTGACTTTTTTGCGTTTGGGTTTACTGGTCTTGGCTGGGCCATTGCTGGCAAGGTCTATTAAGGGATGAAATTGGTTAGGCATTTACTTTGGAAAACATTTGGCCTATTACACGTGAACGTTTAGGCGTTATTATTGCTCGCTTGCCTATCTTAGGGGTGCTGTCTGTGGGGCTTCTAGGATTTTGGAGTCTGTGAGCACCGCTGCCATATTTCTAATGTTGATTGCTTTTGTGTTGCAGAAAATCCACGCCGGGAAACTCCAGTTGAGGCCCTGCTGCAGAACGCTTTAGGACACTGTGAATTCCAGGTGGAGCCAGCCCTCAAACACAAATTACAGGTAAGATAAGCGTTTGGATGGGAGGTAGTATAAATGGAGTATTAGGAGAGGCGAGAGAGTGACAGTGGTACTAGTAGTAAAGTCCTAGGACTCCTCAATTAACAAACTCTGTGACAGGCATTTACTTTGGAAAACATTTGGCCAATTACACGTGAACCAACACGATGACAGTGTTCAGTAAAACGAACTTACTGCAAAACCACCACCCACCAGGCTCAAAAGTAGTAAAAAAAAAGATATGCTCAGATAAAGTTTGAAAAAGTATATTTTTATATCCCTAACAAAATAATCTCCCGCAAGACCCTCCCTAACCCCAACAAATAAATAGTCCCTCAAAAGTCCCCAAAAAACCCAACTCCCAATTCCCACCCCCCAAAAGTCTCTAAAAAAGGGGCAAGGGACACTCTAGGGATGCATGGTGTTGTTAACTTTGGCCTCCAGGGCATCATGCCTTAGGGCCAGGGCATCGTATTGCTCCCGGAGGGTGGCGTGATCTAAACGGAGGCCCTCCACCAAATTTTGGTACTCTTTCCATTTCCGGACCTCCGCCTCCAGGTCCGACACTCTGCGGATTGCTCGGCGCAAGCGAGCCTTTACAGTACTGTGAGGTGCAGGCTTTGCTGCTCGGCGGTGGCGTCTGCCAGCACGGCTCCGTTTGGCTGGAGCACTGCGCTGACCGGCAGAACGTGGGGTCACGGAGGTGGATGCAGATGTCACATTGGAAGTACTGGACTGCGTGTCGTCCCCCTCCAGTTCCACCAGCCGCCGATATTGGGCAACAGTTGCATCCAGCCTCCGTTGCCGGGCCAGTACAGCCTTCATACTCCTTGTTGGTTTTGTTTTAGTATGACCAACTATATGAAGAAAGAAAGATATAATCTGTAACCAATGCTCTTTAAGAATATGATTAACACAAAATGATTCAGCAGGAAGTTGTGTCACAGTACAACTAGCAACTAGCCAGCGCAGTACAAAAGAAACTATTCAGGCCAATATCATGGGCGTCCGCAGGGATGGGCAAGAGAGGGCGCGATTGCCCCCCCCTGGATCGCAGGTCCATCCAGTGCTGGCCCAGTGACAAATTACAATATGGTAATTACAGCAGGCTGGGACCGACAGACAGATAGAGGCAGAGACAGAGAGAGAGGAAGACAGAAGGAGAGAGAGAGAGAGGGAGGGAGCCAGAGGGTGACAGAGGGAGGATGAGGGAGGGAGACAGAGAGAGAGGGAGGGGGAGAGAGAAAGAAAGATGTGTGTAATGTGTATGCCAGGTCTGGTGGCTCAGTGGACGAAGGCATCCGCTGCAGGGGCATGATTTCAATTTCATGGTCATATTTTTTTTGTTGCTCTAGATACACCCCCCTCCCCCACCGACCCTGCCCCCTTCGGTGCGGCCCTTGGCCACAAACCACACTATCAATCATGTCAGGAGTAGGACTCAGGAGATGGTGATGATGTTGCACCCCCCCCTGGAAACATTTCATAGTATGTTCGTAGTTCATCCAGTGACCGTCTACTCTCTGTAGATACACATCATATGCTATCTAAGAGTCAGATAGTACGATGATCCAGCTTACCTGTACCCGCCACCACCACTGTCTCCTTCCTCACAGTCTGTACTTCTTGGTCCTCTTGCGCCGCCTCCTCCCCAGAGTAGTCCTCGGACTCCGAGTCGATCACTATTACCACATCAGAGCTGGCCCCGCCACCAGATGTTCCACCTACAAATTAGATTTAAGAATGTTAGATTACACCACTCACTAGTATTTGGTCTAAGTATGAATGAAGAATGAGAAAACAACAGAAAAAGTAATTGACTGTCTACTCTAGTCTAAAGTAAAAATGTCCCTCCTTCCAGGGAAGGCTGTTGTCTTGCTGCATTTTTTTGACATAATTGATGAATGCTTGCTTAATTTTAACACACACCATTTTTCTCTGAACAGACAGAAACTGGACTTCTAAGGACAAGAGCAACATCAACTTCAAACCAGGTGAAAGCTCGGCTCGACCACAAGAAATGTGTTCCATTACTCATCAACTCAGCACCAAGCACTTTTCCATTTCCAACTAACTTTATTTTAATATATGTGTTTACTTAAACTTTTAATAAAGCTTTTAAACTTGAATAGACTCTGTGGTTTTTGGTCCTCCAGACTAGAGTGACTGAGCGAAAGGTTTTGCAATTTTTGCAAGGAGGAGTCCGTGCCGTTGACACTACCAGGTTTATACAGTGTGCCAAACACGCCACTCTGAAATATTATTACTCTGGTCTTTGGTGTCCATAGTTCGGTTTGTGGAGAATTGTCCCTGCAACAGTAGTATTATTGATTTTGCTCCTATCTAAACACTATTTCGAAAAAATTAAATTAGGAACGCTTGGACAACAATAGGTCCTCTATATTTAAATGAAAACTTACTGGGGCCAGCAAAGGAGCACTCGCCGCCCTGGCCTGCATCCTCCTCCTTTGGAGCCACTGCATCCGCTTTTTCTGTCCGCTTGCCCCTGGGCGGACCTGACGTACAACATGAAAGAATGAACAGAAAACATTGATGATTGCTGCTTGTCGATGTCCTTGTCAACCAAATCAAACATTTAGAAAGAACAAGAACCAACTATTTCAGCCAAAAAGAGGGCTACAAAGGAAGGACTGCACCTGAGCCTCTACTCTAGGGGCAGATTTACAAGCCCCTTGCAGCTCTTTTGCTCCGTTCTTGCGTCACTTTTGTGACGCAGCGCCACAACAAGAGAGGCGCCATGGTGTGGCGTATATTAACAACGTGACGCATATGGGAGATGCATCCCATTCTAAAGCCCTGCGCCATAAGGGAGCGTTCCAGCGCAAGGGAGGGCGTTTCTGCGCAGGAACGCATGCTAAAAGTGGCTATGGGGAATATATAAAATTTCAATCAGTCATTTAGGACAATGATGCGTCACTGAAACCCTGCGCCTGCATGAAGCAGACTTACGGCTTGACGCAGCATTGCTGGAGCTGCGCCATCGTTGCAACGCAACTCCATCAATGAGCCGCCTTTACGGCACCGATGCGTAACGCTTCGGTGACGTTTTGGGACCATGGTGTGCCGCATTGTAAATACGGCGCACCATGGGTGGTGCTGGCGTGCCGCACACTTTGCAGGGATGCGCAGGTAATTGCTAATCTGACACTTAGGGGCATACTTACGAGTTCTGAGCTGGACACCTCCAGATGTGCACCAGAACAAATGCGTAACGCAAAACTAACCTTGCGTCACGGCAGATGCGCCGCAATTACAATGAGGCAAACCCTGGCGCAAGGGTAGGCAGATGCGTGACGCATCTCTTGACGAAAGAGAGGCGCATCTCTAGAGTCGCGTCGCAGGCGCGATGCAACTATAGCAATGCTCAGGGCTGCCCAATACTCAACATACCGCATCAGTCCTTACGCCTGCTTCAAGCAAGCAGGCATAAAGAATTGACGTAGCAGCGTCGCGGAAGTGCCTGCGTTAAATCTTGTAGATTTCACGCAGGCACTTTTGCGAGGCACACAGCTGCCTGACCGCCACCCCCCACCCCCCACCCCCCTGCGTGGGAACGCACCCATTGTGGCGCAGGCCCAGGCCTTAACGTGGCGCATCTCCTTAGATGCATCTCGTTGTACATGACTCGCAGGGATGCGCCACGTTTACGTCGCTGTGCGTCAGGTAAGGCAGCGTAAGCGTAAACGTGGCGCAAGGGGCCATCTTGTAAATCTACCCCTTTGTGTCTAGCATTACGCAGTTCTGTAAAGTACACTCATACATTACTCAGCCCAATTAAATGAACACAAAATAGAAAACA
The DNA here is from genome assembly GCF_964261635.1 of Lissotriton helveticus. NCBI lineage: Eukaryota > Metazoa > Chordata > Amphibia > Caudata > Salamandridae > Lissotriton > Lissotriton helveticus. The sequence continues at coordinate 839,924,917 of NC_136061.1, read as the reverse complement.
AATAAGCAGTGGCACCGCCACAGAGAAGGAGATCAGTGCACCTGAAATGCACAGAAGATTTTGAAATATTAATTTACCTCTCCTATCAATGTAATCAGCAGCATTATTGCTCTTTGTAAAAAAGTTAAAGCAAACATTTGCAATATAACACAGTCACACAGAGCAGGAGAAAAAACAGAGTAGTGAGTGATGAAAAAATTGCTACTACTACTCACCAAGCCCGGGGACCTCCACTCCCAGCAGGTCTAGCAGGTCGCGCTCCCGGTCCAGGATATCGGTCCAGCGGTGGGTCACTTGATTGTAGGTGCGCTGGACCCCCGTGATGTCAAAAAGGGCCCGGCACACCTGCCCCCACCGCTTCCGTCGCTCCTGGCTGTTGGTATAACCAGCAGCGATCCTGCCGCCTGCCGCGATGGTCCTGGGGAGACGGCGCTGCACATAAAAAACGAGTGAGCCCACCTCCTCAGGGCTGAAGATCTCCCTGGGCACCACCATTTCCGCCCTCAAACGGCCACACGGGAGCCGGGCACGGGCTGCGGTGCCCGTCTTGGGCAGCTTGACAGCTGTCTTCACCATGTTCTGGGCAGGTGTTAGCATTAAGGAGACAAAATGAAAAAGAATAAGAGTAGGGAAGAAGGAAATAAAAGTTTAAAAAAGTAGTTGAAAAGTAAACAAAAGTAGCCTAAAACACAAAAATATAGACCTAGAAAACTAGAGGGATAGAAAAAAAGTTAAATAGATCAAAAAAATATTAAAACAAGCAAAGGATGGCAGAGATATACAGAGGATAGAAACACCATGCCCAGACACATAGGAATGAATGAAAAACAAGATGGCGGCCCGAACACGTGCGTGTAAGTAAGTTCGCACGCGATTTCTCTCGCGAACTCGTGCGAACTTGCATTCGCAAGGCGCTCATTGCGCGAGATTACACATAGCGGGCGGAAACGGAAATACGTCACGCAAACAAAATGGCGGCGCCCATACTCAACCTTGGGGTAACTCGCACGAGTTTGCGGCTTCCACGGTCGATTTCGCACGACGCCGCGCCTCGCGAATAGGGCGAAATTACCGAAAAACGAGTTTTGCAAAAGCAAAACCAACGAGCAGGTGCAAAAGTTCGAGCTCATCATTTGTAACCATTTACCTGTAGTGCTTCCTGAAGGGGCCCTCCAGAATCCGGTTGCCTACTTGCAACTATTGTGTGACCCTGCTCTGACAGTCACAGAATAGTTACAAGTATGCCATTGCATCCTGTTATTGCAACAAAAAGGAAAGGGAGCAGACAAGCAGGTGCCAGCCTTCATTAATGTCAGTTGGGGCAGGGCAGGTGTTGTTGTTTGCAAAACTTAAAGCACTTAGCAGGTGTGCTTGGCTTTGCCACAATAATGTACACTCACTGGTCAATCAGAGGGTGCTGTGATGACACCGAGGGTGGCATGGGTGTGCCAGCCAGAGGGTGGCATGGGTGAACCAGAGTGCCAGTGTTGACAGAGGATGGCAGTGCTTTGCTTTGCCCCAATAATGTACACTGGTGAACCAGAGGGTGCTGTGATGACACAGAGGGTGACATGGGTGAGCCAGAGGGTGGCATGGGTGACCAAAGAGAGTGCCAGTGGTGACAGAGGGTGGCAGTGATGAAGAAAGCCTTGCAAACAGGCTGGGCACGTAGAAACAACAAGTTCGCAAAACTGGCGACCCGACAAGTAAGTTCGCAATTTGCGAAATTGTACAAAACCCTCGCGAACTTGCAGAAACCCGTGCGAACACACACCCCAAAAAAAAATACGCAAATCCGCGAGAATTCGCGGATTTTGCGTATTGTCGCAATCCGCAAATACGCAAATCCGCAAATTCGCGGATTGTGAATCCGCAAAATCCGCCCATGCTTACTTAAATCTGGTAATATAAACACAAAAAATCAGTGAATAAACGCTGCAACTAATAAAGCATGCGTTAATCACATACATACGATAAAGACTTGTCACATAGTATTTTAAATGAAGCAAGATTGTGCCCCATGGACCGTGGGGGGCAAGGTACTCTGAATCCTATGTTTGCATTGTGAGTGCCCCGCGTGACAATACCTGAAACGTCTCTCCACCGGACAAAGGAATATGCCTCATTGCATCACAATGTACTACATCGCGTGCTTTTACAACGTGGTCATAACAAGGACCGCGTTGTTAGTACCTGATGCATTTACATCACAAGTCATTACTACGACTGGCACTAGGGGGCACTCTGGACTTAGGAATAGTATTAATTACTACTCCTACTCCAGTTTGCGCAAGAGTAGGGAAGGTGTTGGAATTAATTTCCAATACCTCAGCGCCCACGAGTGCAAGTCGTTGTAATGACTTGCAATGTAAATGCATCGCGCGCTAACAACACGGTCATTGTAACGACTGCGTTGTAATAGTAGCACGATGTAATGACAGTGCGGCACAGAGAGCCGAAAGAAGAAGAGCGAAGCGATTGCTCCTCCTTTCTGCTTCACAAGTTTTCAGATTTGACTTGAAGGCTTCCACAATTTTATATCGTCACAATTTTTAAGTCATGCTACAAGTGGTTTAAAGCTTATTGTGGACAACAGTGCTTAAAGTGGGTCTCTCAAAGGGGCGTGGTCGACAAACATGGGAACTCCAATCCTGTGCTTTACACAGCATACTTTCTTGCCAGTGGTTAGGTGTCTTATTGTGAACTTTCTGCTGTTGCATTCAGATATATCATCCAGCAACAAATGTTTGCTGTAGATAGTTTGCTATAAATCAGTAACAATATTTTGTTGTAAATAATTACAATTAGTGATTACAACTTGTACATATGTGACCATGAGAGAGGCTAAGAATTGGATGAGCATGTAATCAGAACACTGTCATGGCCAACTGCCTCGCTCTACCTTCAACCTCAGCTCCAGAGCTCTTAATCGTGCGACATTATAAAAACCCTTCCATGACCAGAACTCACCTACACACCTGAAGACAACTCAACTCACATGTATCATGCAAGCATTGGAAAATCCAATAGTTTAGCCTTTTATAGAATGAGAGCTCTTGGGTTTACCAATACTTAGTAAATTCCAACTACAATACAAAATTGCTTTAAAGCAAACAGCTCAACAAATGTTAGCAAATTCAAAGACTTCATTTATGTATAATATGAATATATACAGTAAAATATTGTTAAAACCAGAGGCAAATCCAATTGATCCCAAAGGCAAGACCTATTGACTTTGTCCATGGTTTTTAGACTATGCATAAATGAAGAGTAACCACAGTAACCTACAATGGGTGCAATATGGTTTAAAATGAACAGAAATACAGTGAAATTGGCACTCCCCACAATCGCGGATTGTGAATAGGGGTGTGTGAAATTTGATTAATTGGCCTTAGCATATTTACGTGAAATGTTAGCAAAATGCAGTGAAATTATACATAATTACACAAAATACAAATCTGTCATTTGTGCTGCATTTTTTAGCAAAATGCGTCTTTGCATCATTTTTGACACTAGGATGCATTCAAATGAAGCACTGCAAACAACAGCGCCTCGCATTCTTTGGTTCCCTTGTGTGAACTACATTTTTCCAGCAAATTGTTCCATGCGCAGTACATTTTACTGCTCATGCTGTTTTATTATGTGAAATGCCATAATTGTATAATTTCAAGAATTTCACATAACATAAAATTCATGAAATTATATGAATTACACTCGCGTAAGTTAAATTTCACCCATGCCAAACTGTGAAATAGGGCCTTTTTCTCTCTCCCCTGATCGTGACAACTAGCTTAGTTCACAGCAAGACCTTTAACCTAGCATGAGCAGTAGATTTTATTCCTCATGTAACACCGTTATTGCTGAGTTTCAGCAAAAGCTCTTGCAACATGGTTGAAGCTATAATGAAGCAATGTGCTCACACTTAATTGACTTGTTCCAACTTGACTGTTGACTTTAAGCCTTTAAATACCAATTTGCATGATAGATTTGAAGTTTAATAGTTGTCCATCCAATTATGCATTTGTACCCTCTTTGTAAGCGTGATGATCCTGGATGCAAAACTGTGTAATATATCACTATACAGAACAAACTATGTAATTACAGTACAGTACAATTTGAATACACTACAAGACAGAGCAGCTTGTATTTTTTATGTGGAGTTTTATATAGCGTGAAATAGTCTCGAAGTTGTAGTGTAGTTCCTATATTCCCAATAGGCTCTGCGCATTGGAATAATATATCCTATAGATGTGACGTAGGACTTAGGTTGACTAGGTCTCTATCGAATATATTAGACTTAATTGTGAGTGACAGCTAGCTCAGAGGTCACTAGAAACTTTCTCGAATAAACAAGAAGGGATTAGTTTCTGACAACCACATAAAGATGATAACTTTGTTTCCCCAAGATAAAACGTATCTTCAGAGTCGTGGAAACAATAGATAAATATTTCACTTAGTCAATCATGCATGCTTCGTTTCACCAGAGGTGCAGATAAATAGAGAGATCGGCATTTTCAATAAAAGTATTTATTGAACAGTCTTCTTTCTCATGCAGAAGAAATGAACTGCTACAATTGTAATACTGTAAGTATAATGCGTACAGCAAAAAGAGTATTATAAAATAATACTGCAAAAGTATGGTATGGTTTCTAAGCCAAAAAATACATACATAAATAACAAAAACTAAAAGTACTCAACTGGTGCTTCTAAAATACGCCTACCCCAATGTACCTAACCTAAGTCTAGTATGAGGGAAGAAGTAAGTGAGGTGTAGTAAAGGTTTAGTTTCTTTGCCAATAATCTATCCAAGATTTCTCTTAGGGTCTAATCAACTCCGTACCTTGGTTTTAGAATGGAGGAGGTCTGGTGTCTCTGTCTCCGGACTCGATTTCCCAACACCGCGCAAGGGAAACACTGGAGCTGGATTCTCAGCGTGAGAAAAGTAGCCTCTCTGTCAGTGCGTCAGCTGGAGGGTCGGCTTCCTTCAGCACTTGCTGTAGCAAGCTGCGTCGGGCAAGTAAATAGTCGAACTGCTCCGAACCACCGTGTGTTTGCTAGGGCAAGTGTGGGCATATTTATATCTTGAAGGTGCTTGGATTGATGTATAATCGGACATAATAATGTAACCAAAAAACGGTAGTTCTTTGAAAATGCCATGATTTCTAGGACAAATCAATATTCAAGAAAGGGGATGTTCCTGACTGCTGAAGCCGAGTTTTCCAAGAAATCGTTGTGGCTTTTGGAACTAGTGGAAGTAGCCATGCCTGTATTAAGACTGCATGGGCCATGTCTAAATATGGGTATGATTTCTATGCCTATGTAAGGGTAGTGTGAATTATACCTATATAAGGGCATGAAACGGGAAAATTACACTGGCGTCCTAAAACGCTATACAACACCCACTCCACTTTATTATGTTCGATATTACTAAATACTAAGTAAATATATATCTAAAGTATGTGTTTATAATCCCACCCAAAATACATGAAAAGCATTTGAAATGGTAGTAGACGAAAATTAACATTTGTTCTGTATGCATTTTAAAAGCAATGTTTTCATTAAAAGCATGTAGTGTAATTTTGAAAAAATGCTTTTGCAGAATGAATCATAAATTAACATTTATGAAATGGCTCTGAAATACAGAAGAAAGGTTGAGACCATTCCATGACAGAATATATAACTGTTTTGGTTGTGAACGAGGTCAAATATTGTGTCTTGGAAGTGTTCAAAGAATTCTTTTTCTCTTGTTCTACTTTAAGCAGATTACTTCGTGCCAAATAAAAAAAAATCAATTTTGGAAAAAGTCAAATCACATAAAAATAGAGTTCTGAAGTTGGAAGTTTTGTTTTGAGAAGTGAAGGTCGAATACAGAGTCCCGTAGAACGCTGTGTGCTAACTCGAAAATCACTGTCGCTGTTGGGAGTAAACATAAAATCTTCCAAGAATTCATCTACTACTGTAAGTGAAAGTTGGACTACCTTGTTAAGCAGATCAATTGTACACAGATGAAAAGCGTCGCCGTCAGCGTAAGCCGCATTAGCAATGTTCGTAGTAGATGGTACCTGTGTGCCTGTTGTTCCACTTATCTCACCGTCAGCTGGCTGTGCTGTTGAGACTTCCATGAATGCCATCATCAGGATTGGTAGCAGTTGGGGACATCATAATGCATGAGCCGTTACCAAACCAAGAAAAGCATCAACATCCATTGGCAGCGCTGACGGAAGTGTTAGACAGATGTCTAGCACGCATTCTTCTCCACATAGCAGGCATCGTAGAACAGGTAAGATGCAATCTTGCCAGATTGGTCTGAATGATAGAAACCATGTGCTATTCAGATCTCTTAAACGAGCCAGGCCCAAAATGACGATTATGCGCTCACGACACCTCATCGCCAGAAGGGTGTCCTCCATTGTGATCTCGGCGTCGTTGGTGGATTGGCTTGCCATATTGAAGCAGAATTGTATTGAATTGAATTGAAATTAAATTTGTAGAGTGCAACTAAACCCAGAGGCATCAAGGCGCTAAGGATGGTACAACTGTTTGGTTAGAGGAGAACTGGGTACGGGTTACTGGTAGGATTCTTGAAAGAGCCAGGTCTTGAGTGCTTTACGAAAAAGTGCATGGGAGGCAAGACCCTTAAGGTCCTCAGGAAGGGTGTTCCAAAGTCTGGGGGCGAGAATTCGGAAAGCCCTTCCGCCCCATCTGACCTTGGATACTCTAGGGACAGCGAGCAGATTTTTATTGGAGGAGCGAAGTGCTCTACGAGGGACATAAGGGGTCACAAGTGAACGAATGTCTTCGGGCCCAGTGCCATTCAGGGCACGGTGCGTAAGGCAGAGGGCCTTAAAGTTGATCCTAGCCTGCATGGGGAGCCAATGCAGGTTCTCCCTGATGGCCGAGCCCGAAGAGTGCTTCGGGGCATCCAAGACAAACCAGGCCACTGCATTTTGCACAATCTGGAGGCGTAGGACCAAGCCGTTGCTAATGCCTAGATAAAGTGCATTGCAGTAGTCCAGCCTGGAGGCTATAAGAGCCACCGCGACCTGTTTGCGAGCTTCTAGGGAGAGGTAGTGGTTGATTTTTCTTAAGATCCTAAGGGCACCACAGCAGGTGGAGACTGTCCTGCTGACCTGTTTCTCAAGGGAAAGAGTGGTGTCCAGGATTACACCCAGATTACGGGCAGAGGAGGAGGGCGTGGGGCAAGCGCCGAGGACAGGGGGCCACCAGTCCATTGACCAGGTCTCATGTTTGGCTCCAAAGATAAGGACCTCGGTTTTCTCCCCATTCAATTTGAGGAAGTTCTTGACCATCCAATCAGCAACCGCCTCCATACAGTTTTTAAAGTTAAGGGCTGTAATATCCACAGATTGTGTAATGGAGACCATGATCTGTGTATCGTCGGCGTAGGAAAGAACTTCTAGGCCAAAAGATCTAACAAGCCTGGCGAGTGGGGCCACATAAATGTTAAAAAGCGTAGGGCTCAGGGAGGAGCCCTGGGGGACCCCACACTTCACAGGCTTGATTGGTGAGATGAAGTCGCCAAGCTTTACTCTTTGCTTCCGTTGGTCAAGGAAGGATGTAAGAAGGCTGAGTGCGGGACCATCAACTCCCAGCCCACTAAGACGGCCAGCTAGAATAGATGGAGAGAGGGTATCAAAAGCCGCCGTTAAATCTAGCAGCACCAGTAGAGTTGTTTGTCCACTATCAACCTTGGCCCGAATGCTGTCGACAACCACAGTGAGTGCCGACTTGGTGCTGTGTGCCCTTCGGAAGCCATGCTGAGAGGGGTCCAAGGAGCTGGAATTGTCGAGGAAGGCACTCAAGTGATGGTTAAGGTGTGCCTCCAGGAGCTTAGCGGGGGCATGGAGAAGGGAAATGGGACGGAAGTTTTTTAATGTCCCCTCCAGAAATAGCCAGATTCATTACCTCTACGAGAGGGGGCAGAAGTACCTGCCTGCATTCTTTCAAGATTTTCACGGGGCAGGGATCAAGCTGGGATCCGGACTTAAGCTTGTCCAAGAGCGAGCTGAGATGGTCGGGGGTAAGGGGAGGAAAGTGGGTGAACTGGGTAACAGGCTCGGTTTCCTGATTTTCCAGAGTCACGGCAGTTGAGGGAAGGATCACGGGATTGAGGTTAAGGGTTTCCAAGTCTGTGTAAATATCCAAGATTTTAGTGTGGAAATAGGTGGAAATCCGGTCACACAAATCTTGGGAAGCTATTATGGGGTCAGGTGACTGAAGGAGGAATAAGGTGTTGAGCAGAAGCAGAAGAAGCAAAAATAAAATACCTGTTGCGAGTCCCAAAACGAGAGGCAGTCCACCAAACACCGAGTGCATTAAGTTTGGAAATATGCTTAGGAGTGCTTCAAAGGGTGCTAACAGTCCCGAAAAAATCATCTTAACTACATGTACAATACCACTGGCATCAGACATGTTTAAGATACGACCTAACATTTCTGTGAAATAATGCGATAATAATGCATGTGTCACCGGAGAGGACCTTGCAACTTGCAGATCATACGTCTCTTTGGACGAGGTCAGGGGCACCGTTTTTTGTAAAAGAAAGGATTTCATTCTGCTTAAACTATCAATTCGAATAGAAGAGATGTTCAGTGAAGGCCATAGCGGCGACTCCCCTTCTGTCTTAGCTTTAGGAAACAATTCTTGCATACAACAAGTGACCCTGGCTGACACACTTACAAGATAGACAATTCCTGGCATCATTCCACAACAGCTGGGATTCAACATTATGGGTATACAACCTTTACAACGCAACTTTTACCACGACCTACCATTACCACGCATTTTTTACAACGCAGGATCCATTACAACGCATACCATTACCACGCATGTATTTACAACGCAGGTACTTTTACAACGCATACCATTACAACGTAAGTATTGGTAAGTATATTATTTTATTAAAAATATTATTTGGGTTTTTTGGTAAAGGGGTATTTTTAGGGTTCAGGGTCAGTTTTCAGTTTTTGGGTAAAGGGGTATTTTTAGGGTTCAGGGTCAGTTTTCAGTTTTTGGGTAAAGGGGTATTTTTAGGGTTCAGGGTCAGTTTTCAGTTTTTGGGTAAAGGGGTATTTTAAGGGTTTAGGGTCAGTTTTCAGTTTTTGGGTAAAGGGGTATTTTTAGGGTTCATGGTCAGTTTTCAGTTTTTGGGTAAAGGGGTATTTTAAGGGTGTAGGGTCAGTTTTCAGTTTTTGGGTAAAGGGGTATTTTTAGGGTTTAGGGTCAGTTTTCAGTTTTTGGCTAAAGGGGTATTTTTAGGGTTTAGGGTCAGTTTTCAGTTTTTGGGTAAAGGGGTATTTTTAGGGTTCAGGGTCCGTTTTCAGTTTTTGGGTAAAGGGGTATTTTTAGGGTTCAGGGTCAGTTTTCAGTTTTTGGGTAAAGGGGTATTTTTAGGGTTCAGGGTCAGTTTTCAGTTTTTGGGTAAAGGGTTATTTTTAGGGTTCAGGGTCAGTTTTCAGTTTTTGGGTAAAGGGGTATTTTAAGGGTTCAGGGTCAGTTTTCAGTTTTTGGGTAAAGGGGTATTTTTAGGGTTCAGGGTCAGTTTTGGGTTTTTGGGTAAAGGGGTATTTTTAGGGTTCAGGATTAGTTTTGGGTTTTTGGATAAAGGGGTATTTTTAGGGTTCAGGGTCAGTTTTGGGTTTTTGGGTAAAGGGGTATTTTTAGGGTTCAGGGTCAGTTTTGGGTTTTTGGGTAAAAGGGTACAGGGTAAAAATTTAATATAATTAAATTTAAATTAAATTAAATTGATTAAATTAAATTAAATTAATTAAATTAAATTAAATTAAATTAAATTAAATTAAATTAAATAAATTAAATTAAATTACATTATATTAATTTTAATTAAATTAAATTTTAAAAAATATTATATACTTACCAATACTTACGTTGTATTTGTATGCGTTGTAAAGGTATATGCGTTGTAAATACATGCGTGGTAATGGTACTTCGTTGTAATGGATCCTGCGTTGTAAAAATTGCGTGGTAATGGTAGGCGTGGTAAAAGTATGCGTTGTAATGTCATACATCCAACATTATGTAGCTCCCGATGGAAAGCTGCTTACAAATTGGATCTATCACTGCTGCCGGAGAACCTTGCAAGTGGCAGGATAATTTGGTCAAAGAACCATCACAGGCTCAGTGTAAATTAATACCCTGACATAAAAGTGCACCGCTTAGTGCGCTGTTACATTGTGTACCACTAAGAAATACTTCTTTTCCCCCACTCCAACATTTGTGTGTGTATGGTAAATCCCATTTTGACTTTATGCATTCTTTACCCAACTCTTCATACAGGCCCGCTGGTATGTATTTCAAGCAATAATGAAACTGGAAAATCGTCACTGGCAATGTAATGGTGCCATGTATTATCCATTCTATTGCTGGTTTCTCAGAAACAGTCAATGGTAATCTTTCAGTTCACCGTATAGTCTGCTCTCCTTTGTGACAAAGAGATTTGTTTATCTGTAAGGTTAAATCCACTAAACAATGACGGCGTGTTGATTAGACGCCAGGGCACATAGCCTGAATGTCCAGCCTAGCAGCATTATAGAACGCAATTGAGACTGTCCATGTTGTAACATGAGCAAGTCCTGTTCCATGATGTCTATGGCAGAGGATACAATGCTGTCCAAAGAATAAATTCTGAATGACAGAGTTGTTAACCCATTGTCAACTACAGAGAGAGTTTTCTCTAAATTAATACAATCAATTTCTCGTATTCGTTCTGCAGTTTCCATTTGTGTGATTTTCCCTACTTAAGCAGCATATATACCGGCGTATATGAAACGTTTATGACGTGGTTTTCGAGGCCCTAGTAGGAAGTCTCTTAAATCAATGCCATCTTTAAGTAAAGTTAAGTGTTGTTTAACCTCTGTAAGTGTAGATTTTTGTAGCCACTCAAGGCACAGTTTTCCTACACTGTATTTGGTTACTATCCCTGGATGTTGTCTCTGGACATATCTCGGATCTGGCCTAGTTACCGTAAACCCTTGTGTCTTGTTCAGGAATCTATCTTGACAGTTGTTTGTGTCTGTGGGCCAGATTAACCATTTTGTCCAATTAGGATCAGTTCTGTTTTTAAGTAAAATCGATGTTACGTCGACCCCTCCCTCTGAAGTGTTTTTACTATCAGCTGTAGGTACAGGTATGGACGGTTTGTTTAAATCTTTTATTTTGGCTAGGCCAAGACAGGATGTTTGTTGAACAGTGTCATTCAAAAACATTATCTGTTCAGGAATAATACAGGCTCGGAATAAAGCTTCTATTCCATGTACTTGCCAGTCTTTTATGCCCTAGACAGTTTTTGTTTCTATGTTGTCTCTCCAGAAGTCGAAACCTTTTAAGGACAACTGGGCATAAAAGGCTGCTGAATATATTTGCTTTGTATTAGTTAACATACTTTTCATTCCTGTCTTATTAACATTTTTAAAAATAAAATGTTTCCGGATTTGTGGTATTGAAACCTGAGAAATATGGAAATTTTTCATAGAAAATTTTTGAGCAATCCTTTGGTGGCATAGGACAATGTTCCCATTGATTATAAGTACAAACATTTCTAGGGTTTGCAGATTTGTGCAAGTAATGATGACCATAATAAATATAACAGTACATTTGATCATAATCTGATGAACCTTCTAAATATTCATGGTTTGTAACTTTTGCTGACATTTCTAAATATGCCATCATATTATTAACAGTCTCAAATTCCCGGGCATCAGAAAATGTGCTGGGTGAAACAAAGTCACTCAAGGAAACCTTAAATTGATGTGGAATCTTCAACAGCTTGGCAGGACCGTAAATGTCATAATCAGTTCTGTCCCATGCTATACCACCAGGTATAGGAATGGCTGTGATGTTTACTGATGATATGTCTCTGTTCATGATGAGATGATTTGTGTGGCTTCAGGAGCAAGTTGATGTTCTTACTTGCTGTGTCCATTTTACTATATTTTCCATCTATCCGCTTTCCCAAACTTATAACAAGAATGAGCCAAAGTAGGAGAAAAAGTACACCTAACACAATCCAAAATTCAACCCATGGTGAAACCAGGTATGTATTTTCAAGCTGGTGAAAAAGTTCTGTTACTTGTTCCTTGAAAGTCTTATTTGCTGCCGATGTTTCTGGCTCACTGGGATCCTCAGAAAACGTATCAAAGTTGATAAAATAGCCAGAGGCAATTCTGTCAATTGTTGGTATTGCATCAGGATTACTTGAAATCGCTGGAGCTGCTTGGTCCCCTGTCCTATTAGTATAGTCAGATGCTATATCATTGTAGACAGGAGTGTCTTGATGAACTGGTATTTGGGTCTCAAGAGGCACAAGTTCCATGGCTTTGTTGCATTGTCCTTGTTTTCCTACTGCAGATTCTTCAAAAGTGATGAGTCTCTCAGTTTGAAGCTCTTGGATTGTAGCTAGATTTGGACGTCAGCTAAATCTTTGATGTCCACTGGGCCTACTACTTATACTTACCTTGGTAATAGGGTCCCTTTTACGATAAACTCATCGTGAAAGGGGGCGTGCAGTGGGTATTGCGGTGGGCGTTCCACCGCAACACCCATTCACTTCGCCGCTGCCACATGTTAGCAAGAGAGGCGATAATAGGTGGCAGCGCTGAATTCAAGAACAGGAAAGACCTGTTCTTAAGGTGGCTAAACGAAGAGAAATGCTTCATTTTGCCACATTGCTTTTTCCATGTGTGCTGCCTTGTGCAGCACACATGGAAAAAGCAAAATACCAAGGTTTGTTTATTTTTTATTTTTATTTTTTGTAAATCTTTTTATTGTTTTCAAACACAAATATCAGACATGAGGAGGGGCCAGTACATCATCATAGGGCCCGGCAAACAGGAATAAAAGGAGGCATTGACTTGTTCCGACAATCTGCATAAATCAATTATTCAGAATCGACCCAATGGTGCAGATACCCTTATTGAATCTTATCAACACAATGTCAATCTCCCCACTCAATAATGTGCCACTATGCAGAAATTACGTTGACTCAACTCCATCCCCAGGTGCGCTTCCAACCAACCACCCCCCCCCTCCGCTGTCTCTACTATCTGAAAACTAAACTCAATCAAAGATCAACTGCTCTATGTGGGTTCAACTGGTGCTAACATGCTAATAGTATTTATTAACCATTCTGAATATTGCGGAAGCCTGGAATCGCCTCACATGTTGTCGCCTCAATATTGCGGGGAACTAATCTACTGGTCCTCCTCCACAGTAAGCGCACTCGTCTCTGAGTCAGTATCTAGGTCTTCCACCTTCAGCTCCGTCACCAGGGCCTCCCAAGCCCGTACCGCCTCCAATGCTTTGTCATTATGAGACCTGTGAGCCTGTTGCAGTCTAACTGAACTCTCGCTAGTTGCCCACATAAGTAACGCAGCCTTCCATCTAGGGTAGCTAGGCCCGCCGCTGCCTTCCAGTGGGGTGCAATTTTCCTCTTCGCTAGTAATAGTCCTAGGTCTAGGAATTTGCTAGTCAGTTTATTTTTGCTAGTATGCGGAAACCAGTTTAATAAGCAAGTTCCCTTATCTGGAGGAATCTGCCGCCCATTACACTACAGAGTAAAGTGGTTACCTCCTCCCAATATGCACCCAGCTGCGTGCAATCCCATAGCGTGTGCAACAGGTCCACGTCCACTATTCTGCACCGGGGGCATAGCGCTGTAGTAATATGAAAGTATTGATTGATTTTTACCGGCATGAGATATGCTCTATGCAGAATGAAAAATTGGGTCAACTGGAACCAAGCATTTCTGGTGCCCTTCCATGCCCTTTTAAGGATGGGTGACCAGGCATCGTCTGGTATCTCTCTTTCTATATCTATCGCCCATTGTTCTCGGAGTCTCTGCAGTGGAGCCAACCTCTCTCCCAGCATGCGCTTATACAAACAAGTGATTGCCTTACACGTGCCCGCTGCCATCACCACATATTGACACGCCTCGCTTGTAGGTGGTTCCGAAAGGCCAGTGCCTCAATGTTTCTGGATAGTGGTAACCAGGGCCGTATGTAATAAGAAATGTCCTTGCGGGAGGCCAAAAGTCTCCTGTAGTGTGCCGAAAGGCAGCAATGCGCCATCTCCAAACAAATCACCAAGCATCTGGAGGCCCAGTGCTTCCCACTCCACAAGGGCAGACCAATCCCCGCCATGCGGTAGGGCCGTGCACATGCCTAATGGTATTTCTGAAGCGTAAGGTCGTTGCACCCCAATTCTATTGTGATACCTTTTCCAGCAATGCCTCAGGGCACAATCTACTGTCGATAAGCCAGTAGTCTTTATTCTTTGCTGTAGGACCACAAAGGACATGACGTGCCGCGGTATTTCTGAATCCATCTCCCTCTCCGGACCTCGAAACTCTTGTGCCACTGCCTGGGTAAGGTGCTGGAATTGCGCGGCTAGGTAGTAAAGCTCAAAATCTGGGACCGCAAGGCCCCCTTCAGCCCTTGGAGGCACCAGGGTATCCAACGCTACCCAGCGCCGCCCTGTGCCCCAGATTAAGCTCCCCACTGCAGAGCAGAGCTGCCAAAACAGCGCGACAGGTATTCGTATGGGCAGGGTCCTGAAAAAATATAGAAGCCGAGGGAGCGCCACCAATTTCAACAGTGCTACTCGGCCCGCCACCGACAATGGCAAGGTCCCCCAGAATTGCATGCTGCCCTTCAGGCCCCTTAGCGCTCTACCTATGTTGCCTTCGAGGAGGTCTTCCTGAGTGTGATACACTTGCGTTCCCAGGTAGGGAACATACCTAGGCTCCCACACCAAATCAGACGGTAGTGCAGGCGGGTCGCACGTTCTGGTCACTGGGAATACACAAGTCTTCGCCCAGTTGACTCGCAGACCAGAAACATCACCGAACCAGCTGAGCAGGGAGTGCGCTCCCTCCAGTGCCTCTCCCGCATCTCTCAGAAACAATACGAGATCATCCGCATAGAGCGAGATATAATGCGTCCGATTGTTAAGACTCAAGCCTCCGAACGCGCAAGCCAAATAAGCTTTATGGTCGAAGCACCTTAAACACTCCACAACCACTGCCACTGCTTCCTTCCGGGTCTGGACTATGTCCCCCGTCTCAGCACCACCAGAGTGAGCTCGCTCAGCCTCCCTAAGGGCCCTTTCTCCAGTCTCCATTTCCTGCAGCAACAGCTTCCGCACTCCCACCCACTTGATAATGCATATTCCGCGGACCACTACTTTAAAAGCGCTCCATTCCAGGGCAGTTGTCGTGGCCGTGCCTTCCTTCTCCGCAAAGTATCGCTCAACTCTGACTCCTAGCTCCGTGCGAAAGGCTGGGTCCTCCAACAATTCCGGTTGCAGTTTCAAGGTCGGAACAATAGGGCGCTCTGCAACCCAACAGAAACTCACCAATAATGGATTATGGTCTGAGATAGTAGGCGACAAGTATTCATTATCAATTGCCATAGGTACCAAGCCAGGGCTATAGAGGACCGCATCAAGTCGTACATGCAAGTCATGCAAAGCCGAGAAGTACGAATAATCTCTATCATCTGGGTGCTGCGCTCGCCAAACATCTATAAATCCCCAGTGAGCTTGCCACTGGGCCCTGAGTCTCGCCAGTTTATGAATCGGGGCTGTGGATAGCGGAGGATGGGATCTGTCCATTGTCACGTCCGTAACAGAGTTAAAATCCCCCCCCATCAATACTGGGTTCGTAAAATAATCTGCAAGGGCGACAGATACGTTCTCCAAGAAGGGTGCCTGCTCTACATTAGGGGCATAAATGCTGCAAAGAGTCACCTCCCGGCCATAAAGACGTCCTCTAACCACTGCATAGCGGCCCTCAGCGTCCACCAACTGATTAGTCTTCTGAAAGGGGACCCCAGCTCGGATCCAAATCAACACCCCTCTCGCTAATGCTTAATAAGTGGTGTAATAGAGCTGTCCTCTCCATCTGCGCTGTAGTGCCAATCCCTCTGCTTTAGTCAAGTGTGTTTCCTGTAGAAAGGCTATCTGCACGCCCCTACGCACTAAGTATGAGTGGACTTTATACCTACGCGGCATGGAGTGCAATCCCCGTACATTCCAAGTCACACATTTCACATCAGGTAACGGACCCATAGCAGTGATGTAAAAAACACATGAACATTCCATTTCCTCCTAGCCACGCCGGCGGGCACCCGTCCCCACTCAAACCATTCCCTTCCCCCCACCATCCCACCCCACCCACAACATCGCCCCCCCCCCCAAGAACAGGCACCAACATAGTGAATCCCATCCAAACAAGCCCAACAACTGCCATAAAGTGCATTCAGGCCAACTAACTAGGGACCATCCAGTGGGGACTGGGAAGGGCTTAGCAAGCAATCAGTAATTAGTCAGTGCAACACCCAATTTGCGCACCCGGATCCCCAAAACACCCACCCCCCCCAGGACTCCCCAAGCGCAATCCGCATATCTCAACGGTCTAGGCTTCAGGCCACAATGTCCATCCGAAGCCAATCCCGGGGCCCCCCTCCATCTCATCACTAAGTAGTCCCCCAGGGAGCTCACAAAAACCCCAATCACATTACCCATAACTGTCCAGAGTAGGCACCCATCCCTCACATAATATACAGAATCTACTCATCCATCAGGCCATCTGCCGTTCCCGGTGTGACCAGCGGTAAGTTATCGCTGTCCGATGCTGAAGTGTCCGCCTCTTAAGCGCCCCCAGCATTGTCCGGTTCTGAACCTCTTGGTGAAGCCAGCAACAGTTCCCCAGAGCGCGCCGACACCGCCGCCAATGCTTCCTTGCACTCCAGCTCAGTTTGTGAGGTCGATGGTTTCCGTAGACCCCGCCGCCGGCGTCTTATATGCTGTGATCTTCGGGGCATCGAATCCTCGACCACGCCCGCACCTCTCGTTCTGGTTCATCCCTGCCAGCGCGATAAGACTCCAGCCACGTCCACGCTTCCTCTGGCGTATCATGAAACCAGGTTTTCCCATCCAGTATGGTGCAGAGATTGGCCGGAAGGAGCAGGGAGTATTGTATCCCTTCTACTCGCAATTCCTTCTTGACTGTTTGGAAGGTTGCTCGACGACACTGAGTCTCAAAAGAATAGTCCGGGTAAAGGGTGACTTTGCTATTGCCAACCTGGTAGGGGCCATCCGTGCGAGCCTTTTGAAGAAGCAAGTCCCTGTCTCTAAAGTGCAACAGGTGTGCCACCATCGGTCGAGGAGGACGTCCCTGCTGTGGGGGTTGAGCGGGGTCACGTGGCGCACGTTCAAGGGTGTAGAAGGCGGACAATCCCTCAGGGGCCACCTCCGTTCTCAGCCAGTCCTCTAGGTATCGCACCATATCTGAGCCCTCTGTTTTCTCCGGCAGGCCTACCACCCGAATGTTGTTCTGCCTGTTCCTCCCTTCTGCGTCTTCCGCACATTTCTCCAGCTCTGCGCTCTGGTCCAGAGCGCCCGCCATCGTCGCAGCCAGTGTGGTCTGTGCAGGTGCTACCTCTTGGATCACGTCTTCTACATGTTTCACCCGATCCGATAGCTTTGAATGGTCTGCCCGCAGAAGGCCCAACCCCGTCGCCACTTGTGCAATGTCCTGCTGTAGGGCAGCCTGTGAGACCGTGATGGCGGATAGGATCTTATCCAATTGTTGCTGCAGCCCAGGTTCTTGCACCGGAACCCGCGTATCCTGGCCATCTTGAGCCGGGGACTCAGCATCAGAGGGTTGGGGGCCATCTTCTTTCTTTCCCCGGGGCTTGCCCATGATGTCCGTAGGCAAAACTCACGCAAAGGGCCCGAGGGGGCGGACCGCACAGCGCGCAGCGGGTAGGCCCGGGGTCAAAATCCAGTCCAGCAGACCTCCAAGGCCACTATCGGCATCCCAGCCCGTCTTCCACCGGGAATGCGCTTTTCGACTCCACCAGTCAGTGCCTTCCGCTCACGGCACCCTCTGCGTAGGCCCGAGCCAGCAAGCCACATGCAGCGCCGCCAGGTTAGCGCGCCCCCACGTCCGTTGGTCACACCGTGGATCCAAACTCAGCGACACCCAGGGCCACACCAGGTCCAAGGCCTCACAGTCGTCGCAGTCCTCGCACCCCGCGCCGCAAGGTAGTGGAAGGCGTCTCTATTCACTTTGCAGGCCATATTCCAGAACCACGCCAGCGGCGCCAGGACAGGCCACTCAAGTTTCCCCCGTTGTAGTCAGCAATAGTCTCGAGTCATCGGCCGCTGATCTTGGCCACGGTGCCACCAGCCACGTCCCAGGGCCATGTAACCCTCTCCCTCGGTCGCCGCTAATTGCGCCCCTGGTAAAATGCCAACACTTGTGCAGGGTTCAAAGTGCCCCGTGTCCTGGCCCTCGTCTTCAGCACTCCCGACTCACAAGCGCAGCCCGAGGGGGGGTCAGGCCAACCCGGCAAACCCCTGGGCTCTTCGGTCCAACGCACAAGCCAGTGCAGGCCGCTGCTCCACACCAGCGCTGCCAAATAGGGATCACCATCGTCAGGGCTGACCTGCACCCCCACACAGGGCCTTGCCGCCAGTCCCGACCTCCGCTGCTTAGTCCAGTCCGGTAGTCATCCTCCAAGCAGCCCAACCAACTCAATGTGGCTCGCTCCAACTCCGACGGCATTGCGTCCGACGAGGCAGTACAGAGCCTCCGTCCACGGCTCTCTCAACTCATCGCAGGCGTCACTCAGCCCGAGCAAGTCGCCATTTTGGGAGCGCCGATCGCGCTCAGTGCCGTCTGGGAAATCCTTCCACAGCGTCGGATTTTGCCATTTAAGAAGCCCACGATGTTCAGGGCCAGCTCCTCTCTGCTAGATCACCCCTCGGTGGTGCTCGGGGGGGGTTCAGGGGGTCTGTTTTCAGGATTACTGTGGGGATCGCATGTGGAGCTCGACGCTCACACCGCTGCCCGCAATGGCGCCCAAGCCACGCCCCATGCCAAGGTTTGTTTATGTGCAGGAAGGTGTCCCTTCCTGTACAAAAACAAACGTTTTTAAAAAAAATGCCAATTTGTAACTTACATGTGTGCTGCATGAAGCAGCACACATGTAAGTTACAAAATGGCATTTAAGCTTTGTTTATGTGCAGGAAGGAACACCTTCCTGTACATAAGCAAACCTTCCCTGCCTGTGCTGGTGTTCATCGCAGGGGGAAACGCTAGGCTGCACCATATCCTTTGCAATGTGGTGCAGCCTAGTGTTCCGAAGTGGCGAAGAGAGGCGTTAACACCTCTCTTCGACACTTTGTTGGTAATATGCCCCTCTGTTCTTGATCCGTGGATTGCTTGCACAGGTACTGGTTTTCTGTAAGAAGGCCCAAATTCCTTCTTGTCCGCGATCTTTTCTCTGACTAGATCCCCAATCTTTGGAATCCAGAGAGGCCTTGCTGGGACAGGTAGTTTTTCTTCAGTGGTCGTTGGCTTCTGTATTTTGTTGCTTAGACTTCCTCTTGTTTCATTTAATTCCTGCAAAACAGCCAAACGGACTTTGATATCAAAGGGTTTTTGTTCTACCACTGAAGTATGATGATTGAGGTCTTCGACTATCATTCTAGTACCAAAAAGGATTTCATATGGAGTGATTCCACCCAGAGAATTTCTTGGCAGATTGTTTAAACTACGATGGACACTTATAAGATGTTTGACCCACCCGTCACCCGAGCCTAATACCCTAGCTGTTATAGATTGCTTTAAGTCCCGTTTTTTTTTCCACTACCGAATTTCCCTCAGGACGGAATGGACTTGAGTAGCGCAATGCAACGCCCATGCTGGTCATGGCCTCTTTGTAAGCTCGAGAGCTAAACGCAGGACCCTGGTCAGAATGTAGCGTGCCGATTGCGTATGTGCAGATAAAATCTTTTATAACAGTTCGGGCATCAGCCGAGCGCTGAGGCCACATCCAAATGAATCTTGAGCATGAATCCACTCCGACCATGATATATTTATATTTGCCATCCCTTTGTAAGGGACCACAGTGGTCCAGGTAAACACATGCTAATGGTTTATCTGAAATTAGAAGGGGCGTCTGCACCGGGCGTTTCACTGTTGAAACTTTCATTTTCTAGCAGATTTCACATTCCAAAACACAGTTTCTGGTCTGGTTCCTCATGAGTGGCCACCAGTATCTTTGCTTTAAAAATGACACTGTGGCGGAAACACCAGCGTGTGCAGAGGCAAGCCCTTCATGTGCTGCTAAGATTAGTCCTAATCTATGTTCCATGTTTGGAGTTACTATATCCCCCACTCCAGGGATTCGAGCAAAAGGAACTTTGTTGGCATCAATTATGTATGCATATTCGAGTGGATAATTTAGGGGTAACGCTGCTCGGCTGCCTTTGCTTGTGGCAATGACAGCTAGCATTGTTTCGCCGTCTATTTTTGTTTTTGAACGAGTGATTGCAGCTACGGAAGCTGTTTGCACAACTGCCTTCGTGGCTTCATCAGCCAATGAATTCCCTGCAATGTGAACGCATTCACGCTGATGACTCAGTGTATGAATTACGTGAGTCTTTTGTAGTTCTTTCTGTAATAGAACTACTTGTTCCCAAAGCAACTTATGCTTGATTGTGCCACCTTCTGCATCTTTGAAACCGTTTTGAAGCCAGTTCTGCAAGTATTCATTTTAAGATTGAACGCAGTAATACGAATAGCACACTATAAGTGTGGGGAATTCGCGATCGGTATTTTCCAGCACCATCTTGAAAGCCTGTAGTTCAGCTCGCTGAGCTGTACAGTCACCTAGGGATTGTATTTTTGGGACCATAGGTCTGAATATACCATCGCGCCAGCGACCTTTAACAATCGCGCACACAGCACTATAAGCTTGTTTACCCCCAATTGCGGGCTGTGCTGATCCGTTTGTATAGATTATACATTCGTACTGTTCTAGAGGCAGAATCTCAGTGGGCAGAGGACATTCTTGTTCGTATTGGAGAAATTCTTGTGTTTTGAAATAGGGGTCCAAAACATATTCAATGTCTGTTGCAGCAAGAGAATTAACCTATTGTATGCATCTCGTATGTAAAGCCTTTGCATTTGGAAGGCTCGCTTTTGTCACAGCTTCTAAGGCAGGTACAGGAGTAACGACCATTATGCGTTTACCCTGTGCAAGAGCTCTCTTTTTTGCTACTGCAGTTTGAACCGCTGTCAGAATTTTTTCAGTTGAAGTGAATTTCATTTCAGCTTGTGTGTACAAGTGTGATTTGTAAGCAATTGGTCCTTTTTCACCTTCATTAAAGGTTAAGTACGTGAATCCGCATCTCCCTGGGATGGTTCAGATTACAAGGTTGCGTACGTTTACGCATGTCTGTAGATGTGTTGTTGCTAACATGTCTGTTTGTACTTAAAGTAAGATTTCTGTGTGTTTTTGAGTCCAATTAGTTGGTTTGAAATCAGGTTTGATTAATTCGTAGAGAGGTTTAACCCTTCTGCCTAATTTAGAATGAAAGTTCTTTGGAAATTCAGGAAACCTAGAATTGACTACGTTTTTCAGGGTTTGTGGAGGTTGAAGCAGCGCACATTTCTCTAAAACGTTTGCTGCCAGGCTTTTGCCTTCACTTGAAAGTTCGTATCCTAGAAAAAGGACATTGAGGTGGGCAATTCTTGATTTTTTAAAGTTGAATTTATACCCTTCAGAAGCAAAACCAAGTATTATGGTGTTCACTCTGTTCAAGTGCCTGTCCAAGTCATTGTCTGTTATATAGATATCATTGACATAAGATAATGCCTCATCCTCGTACCTTTGTAGTAACTCTGTTACTCTGGCTGAAAATAACCCTGGATTATTCTTTAATCCCTGAGGGAGACGACGGAAGTGACGCTGTGTCCCCATAATTGAGAAAGTGGTCAAGTACCTGCTTTCAGGTGCAATGTTTTGACAGAAGAAACCGTTAGAAATATCTAATGTAGTTTTATATTGTTTGCGCATGATGTTATTCATCAGTGCTCCACTGTGTGCATTTTGTACTGCAAATGTTTTGCAACAAGAGTTTAAATGTCTGTAGTCCAAAAATAGATGATATGTATTGTCTGGCTTGGAGACAGGAAACAAAGGATTGTTCATGGACGAGGTGCATGTTTCAATCACCCCTTGGTATTCAAGTTGATCTAAGATCTCCCTGACCTGTTTTTTAGCTTCTTGCTTAACTGGATACTGCCTCTGTGCAGTTGGTTGAGTTTTGAACTGGATTTTATGATTATGAGAATCTCCATCCTATCCCACATGATTGTTATATAATGCTGGAGCCTGGGCTACAGCCCATTTTCTGGCATAAGTATATTTTTTATAAATAAGAATATGATTGGAGAAGGCTGGCATAATCAAGTCCCACGTGGGCACTCCCTGACAAATTTAGGTGGCCAGTCTATTTCAGCTATAAGAATGTCATAGCCTTTAGAGAGCTTCTTCCAAAGGAGTGCTCTTATTTTTCTAGTTATGTCCCTCTCCATCCGGAGTGCTACTTCATATAACTTATGGGGTACACTCAACCTGGGATTGGCAGTTTCTACTTGAATGTACTCATTCAAGTCCACTGTCTCCAGATGATCCTTCAGGATCTTGTGAGCTATGGTAACTTCTGCTGCGCTGTCCAGCATTGTCTGGGCCCACTCCCCATTCTTGAGTTGTGTCCTCAAGATCCTCAGCATGTCTGATTTTTAGACCTGCTACCTTCTTCTTGGTGAATTGGGTTTTCTTATTTTTTGGAACGTGTTGATTGTCTTTGGACTTCACGCGTACTTCCTTGTGTTCTGACCGTACTCTTCTTTCCGATTTCTGTGAGGAAGTCTGAAAGGTACGAGAGGAACGTGTATCAGTATCTTGATATCTGTCAGGTTTTCTCAAATTATCCCAGTTCCTGAGTTTATACCTCTTTTCAGAGGGCTCCTTTTGAGGAGACCTACCTCTGGATTGAGAACGCTTCTGTTTAGAAGTTTCGTTAGTATTCTCCCATTTCTTTTTAGGAATTAGTTGGGGCTTAACTGTTTCCCACTCAAACTATCTCTACCTAGTTCTTCATAGGATTTTTCTGTTATTCTGGCCAAGTTCATATGGTTGCTCAGTTACATCAAGTTCTTTTAGTTTTTGGCGGATCGCAACGGATGCTGCTTCACCTTTAATATTGGCTAATATTATAGCTGAGACCTGTTTGAAATTTTTAAGTAACTTCATACCCAGATTTAAAGCAGGCTCTGCCCCGTATTCATTTTGAATCTGTTTTAGGATGTCTGGTATTACCGCCATAGACCGAACACAATGAGTTTTTGTGTATATTGCAGCAAAGACAGTACCCCAAGTGCCGCAGTCCTCCAGGTGTTAGAATTCTGTGTTTCTCATGAGGTATAATATCTGGAAATACTGCCTCTATTTGAGTAATCTTTTGAGCTAACAAGAATGGAATTTTTTCCCGTTTTGCGGGTAATTTACCAATGACTGATTGTATAGTCTGTGTTGTACCAATTGTCTATGCATTTTGATTAATTGTTTTAATTGAACTAATAGTTCTGGACCTGTCATTCATTCAATGGCAGGATGTGGTGTATAGCTGGCTAGTACCGGCCAAATTGCTCCTGCTCTACCTAGTGGACCGAGCCTGGTAATGTGATTTTGATGTTGTAGGGCGCCATTAAACCAGAGTGCATGCACTTGGTATGTTAATGGAATTTCAATGTCCTCGAAAGGAACATATTCTATTGGGAGTTCCTCTACTTTGTGTTAATGGATTTGCTTCTGGGAAGATAATCCATGACTAGAATACCTCTGTCTGCCGATATTCGTGTGCCTCTATGACAAAAATTACCCTACCACCTCTTGATGATAGGCCAGTTGTTATAAGCTTTATAGTGATAGTTTTTTTCTTACATTTTCCGGTATGATTATTGCATCCGTGTCATCTTCATTCAACCCTGTAACGTCAAAGCCCGGTCGGGTTGAAGTTGCAGTTCCACCAGTTGCGTTATTGCCTGCTGGTCCACCGTTCTCGGTGTCGCTCTCCGACATTTTGTTAAAAGCCTTGCAGAGCAAGCCTCAAGGAAACAAAGATAAGATGCACAATATTTTTGGAACACGGTATCCTTCAATCTATGAACAAACAAAAAACTAATAAATAGGATTTTCGTCCTACTCAGTTATGGCAGATATGTTATCCTTTAACCCACTCCAGACGTCTATTGGAGTATTTTAGGGGAAAAACTAAAAAGGGTGTCTCTGTGAAAAGCACGACTGAGTTACTCTAGTATCTAGCAATAAATTTGTGCCTTACCAAACATTGGGCGCCATGTAGTGTAGTTCCTATATTCCCAATAGGCTCTGCGCATTGGAATAATATATCCTATAGATGTGACGTAGGACTTAGGTTGACTAGGTCTCTATCGAATATATTAAACTTAATTGTCAGTGCGTCAGCTGGAGGGTCGGCTTCCTTCGGCACTTGCTGTAGCGAGCTGTGTCGGGCAAGTAGATAGTCGAACTGCTCCAAACCACTGTGTCTTTGCTAGGACAAGTGTGGGCATATTTATACCTTGAAGGTGCCTGGATTGACGTAAAGTTGGACATATTAATGTCACCAAAGAACAGTAGTTCTTTGAAAATGCCATGATTTCTAGGACAAATCAATATTCAAGAAAGGAGATGTCCCTGACTGCTGAAGCCGAGTTTTCCAAGAAATCGTTGTGGCTTTTTGGAACTAGTGGAAGTAGCCATGCCTGTATTAGGACTGCATGGGCTATGTCTAAATATGGGTACGATTTCTATGCCTATATAAGGGTAGTGTGAATTATACCTATATAAGGGCATGAATCAGGAAAATTACACTAGAGTCCTAAAACGCTATACAACAAAGGTATCAGAGCGCTTTACATGAGCACCAGCTATGTTACAGACGGACACATTCATTTTGTGTTAGGCAGAGGGAGATTAAGTGATTTGCCCATAATTACAGAATGTTGAGCGTCCCTGCCGAGACTCGAGCCCAGTTCGCTCCGAGGTCGACCCCTCCCCCCCAGCTGTAAGGCCACATTCTCATACCAGTAATGGATGTAGTGAAACATACTCTTTATCTGGCAGCCATTTTTAACAATCTTACATCAGAATACGTTTATTAGCATTTTTGGAAAGACAAAAATGATATGGGAGATCTAGTCCAATTTTCTGAATGTCTCTATAATGACAGCAACATTACATTTTAAGAACTTATTGGCACCCGTGGAGCTTATATTAACCACAAAGAGCCCCAATTTTCAAGTCTCATCTTTTCTGCCTCATTCCCAACCTTGCCAGAGTTCTCTTAAATTACAACACACAGACCCCGGCTCTAGCATAAGGAGGTAGATGTTTTTTCGTTAATTTGCCATTTTTAAATCTGAGGTAAACAATTAACAGCAAAAACCAAGAAAAACAAAATGTGAGAAACATAAAGCGAGAAATATTGTGAGATAAAAGTGAGAGAAGGCACTGAAGGATTAGTGCCAGGGTCACAGAAAAGATGGGGCTGCACCCAGAAGCCAGTTTAAATATATGTAAGGAAAAGTGCTTTAGCTAAGGTCAGGGTCATCGTTAGTGTATATGGCTGGGTTGGCCTTGGAGTTATAGTTAGATTAGATATTAGGCTAGGGTTAAGTTTGAGGGAATAATTCAGAGTTTGACAGATGCAGATCATCCGCCAAAAGCAACAGATGTCCAATTCATCCGCCCCTGCAGTCCACTAATCTATTTAGAGTTATAGGTAATTGTCACATATCTGAGAGTCGATCCTGCAAATGCTCCACCAGTGGAAACCTTTGACCAATGGACAATCATCACCGGGCCATTGGTCAACGTATGACAGAAAATACGCACTATTTTGGGCAGCTGTTCTGTCATACATGTTTCTTGTCAGAGTCTACCAGGGAATACCAGATGGCCCCAAACAGAAAACCAATGACTTTCGCACACTGGGGAAAAACATTGTTTTTCAATAACATACCCCTGCTTTGAGAGCTGAGGGTCCGATTCACAAAAGTAATCTGAGACAAAATCCTAACATGACAACTTTCGGTGTACACAAAGGGCATTTAGGAGCAGTAAAGTTAGGATTTAGTCTCAGTTAAACTTAAGTTT
Source organism: Lissotriton helveticus (assembly GCF_964261635.1). Taxonomy (NCBI): domain Eukaryota; kingdom Metazoa; phylum Chordata; class Amphibia; order Caudata; family Salamandridae; genus Lissotriton; species Lissotriton helveticus. The sequence continues at coordinate 839,898,845 of NC_136061.1, read as the reverse complement.
TGGTTTTAAGAATAATTTAAGACCAAAACTTAACTTTAAATGAGACAAAATCCTAACTTTACTACTCCTAAATGCCCTTTGTGAATACCGAAAGTCGTAAAGTTAGGATTTTGTCTCAGATTACTGTTGTGAATCAGGCCCTGAATCTCTAAGTATGGCAGACCTTTTTTCACCAAATCTGCGATGGACATTCCTCTGATGTGGTGCACTGGCAGATTAGAGGGTAGGTTTTATGTTACAAAAGAGAAAAATTAAATTTGTAAAACTTTTCTCAATATTTTCTTTTTGCATCCAGGACCAAAGTATTGTGAAAAATATATCTTCTGGGTATATAGAATATCAAATCTTTACCTAACTTTCTGCCCTTACTTTCATGATATTTTGGTTCTCGATATTTAGGCATTACAACATTTCCTAGTCGATATTCTGGTGGAACACAATCCTTAACTGCACCTTAAGGGATCACAATGACTCTCTGAAAGAGGCAAGATTGAATATTGGTTCATTGTAAGCACCTCATAACTAGCATTGGACATCAAAGTCCCTACAGAATAATCTGCTGTGATGGTGATTTTGCCGATGTGTCTGATATTTGGAGCAATTGTAAGTGTTCAAACAATTCGAAAGGTTGGAAAGCTAAAGCAAGCAGTGCTTCATTAACTACACCCCAAACTTGGCTGCTGGTTGTGGGACATATTTTGCTGAACACAGGAAGCAACTGCGACTTCGTGAATTACACTTTTATATTCAAGGATACACCAAAAAAACTGTTTGGCTGGATTCCTACTTGCACGTTTGAGATTAAATTGGCTGTATGAATTACACATTTCTTACTGTCAGATACTACCTTAGACCTGGATGATTTGTTGTGACGCTGTAGACTTAAATTGGCGACCTTTGCCGAGATACTCTTTCAGGCCCTGAAGAAGCCTTGTATTAGTGAAACGTGTTGGCTGCATGTTTTCTGCTTATGTGTGAAATGAAGCGTGAATAAAAAGAACACATTCAAGCAGAAGATTACGTTGTCTTGTTTATATTGATCCATACTGTTACATTGTTTAAATAGGTGCTTTTGTTGCTCTTTGTTAATATGTGTAAACAAGTGTAATGTACAACTAAATGGTGGCTGGTCGTTGGAGGTGAGCAACTGTTTTGCATTCCAAACACAGTGATTACATCAAGTAGTGCAGTACTGAGTTCCCTGGCTGCCTAAATCTCTTCAGCATGAAATGGAAGTAAAAGACAGCAGAAACCTTGACTTATGAGGAATGACTCGAAGACACTGTGTTTATGACAACATACAAACAGGCAAATCGTGAATTACAGGACCTAAGGCACATCTTAATCTAGGTAAGGGGCCCATTGCTCATGGAGAGTGACATGGAACGGGGAACCTGTTACAATACAGAAATGCTGAGACAAAACGAACATGGGCTATTGCATCAGACAATGCCGCAAATCAGCAAATTAAAAGATAATCTGTCCAAAGTATAATTGTAAATAACAAGGTTTTTTAACCTGATGTACATTATATGCATCGTTTTCAATATCTTCTTTTCCCACTCTCCTAATATCTCTGTATCTCTACCTGTCTAACATCTATATATTACTTTAATGTATTAGTACGCAACTATAGTTAACTTTCTGATTTTGTAAGAAATTAGGTTGTTGGTTGAATCGGGTGAAACCCTACTCAAGCAACTGCCACAATACTTGTCAGTGTCTCTACATTAATCTGTGCTTAACCCTTTGGTAGTTTGGCACAAAGCAGTCAGCCTTAATTGTGTAAAGTGTTTATACAGTACACAAACAGCAATAGAAGGAAAGCCCAATGCAAAAATAGCCTCACACCAAATTAGTAAAAGTATAGTAGATTTTAATAAATTATTTGACATCAAAATGATAAAAAAAAATCCGATCAGTAGAACAGGAATTATACATTTTTAAAGTCCAAAGTCGAAAATGGTATAGAAAAAGATCAAAGCGTCTACCGTGGACATCCAGTCGTACGACACCGGGACAAAGTCAAAAGTTATGGGGACCGCAATGGAGTGCAAGTCAGATACACAAAGTGGATTGCGCCTGGTTTCTGCTTACCCTAAACCTTAGAAGAAGAAAATGTCAGAGAAGGTAAAGCTAGGCAGCTGGTGGTGTCTGTGGAGGAGGCAGTTTCATCGGGTAGACTCTGGATGAAGTCACAGTGAACATTTCTAGGTTCTGACTTTGCCTCTTCCTTGGATATCAAAAATCTTCTGCAGGACAAAGCTGGAGGCTGTAACCAACGAGGGATCCATGAGGGTGGAAACTTAGATACTCCTTCTGCAAGGAGCTGCTGGATAGGATTTGCTGCTGTGGGAAATAACGTATTGGAAGCTGCTGCAAAGTCAGGTCAATTGACAATGCAACTTGGGGGGGATCTACAAGTAGGTAGGTCCCGGTCTTCTTTCAGTTCTCAGAACACATTTTGGGCAACATTTTTTAAGTACCAAGTTTTACATTTGTTCTACCTGGGCACCTTTAGCACCACTTCCAAGGGTCAAGGACTGGGAAGTCACCACTTGAAGGGTCAGGACTCACTCAGGGAGGGTTTAGGTGCAGTTTCAAGGTGGTTTGAGCCTTTCCTGTGGCTGAGGCTCTGATCAGGAGGGCATCCAACTAGCCCTTGGAGTGACTCTGGAACTATTGGGTTCAAGGAGAAGAGCAAGGCTTAAGCAGCACAGCAGACCTCTGAGGGCTCAGGGCAGGTTTTAGGTAGCAGAGCAGTCCTACTTGGTGTAGCAAAGCAGTCCTTCTGAAGTACTCAGCAGGGCACAGCAGCAAACAGTCCTCTGAGAGTCCTTCCACAGGTTCAGGAGTGAACTAAATTTTGAAGTTATAGAGGTGTCTGGATGTTTTTTATCACTGAAGTACTGGACTTTCCTACCTCCATGCCCTGGTCCCAGTCCCAGTCTGGACTGGGTGTAGTTGGCAGTTGGTCTTTGTGTATTCCTCACAGACACGTGCTTGTGTGAAGTTATTTGTGTGAGAGCAGGGCACAGTCTTTTAAAGTGTGTGTGCAGCTGTGCACAGCTCATCTCCCCACCCTGACTGTGGTGGCTCATCCAGGCACACCTAGCCCCTCTCTTGTATAGCTGTCTGAGAGGAAAACACAAAGGCCAACTGCCAACTACAATCAGGAACCAGCTGCAGACACCAAATGGTTAGGAAAAGAAAATGCCAACTTTCTAAAACAGCAAAAAGATCAGATCGTGGACGGTATGCTGAACAAATCAAACATTCACCCCAGTCACAGATCTGAGTTAAATCTATCATGTTTTGCTTGCCACCTCATTCCAGTACGGACCCAGCCATACGTAAATCAGTCTTGACCATGCTCTGAATGTGCACAGTCCAGCCCAAACTGCCAGGCTGTGTCCTCCCAAGACTTGATACTAGTTCCCTAGGTCCGGATTCAGGACATCACCGATTATCAGCCAGACTAGCTTGAATCCGGTGGCATAGCGGGACCCAAGTATGGGCATATCCTACCCACTAAGGGTGACAAATGCAAAAAGAACAGATGATGTATGGAATGCTGCACAAATCAAACATTCACCCCAAGTCACAAATGTGAGTTAAATCAATTGTTATTTTGCTCACCATGCCACCCCAGTTTAGGCCCAGCCATAAGAAAATCAGTCTTGATCCCGCCCTTCATGGGAACAGCACAGCCCGAACTGCCAAGCCAGGTCCTCCCTGGACCAGAAACAAGCATCCTAGGACCGGTTTCGGGGTATCACCCCTTATCAGCCAGGCTAGCTTGAATCCAGTGGCACAGTGCTCCTGGGACGCACGTCTGGGCATACCCAGCGCACTTAGAGCAGGAAAGAAAAAGACACACAAATAATGGACGGAATGTGGAGCAAATCAGACATTCAGCCCCAGTCAAGAGATCTGGGTTAAATACATTGTTCTTTTGCTCACCATGCCACCCCAGTTTAGACCCAGCCATATGCAAATCAGTCTTGACCCTGCTCCTCATGGGAACAATCCAGCCCGAATTGCCAAGCCAGGCTCTTCCTAGAACAGAAACACATTTCCAGGGTGAGCAAAAAAATGGTGGGTTTAGGCCCAGATCTCTGTACTTGGGTGAAAGTTTGACATTGTCCAGCATTCTGTCCTTCAATTGTTCTTTTTGCACCAATATGCAAAGGCCAGCTTTATTCGATATTGGGCACTATCATGCCATGCATACGCACAACATGTCATGAATTAACACCATTGTACAACGGATGCCAGCAATATAGTAAGAATTACCATCTTTGTGCTCTGGGTAGCATTTTACTAGGGTTGGTAGTGGGCACAACACACACACAGTCCTTACGCATGCACCCACATTCAAAGACACTCACAGGCACACACCTACACATGCACACACAACCACACACACACACACACACTGGTGAACACACACCAACAGCATTAGCATTTTCTTTAATGTTCCTTTACTTAGTTCAACCACCACGACTCTTGATGCTTCTCTGGGGTCTCACGCACCTGTTAAAGCGGAAACAGGGATTAAAAGACATGATTTGTAATCATCAGAGATAACCCCTGCTGCTCACTCCTTGCAATAGATATTTGATGTTGTTTTACAGAAGAACAGGGTAAAACCAATACATCAAAAATAATCACAATAACTAATCTAATATATTTAGTCAATACTAGGGGTGGGCGAACAATTTCGCTCCGCCGGTGGATTTCGCAAAGTTTTCCCCACTCCGCTCTCCACACGGCATTCCAAAAATCTCAGCGAACTGATGCAGAGCAGAGTTTTTTCTCTTGAGCAGCTCGCAAGTGTTAAGTTGGCAAGCGCTTGTGAGAAAAAATCATGCACTAGACCTCCTCCCAGCAGGATTTCTCAAAGCGGGTAGTCGCAGCAGGTTGCTATTGCTCACGTTGAGAAATCTGTTGTTTGCATTGAAGTAGCTGCCGGTCCAGTAGAATGTCTACTCAAACAGCAGAAAGCAGCAGTGCCCTCTGTTGCGATGTGCAATGCTGTTCCTGCTAATTTGACAGTGTCGGACAAACACCTGGCGCTAAATATCAGTGCAATCACCACAATTTAACAGACTGCAAAGCTGGTGAAATTCCATGGAGCAGAAGACCTTTTCTGGCACTTTTTGGAGTTCCTTGGAGTAAAACTCCACGTACTTCACCCAGGTCTAGTCAGAGTTGATAAAGGTTTAAAGGGTTTTGTTAATTATATCTTTTAGAAGATCATCTTGATTGAAAATCCCAAGTTAAATTCAGCATAATCTTAATGGTCAATATATGACAGAAACATCAAATCAATAATGGTAATCAAATTAAATAAGATTATGTATCAAGTGTGATCCAGAAAGAAATGAATCTCTATTATACGAATCGTATCAAAATTGAGTTAGTCAGAGACAATAAAGGTTTCTAATTTGAGAGAGATTGAGAGAAAGCATAAAGCTATAGCATTTAAATCAGCTCAAATAGAAGAAAGGTTTCGAAGCAAGAACTTCACATAAAGTGTAATTAAAAAAACTCAGTAGAGTCTCAAAGCAAACTGGCATAAAGTCCAGGTCTGGGTAAGGAATGGGGATGTGGCTATAATCAGGAAAAAGTGTGGATAATGTACTAACCTAATCCAGGTACACTCACTATTATAGACTACACATTTCGCGAGGCCATTTGTAACATTTAGATTTTCCTGCCTTTTTCATCCGATCATCATCTGATGCTGTCCTGGGAATAGGATCACTCCTCATCTTCTCACATTAATACAATTGTCCTTAGATGACAATGTTGCATTTTAAGTAGAATTATATCAACTATGCTGTCACATGGCATCCCTTTCCATCAGACTGGCTTTCCCACATATGTTCAAAGTTTTTTCATTTCTTAATGACAGTAACTATGTAAAAATAAAAACATCTAAATTAATGAAAAGAAAAGTTTCTGGCAAATCATCATGGAGGGGGAATAACAAGTGGTTTAGAAAGATAAAATCTCATTTTAAACTCTGCAATTCAATACTTGAACTATTCATTACCCAATTAAACGACACAAATTAGTTACATGTAACAGTGATCTTTCAATAAGCAGATACATTCTGCAAGACTACTTCAAACTAAATGAGCAACTTATTATTTATTTAAAAACAGGTTCATGGTGTGGCCAAGAATCTAATTTTTATGTGCATTCAGTCTTTTCTAATCAAGCATCTTTTTCAGGCACCATTGCTTTAACCATTATTAAGGCCTAGTGAGAGTACATGAAACAGCTTACAGTTTGATGCATTCTAAATATGTTATTTCTACAAAATTTGCAAATTAATTCTGATCATTAATTAAAATCACCGTTATTTTCGTGTTCATTTTAAATCTGCCTTCCCACTCCTCTCTCTCAAGCGGCTGGTTCCTGCTACAGATAGGCGCTATCAGGAGGTAGGGGGTCAGGTGGCCTGAGGTAGTTCCTGCAGGGAGCAAGCATGAGTCCCTGGTGTAAAAAGGAGACGGTGCAGCTGGGGATGGGTGCAGTGTGGGGATAAATGAAGTAAACTGAAGTGCCTGTGAAAGATGTACCAGCCAAGTGTGAAAGACTTGGTCAGTGGGGTGGGAAATCTGGGGTTAAGAGCTGCTAAACCCTGCTCACCACCCTTGGTAGCTTGGCACAAGCAGTCAGGCTTATCCCAGAGGCAATGTATAAAGCATGTGAGCAACACACACCGGTGACACAATTAATACATCACAAAAGTAGACTCCACACAATATGATATAAAAATAAGTTTCTATATTGCATATAAACATAGACCAAAACTACATAAACCATAAAGACATATGTTGCACATGTCATGAAAACACCATCACTGCACACACAAATGCAAATCCTGAAATTATATTGGTTAGCATGTCAATGCAAGGTAAAAGCGACATAATAATCTCATGGCATGAAAGGCAGTGCGTGGTATGCAACATTTTTCAGCATTATATGCAGATGATATGATGGTAATTCTAAAAGATGCTAAGGTTGATTTGCCACCTCTTAGATCAGTTTGGGCAAGTCTCAGGGTTATGCATCAACTAGAATAAATCATATTTGTTCCCATTTTAGAAGGATGTGCTACAGCCGGTGGATCTGAGGGAGAGAATGCATCTAAAATATCTAGGGGTAATTATGCCTGGCTCCAATTGATTTATTGGAAGGTAACATTGGTGTGTCGATTAGCTTATGGAAAATTGTAGATTGTTGGAGAACACTGCCGCTTTCAGTTTCAGGACGAATAGCAGTAGCCAAAATGGTGGTGTTGCCCTGATTACTTTACATCTTCACAACATTACCCATGGTTATACCTTGCAGAGTGTTTAGGAAAATTGATTCTTTGTTGGTTTCTCTTATATGGGGAACAGGTAGGCAAAGATGAGAATTGGCAAAGCTGCAACGGCCCACTAATCAGGGAGGACTATTCACCCCAGATATGGAAAGCTATTACCTAGCAGCACAGTTGCAATGGTTTACATAAAGGATCCATTCACAAAGATTTCAAAGGGAAGTGAATTTGAAGAGAAAACCAGAGTTTAATGTGTTGTATAGAATACTCTTGGCCCCTGTCAGAGGACCAGTGCGAGGAATGCCTACTAAGTGGAAGGTTGTGCGGCACTGTTGGCATTCAACGCTTCAACAAACTCATACTAAGAGGCCCTATGCCCTGGGCATTCCCTTGAAAAGTTTGGAACAAATCATCCCGGGGGAAGAAGCTTATCAGAGTGGGCAAACCATAGTTTGCATATGTTAGGAGATATGTATAGAGAGAGGGTGATATTTTCATTTTGGAAATTTTCAGCCACTTTTAAGATCCAGAGAGGGCAATTTTTGTTGCATAGAGCGGTGGTCACTAGATGGCGTAACCATTGGGATATGGGCTTAGTAGAGTTGCAAGTACATAGTGCTTGTCAAATATTGTGTACAATGATGGGTCGTAGGAAGACGGTGATGTGTCTTGATCAGAAAATAAGAAATGATATGATAATGGCTCTTGTTGGTCTAAGAGAAAAGTGGGTGTCTTATTCGGCATATCCAATATCAGAGTTGGAATTGTCTAAAATGCTTGGAAATTCATTCATTGTATCTAGAAATATGAGATTTAAAATTATACATTTTTTCTACTTGCACAGAGCGCCAGGAAATTAGTTTGAATTTTTCAGACAAATTTGGCATGCCTGAGATGTGGTAAACATGGTGCAGAAATGTTGCACATGGTATGGTCATGCGCATTTTTAGTGGAATACTGGAGGTAAGTAATATTCTGTATAAATGAGGCATCAAAGAGATAAATGGAGTGTACTCCTATGGTCTGTCTGTTGGGGGGATTTCCAAGGCCTACAATGTGTAAATATGCTATAGATTTATTGATTTAGCTTTGGTGCTTGCAAGACGTGAAATAACTATGAACTGATAGGTGCCCAAGGCCCCTACGGTAGCAAAATGGAAAGAGGTGTTGTTTTGTTGGGTGGGTTATGAGAGTTCAGTATTGTATAGTGATATGAAGAAAGGAAGAGGATCAATTGAAAAAGTTTGTGCATAGTATCCTTTATTACATTTTTTTTAAAGATGTAGAAAACAATGATGATTCTGGGGAAGATAATGGGTAAAAATGCAATTTGCAAAATAAATATGTGTTGTATAAATAATGTAATGGGGACTGGACTTAAGGGAGGGTTGTGTTAGTGGGGGTAAGTTGTTTAATATTATTATGAATGTATTAAAAATGCTAATAAAAATGTGTTTACAAAAACAAAAGCAGAATGAAATGGCTTATGCACATAAATCACGATATATCATGACAACGACCATAAATACTTTGCAGATACAGCAATATTGTGTAGAGGTAAATCCATAGACCTCCAAATATCATCTACAACCACAGTGAACCCATTGATTCAGCGCCCTTGCACTTCTGTTATAATTTTTTGGGTAAATTGTCTCCCAACCGTAGGTTACAGGAACAGCTGCACGCCTGGGAACAGATTACTTTCAGGGAAATCCCTGAATGAACAAAGCGGGGTATTTAACAGGTTCCCCCCCATATGGCAACAGTCAAGTAATTGCCCCCAATAACAGCCGACCAAGTAAGTGAGTTGGGGGAAGAGACAGAAACCAGTACAGGGGGAAGGCCTCACCTATGAATTTGTGAGAGACCTCCCATCCACCCAATCCGGCAGCACGCGAACGTGCGGTGTAGCTCCAACGACATAATATGCTTTTGCCCAAAGTGCAGTGATGTCGGCCTCATGGGACCCCTGGGAGGGCCACAGCACCATATACCCCCCTGTTTGATCCTGTGTGGGGGAAGGATTCCAATCAGCCCAGAAACACAGCTGCATAGGAGTCAGGGCCGGCTTCTTGGATTGCGCCCACCCAGCTTCTCTGAATGGCCACAAAGCGCTTCTCCACACACTGTCCTTGCCTGGGAAAGATGGCTCTGAACATGGAGATCTTCCACGCGGGGTACTCCCCAATCCAACACGGCATGTTGAATTGGAGAGAGGTGGTGCAGTGCTACCCCTGTACTGGAAGACACAGTAATCCCACACACAAGGCCCTTGGCTGACAATAGTTTCTGGGCAACTATCTGGCATCCACGATAGGGCTTCCCCCGACACAATTGCATTTCTTTCCCCTTAGAAAGAGGCCACATGAGAGCACCAAACATTTGAGGCACACGCTCACTTTGCAAGTAATAAAGCACTTACCACGCGCTGGTCATCAGAAGGTGAAAACACACGGTGCTCTGACAGAAGAGCTCCAAACACAGTGAGTTTCGCAGGCAAGTCTCCTCACTCAGCACACAGCTGCCAGACTCACACGAGGCCAAGTCCCACGGCAGAGGTGCTGCAACACAATCTTAGATGGCCTTTAGATTGCTAGAACGTGGGAGGAGAGGCCAAGCCCACAAGCCCCTGAAGAGTAGTGGGTGGGGGGGCACAAAAGAGCAGCAAAGTAAGCAGGCAGACCAGAACGATAAGTTTAGATGCCAGGTGAAAGTCACTCCCTCTTGCCTCCAAGCAGGCTGCAGGCCAACACAGAAAAGTAGTTAGTCCCAATGGCTTCTCCTCCTGGTAACACAGCAGTTCCTCATGGCAATGTGCGAAATGTAGAGCCTGCAGCATCTAGTTACAAGTCCCATGCAGTGTCTAAAAACATGGGGTCACAGCCTCTGTACTTATACTCAAAATGTCTTTGATGTGGAGGTAACTTCAAAAGAACTTTTAGAAGTCCACAACACCACCATTTAATCCCAACTCTGGCACCAGACCTACAATAAGGGGTAAACGAGCCCTTTGTGTGAGAGTAGGGCCCAGCCTTTACAAATGTAAGTGTGCCCCATCTCCCTCTCTTCCAGCCCAGGAAGATCATTCAGTATGCAGATGAATGCAGATGCAACTCTGTTAAATCAAACCCTTCCTGTGTGATGGCTGTCTAGAAAAGTATGCACAAGCCCAGCTGTCACTCTACCCTACACGTGGATTAGAGTCAGGCTGCAAAGCACAAAAAGTCATAAGCGTATTTCTAAAAAGTAATGAAAAATCCACCTTAATCAGTTATCAAGATTTATCACAGCTATTCCAAGCATACCAAACATGGCAATGCTACTCATTTCAGGTCAGCAATTACCACTGAAAAACATATCATAGAATCCCAATGCAAACCACTGAGAGGAGCAGCGTAGTGAAAAACGAAATATGGTATTTGTCACTACCAGGACATGCCACACAATAAAGGAACATGTCCTACCTATACAGCACCCTGCCCAATGGGCTACCTAGGGCTGTCGTGTCTTGCTTGCAATAAAGACAGACAAATATCTCAATCAACACGGAGCTTTATTTTACATGTGCTCTCTGATCCCTGTCCTTACTCTCACTGCCCCAGTTCCTGTCCCTTGACTCCTCCCGTTCCTGTTCCTCCCTTTCACTCCACCCCCAACCACTAGACTGCATCACACAATCTGACATCTCCCCCTTTCTTAACAAAATGAACTTAATTTCCACAGTGTTCGGAATTCTTCAATCAGCCACACAGGTCGGTGGACAGCCTGTTCTTCAAACATCAGTAGCGTCGGATCCGTGGTGGGCCTGGCTTTGGTCGATCTTTACGTTGTGTTAACAAAGGCATTCTTGACTTGCGAACGCAAGCCATTGCGTGTGAACTGTTTATTCTCACGTTCCGCAGTCATCATGTTTCCTTCTTGTGGTGTAACTGCTGTTGGCTCAGCTCGGCAGTGGCAGTCTGTTTTCCTTGGTGGCTCTTGTTCTATTGATGCTCGATCTCTTTCATGAGTGGATAATGTTCTGGTTCTCTTCCGAGCACCCGCATCTACTTTTACTTCTTTTTGTCTTGTCCGGTCGAGGGCAACACTGCCCTCCAGTTCAGGGTCATGTATACCAGACAGTAAGGTACTATCTGAAGAGATTGTCTTGGTTTGGTTCGGGAACTCATTCGCGGCCTCGAGTTGTCTGGTGAACTCTTGGGCTATCTGTGCATAGGTATGTTTCTCTCTCATCCGATGATGATCTCTCTCTATTGACACGTCCGGCTTTCCTTGCGGGGTGACTGGCTGGTCCCTTCCCATCCGGTGACTAAGGTCCACTAGCTCTGTTTTCCTTTTGTAGGCCCTTTGAGTCAGCTCGCGGACCCCTTCAGGGGTGACGGCGTATGATCTATGTCTGGATATACCTGCGACTGACATGACAGGTTGTCTTGTGGAGTGACTGAGTATTCAGAGACCTTGGTGTGGGACATGTTGCTCTTGACGGGAAGGATGTCCTTTGGTTCCATGGTGCGTTCGGGTGGTTGACGCGATGGCTGTTGTCGGGACCATGACTCGGTCGACTCAAGGGATTGGACAGACATGCTTTCTGAGTCAGAGAAGTTCCTAGCCATATTCTTTTTAAAACATTCCTTTGAGAGTGTATCAAGTAATGGATTTCTGAAATGAGTAGGCCGTGACAAGTTTTTCTTTAACTCAGGGTTGTCTTTAAGATGCTTCGCCGGGCGCCTTTGTCGACTTGTCTTTGGTGTTGTTTCATTTGAGAAGTTGTTCAATAACCACGTGCTTGTTCTTTGTGTTTGATCTCGAGGTTTTTCATCTTTGCCCCTCTCGCATGATGTCAACGACTTCTTCTCAGTTTCTTCGTTGTTGCGGGTGCCATTGATGCGTTGGTCTTTTCCTGTTCGTTGTTGGGGAGGATCAGTCCGTCTTATTCGATCTGTTTCTTCTTCCCATTTGTTTGGTGCTCGGACACCTATGATACGGGTGTGATGTGTTCTCCTGCTGGATGTTCCCTCGGACTCATCTTCACAACTTGGCGAATAGTGTTCCTGCGCCGATTTCCAGTGTTGACCATTTTGATCTCTTCTTCTATAGTTTGTCTTCCTTACCCTCTTGTTGTGCAGGTTGCCATCTTGTCCAGGGGTGCGATCTGTCCCACTTGACGCTCCCTCCTCGTCAGAGTAGTGTGCATCAGACTTTGAATGACACCTTGAGGGTGAATAACTCCTTGGGGTTGTCCTTTGAATGGTTGACTCGGAGTACTCCTTGTCACTTTGTCTCTCCCGTTGTCTTTTCACTGGTCTGCCTTCCCTCTCTCTCCTTTTCGTTTTGTTTGTTTTCCGAGTTTTATCTGTCCAGGCAGCTTGACATTTTGCCTTCAGATCCAGGTCCTTAGATCTGTCTCTTGCCTTGACGTGCATTCCAATTTCAGCCTTCCTAATGATTTCTTCTAGCGACCAATGCCCTCGCAGGATCTTGCGCTTTGTGTCAGGGTTTGCGCAGCCTTCAATTATCCGGAGTCGAACCGCGTCCTCATTCGTAAAGGTGTTGAAATGGCAGCCTTGTACCAGATTTTGCAATCGAATGATGAAAGTTGGCAATGGTTCGCCTGGTTCCTGCCGAGCTGTGTTGAAAACGATGCGATCATGATCCACATCTGCCTGTGAGGAGAGATGGGCACATAGCTTCTCTTGGAGTCTTTCATAGATTTCTGTGTCTTCTTCGGAAAATGTTCTGATTGGGCATCGGCCCTCAGGACCCACCAGATGGAGGAGTAGTATCAGACATTGTCTCTCTCTTTGCTCACCGTTGGCGTCCAGGAAGTCACCCAATGCTGCCAGCCATCGGTTCCGTTTGAGACTCAGACTCCAAACATCAGTCTGCACTCCTGGGGGTGGTACTTCAATGCAGGGGTTGAACGGTTGTGCTACTTCTCCCCCCGCCATGAGAGGAAGACTCTGATCGATTATATTCGTGGGGCACGGGGCTGTTCACTTTGCTTCTCGTCTTCTTAGCTGATCCTCTTTAGTCGAGGTCTTCGGTCTGGTCATTTGCTGGGACGTTGATAATCTTTGCAACCATCACAGTATGCGCCAGTGAATAAAACTTAGATTTCTTGAGTTCCGAAATGTTCACCACTCAGCTGCACTGTACTAGACACAGGGCTTCCTCTATTTAGAGTCGCATGCTAGTTGCAGGTGGTTAACGACTCTTCTGCGGTGATGCTGGGCTCGTTTGACATCTTTGTTCGTTCGGGCGTTCCCTTTACACTAGTGCAAGTCCTCCAGTCACTTCAGTGTATGTTGTGCTTGTTTCTGGGACTGTCTTTCGCAGTCTTGCCCTCTTCTGAATCTCATGCGATTCTGCCCAGCAGCTCTTCTCCCTTTTACGCTCTTCGGTATGTGTTCACTAACACCTTTATCTGTTGCTTGCATTTGCTTATGCTTGTTTGCTTCTTCTCTCCAGTGCTTGTTTATTTGGTCTTGTCAATGCTTATTCGTTTACTCTTGTCAGTGCTTGTTTGCTTGTTTTCACCACTGCTTGTTGATTTAATCTTGTCAATGCTTGTTTACCTGTTGTTTGCATTTGCCTATGCTTGTTTGCTGCTTCTCTCCAGTGCTTGTTTATTTGGTCTTGTCAATGCTTATTTGTTTACTCTTGTCAATGCTTGTTTGCTTATTTTCACCACTGCTTGTTGATTTGATCTGGTCAGTGCTTGTCTACTTATTCTCGCCAATGCTTGTTTATTTGTTATTACTAATGCTTGTTTGCTGGCTACCGCCAATGCTTGTCGATTTGTTCTTGTCAACGCTTGTTTATACTTCCTTGCCAATGCTTGTTTATTTGTTTTTGTCAATGCTTCTTGATATTGCTGTATGCCTGACTTCAAAATGGCCTCTTCAAAGTTGTACAGGGATGTCCTTCCCAGTTGCCTGACTTAAAGATGGCCGCCCCACTGGAACTCTCATTCACCACGAGGTTTGGGTTCCAGGCATTCTTCAGCTCACTCGGTCTCACAGGGCACTCACCGAGGATGTCTTCTTCAACACCAGGACTTTTGCAGTACCGCCAACACTTCCAGGCCACTTTCCACCCTCAAGGTAGGCCACACGACAAGTTTCGATTTCTTCGTCCGCCGCGTGCCGTTCCTCACGCATCGGGAGTGAGACCCGACGCCGGCAGAATCGGCGCTTTTCTTCTCGCGCTTCCGCAGGAGTCACAGGCTTCTCTAGACGCTCCCCAGCTTTCAGGGCACTTCTGAAGGACTGGGGTGGGCTCCCAGTTCCTTCTTTATTGGCACATCACCCTCGGGGCGCACTCACAATTTTCGGCGCGAAGGAGCGCTTCAGGGGCCGGAGACACAGCGCTTCACACACGCTGTCCTAAAGGCTTCACACGATCGCCCGTGAACACAGCTCGGCTACCACGGGCTCAAGGCTGTAGGCGGCGGTATCTCGAGGCACAGACGGTGTGGCAGCAACCACGTCTTATCCGGTGCCCAGGACAGGATGCTCCTCTATGCAGCAGGGATGGCAGGTCACTTCATCCCACCCTCGTCGACAGTTGTCGTGTCTTGCTTGCAATAAAGACAGACAAATATCTCAATCAACACGGAGCTTTATTTTACATGTGCTCTCTGATCCCTGTCCTTACTCTCACTGCCCCAGTTCCTGTCCCTTGACTCCTCCCGTTCCTGTTCCTCCCTTTCACTCCATCCCCCAACCACTAGACTGCATCACACAATCTGACATCGGCCTACCATACAGGTGACTCATATGTAATAAAAAGGGAGTTGCAGGATTGGCAGGCAACTTTAAATGCCAAGTCCGGGCGGCAGTAAACTGTGCATGCAGGCCCTGCAGTGGTAGAGGCCTGCAACAGATTTGTAAGGCTACTTCTGTGGGTGGTGCAAGCAGCGCTGCAGAACCATTCGTTTTTTGTTTTGTTTACTCCAATGGGTTGGGCCAATACTAACAACCAAACTAGGCCACAACAATAGTTTGGAACAAAAAGTTGTTTGGGCGTGTGTTTTGAACTACTGCATTCAAAAACCATTTTGACAACTAGAGTGGTTGGTGTCTTTATTACACCTTTCCTTTTTCATTTATTTATAACGTATTCAACATTTGAGTCATGTCATAGAGAAGAACAGTAGTTTTATAGAAATATTCAAAACAACATCAAGAATAACAGCACAATTGACGTTTGACGAGTACATAACCAATAAAGTGACAAAACATGACAAGAAACACAATTGACCAGTCCTTAATTTGACAAAGAAACAATGGCGGCACAGACTGTTTACACTTTCACACAACTGCAACCTTCCATGCACAGCTAGACAATGCAGCAATTACACCAGGCTAATTGCCTTGTTTGTACACAGTATTATTCAGTGAAATGATGGTGATTACAGCTAGCTGGGGTGGGTCTACACGTTTCAGAACCCTACCTTTCTTTTTGGGTTCTCTTCAGGACCAGGACAGGTTGAATACTAAAATATTATAAAATAACAAAAAATTGTCAGCTAAGTGCCCCTGTATTATAATTGCCCTACTTACTTGTGGCAAAATAAAAGGTCTATTCTTACCATTCAGAGGTGATGATCACAGGTGCTGTTTAGCAATTAATGGCACAGGAAGCCGCGTAACGTAGTGAGATATCTAAAAAGTAGAGAAAAGTTGAAAAGTGTACTAAGTTGTGAGTCAGACAGCTGTGATGGTGGTGCACTCTATTAAAACATCACTGTTAGGCGAACGCTCGTGGTTCGGGTCAGTGCCATATTAATGTGTAACTTGCCTCTTGCCAATGGCGGGATGTGCCAATAGATGATTCAGTTGGTTAAATTAGCAAAATGTTGCGTGGTTTGAAGCCGTGGGGACTGCCTAAGCAATCAAAAAAGGACTAGTGCTCTAATTTGAATATTGGTATTACAGGACAAACGCGCGCGTTATTTTGTTGATTAAGAAGGCATACCTCACTTGGTTAAAGTCATGCTTGGGCGATGACCTCATGCAATTCTTGGAGTATTTTAGAAAAACGGCTCTTGTGATCTAATTATTTTCCCAAATCACAAGTGGAGGGGGTGCGGCACTGAACACTCTGTCGGTGGCACCTTAAACATATACAAAATTACAATATGTCCTTAGGTCGGTCTTATCCGATATCGCAGGTCTTTTAAACAATTGGGCAATAAAAAAGCAGAGGGTGATAACTCACTACATTTTTATGGTTCCGTAGTGTGGTGCGCAGCTGGGGCCGTGTTCGTTTCATTTTTCTGCAAAACACAAAGTGAAGCTGAGTGTTAGAGCCATGTGCCCATCAAAGAATGAACGGATCGGCGTGCTGATGCACGTTTGAGGAAAAGAACTTGCCTGATTTCATAGTGTGGCTCCCTGACAGCATCCCTCACAGGCCTCCAGTCGGCGGCATCTCCACATTCGGAGGGAGAAGGGGGGCAAACCAGACTGACAACTGTATTGTGTGTGTAAAAGGCCGCTTTATTGAAACAGGTGCACATCACAAACTTTATTAACTGGCTCCTCGCCTTACAAAACTAAAACCTCTCTAAACATCGAGTTACCTGACCCCTTGAGTTTTCTTCCCCCCGCCCCTACGATCCCCACATGATAAAAACATCCCCCACCCTGCAAAACACAATACATTAAATGCAAATACATTACATAAATACCATAATACCCAATCCTATCCCATAACCTTTGACCTTCTTGGCCCCCCAAACCTAACCTTCTATCCTTCCTGCAACTGTAACTAATGGGCCCCAATGTAAAACCTCCAACCTGTTTAACCTTTCCCCAATCCTGAAACCAACTCCCCAACTTAACGCTAACTACCAAAAACTCAAGCCAAACTTGGCCAACTTCCAAAACCAACACCGTCAGCACCTGTTCCAAGCGACAAAATACAAGTCATAAAAACCCCTGCGCACCTGTTCCAAAACGGCCCTAAAAAAACCTAATAAAAACTTAACAAAACCTCCCAAAAAGACAATCGCTGAACCCAGGGAGGGTGGGTGGGGACAAAAACCTCTCCTGAAGCGCTCCCAGCCACCAGGTTACCAAACCTAAAATGGTGGCTGGGCTAGCGCCGATAACCCCTATAAGCCTTTGGGCTCTCTTTCAAACTTGGGCTGCTTTTGGGCTATCCCAAAGCAGCCCAAACGGCATAACAAGGCCGTCGCCATCTCACCCTCCTCCCAATCTGCCCGGGGGGCAGACCTTGAGGCTCGGCTGCCCCCCAAAACCCCCTTGGGTGGGAGAAGGGGGGCAAGCCAGACTGACAACTGTATTGTGTGGGTAAAAGGCCGCTTTATTGAAACAGGTGCACATCACAAACTTTATTAACTGGCTCCTCGCCTTAAAAAACTAAAACCTCTCTAAACATCGAGTTACCTGACCCCTTGGGTTTCTTACCCCGCCCCTACGATCCCCACATGATAAAAACATCCCCCACCCTGCAAAACACAATACATTAAATGTAAATACATTACATGAATACCATAATACCCAATCCTATCCCATAACCTTTGACCTTCTTGACCCCCCAAACCTAACCTCCTATCCTTCTTCCTGCAACTGTAACTAATGAGCCCCAATGTAAAACCTCCAACCTGTTTAACCTTTCCCCGATCCTGAAACCAACTCTCCAACTTAACGCTAACTACCAAAAACTCCAGCCAAACTTGGCCAACTTCCAAAACCAACACCGCCACCCAGGAAAAGTCAGGAGGATAGGTGGCTACACCACCTCCCTACTTATCCTGCCCTCCCTCACCCACCCTGCTCCCCCAACACCAGCCAAAACTATCCGATCTCTAGCGGACCCCCAGCAACCGCGCCAACACCTTGCGAAGCTCCAGCAGGTACAGATCCATGCCCATATGGGACAAATGGACCCCGTCCCCCCTAAACAGTTCCGGGGCATCGTACCTTATGTCCTTATGCCATATCCTAGAGAAACCCAGGTGCCTACAGAACCTCACCATCTCCACATTGACCTCCCTCCTTGCCTTGTCAATCGCCTGAGGATGCACGCGCCCCTCCACACCCGACGCGGCACAAACTCCGTCCACACAACCATACAACCTGACCACCTCCTCTTAATCTCACCCAGATCCCTCTTCATGGCCCTCATAAGCACGAGACCAGTCTCCCTCACCATATCGTTTTCTCCCAAATGCAACACTAGGACATCCGGACACCTACCCGCTACCACCATGGTATTGAGAGTGGATACCAGCTCCCGCCACAACATGCCCCCTTTTCCTTTCCAACCTATATTAAACACATTCGAATTGAACCCCAAATATTCGCTGAAATAACCGGATTGCGCCTGCACCTGGGCCCTCCTAACAAAAGAATGCCCCACAATCCAGACCGCCATGTCTCTGGCGAGGGGACCCGCAACCGAACCTAAAAAAGAAATAAACAGTAAGTACCATGTTCCCCATAGTCACCGCGCGCTTCAAACGCTGGGCGCTTCCCGAATGTACCGCCAATAGCAGTCCGACGACCATCTGCCCAGCCGCATGATGCCCCCTCGCTCCTGCCCTTGCCGGTGAGCCTCCGACGCCGCTCCAATTCTGAAAGAGTGGGTGCCAAAGCGCTTCCCTTCCAGCCCCAGACTCCAGCAATGCCTTGCGCAAAACCGCCGACACCCGATGGCCGTCCGCATGTCGTAAAAACACCCCCTCTAAACGCCCTGCCGCTCTCAGGCGCAAGCCCCACCTCACCGGGCACCCAACTTCCGACGCGCCTGCCAACAATGAAACCCAACGGCCTACCCCCCTCGGATCCGTCTTAGCTCTCCTCAACCACAAGTGTACCTCCCTCTCCCCGAATGACACCTCTGACCATTGTAACCCCGCATCTGTCCGCACACCCAGCAACTCAGAAACCCTAAAGGATCCCGCAAACATCCATGCCATCAGGGTGGCGAACAAACAGGCCTCCCTGGCGGTGAAACACACACCCGGCAACGCATCAATGACCTGCACCACCAACCCTGGCAACAACGGCTGGCGGACCCTGCACCCTCTCCCGCATTCTCTGGCCCACCCCTCCAACATGAGGGACCCAAGCTCCCCCGCCGACGGCGGATACCCCCACAACAACTTGCCCATGAGCGCTAACCCCGCCAGTTTGCCCGCAATCGTGACCCGGGTGAGACCCTTGTCAATTAAATCCAAAATGATTTGAACCATGTTCTCCTGCCTTTCCCCTCTCGTGTCCCGCCTCCGCGCCCCGGATGCCAAGAAATCTTCCCAAGCAGTCAAATACGTCACCTTCGTCGACACCGCCAAGGACCCTAGAACCAGCTGCAACATCCTGTGTTGCCGACGTACCACATCTGAGGGGGAATGCTGGTCGGCTCCCGGTCTGCGTCCTTGGCTAAGCGACAGAATCTCCCCCACTGCGAACGAGACAAAGCATCCGCAATGTCATTGTCGACCCCGGGTACTGCCCTTGCCGGTGAGCCTCCGACGCCGCTCCAATTCTGAAAGAGTGGGTGCCAAAGCGCTTCCCTTCCAGCCCCAGACTCCAGCAATGCCTTGCGCAAAACCGCCGACACCCGATGGCCGTCCGCATGTCGTAAAAACACCCCCTCTAAACGCCCTGCCGCTCTCAGGCGCAAGCCCCACCTCACCGGGCACCCAACTTCCGACGCGCCTGCCAACAATGAAACCCAACGGCCTACCCCCCTCGGATCCGTCTTAGCTCTCCTCAACCACAAGTGTACCTCCCTCTCCCCGAATGACACCTCTGACCATTGTAACCCCGCATCTGTCCGCACACCCAGCAACTCAGAAACCCTAAAGGATCCCGCAAACATCCATGCCATCAGGGTGGCGAACAAACAGGCCTCCCTGGCGGTGAAACACACACCCGGCAACGCATCAATGACCTGCACCACCAACCCTGGCAACAACGGCTGGCGGACCCTGCACCCTCTCCCGCATTCTCTGGCCCACCCCTCCAACATGAGGGACCCAAGCTCCCCCGCCGACGGCGGATACCCCCACAACAACTTGCCCATGAGCGCTAACCCCGCCAGTTTGCCCGCAATCGTGACCCGGGTGAGACCCTTGTCAATTAAATCCAAAATGATTTGAACCACGTTCTCCTGCCTTTCCCCTCTCGTGTCCCGCCTCCGCGCCCCGGATGCCAAGAAATCTTCCCAAGCAGTCAAATACGTCACCTTCGTCGACACCGCCAAGGACCCTAGAACCAGCTGCAACATCCTGTGTTGCCGACGTACCACATCTGAGGGGGAATGCTGGTCGGCTCCCGGTCTGCGTCCTTGGCTAAGCGACAGAATCTCCCCCACTGCGAACGAGACAAAGCATCCGCAATGTCATTGTCGACCCCGGGTACATGCACCGCACGGAAAGCAATATCAAAGCGCAAGCTGCCCAGCACAAACACACACAGCAGCTTCAACACCTGTCCATCTTTTGCCAACTGCCGATTGACCACCTCCACCACCGCCATGTTGTCCACGTGAAAAGTTACCCTCCTGTGTGCCAGTAGCTCCCCCCACACTGCCACCGCCACCACCAAAGGAAAAAGCTCGAGGAAGGCGATACTCCTGCCCCACCCGCCCACTCCGGGGGCCACTTTTTTGCGCACCACCGCCCCTGCCAGTACAATCCGAAACGGTCGCTCCTTGCCGCGTCGGAGAGGATCTGCATGTCCCACACCAGTGTCTCCCCCAACTGCATGGGAATTCCATTGAAATGCTGCAAGAAAAAACGCCACATCCGTAAATCGTCTTTGACTCCCGCGGGGAGCTGGACATGGTGATGCGGCGGGTGCCGCCCTGCCAAAGCCCTGGCCAGCCTTCTACAAAAAGTCCTCCCCTTGCGCACAAATCTGCACATGAAATTGAGGTGGCCCAGCAACACCTGAATCTCCAAAACCGTAACCTTGGGTCGTGCCAACATTCCTTCCAGCAGCTCCAGCATGTGCTGCTTTTTATCCACTGGTAAACGGGCCTCCATTGCCACCGAGTCCAGTTGAATCCCCAAAAAGGACAGCGCCGTGCTTGGCTTGCCAGTGGCACCCCCAACTCCCCCATGAGCTCTTGGAACCTGTCCAGCGCCTCCTGGCAGTACGCAGAACCGGGGGATCCGACAAGAAAAAAGTCATCCAGGTAGTGTGTAACACCTTGATGACCCGTCCGTTCCGTAAACAGCCACTGCAGGAACGTACTGAAGCATTCAAAAAGTTCGCAGGACATCGAGCAGCCCATCGGCAATGCTTTGCCCATGTACCAGCGGCCGTCAAACTGAATTCCCAGTAGGCCCCAATCGTCTGGATGGACTGGGAGCAGCCGGAAAGCCAACTTGATGTCGCACTTTGCCATCCTTGCTGTTGCGCCCGCCGCCACTACCAAGGCCATGGACGCATCAACAGAAGAATACGAGACCGTAGTCTCCCGCTCGTCAATGAAATCATTCAGTGAGCACCCTTCGGTCCAGGACAGGTGCTGTATCAGCCAAAACTGCCCTCTCTCTTTCTTTGGCACGACCCCTACCGGGGAGACAATGAGCTCCTCCAACGGCCAATCCTCAAAAGGACCCGCCATGCGGCCCTCGCACACCTCCTTCTCCAGTTTGTCCCGCACCACCTCCGGGTGCTCCCTGGCGGACTTCAAGTTGTCAGCCCACTTCCGCCGCCTGGGGCCCTCGTACCCCAAGCGGAACCCGTCCCGGAACCCTGCCCACAAAATGTTTGGCGGACCCCGCGTCAGGGTAATCGCCTAGCGCCGCCATCAGCCGATCTACCTTAACTGGCGTAAGAGCCCTTGGACCCAGGACCCTTATCACCTCTGCCCGTCCCGGCGGCCTGCTGGGAACTGGCCCGCTGACCACCAGCTGCCCCTCTCTGACCTCTTTTGGATGTGCCCGCCGCGTCACAACACCTGACAAGGGAGTGTCCACACTTCCCGCAGCCGGAACATTCATGTCGGAAACGGCAATGCTCTCGCGTACACAAACCTTTGTTGTAATCCCAACAAGGGCCTGTGGTGCCGGACTGACTTCTGGCCCCTGCCCCCACCCCTTCGCGGGTGTGGCATCCCTGAAAGGGCTGAAAAATTATGGGCAGCTCACTCGCTGTTAAAATGGTCTTCCCCGCCAACCCCATCGTGTGTTGTCAAAGGTCCGTATCTATCTCGCCCCATTTCGCCTCCGGGTCCCAGGCCATCCGCGCTCTGACTCTTCATCATACTGCGCCCAGGCAAAACCGCCCCCATGATCTGGGCCTTCCTGATGACGTTCATGTATTTAAACAAGGACACCGACCGCTCCGGAAACTTTTCGCAGTACACGCTCTCAAAAATTAAGAAGGCCACCGTCCAGTTCTCTATCGTGAGAGGCACTTTCAGCCTCTTCTGGAGTTCATACTCCTCCTCCTTCGAACCCTCCTTCGCCCGCACCTCCCGATGAAGTAACTTAAGAATCTCCACGTACTCCCCCTTCCAAATCCGTTCTTGGCCAGCATCAAGTGCGCCCCCAGCGGCTTCGTGACCCCCATATAAGGAAGCTTCTTAATTTTTAGCTCCTTACTCTCCGGCTTAGCGACGGTCTCTCCGGCTGCGCCCGCGTCAGCTGATCCCGCCGCACCAGAGGGCCCGGTCACCCCTGCCCCTTTTGCCCCGTCCAGCGCCTCCTTGGCTGCCACGCCCACATATTTGCCCGCCGGCTCCTGAAGCACCGCCTCTGGCCCCACCCCCTTGTCTGTCACATACTTTCCTTCACGCAGCCACCCCCTCCAACCCCCCCTCTCCCCCCACCCCCACTGAGACAAAACGCGCTGCCACCGCTGCTCCCGTACCTGTCACCAATGCATCCACCGGCCATCCTCCAACATGCCGTTCCACGACGCCGCTCTCGGCTCCCAACGAGATGCCCAGGCCGTCCGCTCAAGCTGGCCCCGTGGCCTCTGCAAAACACTATCAACAACATTATTGCGCCCCCCTCCGCCCTTGCCATCCCTCAATTCCCCTTCCTCCAAGCTATCGTCATCCTTTACCACTTGCACAAAACCTGCTCCACACCCCCGTTCCGTCGCCGGCGCCGACTGCCCCCTTCCAGCCACATTAAACAAAGCGTGCATGTCGCTCCTCCACCGGTGAGACTCACCAGGCCGCTGGTGCCCCATGGGTGCTGGGGTCGGCGAGCCCGCCGCGGGCCTTCTTGTGCCGGCCGCAACGGGATCCCCCGCCAGTACCAGGCTCGTCGCGTGAGGCTCCGCCCTCCCTTCACCTTGGCGCCGCAGGGCCCTCCTCAGCCCTGCCAAGTCAGGAGCCCCTCGACGCTCTTCCTCCTGCAAGAAAAATGGCCGGACTGGTGTGCTGGGTCCCTCACTCCACCTGACATCTGACGCACCCTCCCGCCCACCCATCCCCCATGCCTCCGACCCCCCCCTCCTCTCCTGTCCACCCAACCACCTCCTCCTCGTCGTCGCTCCACTCCAACCCCCAACACCTGCTGCCCTGTAATCGGACCCCGCTTCCCCATCCCTCCAGCCTCCCGCGCCATACCCGTGCCCCGCTGAAACCCCCCCAGCCAGACCTCCCTCCCAACCTGAAGGCACCGATCCCCCAGGCCCTCTCTGCCCCCCACGTGTCCCTGACCCCCTCACCCCATGACTCAAAGATGTCTAGACCCTCCCAGTCCCCCCCACTCCCCTCCGATATCAGCATCGGGCACCACCCCCTTCTCTCCCCCAGGGCCCCAAACCCCTGCCCCACCCCCCGCCGGGCATGCCCCCTGCTGCGTCCAACACAACCTCCTCAAAAGCCCCACCCATCCATTCATGCCTGCCGGTCCCCCCCATCTTGATTCCCTGTAACACCTGTCTTTCTTGCCGCCACCCCCCAGATCCTGTTACCTCCTCCGACCCCCCCAACAGGACCAGACCCCCTCAGCCCCCTTTGCGGGCACCCTTTCCCCCATCTCTCCTTTCCCTGTCTTCCCCGCCCCCTTGCGCCCCCGCTCTCTTCCTGGGCTCGTGGGGTGGGACTGTCATCCGCCCCCCCTTGTTGTGTGCCTGCCGCGTCCCTGGGGACCAAGTGCGGCATAGTCGGTGAAGCGCTCCCCTCCCAGGGGGCCCGCTTGGCCTTCGCCTTCCCCCCACCCCTCCCACACTGACAGGCCACTCCGCTCTCACCGTGGGGGGAGCGCTCTTCGTGCTGGCCCACCGTGGTGCCTGCGCACCCACTCCCGGCTCCCCTGCCTGCACCATGACGGGAGAAGCGCTCCTCGTGCCTTACCTGGGTCCTTGCCAGCTTCCGGGGCGGCGAGCAGGCCAGGACGGCCGCCGCCACCCCAGCAGACGCGTTCCTCACTGGCCACCCCCCCTCCCCTGCGGGCCCACAAGGAGGTCCATGCGCCCTGCCTCACTGAGCAGGCGTATGGCCTCCAAAACACGAAAATCCTCAGCTGCCATCACTCTAAACACACAAAGCTACTCCAAACCGCCACAAAGCCAGACAAACTTGCCACCAAAACCTCGACAAAAACCTCTCCTGAAGTGCTCCCAGCCACCAGGTTACCAAACCTAAAATGGTGGCTGGGCTAGCGCCGATAACCCCTATAAGCCTTTGGGCTCTCTTTCAAACTTGGGCTGCTTTTGGGCTATCCCAAAGCAGCCCAAACGGCATAACATGGCCGTCACCATCTCACCCCTCTCCCCCTCCCAATCTGCCCGGGGGGCAGACCTCTAGGCTCGGCTGCCCCCCAAAACCCCCATGCGGAAGTGAGTGCCGCTTGCAGGATGTCCTGCTTTGTCGATTTTGACACGCGTGGGCGCTTGGCATGCTGGTACTTGTGGTTTAGAATAATAAACTTTACATGGAAATGAAATGTTTGGCAATTTTGGGGGCATTACACAATGTGATTTTAATATATTGGAATATATTAAAGGCTAGTAGGTTACAGTGTATTAATTTCGGCCATCTCATTCAGTCCTATGGAAGTTGTGTTGAAGCGCATGATTAAGTAGGCTTCTCGTTGAAGGAGTGTCTGTTCGATATCTCCCCCTCTGGGGCTCAGCACTGTCCACCGGAGGTCTTTTTCAGTATGTTTGAGCTCTTAGAAGTGAGCAACGAGGGGTGCATAGGGTACTTTGTTTGTTATCCTTGATTGATGCTGAGTTATTCGCTGTCTGACTTCTTGTGTGATTTTCCCGATATAAATCAAAGGACAGGGGCACATAAGGGCATAGACCACATTCTTGGTCTTGTAAGTTAAAAATTCGTTGTGCTTCCACTTGTCTGTTCCATTCATAAATTCTATGCCTTCAATCGTTGAGCTACATGCTTGGCAGGTTCCACATTTGTGGTGTCCCACCACAGGCTGCAAATTCAAGAAGGGACGTAGTGAGTCTGATTACTTTGGGGGATCATCCGATGCCCATATGATGCGCTGGCCAATGCTCATGTGTTTTTTCAGTGCAAATAAAGGAATTTGTAGATCCTTGTCAGTGTCCTTTACCAAATGCCAATTCTGGCGAATGATTTTCTTAAATTAGTTGGTATATGGGCCAAAGGTGGAGACACACGCCAAACATGTCATGGGTTTTTTTGATTGTTTTTCTTAGAGTACTTCACGTGGTGTGAACCACGCACGTTTGCACAAATGTTTCAGTAATTCTTATGGATTTCCTTTCTCCTTTAATTTCTCAGTCAAAAACTTTGAGTGTATCTCATAATCTTCTTTACGGGTGCAATTCCGCCTTACACGCTAGTACTGATCGTAAGGTAGGTTGTCCTTGAGACTTTAGGGATGGTGGCTTTGGAAGTGGAGTGCCGTATTTTTGTCTGTGGGCTATGTGTATAAGGTTGTAATCAAACCATTTTCGGCGGGCCGTACATCCACATCTAAGCATGTAAGGCTGGTTGTACTGTGTGCCAAGCTGAATTGGATGTCTGGGTTTCTGTCGTTCAACCACACATGGAAACTGAGAAGTTGTTCTTCCGTTCCAGTCCAGATGCACCATACATTATCAATGTATCGATACCATTGAGCCACGTGTTCACTGAAGGGGTTTTTATTATAAATGTGCCGCTCCTCATATCTCGCCGTACAGAGGACCGCCATCTCCGGCGCAAAGGGGCATCCCAAGGCGGTCCCTTTCACTTGGAGAAAGAAGTCATTTTCAAACTTGAAGTAATTATGCTTCAATGCCAATAATGCAAGGCCCACAATTAATTGGGTGGGAATCTGATGGGGCGTTATCTGCTCTCGAAATAACATCCCAAGACACCCACTGCATCCTCCTGCGCATTTAATTTCCAGGCCCTGGGTATATGGGATACCACTGCACAAGTGAGAGCTTTGGTTTTTCAATCTCCCTTTCTCCCACATGTACCTTTTCAGGCATCCTTGTCTATAGGCCCCCTGGAGATTATCATAGTTTCTGTAATAATCTCTTAGAGAAGGTTTCACTTCCTGTTAGTAGTCACTCCAATTATTCTATCCTGGAGGACCTTAACATTCAGCTAGACCAAATAGAGACAATCCCAGCGCAGTCTTTGACTGACACCTTGAGGGTAGTACAATTAGAACAAATAGTGTCAGGGTCAACCCACATAGCAGGCCATCTTCTGGATCATATCTTCACCAACCTGGGTAATGTTATCTGCAAGCCGCCTAGCTTTGTCCCATGGTCAGACCATGCCCTACTCTCCTTCACTTGGTCTCCTTCTGACCAAAACCATACACCCAGCCTCTCTAAAAGAATGAGTCGAACATGGTCAAGGCTTTCGGTGGAGAAATGGGAGGCGGCACTGACGAGATTCCCCCCAGCCCCCTATGACGACCCCACCCAGACCAATGAGGCCTTTAATAATTGGCTTGAAGCCACTTTGGACGACATTCTACCCAAAAAAAGTAGTTTGTCATAGGACTGGCCCGAATAAAAAACCCTGGTACTCGGGGGAGTTAAAAGAATGTAAACAACGATGTAAACGGGCCGAGAGAAACTGGAGGAAAGATTTCTCTCCACTAGCCAAAGAAGAATATAGGGTTCAGATTAGATCCTATAAAAATCAGTTGAAAATTGCGCAAGTAACCTACTTCCAGGATAAAATCTCGGTAGCAGCCAGTAGGCCAAGGGAAATATTCAAAATATTTCAACAATTGGTCAATCCTACCCTGGCCATTAGGGCTTCATCTGATCCCTTGAAACGCTGTGAGGACCTGGCCTCCTTCTTCGCTGCTAAGGTTGGACACATCTATTCTGGTTTTAGCGTTAAAGAGCAATCCACCAGAATCAAGGAGATAGAGTCAACATTGGAGGAGGTCAGTCTGGACCCCCGCAATAGCCTTGAAGCTTTCCCCCCGTTGGACTTGGCCACCACTGAACACCTCCTTGTAAACCTTAAATCAGGCTCACCCTTAGATGTTGCCCCACCCTCTGCTCTTAAACAGGTACTGGGGACGGTATGTCCTTCCATAATGCAGGTCATTAACTCCTCCTTGGAGACGGGAATAGTGCCCCCCACCTGGAAGTTGGAAAAAGTCAAGGCCCTTCTAAAAAAAACAACCTTGATCCGGATGATCTTGCCAACTACAGGCCTATATTCCTGCTGACTGCACTCAGCAAGATAGCTGAAAAACATGTGAATCATGTTTTATCGTCTTTCATAGAGACCACAGGAGCCCTCCATTCTTCTCAGACGGGTTTTAGAGCCAAACAGGGGACAGAGACCGCGCTGGTGGCGGTGGTGGAGGCGACCAGGAGCATTGTTGATGCTGGAGGCTGCGCTGCAGTGATCCTGTTGGACCTCAGCGCAGCATTCGATACGGTCAACCACCCCCTCCTACTCCACCGGCTCTGCCTTGCAGGAGTCTCTGGAATGGCCCTTAAATGGCTCCATTCCTTTTTCTCAGTCTTTGAAGAGGAAGCGTCATCTAGCCAACTTCAACTGTATCACGGCGTGCCCCAGGGATCCTCACTCAGCCCCAACATGTTCAACATCTACATGAGACCATTGGCTGAAGTGGTGCTTCCCTGGGGTATTCAGCTTGTCACCTACGCCGATGATACACAGTTGGTTGTCTCTCTGACTAGGGATGAAGCCATAGAACAAGGGACTAGCAATCTAACCCTCTGTCTTGCCAAGGTGATGGAATGGATGACCTCGTTTCTAAAACTTAATGGGTCAAAAACAGACATCATGATGTTGGGCCCTCTCAACCTGGATCCCTGGCGGCCCATCTGTCTTGGTCCTCCACCCCTCCCTAAGACCCAAATAAAGAGTCTGGGAGTATGGATTGATTCTGCCCTTTGCTTTCAAGTTCAGGCAAAGAATGTGGCCGCGACCTGCTACGGATTGATTAGGATCCTCAGGAAGGTTCTGCCCCTCCTTCCCTTTGAAGCAAGATGCATCTTGGTTCAGTCGTTGATCCTCTCACGGTTGGACTACGCAAACGCGGTTTACCTTGGGGCTCCTGTGAGCATGATCCAAATTTTGCAATCAGTGCAGAACTGTGCAGCTCGGTTGCTGATGAATGTACCGAGACGTAGCTCTGCGACGGCCGCTCTGCGACTACTTCACTGGCTACCGATTCAAGAGAGAATCACGTTTAAGATCATGTGTATGGCACACAAGTCCATCTGGAATGAAGGTCCCACCATTCTGAACCCTCTGTTTCGTCGTCATCACTCCTGCAGATCGTTAAGATCTAATCAACGCAATCTGCTTGTAGTTCCTAGGGTTAAACAAGCCCGTATGGGAGGACGTCAGCTCTCCTTCTTGGCTGCCAAATGTTGGAACAAATTGCCAGATAACATCAGGCATGTAGGTGACCACCTCGCCTTCAGGAAGCAATTGAAGACACTTTTATTCAACTGAGTGTCTTAATCAGTACTCTGGTTTTATAGCGCTGGGATGCCTGAGGGTAGCCATGCGCTCTACAAAAGAGTATTCATTCATTCATTCATTCAAGGGGCTTACAAGTAAATTAAATATACCAAACAGGTATAAGTCAATCATACCAAGTTTAAAGGAGAGAGCACATTCACTTTAGCACTGAATAAATAAGATGCCCAGAGTCCTAAGGCCAACAAAAACAGGTAAAAAAAATACAAGAGGAAGGCAAAGAGTTTTGGAATAACCCTGCAAAAAGGGCCAAGCCCAACAGGGGCCACGAAGTGTGCAGATAGAATCTTTTTGAGGGGTTTCTCCTTGCTAAAAAGGCTGCAGGTGGACCCTCGCTAGCCCTTTTTATATAAAGATGAAAGGTTGCTAACACCTCCATACCAACCAGGTAATGTGTTTCCTTTTGACGGCGTGCCGGGTGTTCTTTTGTCGCTCTCTACCTACTGTAGTTTAGAGTGGCTGTCCTAATTTTCATGTATCTTGTTACAAAAATGTTGGTATTTTGTGCTGGCAACATAACATAACTTACTTACTGTGCTTTATATGCACATTGTTCCATACTTTCATTTTAACATTTCTGATTTCACATATATTATTCTATCAGAAGCATTGCAGATGTATTTGTTTATGCATTGTGGAGATTTCTATTTTACGCATGTAATATTTTAATCGATACATTCATCTGAAGTTCTCTATTTTCATGCATGCTGCTCAGTACGTTATTGCAAGTGCCACTGTTTTTAAGAACCTTTACAACGGTGTCTGCGAATGTCTGTTTAAATGCAAATTGTCCTATAGGCCGCTCTAGGTGTCTCTGTATATATGCATAATGCGTCACTGTATATATACCTATAGTTTCACAAGTCGCTGTGAATGTTTGTATTTATGTTCAAGTTGTCTCGATTTCCATGGATGTCTCGGTTTGTACACAATTTCTTGTACATATTAAGCATATTGTGTTTGGTTATATAAGTATATAGATATTTAAATGCATTTCTAAACTTTACTGAGCATGTCTGTTTATACACACGTTGATCTACCCTTCACTGTGTGTCGCTTGTTTTGATGTCCTTTCTACCATAAGTTACGTGTTTTGGTTTTTATGCATTTAGCCCTATAAATTACCAGCGAGTTCTCCTTATGCATATATTTCCATAAATTACTGCGGGTGTCTGTTTTTATGTATATTATTCAATTAATTGCAGAGGAAGTCTCTGTTTTTATGCTTATTTTTCACACATCGCTGTGGAACTTTGTTTTACCGCATATGTTTCCATAGAGGTGACTATGGAAACAGGGTTTTCAATACATTATTCCATAGCGTAATGTCTTGTCTGCATATTCTTCTCGAGGTACCCGTCTCCCTAGGCATAGCCTCTAAACTAAGCCCAGAAAATACTCTTTGACGACGGAATGACCCTTGACCCTCAAATCTCACTAGGTGTCATCCTGCTTATTTTTTTTCAGTGCATTTTATATCAATGCAGCATCGATTAGACCATCACAGCTGATATGAATTGTAGCAAGTGCATGTTAACAGTGAAACAGAACCCCCGCCACTCCACTCTCCCCACCCCCATCCACCTCCCCCAATAAGGCGAGACATCCTCTTATCATTGCTGAACTTGTTGTGGCAAGTTACATCATCAAAGACCTGGAAGTAAACGCACAATTGCACATAGATGCACAGTCCCACAAGGAATATAGGAACGGTAGGAAATAAGCAAAATGTACAGCGGTCCCCCAACAACAAATATTGCTATGGCCTTAATAACAGTGACAGCAGCGAGAAACAATTCCCCTCAAGCAGCAGTCTACTCCCCCCCACTCCCTTCCCCTGACTCGCCCAATCCTTTCTCAACTAAGCATTGCTGATATAAGCCCCAAAAACCTTTAGGGCGGCACTGGGGGGGAGAAGTTTGTTAAATGCGTCGGATTGTGTATTGCAGTATAGCATGTCCGAGTTCCAATCATGAATATGTGATGTGGGACCCTTTGCCCATCAAATGTCATTCTTCTTAATTACTAACTGAGGAGGTTAAAAAAGTGCCAGGCCTTTTCTGTAAAAGAGTCCTAAACCTCTTGAATGAGCATGGTCGTCCCACAGACCTCCAGAGTTTGCTGAGAAATGGTAATATTTTAGGAGCCGCTGACTGTACCCGTTTATTTCAAAGACAGAGATTTAAGGGCAATGATTTGCTCCCCTGGCCATTTTGCAGGCTCTGAGAAAGGCATAGAAGATCTGAAATGTAGAAATTCACCAAAGACTCCCCTCTTTTGCCCACTGTATCATGGCCCCGATGTAATCCTGGGCGAATAGGGCAACCAACCCCTAGGGTGTTGGAGAACCCAAGCCTTCTTTTTCTGTCAACTCTGAATATTAGGGTAGGTGACCTGTCGGCTATCTTGCTGCCTGGAATGGATCTCAAGTCAGGGCCTCTTTCCTGCAGCCATAGGAAAAGCGTACTCCCAGCATTTCCTACACATTTTAAGGACCATCTTACAAGGTGACCAGGGTTTACAAGATGGTCCTGCATGTGGCACTGCTGGATGGGACTTCTACTCCACCCAAGTATAGAGACATTCAAGGAAATGGACAGGGGAGTAAAGTCTTACTAAATTCAGATGAGGTGCAGTGGTAGGGATTCAGAGCCAATCAGGATCTGTGATATAACTAAATATGTGTAAATATATTGGCTCGAGCCAACCAGTACTAGGGAGATTCTCCCTAGCTCTTTTCCATTGCAGGTGCTCCCTTGTCACAAAGCTACACCTCTCTGAAGAGCTTTAATAAGAACGAAACACACTGTTTCCTTCATTCCAGGTGGCTTGGAAGGTATTTTGCCAATTCAAAGCTGTAATACTGTGCCTCGAGTGGTAAAATCTTTTGTCATTTTCCAGCTCTGCCTGGATGGTACTAGCTAATCCTATGCTTAAAGACTTTGCTATAAAAATGGAAAAAGGCGTTGTCACTTTCTAGCTGGGCTGGGACTGCACTGTGCTCATCCTAAACTGCACTATTGATCACTATGACTTTTAGTGAGGGTAAGAACGTAAGCTGTGGCGCGGCATGGGACTGCAAACAGTCAGCAGCCAGCGAAATGTAAACAGCATGCCCGTGCTCTACAAGCGGAACTGAAATGCTAGGTGACAGGTGAGGTGACAGCGTGGACCAAGGAGACACCAAATGAATCTGAGCAGTCTGCATGCAGGGAAGAGGGACACCCTATTACCAATTAAACTTCCACCTGAACTACCTTGCCCGTAAAAACCACTGGGAGCGGCAACATCCTAGGGGGCATATTTACAAGCCCTCAGTGCCACCAAAGCATCACTTGTTTTGATGCTCTGGTGGCGCAGCGTCATTTTCAATATTTACAAGGTGACACCAAGCCACTTTGTGTGGCTTAACGCCACCTTGTGAATATGCTCTGCAGCAACACCCATTCCTTTGTGACACGGCCCTAGATTTACAAGGCTGAGGCAGCGCCAAAAACGAATGCCATGGAATACCAGGTGTTAGAATTTGCTCTCTCCATGCATGCTGCATTCTGCAGCTCACAGAGAAGGTGCAAATCCCTATTAATGTTTTTTTTATGTGCAGGAAGGTGTCCCTTCTTGCACATAAACAATCGTCCCTGCAGCTCAGGCACACTTGCAACATGCGGCAGGGTGCCTACTCTGGCGCTAGGCAGCTTTTTTTGCTCCAGTGCTAGGGGAAACACAGGGGTGCATTGTATTCTTGTGAATACGGTGCATCACTGCGTTTTTAAAATGTCGGAGCACGGCAATGCTTGTGAATATGCCCCTAGAGCTTCCTGTGATGACGTAAAAGATGAGTGTGCTTTGCCATAAGCACATCATTCAACCATATTTTTCAAAGCAGGATCATCTTAAGAGTCAGATGGGACACTGGAGAATGGGGGACAGCAGACTGCGTTCCATATGCAGAATTCTTGATTACTTAGAGCTTGAAACAATTAGATTTTATACAGATGTGCAACAACCATTGGGCTGAGAAGGCATTTGTTGATAAAATCAGCTAAGTGTATTGAGGTATGACATACATCTTAATACTGTTTTATTTATTTCTTGGTGATGTGAAGCCTGTGATATTGTACAGCACTATTTAAAGGTAAAGTACAGAAAAGAAAGATGACGTTTGACATCAAATACAAAATGACCGTTCCATATACAATCCTGCTTCCTGTGCATTATATGCAGCTGGATGTAGGTAGATATATGTGCCATTTATATGCCATCTGCAGACATCTTTGAGGAACCTGAAGGGATTTTAAATTCAAGCATGGGTGTCCACACTTTCATCTTTCCCAGGTTGATAAATAGATTTCACTGAGCTAAGGATAGAACACGTCATGTATAGTGATGTAAACATTGGAGCATTGACAATGATGTTTTGCATAGGTCTGTCTTCTGTCAGGGGTGCCATAGTGGGGGGAAAACGATGCACTGGAATCCAGCCACAAGCAGTTACCGGTGGTAAAGATTCATTTGAGCATGCCACCCATCGCTTTTTGTTCTCTTCAGCGCCCCACTTTAAGAGCAAAGGATATGCCCATACCTGGGTCCTGTGCTCACTACATCACAGGCCGACTGACATGTCAAATGGGTCAAAACTGGTTTAGGGTTACTGCTCTTGTTCAGAGGGGTCATGACCTGGCAGTTTGTGTTGAACTATTCCTATTGGAAAAGGACCACAGCTGATTTGCTTGTTTCTGTCTGAGGTGGCATGATGGGCAAAAATGTATGTACTGGAATGTGGTTCTGAGTAATTACCATTGGATGAGATTATTTCAAGCATCCCACCCAGCACTTTTCTGCTTTTTGCTAAATCTACTGTAGGTATTGCTATGTAAAATACACAATTATATATTTGTTAAATGACAAAGAAAGGTTGCATGAATTTTGCTAGAGTTTGCAACCCGGCCTTCCTGGTTCATGTTGTACTGTTGTGACATCCTGTCCTTTAAATGTTCTGGCCTCTGCTCCACTCCTCACACATAGTGACAAATGTGTGCTGATTGTAGAATATCTACCGTCTGCTATGGGCTAGGAGTTTTAGCTCCTACCTCGTTACTTTCTCTGAGCATTGTAACTTTCACACCCTGGCGGTCTTTGCCACCATGACTTTGTATTATCTGACAACCTTTCTTTGTTTTCATGTGATTTGCCACCTCACCTTCCGGCTGGCAGATGGCTAAAATAAAAGCAACTGGATGGGTGGTCTGCAGAGCAGTCCTTGGGGAAGACAGAGGAGTTCTGGAAAATGACAGATGTGTCAGCAGGAGTGCAGTCACCCAACACACTGATGACATTTACCCCCACTCGTCCCTTCTGCAAACAATGCTGGGGACCTAAAAGCACACTACAAAACATACCCAAGATAGACAAGAAGAGCAGCCGGATATAGAAAACTGCACTACCTAGACTAGTCACATTCAGTGTAAATATTGCCCACCTCAAATGGTCAGCTGCCACTTTGACCACACATATAGATTCGCAGGAAGGGAGGATGAGAGGCAATATTATTATGCAAACACAAATATGCAGGTAGATAAGTAGTCGTTGGTTGCAGTCTTTGTTGCTTTATTTTAAATGTATGCAGTTTGCATCCGTATAGAAAGACCCTGTTTGCAAACACATACTTCAATGTTGTGATGATTCCATTAGCAAATCCCTGCCCCTCAAACCAGTGTCAGAGGCCCCATGGCTCATCTTTCTGCCTCACGTCATACCTGTGCTGTGTCTGAGGTATTGTTGTTGCCAATGATGTACATGCTTTGTGTTGGAGAAAAGCATGCATCAATGGTACCTCTGCTGTGCCGATCTAGTGTGTTTGCCGGAAGGTGCAATGATGCTACTTCCTTTGAAATAACAGTTCATATTCTGAGTGTGGAATGGGGCAATGTATCACATAATAATATGTTTGTTCTACTACCTTTGGTTTTAGACCAAACATGTACCCCATAACTTCTTATATGAAACACCTCTAATATTCAATGTTCATTGTTAAATATTTTAGCATATTACATCACGGTGGCCAAGTTAACTCAAGGGGAGCTTGTTATGTAAATGTTTGAAGGCCATTGCATTAAAAGGTTTGCCCATGGCCACTTCAAGCACATTCTCAATCATGTGGTTTTGGAACAGCATTGCTAAAGAAGTAGCCAGCCACTGGCAGGCTCTGTGGCCCCTGATCCCCACCAGCCAAATACCATAGAGCTCTGAATGGACTGCTGGCAGGGGGCATGATAACGATCTGACAATATGCATCAGAGACCTCAATAACCCTCGCAAAGAGAAGCAACTTCTTTCCAACTTGATGCGACATGGTGTTAAAATCGCTTTCCTCCAGGAGACTCATCTCCCTCACCTGCTGCCCACACATTTACATGCAATGGGGAGGTAATAGTTACTCCATCCGCCACACCACCCCTTGTTTACTGAAGGAAGGGTGAATGAGCATTGTGTAGGAAGTGGGTATTCTCCAAGACACTGGCTTCACCAGACAGGCAGCAGTGCTTTGTGGGTAACCAGCTTTAAACATCTGGCCAACTGCTATGCAGTGCATAAAACTAGAAACAATGGATGACAAAAGGGATCAGCAGAGTGAAAGGCAAGGTTGGGTGAGTGTGAGCAGAACCAGATGTTGATGGAACTTTGTAAATCTTAAAAAGATAGTAAGGTAGTTCAGATAGAGTTCCACTGAGGCAGGCACTGTCCAGCTGCTCCACGATATCCTGAGTCAGACTGAGAAACTGAAATCTGAATTAGGCCTAGTAAAACGTATTGTAACAGTTAGAAATTAGCGTGATGCATCTATTAGCCTAGTGAAGATGTTTGAGTGTTAGTAACCTCACACATGTAATAGTTGAGGGATCAATGTGTGCCTTGTTTTAGTTATTCGCCTTATTGCGAGCAATATAGATTAACTCGACCAGCGCCATTTTGTGGCCTAGTCTGCTTGCGTCACTAGTGGAAACCTACCATTGCATTTAGTAAGAGTCGTTCTCTTGAGAAATAGGCCGAAAAATGTAGCCAACTGCAGCTTCTGCCCGTTAGGCCTGTCAAGGTTGTAGGTGGGGGTAGAATGGATAAGCACATTTCAGGAGGTGCTGTGCAGACTCTCCTAGCGCTGGCAGAAGGGAGTCACCCTACTCAACCTTGCTATAATGAGCTGAGTTAAACTAAGGATGCTTTGTGTTCCATATATGGTCTTTCCTTCGCACCAACCTGTACAAACTTGTATTTTTCCTTCTTAGGTAACGGTTTCGAAATGTAACAGTATATATGTGATCTGTTGATAATGTGCCACCAGTCTTCTCGGCGGACCTCGAAGGGTTAGGTCGCGAGAGGCTCCTCTGGCAGAGTTTGCAACTGACTGATTATTGGTAATTGGTATTAGGGCTATTTGTAAGTATAGCTCTATTGGGTTGTAATTATTTTTCGGTACTTCAGTTGGTGACTCCGCCGGGACTCCGCGTTGGGGTCGTCCCTCTTTAATCAGAACGAAACGGGACATTGGGAAGGGTGATCTTGAACGATGGGGAGGACCGACCGAAAATTCGAGGGTTGCTCCGCTCTCCCGGTCGAGAGAGCCTAAGCTGCTAGTGACCCCACGCCAGAGTCTTACAGGTGTAACCCGGGAACAGACCACGTTGAGTCTGCAGGAGTTGGCAGTGGAGAAGCTTGCAATCAAACCTGAGTGCACCAGGTGAGTGATTTGTTTTGTCTCGTGTTGGATATCCTTTGGATTTGAATTTGGTATTTGGTGGTTTCACGCCACGGAGAACCCAGAAGGGGGTCTGACAGGGCAGTATTGAGACTGCATGGGCAGACGCTCCCGTTTTGGAATATTTTGGAGAATAATTGAGATTGTGACCAGACGCCTTGGTGTAACTTGTGGAAGAAGTGTACACCCGGCCGGATTGCTCTCGGAAACGCTGATAGCTGAGATTGGGTAGCCCTCGGACAGATCTGGAGCGGCGCTTGGAAAAGCGGGCTCAGCCAGAATAGTCTGGGAGGTGAACCATGAAGGCTGCCGGATGGTCCGTAGGTCGATCTGTGGTTTAAAACCTGTGTGGCTATCTCTAGGCAGTCTAGGGAAAAGACTGTTTGATTCTGATCTTTTTTGGACTTTGGAAAATACGAGGGTTCTCCATAGGTGGGAGTCGACGGGCTCCACCTTCTGTTTGGAATACGTTGTTTGTCATTTATGTTGATGTAAAGATTGTCGTTGATTCATTATTTGTATATGACCTGATCTGATTGTAAAACATGGCCATGTGTATGAGAGTGTTGTAAATAACCTTTTCCTTTTCAGCTAGCAGTATCTAGAATATATAAGAAGGGACAATGGCATGTTTTAGTAAGTTATGCTTTGGCTGTATGTGCCGGGGGGGTACGAGACTGGACGAAAGCCAGCCGGCCCCTCCGGAGGGAAGCCCCAGCCATGATATGTATTGTAAGCATGGGATTGCCCCACTCTTATTCAATACCCTATGGCATAAATACACTAAGGACAATGTAGAGTTACAGTGGCCGCTGACAGGCTCCTTTGATGAGAAAAAGATCCAGTATTTACAAGACCGTCTGTTTGCTAAACGCAGCAGATACCCTCAATAAGTGGCAGAAAGAAGCAAAAAGGAGACGTATCAGGGCAGAGAAATTAGTGAAGATAAAACAAGGACAGACCATAACTTAGAAAGCCATTGCTCATGATAAGAATCAGACTGAACAAAATATTGAATGTTTAGATAGACAGTTTAGACTACATGTGGACAAAAGTGATGTGACTCGAAATGAAGCAGAAGATGAAATAGAGGATTTACTGGATGTTCGACCTCTCCCACCATATGCGCCACAACACATATATCCCGCTGTACCTCTACACACGGCTACGGCGCCTCCAGCCTCCACCCCAGAGGCAGACGTGTCTCTCACGCCTTTGAGTACTACTCGTACCACGACTACCTCATTGAGAGACACGGCTACCCTTATCCCCGACACCCGGCAGCCCCCGGGTACTTCCTGTGTCGTCTTAGCAGCACCGAGTCCCATATGGACATCTCAATCAGCTGGTGCGACCCCTGAGGATAGGGATCGTACTCCATTGGGGGATCCAGATGGGATGAACGCTAGGCGAATATTTACGAGAGCTTCACTGGGCTATAGTGAAAAAGAGGCTATAGCAGAACAGGCAGTGAAGTGGATGCGGAAAGATGTATACACAGTGGCCGATTTGTGGAGTACCATAAGGGATCTCGAGCCGGTCATGCAGCAACATGCTTTGCATCAAATGTCCCGATATCTTATTGACGCATGGGAACAATGTTTCCAAGACGGATTAGCCCCTCAAGTATTGTATGACATCTTGGACCGAGCTCATAAGTTCGATCTAAGTCCGGTAGAAGTGTACAAAAATGTAGAGACGCTGGTGAAATACCGAGGTAGAATGTTTGTAAAATGTCCCAACTGGAATTTTCAACATCCCATGAGGAAATCAATCAATCAATCAGGAG
The DNA here is from genome assembly GCF_964261635.1 of Lissotriton helveticus. NCBI lineage: Eukaryota > Metazoa > Chordata > Amphibia > Caudata > Salamandridae > Lissotriton > Lissotriton helveticus. The sequence goes on along the minus strand of NC_136061.1, from coordinate 839,860,049 downwards.
TTTGTTAAAGCGCGACTACTCACCCGTAAGGGTCTCAAGGCGCTAGGGGTGGGGGGGAGATGGGGGGGGTGCAGGTTCCATTCCATCAAGGAGGGGGTCTGTCGAAGAGCCAGGTTTTGAGGTTTCTTGCGAAGATGGGGAGCGATGTTGTCTGTCTGAGGTGGAGCGGAAGGGCGTTCCATGCCTTGGCCGCGAGGAAGGAGAAGGAGCGGCCTCCCGATCTGGTCTTTCTGGTGCGGGGGACCACAGCGTAGGAAAGCTGGGCTGATCGTAGGGTCCTTTGGGGTGCGTGGAATTTGAGTCGGCTGTTCAGGTATGCTGGTCCGGTGCCGTGGAGGGCCTTGTGTGCGTGGGTGAGCATCTTAAAGGTGATTCTCGCCTCGACGGGGAGCCAGTGGAGTGTGCGCAGGTGCTGGGAGATGTGGCAGTGTTTTGGCAGGTTGAGGACCAGTCTTGCGGCGGCGTTCTGGATGTTCTGTAGCTTGCGGATGAGGTTTTTGTTTATTCCGGCGTAGAGTGCGTTGCCGTAGTCGAGTCTGCTGGTGACCAGGGCGTGAGTGACTGTCTTTCGGTGTTCGAGGGGGATCCATTTGAAGGTCTTACAAAGGAGGCGGAGGGTGTGGAAGCAGGAAGATGAGACAGAGTTGATCTGGCGGTCCATTTTGAGCTCGGAGTCCAGGATGATTCCCAGGTTGCGTGCGTGGTCTGTGGGGGTTGGCGGGTTTCCGAGGGCGGTGGGCCACCAGGTGTCACTCCAGGCGTCGGGGTTTGGGCCCATGATGAGTACTTCTGTTTTGTTGGTGTTTAGTTGTAGGCAGCTGTTTTTCATCCATTTGGCGACGGCTTCCATGCCTTCTCGAAAGTTGCGTCTGGCGGTGTTGGGCTCGTTGGATAGGGAGAGGATGAGCTGAGTGTCGTCTGCATATGACACGATGTTGAGTCCGTAGGTTCTGACGATGGGGGCAAGTGGAGCCATGTAGATGTTGAAGAGCGTCGGGCTGAGGGAGGAGCCCTGGGGGACTCCGCAGGTGATAGGTGTGGGGTCCGAGAGGAAAGGGGGGAGTCTGACCCGCTGCGTCCTGCTGGAGAGGAAGGAGCAGATCCAGTCAAGGGCCTTGTCCTGGATTCCTGCATCGTAGAGTCTGCGTATTAGGGTGCGGTGGGAGACTGTGTCGAACGCCGCTGATAGGTCGAGGAGGATGAGGGCTACTGTTTCTCCTTTGTCCAGTAAGGTGCGGATGTCGTCTGTTGCGGCGAGGAGGGCGGTTTCCGTACTGTGTTTTTTTCTGAAGCCGGATTGGGAGGAGTCGAGGATGTTGTGTTCTTCAATGAATGTGGCGAGTTGGCTGTTGATGGCTTTCTCGATGACTTTCGCTGGGAACGGGAGCAGGGAGATGGGTCTGTAGTTTTTGAGGTCGGTGGGGTCCGCTGAGGGTTTCTTTAGGAGGGGGTTGACCTCGGCGTGTTTCCAGTCGTCGGGGAATGAGGCGGTCGCCAGGGATTGGTTGATGGTTTGGCGGAGCATGGGTGCGATGGTGTTTGCGGCTCTGTTGAAGATGTGGTCGGGGCAGGGGTCCGTGGGGGCCCCTGAGTGGATTGACTTCATTGTCTTCAGTGTGTCTTCGGTGGTGAGGGCTGTCCAGTCATCAATCGCTGGTTTCCGGGTGTCGGGGGTGGTTGGTGAGGGTTCAGTGTGTTGGTTGTCTTCGTCGAAGTTGTCGTAGATGCTCTTGATTTTGTGGTGGAAAAAGATGCTGAGTTTGTCGCAGAGGTCTTGTGAGGGAGGGATGTCGGTAGACTCGCTGGTGGGTTGGGCGAACTCCTTGATGATGCTGAAGAGTTCCTTGCTGTTGTGTGCGTGGGTGGAGATTCTGTCTTCAATCGCTTTTTTCCTCGTTTCTCTGATGAGTTGATGGTGGGCGTTGGTGGCGGCTCTGAAGTTGTTGTGGGCTTCTGTGGATTTGGTGTTTCTCCAGGCCTTTTCGAGGCGGCGACATGTGCGCCTGGACTCTCGAAGTTCGGTGGTAAACCATCTGGCTTTCTTGGAACGGGTATTGTTGTTTTTCTTGAGGGGGGCTATGGTGTTGGTGCTGTCCGAGATCCATCTATGCAGGGTTCGGGCTGCGGTGTTGGGGTCGTCGTTTTCCGCGATGGTTGGGGTGGAGTTGTTGAGTGAGGAGGTGAGCTGGTCATCGGTGATTTTGGTCCAGTTTCTTTGTGGAAGCAGGTGCTGGTGTCTGTGGATGGTGGGTGTTCTGAAGGTGAAGTGGACGCAACGATGGTCGGTCCATGGGAGTTCGGTGGTGTGGCTGAAGGTGATGGAGTTTCCTGTAGTGAAGAGGGGGTCGAGGGTGTGTCCTGCTGAGTGCGTGGGCTCGGTCACGATCTGGCGGAGTCCAATGTTGTCGAGGTTGTCCAGGAGGGATGTTGTGTTGGGGTCCAGTTGATTGTCGAGGTGGAAGTTGAGGTCTCCCAGCAGGGTGTAGTTGGTGGATGCGATGGCCTGCGGGGAGATAATGTCCGTGATGGAGTTGGCGAAGGGTCTGCGGGGTCCAGGGGGTCGGTAGATGAGGGTTCCTCGGAGGGCTGCGGTGGGGCTGGCCAGTATCTTGAAGTGAATGTGTTCCATCAGTTCTGTGGACTCGTCAGGGAGTGTGCTCAGGCGGAGGCTGGATTTGTGGACGATGGCGATTCCTCCTCCTGGGTGGATGGGGCGGTCCTTCCTGGAGATCTTGTATCCTTGGGGGATGGCGATGGCGATGTCCGGTCCCGAGGTGGTGTTGGTCCAGGTTTCGGTGAAGAATGCTACGTCTGGGGTTGTGCTGTCGAGGAGGTCCCAGATTTCTGTGGCGTGTTTGTGGAGGGATCGGACGTTGAGGAGGATGCATTGCAGGGTCTTCGGTTCGGTTGTGTTCTTGTGGGCGGGCTGTGCTGGATCCGTGTTCTTGGCGGTGCTGCAGGTGTGCCGGCAGCGGTGACAGCTGAAGGGTCCATGGGTGTCGGCTGGTGATGCTAGCTTGCAGTTGTTGTTGCAGCCTGGGTTGAGTGCGTGGAGTGCTGCTGGGTCGTAGCGTTGGCGGGGCGGAGGTCCAGGGTTCCTGGTGCTGGTCGCGGACGGGTCGCAGACGGGCGCAGACGTGCTTGCCTTTGACGCGCCTTCGGTGCACCAGCGGCGCGCCCGCAGCCCGCGGCCGCAGTGGCCGCCATTAAGTAGGGGTCGGGGAGGGCTGGACAGCTGGGAGGCGGGAGCGGGGAGGGGAGCTGGATTGGGCCGGTCGTGCTGGGGGGGGGAGGGGCCGCGGGGGCAGCAGCGGCGGGGAAAGGGAAAGGGAGGAAAGAAGGGATAAAGAAAAAAGGGAGAATAAGCAGAAATAAGGCAGAGATGCAGAAAAGAGCAGAAAGGTGAAAGATAGAAAGGCTAAAAAAACGAGTGAAGGAGCAGAGGGAGAGAAAGGGAAAATGGGCAGAAATAAGGCACAAAAGAGCAGAGGTGCAGAAAGGTGAAAGATAGAAAGGGGGAAAAACGAGTGAAAACGAGTGAAGGAGCAGAGGGAGAGAAAGGGAAATGGGCAGAAATAAGGAGCAAAAGAGCAGAGGTGCAGAAAGGTGAAAGATAGAAAGTGGAGAAAAACGAGTGAAGGAGCAGAAAGAAAGAAAGGAGACAGAGGTCCACTGGACCACCAGGGATGAGGCGCAGGGAAACCTGCGGGTGGAGGAGGGCCTCGATCACCAACACTCAAGAGTGCAGGGGCAGGGGCACCTCACTTAATGGTGGAGCTGCGAGGGTGGGAGAGCAATTTCACTGACAATGAGTCAGTGGTCTTGCTCGCCTGTCCCCGCAGTGGCCGCCATTAAGTAGGTGTCGGGGAGGGCTGGACAGCTGGGAGGCGGGAGCGGGGAGGGGAGCTGGATTGGGCCGGTCGTGCTGGGGGGGGAGGGGCCGCGGGGGCAGCAGCGGCGGGGAAAGGGAAAGGGAGGAAAGAAGGGATAAAGAAAAAAGGGAAAATAAGCAGAAATAAGGCAGAGATGCAGAAAAGAGCAGAAAGGTGAAAGATCGAAAGGCTAAAAAAACGAGTGAAGGAGCAGAGGGAGAGAAAGGGAAAATGGGCAGAAATAAGGCACAAAAGAGCAGAGGTGCAGAAAGGTGAAAGATAGAAAGGGGAAAAAAACGAGTGAAAACGAGTGAAGGAGCAGAGGGAGAGAATGGGAAATGGGCAGAAATAAGGAGCAAAAGAGCAGAGGTGCAGAAAGGTGAAAGATAGAAAGTGGAGAAAAACGAGTGAAGGAGCAGAAAGAAAGAAAGGAGACAGAGGTCCACTGGACCACCAGGGATGAGGCGCAGGGAAACCTGTGGGTGGAGGAGGGCCTCGATCACCAACACTCAAGAGTGCAGGGGCAGGGGCACCTCACTTAATGGTGGAGCTGCGAGGGTGGGAGAGCAATTTCACTGACAATGAGTCAGGGGTCTTGCTCGCCTGTCCCCGCAGTGGCCGCCATTAAGTAGGGGTCGGGGAGGGCTGGACAGCTGGGAGGCGGGAGCGGGGAGGGGAGCTGGATTGGGCCGGTCGTGCTGGGGGGGAGGGGCCGCGGGGGCAGCAGCGGCGGGGAAAGGGAAAGGGAGGAAAGAAGGGATAAAGAAAAAAGGGAAAATAAGCAGAAATAAGGCAGAGATGCAGAAAAGAGCAGAAAGGTGAAAGATAGAAAGGCTAAAAAAACGAGTGAAGGAGCAGAGGGAGAGAAAGGGAAAATGGGCAGAAATAAGGCACAAAAGAGCAGAGGTGCAGAAAGGTGAAAGATAGAAAGGGGAAAAAAACGAGTGAAAACGAGTGAAGGAGCAGAGGGAGAGAAAGGGAAATGGGCAGAAATAAGGAGCAAAAGAGCAGAGGTGCAGAAAGGTGAAAGATAGAAAGTGGAGAAAAACGAGTGAAGGAGCAGAAAGAAAGAAAGGAGACAGAGGTCCACTGGACCACCAGGGATGAGGCGCAGGGAAACCTGCGGGTGGAGGAGGGCCTCGATCACCAACACTCAAGAGTGCAGGGGCAGGGGCACCTCACTTAATGGTGGAGCTGCGAGGGTGGGAGAGCAATTTCACTGACAATGAGTCAGTGAGGAAAGTGCATCCTATTTTCCGTCCTGAGGTACCTGAAATACGTGATTGTGCTAATCAAGTTACAAGAGCCCGAGAGGATGCGCTGTTTCAGGTACAGTGGGTATATATGCCATGGAAGCGAAGTGAAGTGCTTGCTCTAAAATCACAGCTGCCTGACCCCTATAACAATCCCACCGCTTACTATAAAGAGTTAACTGAAGCCGCAGCATCAGCTGTAATGACTTTAGCTGATGTTGAATTGTTTTTCGGGCTGTTGGTCCCTGTAGATATATGGGGACAGGTTCATGACACCGATCATGGAGCAGAATTAGGGGGAACCTGGAATCAGTTGAAAGACTAGCACCGGAACCGCAAGCCCGGAGACAAGCCCAGAGATGAAATTAGTACTCTCCCCACGAAAATAATTGCCTATATGCACACGTTAATTCCCCCACGCAAAGTCGACTGGGATAATAACTGTTTGTAAACAAAAGAAAGATGAAAGTGTTTCTGATTTCTTCACTCGATTTGAAGGTACTTTTATTGATTTTAGTGGACAGGACCTTGCCACGGAAGGCGGGGTCCGATTGTTTGTAAATCGCTTCGTGACCAACCTGATACCTAAGGTCTCTGCTCGGCTGCAAGCCGCAGAGAGTACCTGGACGACCTCTACCCCCTCCATAATACTGTGTATGGCCCAATATTATGAGCACAGGGAAAATGAGAGTAAGGATAAAGTAGAGAAAAAGGCTAAGGATCTTAAAACTAGGGTGTTGTTACAGCAAGTCATTCGAGGACAAGGAGGAGGGAGAGGAGTCCGAGGGCCTGTGTCTAGAGGGGTGGGGACAGGAAGAAGTGCAGGCCCGGCCCAGTCGTTAGGGATAAATCAGTGTGCTTATTGTAAACAGGAAGGACATTGGAAAGCTCAGTGTCCGTTATTGCTTGCCCAGAACGGAGCTGTCCGAGGACGGGGACGTGGTCGAGGTGGTCCGGACCGAAGCTATATGCGTAGGGAGGAAGTTGCCCAGGGCAGGTCTAAACGAAACCACTTTGATAACCCTCAAGGTAGGCAATATTTTAATGAGGATTATGCATTTGGGGATCAGGATGGGTATACTCATCCATAGGACAGCCAGGCACAGAGTAGGGGCCAAGTGTTGATCCCAGTCAATCAGCAAGGACCCTATGTGAAAGGGGGATTGATGGGGACTTCCGAGAATTTTCTAATTGACACAGGAGCAATGAATAGTTCTGTTGCTCGATCATTGGTTCCAGGGGCGGCTCTGTCCGGGCAAAATAATGTATCCGTGGGATTTTCAGGAGTTCCGGTGGTAAGCCCCATCTCTAAACCCCTCCCATTCACCATTGGCCCTGCTACAATTGATTCCCCCTTTTTGTTCACATTGTGGTGAGAATTTATTAGGTCTGGATATGTTGAAGAAATTGAATGCGAAAATATATTGTTCCCCTGATGGTGTTTACTTAACAATACAACCCTACACAGAGAATATGAAACAGTGCTTTACTAAAAATGAACCTCTCCCCCCTGAGTTCGATGCTATCCCTAACTCGTTGTGGGCAACAGGGGATGCAGATGGCGGCAAATTAGATATCCCTCCCGTCCATATTACGCTGAAACCTGGTGCGAAATTGCCACGTATACCTCAGTATAAGATCTCGCCGGCTGGCGAGCGAGCTTTACTTTCAATTATCCAGGATTTAATTGATAAAGGAGTGGTTGAGGAAACCGCTGCCAATATTTGTAATAGTCCTATTCTCCCGATTTTGAAGAAATCCTCTGATTCTGGATCTCCCGGGAATATTGATGCATATCGTTTTGTAATAGACCTGCGGGAGGTTAATAAGATTGTAGTACCTCAGTACCCCGTGGTGACTGATATCACTACTATCCTCACAATGATCCCACCAACTGCCAAATATTTTTCGGTCATTGATCTGAAGAATGCTTTCTTCAGCATCCCGATTCATCCAGATAGCAGGCAGATCTTCGGCTTCTCGTTATCTGGCCGAAGCTTTAGATTTTGTCGTGCACCTCAAGGCTATACTGAAAGTCTGAGTATCTATAGTCAGGCCCTTAAGGCCCTTTTGGATGATTTAGTTCTGCCCGCGGTTAATGTACTATTGCAATATGTGGATGACTTGTTGATAGCGTCCGACACCGAGCAGGGTTGTAAGGATGCCACTGTTAAGTTACTGCACCATCTGGCGGCGAAAGGTAATAAGCTATCCCTGTCCAAATTCCAATATTGTCGACAGGAGGTGACCTACCTAGGTCATCTATTGTCGAAGGAGGGTAGGCGTTTGACTCCTGAGTGAATTCCTACTATCTCTAACATGTCTGTCCCTTGCACCCAGCGTGAAGTTCATGCTTTTCTTGGCATCACTTCCTACTGTCGCCAATGGATACCAAATTTTTCTCTTCTTGCTAAACCTTTGTTATATTTAACCACTAAAGATGTGCATGAACCCCTTCCCTGGACTGACGAATGTCAGCATTCTTTTGACTCTTTGAAATCTGCTCTTTGTTCTGCATCCATCTTGGGTACTCCTGACTACCGTAAACCTTTTGTACTCTGTGTGCATGAGGTCGACGGTTGTTCGCTTTCAGTGTTAACGCAAGGATTTGGTGGTAAGCAAAGACCTTGCGCTTATTTCTCGGCCACATTGGATAATGTTGCCAGAGCGCTTCCTAGCTGTCTGAGGGCCACTGCAGCTGTTGCGGTGGCCATCCGGCAATCGGAGGGGCTCGTTCTAAATTCTAATCTAACAGTGATGGTGCCGCACGCAGTGGATGCATTGCTAAATAAAACAAAAACGCAGCATCTTACAAGTGCACGCCTCACCGGCTACGAATTGACATTGTTTGCTCTGCATATTACGATCATGCGATGTGCCATGTTAAATCCTGCCACATTGTTACCTCTCCCTTCTAATGAAATTACAAATGATATACACGATTGCATATTTCGGACTGAAGAAGAAACGAAGGGGATGATTGACCTCACTGACATTCCTCTATCTGACCCCCAAGGGGAATTATATGTGGACGGGTCTTGTTTAAAGTTAGCAGATGGCACAACAACATATGCAATCACTACGCTGAAAACGGTAGTTGAGACCTCTCGAGTTCCCTATCGATCAGCTCAGGCTGCGGAATTAGTGGCATTGTTACGAGCCTGTGAATTAAGTGAGGGACTCGAGGTCAACATATATACAGACAGCCAATACGCCTTTGGCGGGGCCCATAGCTTTGGGCGGCTGTGGAAGGAACGGGGTTTCCTCACCTCCCATGGTCAGAAAATACAGAATGGTCCTTTGGTGTTGCAATTACTTGCTGCCCTCACCTTGCCCAAGAAACTAGCCATAATAAAATGCAGCGCCCATAAGGCGGTGGTGGATGAAGTGGGCGAGGGGAATGCCTTTGCTGATCAGATTGCTAAACAGACGCCTCAGTCCATGTTATCAACTATGTATGTAACAACCTCAGCAAGATGGGTGGAAGAATCTGATTTGTTCAATAATACTATAGAGAGTGTGACAGAACTACAGAAGGAAGCCACTCTAGTAAATTGACACGGTGGGAGCAGGAAGTGGGAAGGTTGGATGAAAATAACTGTTGGGTTGAATTAACAGAAAAACAAAGATGGTTGCTGCCCAATGCTTTGGTACAGGCCGTTGTAACTATGGCCCACGGTCCCGCTCATATTGGAGCTAAAGGTATCTGTGCTTAGTTGGACCCGGTATGGAATAACCCCAATATTCAAAGGACGGCTGTCCATTTGGTCCAATATAGCATGGTCTGTTTACAACACAATCCGGGAAAAGGGGAAAGTGTGTTGAGTGGGAATTTTGCACCTCCGACTTTATTGTTGAAGTGCTTCAGATGGACTATATCCATATGGAGTGCGTCAACAACTTAAAGTAGGTTTTGGTAGTGGTTTGTGCCTTTAGCAAATGGGTAGAGGCGCACCCAACTAAAGATAACACTGCTTTGGCCACAGCAAAAGCTCTTATCAAGGAGTTTATCCCTAGATATGGGGTGCCCCGTTTGATTTGGTCTGACAAAGGAGGGCAATTCCAATGGGCTCTTGCCAAACATATTTGTGACGGGCTGCAGATACGACAGAAATTCCTCGCAGCTCGCAGGATTAGTGGAGAAGTATAATGGAATACTGAAGCTAAAAATGGCTAAGATTCAAGAGAGTACTGGTTTAAAATGGCCTGACACCTTACCCCTGGCCCTCATGTCATTACGAGTTACCCCTCACTCACGTTATGGTCTCTCTCCTTATGAAGTGATTTTTGGGCGGCCTGCTAATGTAAGGGGAGTGCCTAGACCATGGTCATTTACTGATGTTGAATATCCTATGTTGATTGATTACTTGTATACCTTGACTAAAGACCTCCGTTCTATTCATCAGCAGGTAGCATCTGTACTGCAGCCCCTGCCAGAGGGCCCCGGACATCGATTGGAACCCGGCCAGTGGGTGCTAGTCAAGAAATATGAACGAGACACCAGCCTGGCTCTGAGATGGTCTGAACCATATCAAATCCTTCTCGCTACGCGGACGGCTATAAAGGTGGATGGGAAGAAGCATTGGATCCATGTTTCCCACCTCAAATGGCTACCACTCCCGCTCCCTTATGATCAGCAGCACCCTGATGGAATTTTGACCCAGGAAAGTGAGAGAGCCACTGCATTTGTTCCTTTTTCCGACGCATGGGAAACAGAGCCGAGGCAAGAAGAAGGAGTAACAGGAACGGGCGAAACAGCCTCAGTTGAACCCGTAATTGCCCATAACCCTGTTACCAGTACTCCAGTAAGCGGGGGCTCTGATGAAGGAAACTTGCTTTCCCCTGTGCTGTTTTGTGATCAGGAAACTCCCGGTCATGTGCGTTACAACCTGCGGCCAAGAAAGCATCACGGTACCTCAGACACCACGGCTAGGAGATAAGGAAAGACTTGAATAAATAGGGTTTGTTAGATTTGTGTCTGAGGCACTGAGCAAGACACTGGACTGAACTCGTTGAGAGCTGGAACTTTGGTATTGTGCTCTGTTCAGAAAGAAAGACTGTCACATGTAAAAGGCCAGGTTGTACATCGGATTTCCACGATGACGGCGTTTTGTTTTCTTGATATGAACGATTGGAGTCTGCCTGTGAGACTCTAGACGGACACAGGGAGAAGAACCCTCTGGCAGATGGACTGCTTTGCCTGAGCGCGGTTTTTACATCGCATACCATTACAACGCATAGCGCTTTTGGGTGTTGGATAGTGAATAATTTAATTTACTATTCCAACTCCAGTCCCCGTGGACACTAGGGAAGGTTATTGGATAGTAAATTAACCTATTCCCTATCCTAGAGCGCCCCCCAGCGCAATGCGTTGTAATAGTTTGCGTTGTAATGACCGCGTTGTAATGGTAGTGTGTTGTAAAAGTTTCGTTGTAAGTGATGTTTACCGGACCATGCGTGTGAAAATAGCATTTGTGTTAGTAATAGCCATTATATTAGTCATTTTCATGAGTATATTCGAATATTTAGAGTATAAGCATCCGATGCAGGCGATGATGCCCACTACCGTTGCCCCACCTGAGCATCTGATGTTCACCTTAGCCCCACATAAGGAAAGACTTCGTCAGACTTACGCTAAGAAGGTATTTGTAGAAATGCTCCACCAAACCCATAGCACCACCAATATGACCGATTGTTGGGTTTGTGGACTTCTGCCATCAGTTATGCATAAACATGATTTGTTTCTCTCTCTGCCACTATCATATTTAGGTAGTTGTGAGGCATGGTTCCAACTGTTCTCAGCCATGTACAACCATTATGTGGAAAACCCCAAACAATACTCAGAAAAAGATTATACCATGATCTTAGCTTATATTGAAACACACCAGGGGTTTGATCTGGCAGGAAATGGGGGGAGGGATCATTGGATCCAGAGGCCTGTATGAACTTATATACGGTGAGTGAAAACAGTACTTAGTTGAAAGATGAACTTTATGATTTTTCTAATTTTAACCATTCTCAGTATTTCCAGCAGTTCATTACCAGAAATGTCACTAGTGAACGTGTGTTACCCATCCCTATCTTGAATACTTCCTCACTCTTTTGTGTGCAGGGGATTGGGCATGTGCAGGTTGGGAATAGCATCTGCAATTATACATATAGAATGAAGATTTTTAGTAGCCCTCCCCTGTTAACGCCTCCAAATGTGTATTTTGTATGTGGGGAAAATGCCTATACCTGGTTGCCGTGAGTGTGGGCAGGCCAATGTTATCTGTCCTTTCTATACCCTCTTGTATATATAGCACCGGCAGACTATCATAAAACACATCAACTCCATAACACGAAGGTGATTTCCAATAGGCAGCGAAGACAGCTCGGAATGACTGAAGTTGACCAAACTGACACTTCCTTGCAACAGTTTACGTATTTTTCTAAGGGTTTGGTCCCATTCTGGGGACCGATATCCAATAGTAGGGAGATAAGGCGATTGTCCAGAATAGTGGAGCATGTCATAAATATCACTACTGAGATTATGACCAATATAACTGACGAGCTTCAGGCGACGAGACTCGTTTCTCTTCAGAACCGGATGGTTCTTGACGTCATCTTGGCCGATCGAGGAGGAGCATGCCGGGTGATCGGCAGCTCCTTTTGTGTTTACATTCCAGACTCCGCCCCCACGGTCCATTTAGCTATCCAGAAGTTGCACCGCATTGCTGCCGAAATGCACATTGAAAACGGGTCCTGGTCACTGTCTAGCTGGTTTTCGGGGCTTCTGTCTACCTAGGGTTGGAAGTTATTGATGATAGTTGCTGGAGCTGCCGGTATCCTCTTTACTTGCTGCCTTTGCATGCAATGCGGTCCGTCCTGTTGCTCCTATTGTGCTACCAAATTGACAGCCATGATCGTCCCTTCTCCTAGCCTTTCTAAATCTCTGATGCTCCAGCAGGAAATTCGTGAGTTGATGGCCATCGATGAGGACGTTTTCCAGGATTAGTACTTTTTTTAGCTAGCTACATCACGCTAAAAGGAGGGTTTGAGGAACTGAAATCTGAATTAGGCCTAGTAAAACGTATTGTAACAGTTAGAAATTAGTGTGATGCATCTATTAGCCTAGTGAAGATGTTCGAATGTTAGTAACCTCACACATGTAATAGTTGAGGGATCAATGTGTGCCCTATTTTAGTTATTCGCCTTATTGCGAGCAATATAAATTAACTCGACCAGTGCCATTTTGTGGCCTAGTCTGCTTGCGTCACTAGTGGAAACCTACCATTGCATTTAGTAAGAGTCGTTCTCTTGAGAAATAGGCCGACAAATGTAGCCAACTGCTGCTTCTGCCTGTTAGGCCTTTCAAGGTTGTAGGTGGGGGTAGAATGGATAAGCACATTCCAGGAGGTGCTGTGCGGACTCTCCTAGTGCTGGCAGAAGGGAGTCACCCTCCTCGACCTTGCTATAAGGAGCTGAGCTAAACTAAGGATGCTTTGTGTTCCATATATGGTCTTTCCTTCGCACCAACCTGTACCAACTTGTATTTTTCCTTCTTAGGTAACAGTTTCGAATTGTAACAGTATATATGTGATCTGTTGATAATGTGCCAGCAGTCTTCTCGGCGGACCTCGAAGGGTTAGGTTGCGAGAGGCTCCTCTGGCAGAGTTTGCTTGTTTAATAAATGATTGAACCTTCTACACTGCCAACTGACTGATTATTGGTAATTGGTATTAGGGCTATTTGTAAGTATAGCTATATTTGGTTGTAATTATTTTTCGGTACTTCAGTTGGCGACTCCGCCGGGACTCCGCGATGGGGTTGTCCCTCTGTAATCAGAACAAAACGGGACAATGGGAAGGGTGATCTTGAATGGGGGGGAGGACTCACCGAAAATTCGAGGGTTGCTCCGCTCTCCCGGTCGAGAGAGCCTAAGCTGCTAGTGACCCCACGCCGGAGTCCTATGGGTGTAACCCGGGAACAGACCACGTTGAGTCTGCAGGAGTTGGAAGTGGAGAAGCTTGCAATCAAACCTGAGTGCACCATGTGAGTGATTTGTTTTGTCTCGTGTTGGATATCCTTTGGATTTGAATTTGGTATTTGGTGGTTTTACGCCACGGAGAACCCAGAAGGGGTCTGACGGGGCAGTATTGAGACTGCACGGGCAGACGCTCCCGTTTTGGAATATTTTGGAGAATAATAGAGATTGTGACCAGACGCCTTGGTGTAACTTGTGGAAGAAGTTTACACCCGGCCGGATTGCTCTCGGAAACGCTGATAGCTGAGATTGGGTAGCCCTCGGACATATCTGGAGCGGCGCTTGGAAAAGCAGGCTCAGCCAGAATAGTCCGGGAGGTGAACCATGACAAGACTGTTTGATTCTGATCTTTTTTGGACTTTGGAAAATACGAGGGTTCTTCATAGGTGGGAGTCGACGGGCTCCACCTTCTGTTTGGAATACGTTGTTTGTCATTTATGTTGATGTAAAGATTGTCGTTGATTCATTATTTGTGTATGACCGAATCTGATTGTAAAACATGGCCATGTGTATGAGAGTGTTGTAAATAACCTTTTCCTTTTCATCTAGCAGTATCTAGAATATATAAGAAGGGACAATGCCGTGTTTTAGTAAGTTATGCTTTGGCTGTATGTGCCGGGGGGGTACGAGACTGGACGAAAGCCAGCCGGCCCCTCCAGAGGGAAGCCCCAGCCATGATATATATTGTAAGCATTGGATTGCCCCACTCTTATTCAATACCCTATGGCATAAATACACTAAGGACCATGTAGAGTTACAGTGGCCGCTGACAGGCTCCTTTGATGAGAAAAAGATCCAGTATTTACAAGACCGTCTGTTTGCTAAACGCAGCAGACAGGCATGTTTGATACCCTCAATAAGTGGCAGAAAGAAGCGAAAAGGAGACGTATCAGGGCAGAGAAATTACTGAAGATAAAACAAGGACAGACCATAACTCAGAAAGCCATTGCTCATGATAAGAATCAGACTGAACAAAATATGGAATGTTTAGATAGACAGTTTAGACTACAGGTGGACAAAAGTTATGTGACTCGAAATGAAGCAGAAGATGAAATAGAGGATTTACTGGATGTTCGACCTCCCCCACCATATGCGCCACAACGCATATATCCCGCTGTACCTCTACACGCGGCTACGGAGCCTCCAGCCTCTGCCCCAGAGGCAGACGTGTCTCTCACCCCTTTGGGTACCACTCGTGCCATGACTACCTCATTGAGAGACACGGTTACCCTTATCCCCGACACCCGGCAGCCCCCGGGTACTTCCCGTGTCGTTTTAGCAGCACCGAGTCCCACAATCAGCTGGTGCGACCCCTGAGGATAGGGATCGTACTCCATTGGGGGATCCAGGTGGGATGAATGCTAGGCGATTATTTATGAGAGCTTCACTGGGCTATAGTGAAAAAGATGATATAGCAGAACAGGCAGTGAAGTGGATGCGGAAGGATGTATACACAGTGGCCGATTTGTGGAGTACCATAAGCGATCTTGAGCCGGTCATGCAGCAACATGCTTTGCATCAAATGTCTCAATATCTTATTGACGCATGGGAACAATATTTCCAAGACGGATTAGCCCCTCAAGTATTGTATGACATCTTGGACCGAGCTCATAAGTTCGATCTAAGTCCGGTAGAAGTGTACAAAAATGTAGAGACGCTGGTGAAATACCGAGGTAGAATGTTTGTAAAATGTCCCAACTGGAATTTTCAACATCCCATGAGGGAAGTGCGTCCTATTTTCCATCTTGAGGTACCTGAAATAAGTGATGGTGCTAATCAAGTTACAAGAGCCCGAGAGGATGCGCGGTTTCAGGAACAGTGGGTATATACGCCATGGAAGCGAAGTGAAGTCCTTTCCCTAAAATCACAGCTGCCTGACCCCCGTAAAAATCCCACCGCTTACGATAAGGAGTTAACTGAAGCCGCAGCATCAGCTGTAATGACTTTAGCTGATGTTGGATTGTTTTTCGGGCTGTTGGTCCCTGTAGATATATGGCGACAGGTTCATGACACCGATCATGGAGCAGAATTAGGGGGAACCTGGAATCAGTTGAAAGACTGGGACCGGGACCGCAAGCCTGGAGACAAGCCCAGAGATTAAATTACTACTCTCCCTGCGAAAATAATTGCCTATATGCACATGTTAATTCCCTCACGCAAAGTCGACTGGGATAAATTGACTACTTGTAAACAAAAGAAAGATGAAAGTGTTTCTGATTTCTTCATTCGATTTGAAGGTACTTTTATTGATTTTAGCGGACAGGACCTTGCCACGGAAGGCGGGGTCCGATTGTTTGTAAATCGCTTTGTGACCAACCTGATACCTGAGGTGTCTGCTCGGCTGCAAGCCGCAGAGAGTACCTGGACGACCTCTACCACCTCCATAATACTGAGTATGGCCCAATATTATGAGCACAGGGAAAATGAGAGTAAGGATAAAGTAGAGAAAAAGGCTAAGGATCTTAAAACTAGGGTGTTGTTACAGCAAGGCATTCGAGGACAAGGAGGAGGGAGAGGAGTCCAAGGGCCTGTGTCCAGAGGGGTGGGGACAGGAAGAAGTGCAGCCCCGGCCCAGTCGTTAGGGATAAATCAGTGTGCTTATTGTAAACAGAAAGAACATTGGAAAGCTCAGTGTCCATTATTGCTTGCCCAGAACGGAGCTGTCAGAGGATGGGGACATGGTCGAGGTGGTCCGGACCGAAGCGATATGCGTAGGGAGGAAGTTGCCCAGGGCAGGTCTGAACTAAACCACTTTGATAACCCTCAAGGTTCGCAATATTTTAATGAGGATTATGCATCTGGGGATCAAGATGGGTATATTCATCCATAGGACAGCCAGGGACAGAGTAGGGGCCAAGTGTCGATCCCAGGCAATCAGCAAGGACCCTATGTGAAAGGGGGATTGATGGGGACTTCCGAGAATTTTCTAATTGACACAGGAGCAATGAATAGTTCTGTTGCTCGATCATTGGTTCCAGGGGCGGCTCTGTCCGGGCAAAATAATGTATCCGTGGGATTTTCAGGAGTTCCGGTGGTAAGCCCCATCTCTAAACCCCTCCCATTCACCATTGGCCCTGCTACAATTGATTCCCCCTTTTTGTTGACTTCACATTGTGGTGAGAATTTATTAGGTCTGGATATGTTAAAGAAATTGAATGCGAAAATATATTGTTCCCCTGATGGTGTTTACTTAACGATACAACCCTACACAGACAATATGAAACAGTGCTTTACTAAAAATGAACCTCCCCCCCCTGAGTTCGATGCTATCCCTAACTTGTTGTGGGCAACAGGGGATGCGGATGTCGGCAAATTAGATATCCCTCCCGTCCATATTACGCTGAAACCTGGCGCGAAATTGCCACGTATACCTCAGTATAAGATCTCGCCGGCTGGCGAGCGAGCTTTACTTTCAATTATCCAGGATTTAATTGATAAAGGAGTGGTTGAGGGAAACCGCTGCCAATATTTGTAATAGTCCTATTCTCCCGATTTTGAAGAAATCCTCTGATTCTGGATCTCCCGGGAATATTGATGCATATCGTTTTGTAATAGACCTGCGGGAGGTTAATAAGATTGTAGTACCTCAGTACCCCGTGGTGACTGATATCACTACTATCCTCACAATGATCCCACCAACTGCCAAATATTTTTCGGTCATTGATCTGAAGAATGCTTTCTTCAGCATCCCGATTCATCCAGATAGCAGGCAGATCTTCGGCTTCTCGTTATCTGGCCGAAGCTTTAGATTTTGTCGTGCACCTCAAGGCTATACTGAAAGTCTGAGTATCTATAGTCAGGCCCTTAAGGCCCTTTTGGATGATTTAGTTCTGCCCGCGGTTAATGTACTATTGCAATATGTGGATGACTTGTTGATAGCGTCCGACACCGAGCAGGGTTGTAAGGATGCCACTGTTAAGTTACTGCACCATCTGGCGGCGAAAGGTAATAAGCTATCCCTGTCCAAATTCCAATATTGTCGACAGGAGGTGACCTACCTAGGTCATCTATTGTCGAAGGAGGGTAGGCGTTTGACTCCTGAGTGAATTCCTACTATCTCTAACATGTCTGTCCCTTGCACCCAGCGTGAAGTTCATGCTTTTCTTGGCATCACTTCCTACTGTCGCCAATGGATACCAAATTTTTCTCTTCTTGCTAAACCTTTGTTATATTTAACCACTAAAGATGTGCATGAACCCCTTCCCTGGACTGACGAATGTCAGCATTCTTTTGACTCTTTGAAATCTGCTCTTTGTTCTGCATCCATCTTGGGTACTCCTGACTACCGTAAACCTTTTGTACTCTGTGTGCATGAGGTCGACGGTTGTTCGCTTTCAGTGTTAACGCAAGGATTTGGTGGTAAGCAAAGACCTTGCGCTTATTTCTCGGCCACATTGGATAATGTTGCCAGAGCGCTTCCTAGCTGTCTGAGGGCCACTGCAGCTGTTGCGGTGGCCATCCGGCAATCGGAGGGGCTCGTTCTAAATTCTAATCTAACAGTGATGGTGCCGCACGCAGTGGATGCATTGCTAAATAAAACAAAAACGCAGCATCTTACAAGTGCACGCCTCACCGGCTACGAATTGACATTGTTTGCTCTGCATATTACGATCATGCGATGTGCCATGTTAAATCCTGCCACATTGTTACCTCTCCCTTCTAATGAAATTACAAATGATATACACGATTGCATATTTCGGACTGAAGAAGAAACGAAGGGGAGGATTGACCTCACTGACATTCCTCTATCTGACCCCCAAGGGGAATTATATGTGGACGGGTCTTGTTTAAAGTTAGCAGATGGCACAACAACATATGCAATCACTACGCTGAAAACGGTAGTTGAGACCTCTCGAGTTCCCTATCAATCAGCTCAGGCTGCGGAATTAGTGGCATTGTTACGAGCCTGTGAATTAAGTGAGGGACTAGAGGTTAACATATATACAGACAGCCAAAACGCCTTTGGCGTGGCCCATAGCTTTGGGCGGCTGTGGAAGGAACGGGGTTTCCTCACCTCCCATGGTCAGAAAATACAGAATGGTCCTTTGGTGTTGCAATTACTTGCTGCCCTCACCTTGCCCAAGAAACTAGCCATAATAAAATGCAGCGCCCATAAGGCGGTGGTGGATGAAGTGGGCGAGGGGAATGCCTTTGCTGATCAGATTGCTAAACAGACGCCTCAGTCCATGTTATCAACTATGTATGTAACAACCTCAGCAAGATGGGTGGAAGAATCTGATTTGTACAATAATACTATAGAGAGTGTGACAGAACTACAGAAGGAAGCCACTCTAGCTAAATTGACACGGTGGGAGCAGGAAGTGGGAAGGTTGGATGAAAATAACTGTTGGGTTGAATTAACAGAAAAACAAAGATGGTTGCTGCCCAATGCTTTGGTACAGGCCGTTGTAACTATGGCCCACGGTCCCGCTCATATTGGAGCTAAAGGTATCTGTGCTTTGTTGGACCCGGTATGGAATAACCCCAATATTCAAAGGACGGCTGTCAATTTGGTCCAATATAGCATGGTCTGTTTACAACACAATCCGGGAAAAGGGGAAAGTGTGTTGAGTGGGAATTTTGCACCTCCGACTTTATTGTTGAAGTGCTTCAGATGGACTATATCCATATGGAGTGCGTCAACAACTTAAAGTAGGTTTTGGTAGTGGTTTGTGCCTTTAGCAAATGGGTAGAGGCTTACCCAACTAAAGATAACACCACTTTGGCTACAGCAAAAGCTCTTATCAGAAGTTTATCCCTAGATATGGCGTGCCCGTTTGATTTGGTCTGACAAAGGAGGGCAATTCCAATGAGCTCTTGCCAAACATATTTGTGACGGGCTGCAGATACGACAGAAATTCCTCGAAGATTCAAGAGAGTACTGGTTTAAAATGGCCTGACACCTTACCCCTGGCCCTCATGTCATTACGAGTTACCCCTCACTCACGTTCTGGTCTCTCTCCTTATGAAGTGATTTTTGGGCGGCCTGCTAATGTAAGGGGAGTGCCTAGACCACGGTCATTTACTGATGTTGAATATCCTATGTTGATTGATTACTTGTATACCTTGACTAAAGACCTCCGTTCTATTCATCAGCAGGTATCATCTGTACTGCAGCCCCTGCAAGAGGGCCCCGGACATCGATTGGAACCCGGCCAGTGGGTGCTAGTCAAGAAATACGAACGAGACACCAGCCTGGCTGCGAGATGGTCTGAACCATATCAAATCCTTCTCGCTACGCGGACGGCTATAAAGGTGGATGGGAAGAAGCATTGGATCCATGTTTCCCACCTCAAACGGCTACCACTCCCGCTCCCTTATGATCAGCAGCACCCTGATGGAATTTTGACCCAGGAAAGTGAGAGAGCCACTGCATTTGTTCCTTTTTCCGACGCCTGCGAAACAGAGCCGAGGCAAGAAGAAGGAGTAACAGGAACGGGCGAAACAGCCTCAGTTGAACCCGTAATTGCCCATAACCCTGTTACCAGTACTCCAGTAAGCGGGGGCTCTGATGAAGGAAACTTGCTTTCCCCTGTGCTTTTTTGTGATCAGGAAACTCCCGGTCATGTGCGTTACAACCTGCGGCCAAGAAAGCATCACGGTACCTCAGACACCACGGCTAGGAGATAAGGAAAGACTTGAATAAATAGGGTTGGTTAGATTTGTGTCTGAGGCACTGAGCAAGACACTGGACTGAACTCGTTGAGAGCTGGAACTTTGGTATTGTGCTCTGTTCAGAAAGAAAGACTGTCACATGTAAAAGGCCAGGTTGTACATGGGATTTCCACGATGACGGCGTTTTGTTTTCTTGATATGAACGATTGGAGTCTGCCTGTGAGACTCTAGACGGACACAGGGAGAAGGACCCTCTGGCAGGATGGACTGCTTTGCCTGAGTTTAGCTTTGGACTTTTAGTTAGGAATGTACCCTTTTGGTCGTATTGTACCTGAAGAAGAACGCCCTTTTGCACCACGATACTTGCCATTTTATGAGCCAATGTTTTCTACTTGGACCATGGGATGTATGACGTTACAACGCAGGCTATTACAACGCCTGCCTTTACAACGCGGTTTTTACATCACATACCATTACAACGCATAGCGCTTTTGGGTGTTGGATAGTGAATAGTTTAATTTACTATTCCAACTCCAGTCCCCGTGGACACTAGGGAAGGTTATTGGATAGTAAATTAACCTATTCCCTATCCTAGAGCGCCCCCCAGCGCAATGCGTTGTAATAGTTTGCGTTGTAATGACCGCGTTGTAATGGTAGTGCGTTGTAAAAGTTTCGTTGTAAGTGATGTTTACCGGACCATGCGTGTGAAAATAGCATTTGTGTTAGTAATAGCCATTATATTAGTCATTTTCATGAGTATATTCGAATATTTAGAGTATAAGCATCCGATGCAGGCGATGATGCCCACTACCGTTGCCCCACCTGAGCATCTGATGTTCACCTTAGCCCCACATGATGAAAGACATCGTCAGACTTACGCTAAGAAGGTATTTGTAGCAATGCTCCACCAAACCCATAGCACCACCAATATGACCGATTGTTGGGTTTGTGGACTTCTGCCATCAGTTATGCATGAACATGATTTGTTTCTCTCTCTGCCATTATCATAATTAGGTAGTTGTGAGGCATGGTTCCAACTGTTCTCAGCTATGTACAACCATTATGTGAAAAACCCAAAACAATACTCAGAAAAAGATTATAACATGATCTAAGCTTATATTGAAACACACCAGGGGTTTGATCTGGCAGGAAATGGGGGGGAGGGATCATTCGATCCAGAGGCCTGTATGAACTTATTTACGGTGAGTGAAAACAGTACTTGGTTGAAAGATGAACTTTATGATTTTTCTAATTTTAACCATTCTCAGTATTTCCAGCAGTTCATTACCAGAAATGTCATTAGTGAATGTGTCTTGCCCATCCCTATCTTGAATACTTCCTCACTCTTTTGTGTGCAGGGGATTGTGCATGTACAGGTTGGGAATAGCATCTGCAATTATACATATAGAATGAAGATTTTCAGTAGCCCTCCACTGTTAACGCCTCCAAATGTGTATTTTGTATGTGGGGAAAATGCCTATACCTGGTTGCCGCGACGGTGGGCAGGCCAATGTTATCTGTCCTTTCTATACCCTCCTCTATATATAGCACCGTCAGACTATCATAAAACACATCAACTCCATAACATGAAGGTGATTTCCAATAGGCAGCGAAGACAGCTCGGAATGACTGAAGTTGACCAAACTGACACTTCCCTGCAACAGTTTACGGATTTTTCTAAGGGCTACTGAGATTATGACCAATATAACTGAAGAGCTTCAGGCGACGAGACTCGTTTCTCTTCAGAACCGGATGGTTCTTGACGTCATCTTGGCCGATCGAGGAGGAGCATGCCGGGTGATCGGCAGCTCCTGTTGTGTTTACATTCCAGACTCCGCCCACACGGTCCATTTAGCTAACCAGAATTTGGACTGCATTGCTGCCGAAATGCACATTGAAAATGGATCCTTGTCACTGTCTAGCTGGTTTTGGGGGCTTCTGTCTACCTGGGGTTGGAAGTTATTGATGATAGTTGCTGGAGCTGCCGGTATCCTCTTTACTTGCTGCCTTTGCAAGCAATGCGGTCCGGCCTGTTGCTCCTATTGTGCTACCAAATTGACAGCCATGATCGTCCCTTCTCCTAGCCTTTCTAAATCTCAGATGCTTCAGCAGGAGATTCGTGAGTTAATGGCCATCGATGAGGACGTTTTCCAGGATTAGTACTTTTTTTAGTTAGCTACATCACGCTAAAAGGAGGGCTTGAGGAACTGAAATCTGAATTAGGCCTAGTAAAACGTATTGTAACAGTTAGAAATTAGCGTGATGCATCTATTAGCCTAGTGAAGATGTTCGAGTGTTAGTAACCTCACACATGTAATAGTTGAGGGATCAATGTGTGCCTTATTTTAGTTATTCGCCTTATTGCGAGCAATATAGATTAACTCGACCAGCGCCATTTGGTGGCCTAGTCTGCTTGCGTCACTAGTGGAAACCTACCATTGCATTTAGTAAGAGTCGTTCTCTTGAGAAATAGGCCGTCAAATGTAGCCAACTGCTGCTTCTGCCCGTTAGGCCTGTCAAGGTTGTAGGTGGGGGTAGAATGGATAAGCACATTCCAAGAGGTGCTGTGCCGACTCTCCTAGCGCTGGCAGAAGGGAGTCACCCTCCTCGACCTTGCTATAACAAGCTGAGTTAAACTAAGGATGCTTTGTGTTCCATATATGGTCTTTCCTTCGCACCAACCTGTACCAACTTGTATTTTTCCTTCTTAGGTAACGGTTTCGAAATGTAACAGTATATATGTGATCTGTTGATAATGTGCCAGCAGTCTTCTCGGGGGACCTCGAAGGGTTAGGTCGCGAGAGGCTCCTCTGGCAGAGTTTGTTTGTTTAATAAATGATTGAACCTTCTACACTGCCAACTGACTGATTATTGGTAATTGGTATTAGGGCTATTTGTAAGTATAGCTCTATTGGGTTGTAATTATTTTTCGGTACTTCAAGACCGCCCATGAGACTCCTACTAATAGCCACATTTCACGGTGTGCCCACAGCTGGAGAACTGTTGGAAAAAGGTCTGAGCTCTAAGGACAGAGGCCATTAGCTTTGGAGCTTTTTGATCTTTAATAGTTGTTTAAGAGGTAGGAAGAAGCAGGTGAGGTTCATCAGACATCCAACACCTATTTCTCTATTGTTTTGATTTAACCCCATAACTGCTGTTAGAAGCCACACTACCCCTATTTCTAGAAGTAGAATTGTTATGCTTTTAATGAGCATTACCACAAGAAGCCACATTTCATTATCCTTTTGCTCCTGCTCAATAATTCCAATTAAATATTTTCACCACGCCAAATGAAAAACATTGTATAGACATTCCACAGACTTCACGATGTGGCATTTCCTCTTTTTTGCACTGTTACAAAATACTTTCAGAAATCGTTGCTTTTTATTACTATCCTGCTACTATTGTTCATGTTTGTGGTGCGTGGTTGGGTGTAGATTCTGTGTGGTCATAGACTTCAAATGACTAACATATATTTAAGATTTAACTATAAATCAGCCCTCACAGCTCCAGGAGCAAGCGTGGGACAAATTATCCGTGGCAGCGGACACATCCAATAATAAGCTTTTCTGGGAAACTTTTCTAAAAACTGATTAATTCCTGGAATTATTGATTCATGTTAGCTGTGAAGAATAGGTTTTACATTTTTCTGGTATTTGTAACCCACCTGATTGTGATGCCTTTAGTCTCCATAGTCCAACACATTGTAAGTGGCTGGTAATACCCCTAAACATTACTCTTGATGAGTAAAATAAGCAACTTGTGCAAACGCAATTATTAACAGTATTACAACTGGGTGTATCATGAATCACACAATCATGCAATATATGATTTCCACAATGTTCTTTTTCTCCTGTTCCAGGTTCATTTATTTTTCAAGTGCCCAGCCAACACGTGTTTCGTCTGGGAATACCCCACGACTTCTTCAGGGCTAAAGTAAAAGGCAATACATTACAAAAGGTATTGACCTCCAAGACTTAACAATAGAGCGGCAAAGAGTTCAACAGTGACAGCTACACCCGTAGTGACAACCCTATAAACCCCACATTTTAGGGCGTGTTAGACAAAGAGAAATCAGTGCGTGTAGCATAGTATAAACTGCGAAGTTCTTCATGCTAAAGTAGCAACTGTTTTTCAAAACATACTCCTGAATTCAAAATATTTCATAAGATTTGCACAGCGAAAGTTGAATCAAATACATCTGTGTACATGCCAAAAACAGAAATTACACACCTTTTGCGGTTACATTTAATACTCCAAATTAAGTCATCCTGAGCCAAGCATCATAATTGACTCGTGAATACAGAAGGGTAAGGAAAAGAGAGAAAAGAGATAAAAGACCAATTTGTGAAAAACCAACACCAAGTTAAACAAAGAGAAAAACCTGCTATTAATTCACAGTCTTACCTATCGGACAGAAGGTACGAATATCAAGTAAGGAAAACAAAGCTAAATGAGTGACTCAACAGGTATACATTAGTCATTCTATGGCCTTATAAAGAAGGCATAAAAAGCGTATTCTCACCTCCCTGCCGGTTCTACTTCCGTCCCGGCTGAGATCTCCACAATATTTAAAATCAATAATCGGTCTATTCGAGGCAATATGTCAAACCCAAAGTTGGGGTGAGGTGAGGAAGCGCTGTGAAATGAACATGGGGCAAACGTCAAAATAAATAAATAATATGCCTGAGGCGACTCAAAAAATGACCATCATGTTTAGTGAATCTCCTATCTTCAATTATCCTGTTTTGAACTACCTTAAACTAGGGAGTGCTTATCTTCATCCCAAAACCATATCAACTAGTTATGGAATTCTTAATCCTTGGTGAAAACACCCTTTATCTCTAAATATAGAGACACGTAATGTTAAAATGTACTTAGATGCCCGATACTCTATTATAAGTCAATATTTATACGTAATGCTCACCAATGTATTTTAAACAAAATTATCAGCAAAGTAAAGTCACGGCCACAACATTACACGAAATTAGCCCCAAGTAGAAAAAACAAACAAACGAGCCTAACTAGACTCACCGAGTGTGGCTTCTTGTTTCCCCGTGCAAGGTTCTCTTTCCACGCGTCTTACTGCAAATATTGTAACTGAACGCTAACCCCAAACGCTGTTCTTGCTATGTAGCTGCTGCCCGGAAATGGAGTCACCACTAGAGCGCCAACTTCAAACATGTAGAGTTCCGGTGTGTGTAAAACCGGAAGTGTACTAACGACTGAAAAAAATGTAAAGAAAAACTCGTACAAATCCTGCTTCAGCATGCAATTGCGCTTAGTTATAAAAAAGGTACCATCGATAAATACAAATACCGCTTGGATCCTATAAATTGTAAAGTGAGAATTGGAAAGGAGAAATTCTACCAATCAAGTAATTGAAAGCACACCCATCATCCGGTCCTCATACCAAGTTGTATTACTAACACTATTCGCTCTAAATCCCCCTATTCTGGACAAACCATAAAGGTAATAAGAAAGTGCACAAAACCTGCGCTGTTCCATTTAAATATACTCGTGAATCAATAATTGACACGAATCGACAGACGACCACCCGTTTATTTAAAGTAGGTTAAGTATCTATTAGCGTCATTAAAGAAGCGTTGTGGACTTCTAATGCAGCATGAAGTACATGTCTCCCCTCAGACATTTAACCAACCATCAATGGCACCAAATACACACAGTGTAGTGTCATGATACTACCGAATGCAGGACAGGTAAAGAAAAATAGAAAAATACAAAAGTATATAAGAGAAGCAAAAGACACTAATACATGAATATTCAACATTACTACCGAAGGTATAAAAAAGGTACTTTTTCCTATTTACAACTTGAGTAATCACTGCAATAACCCTCAATTTTTTTGAACTTATTCATACAGTTATAACACATTTGAAGGCAAACCTAATCAGTTACAAATCCCTATCCAATAAAAACATTACAAAAAGGTAATTGTATGTATGTGTTAAATACAGATCCTATTACAGATGATTGTCACAGATGTAATCTGAACAGGAATCATAGATCCTCGCCCACACAGTATGTGTCCTATTTATAATGAGGAATTTAGAATACAGTACATAGATATTTAGTCCATTGGGTCCTATATAAGACCCTAAGTACCTAAAAAGAACTGAAGTTCATGGTAGGCATTTAGCCCCTGTTCCACCGCTTTAAGGCGCATGATCCAGGTGGCCTCCGCCCTGCATAGAGACAGCTCCCTGTCTCCGCCTCTGATAAGGGCTGGTATCACTTCTATACCAAAGAAGTCAAAGCGTTTATATGGTCCTTGCTCTTTGCAACTCATAGCATGTATAGCCATTGGGTACCTGGCATCACCTTGTTTGAGTGCCCTGGCATGCTCACCGATACGATCTTTTAGCATGCGTATGGTACTTCCCACGTATTGCTTGCGACATCTGCAGACAATTATGTAGATGACAAATTTCGTCATGCAATTGATGTTTTGCTTAATGGCATACACCCTCCCATCAGGGCCTTTGAAACTGTCTGTTTGGTGCAATGCCCATTTACACATGCCACAAGTCCCACATTTGTGAAAACCTACAGAACGCTGTGTTAGCCAGTCATTCTCTCTAGTATTTCTTGGAACCGTGGGACTCAAGACACTCCTCAATGTAGTGCCTCTCCTGTAGGTAATCAGAGGTCTACCTGTGGTGAAAGTTTCCAGGGATTTGTCAGATTTTAGAATGTTCCAATGTTTGTGCATACTTTTGGTCATATGATGTACTTTTGTGTTGTAATTAGTAACCAGTCTAACCGGTTGAGTGGTAGTGTTAGTGGGTTTCTTGTCTTTGAGTGTATCTGTACGTGTAGTCTGAATAATAAGTTTCTCTGCTTTTTCCAACACTTTATGTTGGTACCCTCTGGCTTTAAATCTGTTCTTCATGGCATGGATACAGGTACGAAACTCAGTATTGATGCTGCAGTTACCGCTCGCCCGGGTAAATTCACCAAATGGTATAGCATTTATCTGGTGGCTAGGGTGAGAATACACTTTTTACGCCTTCTTTATAAGGCCATAGAATGACTAATGTATACCTGTCGAGTCACTCATTTAGCTTTGTTTTCCTTACTTTAGGTTTCTTGATATTCGTACCTTCTGTCCGATAGGTAAGACTGTGAATGAATAGCAGGTTTTTCTCTTTGTTTAGCTTGGTGTTGGTTTTTCACAAATTGGTCTTTTATCTCTTTTCTCTCTTTTCCTTCTCCTTCTGTATTCACGAGTCAATGATGATGCTTGGCTCAGGATGACTTAATTTGGAGTATTAAATGTAACCGCAAAAGTTGTGTAATATCTGTATTTGGCATGTACACTGATGTATTTGATTAAACTTTCACTGTGCAAATCTTATGAAATATTTTGAATTCGGGAGTATGTTTTGAAAAACAGTTGCTACTTTAGCATGAAGATCTTCGCAGTTTATACTATACTACACGCACTGATTTCTCTTTGCCTAACACGCCCTAAAATGGTGGGTTTATAAGGTTGTCACTACGGGTGTAGCTGTTACTGTTGAACTCTTTGCCGCTCTAGTGTTAAGTCTTGGAGGTCAATACCTTTTGTAATGTATTGCCTTTTACTTTAGCCCTGAAGAAGTCGTGGGGTATGGGGTATTCCCAGACGAAACACGTGTTGGCTGGGCACTTGAAAAATAAATGAACCTGAAACAGGAGAAAAAGAACGTCGTAGACATCATATATTGCATGATTGTGTGATTCATGATACACCCAGTTGTAATACTGTTAATAATTGCGTGTGCACAAGTTGCTTGTTTCATGTATTAGGACTTCGGTCCATTTTTGGAGGTTGTGGGTTATCCTCTTACTTGTTGCACCGTAAACAATATTCAGTTATTCAGATTTACGTGAACCTGAGAGGCGCCATTACTTACCACACTACTGTTAACCCAGTGACTAGTATATTACTCTTGATGAGGTTAGGGTAGAATTAAATGGTAGTAATGGAGGAAAAGCCCCAGGCCCTGACGGGGTCCCTATAGACATCTATAAAACAGTACCAGATTTATGGGGCCCCATACTTACTAGAGTTTTTATCCTAGCAGTGACTGAGGGCACACCACCTACATGGGACAATCGGTCATTATCCCCATTTATAAAAAAGGGAATAAGTCGGAAGCTAAAAACTGCCGCCCCATTTCACCTCTAGACTCATCGGTAAAAGTGGTGAGTAGAGTTTTAGTAAGATGGAAGAGGGGTAACTGAGAATGATATTTTTTCATCTGCACAATATGGTTTTAGAAGAGGGCTAGGTACGACAGAGCAATGTATTAACTTAGGAGTACATGCATCAAAGGTTTTTGCGAGCGCAAACGTTGCGATTCGCAAAAATCGGGCATTTGCGATGCATAAAAGTGTTGGGCACGCGCAATTTATGGTAATTGCAATTTCTTGCGATTTCCCAATATGCGATTGTATTTAAAGAATCACAATTTGCAATTCCTTAAATGCAATGCAAGAAGCACTTTGAAATCGCTATTTGGGGCCCCAAATTACTGAGCAATTAAACTGGTCGGTAATTTGCAAAAACTTTGAAAAATGCACTAAAGTGCATTTTTAGAAGTTTCAGGTTACACACACACATACCCATGGGGCATGTGTGCGTAACATGGGTGCACACCACAATTTCAGGGGTGCAGCAGGGTGTCCTTTTAACACCCTTGCACCCTTGAAATTGCATGTGCAATTTGCGAGAACCAATTGGTACTCACAAATTGCGCATGCAATTTCACATTCATTCCTATGGGCCTGTAGGCCCATAGTAATGAATAGGAAGTCATTCCTTAATTGCGACTCGCAATTTGCAAGTCACAATTAAGGAATGTTTAGGAATCTCTATTTTTATAGTGATTCCTACATGCATAGGTTTTTGGGAGTCCTTAATTGCGATTCCTTAATAATCGCAATTGAGGACTGGCAAAATCATACCTTGATGCATGTGCCCCTTAGAGTTTTAATAGGTAAATATATGTGTGCAAAACATGGGAGCCTGTATTTATGTTTTGCAGAGCTTGATAGTACTTTTGATCTTGTCGACCATTCTATCCTTTGGCCAGTTTTGCTTAACCTTGGAGCCCCAGAATCCATCATCTTTTTTCTCGCACGGTTGTATGAGAGATCAATGTCCAGAGTCTGGTATGGTCAATGTGCTGAGTGCACCCCAAATCTAGAGGTCAAACTTGACATCCACCAAGGCTGTGTTCTAGCTCCATTGAATTTTTACTTTATTTATAAACAAGGTTGACACAGTCCTTAAGTCAGTGCAGGCGGATGCATCCCAAGTTGCAGGTCAAGCTATACCAATTCTGCTTTATGCAGATGATGCGTTGCTCCTATCTAGAACCCCGGTCGGCCTACAGAGATTAATAGACAAGTTTAGAGTTTTTATTATCAGTAGAAAGTTGTTAATTACCAAAGCAAAAACATTCACTATGGTATGTGGTTTAAAACCTAAGAAACAAAAAACTTTTTTATTGACAGCCCTAGAGGGGAAACAGTTAATAATGTCTGCTATTTGGGAATAACTTTTTCAGGCAAGGGTAACTGGTCGCACAAATTAACTAATGTCCGTACAAAGATGCATGAGTCTTCCGATTTGCATCCAAAGTGGGAGACCGCCGTATTGAGGACATGGTAGACATTTATAAGGTCAGATGTGCTTCCATTGCATTATATGGGGCCGGGGTATGGGGTTTCACTACAAGTCTGGTATTACAACTAGAGGAAAATTCTTTCCTAAAACATCTGTTATGTCTGCCCCAGTCCGCATCTACAGAGATAGTGCACAAGAAGTGGAAATAAGATACTGATCGCTATGCAACTGTTAATGCTCTGGAGATCTAGCTGTGCCAAGGATGAGACCAAATTCTCCCAAAAATTGTCCAGGACTGCTTACAATTGGACAATAGTCTATCTATCCCATGGATAAAATATGTTACGGATCTACATAATGAATTATTCAAGATTACGATCTATGAAAACCAAGTACATGTGATAGGTATATTCCTGTCCCACAAATATGAGATCCGTATGAGAACAGTTGGGAAGCAAACTACATTCTTGTTTTACAAAACAATTGTAGATAGTGGTGGTATTCAAAGCTATTTGTCTTTAGTCACTAAATCTTCATATTTCTTTGTATTAATAATGCTGAGACTAGGAATTGTTCATCACTTAGTTTCCTTCCATGAAATTAAAATGCTACCCATAACCCTATGCCCATGCGAAGAGCATTCCAAACAGAACACTATACACTTTCTACTCTTCTGTGATTTTTATTTGTATTTTAGACATATCTATTTAAAGGTATTGATCAAGAAACACAATGTAAGAACAATTATCGCTGCTATGAATTTACTAATTGCAGTAAATGACCCGGGATATGTTTTTTATGTTGCGTTATTTATTTTAAAATCAATTTATGTGAGAAAAAGCATTTTGATTCCCAACTGATTTTATTGTAATTACCTAATTGGATCATTTCTGTGTAACTATACATGTTTTTTAGCACTAAGATTTTTTTTGTATGTATATATATATTCACTGAAAAAACCATAGGTTATAGACCATATATAGTTAGGAATTAGCATTTACAAAACCTTGAAAATTCACTGAAAAAACCATAGGTTATAGACCATATATAGTTAGGAATTAGCATTTAGAAAACCTTATTTTACTCACACAAAACCATTGAAATTCCATATATAGTTAGTTGCACTAACTATATATCGCGCACCCGCAATCCACTGCTGATGATGTCACATATTACATCATTCATGACATGGTCAGTGACATCACTGATGACATCACTGATGACATCTCAAATGACATCACTGATGACATCATCTAGTGTCTGTGTGTTTTTGTAAAGTTTAAATACGTTTTACATATTGAAGAATGACTGGATGTATGGAAGACTGAGTGTGTGTGTGGCTGGCTGGGAGGTGTGTGACTCTGTGCATATCAATGTGTACTTGTATCAGTGATTGTATAAGAGAGTAAGTATGTGTTAGTATATGTGTGAAAAGTATGGTGTTCTGTGTTTAACTATAGATGAGGAAATCGAAGTGTGATTGATTCTTCACAGGACTGACTAGGTGTATGAGTGCATATGATAGTGTTCTAATAATAACTGACTGTATGTATGAGTAATTGTATGGGTGAATGAGTGAATGTGTGTGTAGACGTACGAATCAGTGAGTGCGTATGTAGTAACTGGTATTGGTGTGTCATGATGTCATCAGTGATGTCATTTGAGATGTCATCAGTGATGTCATTTCAGATGTCATTAGTGATGTCATCAGTGATGTCACTGAAGTATGGTGTTCTGTGTTTAACTGTATAGATGAAGAAATGGAAGTGTGATTGATTCTTTACAGGACTGACTTGGTGTGTGAGTAACTCCATGGATGAGTGGCAGTGTGTGACTGTCTGCATAGGTGTATGAGTGCATATGATAGTGTTGTAATAATAAGTGACTGTATGTATGAGTTATTGTATGGGTGAATGAGTGAATGTGTGTGTAGACGTAGATATCAGTGAGTGCGTATGTAGTAACTGGTATTGGTGTGTCATGATGTCATCAGTGATGTCATTTGAGATGTCATCAGTGATGTCATCAGTGATGTCATTTGAGATGTCATCAGTGATGTCATCAGTGATGTCACTGACCATGTCATGAATGATGTAATATGTGACATCATCAGCAGTGGATTGCGGGTGCGCGATATATAGTTAGTGCAACTAACTATATATGGAATTTCAATGGTTTTGTGTGAGTAAAATAAGGTTTTCTAAATGCTAATTCCTAACTATATATGGTCTATAACCTATGGTTTTTTCAGTGAATTTCATTGGTTTTTTAACAGCTAATATCTGTAGCTGTAAAATGTATTCTTCTTTAAATCCAAAAATATATTTTATATGTTTATGAATAAATTTTTTTTTTAATATTTTTTTTCTTCGTTCCCGCTTCGCGAATCGGGAAGCTTCCCGTTAGCTGACCTTGATGCCGCGAAATAGACCGCGAGCCGGTAAACGTTTCTTTACCGCAAGTGCCGCGTTAGAAAACAACATCGTGACGCCTCCCGTCCGCATGACGTTTCACGTTGTCGCGTGATACGTCATATGACGTGCTACGTTAGCGAACTGGTACGCGAAGCGAGTCGCAAAGCGCAGGTTTCTGGAAGCAAACCGGGAGGCCCTGCAAAGCGCTTAACGTAAACACAGCAAGTCATGTGACTTGGTAATAACACTTTTCATTGGTTCATTTCACTTTTGGTTTCCTAATGATGTAAGACTAGGTCATATAATCTAAAATGAACACTTTTGATTGGTTGAGAACTCTTGTTTTTCCCAAATGATGAAAATCCCTCCTTCTTTCCTCACTCTGACTTTCATCATTGTGAGAGAAAGACCCTTTGTGATCACTGAGCAATGGCTTCTTTAGTAGCTTCAGCTGGTGCTTCCCCACCACCTCCAAGGAAGAGTGGACCACCTGCTCAAGTTATAATTCAGCAAGAAGAGGAAGAAGAGGAAGACGAGGAAGAGCAGGAAGAGAGGCAGTTTTTGCCTGAGGAACCCAGGACGTCTCACCGGAAAGAAAACTTCATTTGGCAATTTTTAAAAATTCCCAAAGGTCAGAAAAAAGTAAATGCAAGATACGTAACTTGCCTTATATGTCAAGATAGACTGTCCAGAGGAACCGAGAAAAAATACAGTTTCGGAAACTACACAATGCATCGCCATATGACTAGGTGGCATCCTAACAACTACAGTGCTGCACAGTTTCGGAACGACCTAGATAATCTCCCTATTATGGCCAGAAGATCTGTTGTACCGGAAGTAACGGGACCAGAGGGCAGGGAGATGGTGCCAAATATACAAATGAGATTTGGTGAAGTAAAACACATCTGCGTATTTTGCGATGGATTCATTTGCTACGGAGAAAGAAGCATCACTCTGATCAACAGAGCTATTGACTATCATATGCAAGTTTGTACGAAACGCCCAAAATAATAAATACTTTTTTTTTGTTTTGTTGCTCCTGTTGAGCCCTTTACAATGAATCGTTTTCATTGCCCCCTCCAAGAAAAACCCCAAAAAATATAAAACTGTTCAGAAAAATTCAAAAAAAGTAAAAAAATGTTCTGAAAAATAATAAAAAAATATAAAACAACAAAAACAATAAAAAAAAAAGTTCTTTTCAGAACTACCTCCCCGTTATTAAAAAATTGGTACAATATTTGGAACTGTGCCAACCTCTATTTCTCGTAGTACGCTTCCCAGTTCGCTCGCCGGTACACGAACCGGAAGCGAACCAAAAACAGTAAGTATAAGGGAAGGAAACAGACACTTATGTTAAAAGAAAGACAGCTATAGGGGAGTAAACTAGAGATACTATTACCCGTAATCCACTGCTGATGATGTCACATATTACATCATTCATGACATGCTCAGTGACATCATCAGCAGAGGATTGCGGGTTTTTTGGCAACGTGCCTTATCCACGGTTTAATAACGCTGCCTTTTGCTTTATATAAGTTTTCAAATTGTATGAAATATATACCAATAGGTCGTTATGAACCTTTAGGTAGTGCTTTTCTTCATGAGGTCTGGTCGCTTCCATACACATACAGATGTTTCAAAGATGATCAAGAAGTTTATCTGAATGGAGAGGAATGCACTGAGACGCCAGATCATTCACTAATGTGTAGGCACATACAGTTACACGGTTCATGCAACAAACACCGACCAAATATGGCTTGCGTGTTGCAAGGCACGCCAGTTCCTGCTATCATCCCCACGTTCAAGTTGTTGGAAAATGGTAGTTATTTGATGCTCAATAATGAAGATTGTTCTGAGTTAATTAAAAGTATTCCTTTTATCGTAACAGTAAGTGAACGGGTTATTTGCTGCAGAAATGTTCTATTTTCTCCCACACATGAACATAGGGAGTTTTCAATCTGGCCACAAATACCAACCTTGGGAGAGATTTCAACGGCATGGCAAGAATAAGAGCTCTTTTGTCTCAGAGAGAGGTGGCCTTGAGTTCGGCCCGTGAAACTTTCGTGCTTCACATAGCGAACACCCGTACAGAGGTGCAGACCCTTTTCAATTCAGATTTGCCTTTCAATTTCAGCAAGATGGTTCGGACTATCTTTAACGCATCCTCCACAAAGGCCCTGGCGCACTTTTTTAAAGTTGTTACCAGTGGTCTCGTGACTTCATTTGAGAAAATCTTTGGAGTCATCCCTGCTTTCTTTCATTCTATTTTCTCCACTCTGCTTCGTGGATTGGCATTTTTACTTGCATTACCAGCGGACGCTCTTGTGCTTTTTTACATTTTTAAATATGGATGTCCCTCCTATGCAACCTCCCACCCTGCAGCTGCTGACACTGTTCCGCAATCGCATGCTAGAATATTATGGCACAATGCCGTTGGCGATATTAAGCACGGCATATGGATTATCTTTTCGATTCTCCTACTTCACCTGTGTCCAGCCTGTATTTCACTGCCTGACCTGTGATTTCGATTGGGCCATTGATTTGTGTCTCTGCGGACCGGTTTCTCCTGACGTCGACTTTAATCAGCTGATGACTCCTATCATTACTCACAAGTTGGTTTGTCCTGGCGAAAGGATTATGGCTGTGGCATTGATGCATGGACTAATTGGTCCCTGGAATTTATTGGCGGCAGCACAGTCTTTCTTGGAACAGAGCTTTCTTGAAAACCCACCGAGCTGTCCTCTGATGGTGATAGAGGATCCGGTGCTGGGAGAGCACGTATGTTCTTTTCCGCTTTTAAATTGGATGGCTGAACTGTTTTCGGATGAAGACGGTGACTTCCTATTGGAGGCTGTTGCAGCTTATTTTGCATACACAGTTATGTCATAGACCTTTTTCATGTTTGATATGCTGAGTACTAGCATTTCATTGACAATTCATTGACTTATTTGTCAAGTTTTTATTATTTACCTTGCCTATTGGCTTAAGACTCGATAAAGTACTTGGCTGTTTTATTTTTCTTTAGCATTAAATTTTCCTAGTTTTTAATGCTTTACCTTGCGGACCGTCCACATATAAACTTGCAATCTGCTCTCATGAGATGGCACTTCTATTATCTTATTCAGTTCGTTTCCGGATCATGGGGAGGTGTCATCTAGGTCCTGGATATCTTTACACCGTGTTAAGTTAGCATGGGCTCATTACCGGTTTAAACGCCATTTTTCCTTTTTTGCAACTTCTGCACACGACACTTAGTTGTTGCTTTAGCTTTCCACCTAGTAGTTCATCGTGGTTTACATGAGAATAATATGTTATTGCTCTACTATCTGCTTTGCTTGTCAAACTATATCTGTACAGCGAGTGCTAAAGTTTCAAGAACAACACGATACAGAATTGTTATGAGGTCTGATCTCCACGACTTCATACTCATAACATAAGTGCAACTTCTGCCAATTCTGGGCATGAGGCGGGTTTTATATTGCTTTGCCGAACACGCATACACAACAGTTGATGCGGTTCACATGAAGAGAGAGCTGGTGTATGCTGATGTGATTCCTTCAAATCTAAGACACTAAAGTATGGGCACGCCCTAAACCAACACAAAGAGACCTTCTTAGCAAATAATATAATATGTGTATTAGGGAGGGTGAGATATAAGCAGCCGCGGGCCGTGGAGGGAGTTACGGTGAGGCAGGGAGGCGGGGAGGGGGAGAAGCAGGGTGGAGCCCTCTCTACCCTGCCCCTCCCCCTCCCCGCCTCCCTGCCCCACCGTAACTCCCTCCACGGCCCGCGGCTGCTTATAAGTGTTGCTAACTCTTATTCATTTACAGCATGTTAACATACTGTCACCATTCGCTTTTTATGTACTAGTAACTATGCTGGTAATTTTGCTACTGATAATATGTGTACTTGTATTCTCCACCCTGCTTCTCCCCCTCCCCGCCTCCCTGCCTCACCGTAACTCCCTCCACGGCCCGCGGCTGCTTATAAGTGTTGCTAACTCTTATTCATTTACAGCATGTTAACATACTATCACCATTCGCTTTTTATGTACTAGTAACTATGCTGGTAATTTTGCTACTGATAATATGTGTACTTGTATTATCTAAGATACTACGCCTGAGAAGACGGCATTAGTAAATAAACATTTCAAATACACATGTGTTCTTCTTAACTCCATGTTCTGGTTTCTAAGAAATATATAACGACCGACTGTTCATGAGTTCCACGTATCCTGAGGTACTATAAGTTCATATTCTGGATTGTCTAAACATTGAGAGTTTGTTATATCCAATGTGACACTGTACCTAGCTTGCTAAGGAGTTTTTGATTACTAACGTGAGTTTTGGGACACCCTAATTCGCCGAGGTTCCAATCCTCTGTCCACAGTTCTGTGTGAGAACAGAAACCCTGCGACAGGGGCACCCCCGACCCTTGCTGGAGCTTCATCACACTTGCGATACAACTCCAGCAATGCGCCACCTTTACGGCACAGATACATCACGCATCTGTGCTGTTTTTGCCCCATGATGCGCCGCATTGTAAATGCAGCACACCATAGGTGACGGAACAGCGGCACAGAATGACTAACACATCCCTGGTGATGCGCCAGTCATCATAAATGTATCCCTATGCTTCTTATCTTGTTAGAGATGAACCGCCATATGTATCATCAAAGTTTTTTGCATTTCCTAAATAGCGAACTTTAAGGAATAAATAGCGATTCTTTACCATTCCTAGTTTGCGATTAGCTATTTGCTAATTACAAATTACCCATTCATTTCCTTCATTTCCATAGGGCGGTTGGACTCACTTTTAGCTCGAACGGCTGAATGGATTTCCACGAAACTTGGCAAAATTGTAGGGACTGGTAGCCCGATGTGCCTTTGCTATGTCTCAAGATATATGCTCCAGTGGTTTTTACGAAAATTAACTTTGAAAAATATATATTGGGCTACATTGGCCTATATATATGTTGGAGCCCAAATGTAGCCCAATGTAGCCCAATGAAGCCCAATGTAGCCCAATGTAGCCCAAAGATGGCCGCCAGACACACAAAAAAACAAATGTAGCCCAAATATCAGCCAGATGTAGCCCAACTATAGCCCAGTGACAGAATGACCAATCAGCTTCGCAAACCTCCGTTACGCGAAGCGGAGCGCTGTTACAGATATATATCTTTTTTTGAACGTTAATTTCTCAAAATCCACTGGAGCACATATATTGAGACCTAGCAAAGGCACATCGGGCTACCAGTCCCTAATATTTTGCCAAGTTTCGTGCAAATCCATTCAGCCGTTCGATTATTATTATTATTTTTTTTTTTGCCCCGCGGGGCCCTTTTAAAACCTCCACATCAAACCTAGGGGGTCAGCGAGGATCTACTATGCCCCCTTATGGTTATTTCCCCATTTGTTTTGGCCTCCTCTTGTCTCTCGATCCTACCGAGAGACAAGATGGCGGCCGCTACGGACTTTTTGGAATGTTGACAGACGCCAGAGAACCAATCAGCTTCGCTTCACAAAGCTCCGTTGCGCGAAAAGTACGCGTCCTGGGACGCTGCCCGGTCCGCTGTTACAGATATGTATCTTTTTTTAAACGTTAATTTCTCAAAATCCACTGGAGCACATATATTGAGACCTACAAAAGGCACATCGGGCTACCAGTCCCTACAATTTTGCCAAGTTTCGTGCAAATCCATTCAGCCGTTCGGGCTAAAAGTGAGGCCAACCGCCCTATGGAAAACTCAATGTTAAAAACACGTTTTGGGACCCCCCTTTTTTCTCGGCCCCCCCTTGACGAACCCCCCCCCAAATTTTCAAGGGCTGCTCAAAAACAAAATGTGCCATTTTCCAGAAAATTTCAGCCAATTCCGTCCACAAACGCCAAAGTTATTAGACATAGAATTTTCAAAAATCCCATAGAGAAAAAATCCTAACTATATATACCTACTGGCGACCGCCAGTAGGTAATATATTTGTTGCTTTTCTAGTTGTTGTACATACCGAATAAAGCTTGCTGAACCAAACCGACTAACGTGTTAAGGTGAATGTGAAATTACATGCCCCTTAACCATGAATGGCAATATGTAATTGATCCTTTGACCCACCTGAGCCTGTCAACATCTTCCCTTTGACTGATCGGAGCAGGACTTTTAGATCTATGTTTAATTTCTGGTCCAGCAACTGCCTCGGTGAACCCCTTAAGCATCAATACCAAAGACACTGACCGGGTTAGCAATGTCCTGACGGCTGTAGCAACTAATACCACTGGTTATCTCTAACTTTTAGCTGTAGATACACCATGGCTAATCACACTTTATGCTCAGTTTCTGTGCTTCATCATGTGCTGTTAACACCAAATGTGTTTCCAAATATGATTTGTTTTCAGGCTCTGGGGCTTGCCACACATATCAAAAGCAGGAATACATGATGGAAGCTGGAATTCAGGATTGCCATGTAGAACTACTGAAAACAGCTTCAACATTGTGTGTGCTGCTCAGATTATTTAGCATACCACAACAGCAAAGTGAGCGAGCTTCATCTAGTTATGGTGACACAGTTCTGAAAGTGCCTGTGCAGCTGTTGATCAATGTGTTAGCCCCTACCCCAGCCCAAACTCTAAAAGTCTAGTTGTGCCCTTGATTTTATGTACGTATGTGGTATTTTTATACTGTAGATCTAGCAGCACTATAGCAGATTGCTATACAGGTTTAAAGGCGAAGATGCAGTCCACCCATGAATAGAGGTGTCGATGGAATCTTAAAGCAGAAGTGGGCTGTTCTGTCGGACTTTGCAATTGTTTGTGCTTAAAGCAGAGACGAGTGTCTGTTTTAGGCATACTACTCGCCGAAAAAGTGCTTCAACCCCTCGTCAGGGGTAGTAAGCGGTGTATAAATACAATTACGATACAATACATATCATTCCATGAGCTACTGTGGAACCTTCAAAATGATGCCTAAGGTCCCATTTTGTTTACATTTTTTTCCATTGGTCCATTGTGTCACTAGGTGTTAGCTAATTAGATGTTGTGGCCATTTCTTGTTTCTTCAAACTCCTTTTTTTCATTTTTTTTTCAGTAACAGACCTTTTTGTGTTGTCACGGAACACCACTCCCGCCCACACACCTCCTTCCCTGGCCTTCACAGCAAAGGAAGTAAAATTATTCGCACATTCAAATGCAAGCAAAGGGCACAATTATGTAAGCATATAAGCTCAAAAGAATGGGCAGTCCCAAGTGTGTGAGAAGTGTGAGGCTTGTGAGTGGGAGACCCCGACTCACTCTCCATTAGTCTATCAGTCATTTCCCAGTATTCATGCATAGCTGCCTGTAACCTTCCATTTTCTCGTGTCATTTTCGTCCGAATTTCTTCAGCTAGCAGCCGTTTACTGGCATCTTTATGCTACAAATGCAATGAAGGTTCCTGTAGTTGTCTCCAAGGAATCGTTATCCTTCATTTCACTTACAGTAATACTAGTG
Organism: Lissotriton helveticus; assembly: GCF_964261635.1. Taxonomy (NCBI): domain Eukaryota; kingdom Metazoa; phylum Chordata; class Amphibia; order Caudata; family Salamandridae; genus Lissotriton; species Lissotriton helveticus. The sequence goes on along the minus strand of NC_136061.1, from coordinate 839,820,753 downwards.
ACACAAACTTATAGCACATTTTGCTCTTTTTAGGTCTCGCCGAGCGACGCAGTGCATGCGCTGTCGCTTGCAAGATCTATTGTCATGGATTTTGCTTCAGAAGCAGGGTGGACGCTCCACCCATGCTTCTGATTGGCCCGGATCAAAAATGTGTGCTTTTCATTGGAAGGGAGGCATGTTTTGTTCCCTCCCTGTCTCCTGCTTGCCGTGCCTGCCCGGACAGAAGATGTGCACTCGCACAATCACATCGTTGCCTCAGCATCTCGCTCTCTGCAAGCAGTGGTATACACACTGGAAGCACGGGACAAGTCACGAGGGGCTGTGGACACAGCTACCTGGCTGCGCGTGACCTATTTCTGAGGTGCCGACGGGCTCGACCATCAGTTACTGTGGTTTCATGTTTCCTAGACATGTATTGTCTGGAAACATCAAGCCACAGTATAGCGTGTACTAGGGAGGTGAGTAGTACTTTGGGTAGAGGCTTGAGCGAAAAAACCGTCCGGATTTTGAGGGCTTGTTTTTGCAAACGTGGGTCCTGTCCCTTTGCCCACACAACGGCACAGCGGTGCGACCGTCATCTTTCATTTTGGTTCCGTGACCCTCTTAACCATCTCACAGTCACAGGACGAGCAAAGATCTCCCTTTCAGACCTTCATTAGCTGTAAAATGTGCCTGTGAGGAGCTACGTGTGAGCGGCTGTGTACAATATAGCTTCAGGAGCACTTTCAGACAAAAAGACGCAAATTTAGCCACATGTCGATAAACAGATCTGAAAGTTTGACTGACCTCTTTACTGTGAGAATGCCCTTTGTGTTTAGATCTTACTTTATGCGTCTTTTCGAAATGCTGACATTTTGCAAGATCAGTTAGCAGAGGCACAGGGAAAGTATTATTTTCCCAATATCAAACAGTTTGTTAAAATAGTAGACTCAAGACTGCAGTACACTTATACTTGCTTCACATCTGCTAGCTTGTGTATTCCTTTGTCTGGTTTTGTGAGTGACAGGGCTGGAGGATTCCAAGAGACAGGCTGAGTCACCCAGTGGTGAATAGAGAGATCTGCATCTAGATGGAAGGGAGGAGTTGCACCTGAACCTTGAATAGGGCTGTGCCTGCCTTCCACAATGCTGGCTTCACCTCCTGGGGAGCGGCTGATGTATCTGCCCTGCACACTGAAAGAAGAGAAGGAGTCCTGTAAACAAAGTGCTCCAGGACTGTACTTGCCTTCCACAATGCTGGCTCCACCTCCAGTGGGGAGTCTGATGTGCCTGCCCTGCACTGTGAAAGGAAAGGAGAAGTCTGGTAAACAGAGTGCTTCAGAATTGGTATGGACTGGGCAAAGGCCCCTCTTCCCTCAGAGAACAAAGGATTTTGGGGTATAAATATTGGGACCCTGATCCCATGAAATTAGATCACTTTTGGACTACAAGAAGAAACCTTTACTGAGGAGAGGAACCTGAAGAAACTGAGGAGAGACTATTCCCAAGCTGAAGTGCTGCTTGGGGGATTGGCCTGCAGTGGTTGCCTTACTGCCAAATAAAGGAGAAAGGAACTTTGTGTACTTTGCTTTCAACTTGTGAAGGATCTCCAAGGGCTTGGAAAAGAGCTTGCCTCCTGCTGAAGTCTCAGGGACAACATACTTCAACCCCCAGAGCTCCCCAGAGTTCTTTGCAAGTGCCTGCTGCTGTTTTGGGCCTTCTGAGGGACTGTGTGTCGCAAGGAGCTGGAAGCGCGACTCCACATGAAGAAGCGTGTTGCTGTCGCTGTGCCTGCCGTCGCAACTCCGAAATAGGGTGTCGCCGCTGGAACTGTCGCACTGCACCGCATCGGAGAGAAGCGTGCCGCAACGAAGAGGAAGCGCGTCGCCGTCGCTGCTGCTGCCGTCACAACTCCAAAGGAGGGTGTCGCTGCTGTAGCTGTCACCCTGCACCACATCAGGAGAAGAATCTCGCAACGAGGTCAGAGCGTGTTGCGTCACTGTGCCTGCCGTCGCAACTCCGAAGGAGGGTGTCACCGCTGAAACCGTCGCACTGCACCGCATCGACCAAGAGCACCTCGCATCCCCAAGAAGCACGACGCCGTCAGAGCAGCTGCCGTCACATCTTGGATGTCGCCGCTGTAGTTGTCGCATCGAGCAGAAGCTTCACGCATCGTGGGAGAAGAGCGTCACCGCTGGAGCTGATGTCGTCGCATCGTAAGGGTGTCGCCGCTGCAGTCCACGCATCGAACAGAGAACTTCTCGCATCCCCGAGAAGCGCGCCGCATCTGGAAGATCTTCACGTCTTTATTTCTTTGTATCTGAACTTTGCCAGCATTTCCCATCGCTGCAACATTATTTGTTGTGGAAGCGCAATGCAACCTACGGTATATTGACGCAGAGTGTCGCATCTAAGAACTGAACTGAACTAAGCCTAAATCTACCATCTTAAAGTAATCGTATTGTGTATTTTTGTCGTTTATGGTCTTGTGGTAACTCCATATAAAGTCTACTTATATTTGACATAAAACCTGTGTGGTGTCCATTTGAAGTGTTGTCACTGGGTTACTGTATGTGGTCACGACTGCTTAACTTACAACGCCTCTGAGATAAAGCCTTGCTGCTTGTGCCAAGCTACCAAGGGGGTGAGTAAGGGTTATTTTAGGAGTGTAATCCCCTTATCCTGACTAGAGGAGAGGGTCCCTATTTGTCACACGTACCTACCTGTGCCAACCAGAGAACCCAAAATCTAACAGTAAATGACAATGTCTTTTATTTATGTCTTGGTTTGTAAAACAAATAAAAGGCATTGTTATTTGCAATGCTAATAGCTCAAACTCTTGCAAATGTGAAACCTTTTGCATTGCAAATGCCTGTTGAGTTTTGGGTTCAACCCAACATACAACATGTTAAAGAACAGTCTACCAGCCCCAACAGAATTGACATTATAGCATCTACCACCCGCATCCAGTATTAACAGACCACAGGGCAGATACATCATGTGCAAAGATCCCCTGGTCTTGTTGTCAGCGTGGGCGCTCGCCCGAACACGTCCAGTATATCTTACTAAGGGGTTGTGGCTTAAAATAGGCCCGAAGCAATATCTGAAACTGAGCCAGGCGGAATCTGCCAGTGCCAAACATTGTCCTGTGGTACATTGACACCTTGCCTCAGTCTGATTCTGCAAATAGGGTACTGAAATCCCGCTCGCACTTGGCCTAAAGCACAAGAGGACCTGAAACCCAATCTTACAACATCACCCCTATGTTAAAGATACCCGCCTACCTCCAGTCCTGAGCTCAGCAATCACTTTCATTATGCTTCATTCTGGGGGGGGCACAAAAGCGCCTCGCCGACGCATTCTACTTGGTACAAAAAAAATTGGCCTGGGTCAACCGAGATCCTTTGCCATGATTCCTGAAATGTAACATACACCGCCTTCATCGCCCACCTTCTCCTAATATGTAATCTTGGGTGAATTTGTCATCTATTAATCTGTAACTTTCATCACGAGTAACTGCTGTACACATAAGTAGTGATACCTACTACTATGTCACGCTCTTTGCTTATGTTGTTTACTTCGCTCTATTGTAAAGCGCTCTGACGCCCAGCTCTGGGTACAGTACACGCTATAAAAAATGCATAAATAAATACATTCCTGGCACCCTCCCGTTATCATCTCTGCTGTCTCTGCTGTCCGCTGCAGTTTATGTGTTATGGGTAGTTACAGGTGTCCATGTCAGACATATTATTATTATTATTATTATTAAAAGAATTTGGTACCGCGCACATACACCAATTGGTTTCTTGGCGCTCAAGACCAGGTGGGGGAAGAACAAAAGGTCAAGGGCAGCTAACCGTGAGCAAGACGGAACAGGTGGGTTTTCAAAAGATTGCGAAAGCAAAGGTAATCAGTAGTCAGGCGAATAAAAAGAAGAAGATAATTCCAGGTAGAGGGAGCAAGAAAGGAGAAACAGGAACCCCCATGTTTCTTGCGGTTAAACCTGGGGGTGGTCAAAAGATTATGGGCAGAAGATCTAAGGTGACGGGAAGGGACATAGGCGTGCAAACAAGAAGAGATAAAAGCAGGGGCGCAAATGAACAGAGATTTAAAGATAGTGCAGGCCATTTTGAAAACACACCGTTGCGCAACTGGGAGCCAGTGTAAGGTCTTCAGAAGTGGGGTGACATAAAGGGAGTCCCTCTTGCTACATGCCTATAGAGCGCTCCCTGATCGGAGGCATCAGTACTATTAAATAAAGTATATCCTGACCCTCTCATCTCAGCATTGAGGGCCCGATGTAGGTGGCAAATACCGGTCGGAAACGGCCGAATTCGGCTGTTTCCGACCGGTATTTGGCATCTTGAGATGTAGGGGGCCAGATTTTACAGAATCTGTAAATTTACCGAATCGGTAAATTTACAGAATCTGTAAAATACTGAATCGGTATTTTTACCGATTCGGTACCTTTCAGATGTAGGTGGGACTCTTCAGAGTCCCTAAGGCCTTACAGAATCGGTATTTTACCACCCAATCCAATTGGGTGGTAAAATACCGATTCCAGGTGTGCATGCACATGTGTGCATGCACACCTAGCCATGTGACAGACAGACATGCCCTTAGGGCATGTCTGTGTGCCACATGGCAAACATGCCCGTCTTTGGGGTGCTAGAGGGTGTCAAAGTGACACCCCCTGCACCCTTGCTAAAATCGGTATTTACCGAATCTGTAATTACAGAATCGGTATTGCCCATTGATTCCTATGGGCTTCAAGGCCCATAGGAATCAATGGGCAATACCGATTCGGTATTTACAGAATCGGTAAATACCAAATCTTAAAGATTCTGTATTTACCGATTCTGTAATACCTACATCTCCCCCCTTCATATTTACCGACTCTTAAATACCGAATCGGTAAAATTCGGTATTTAAGAGTCGGTAAATATGAATTACCTACATCTGGCCCTGAGTGCGCTGTACCCAGGTACTTTAAGGATTAAAATCCTGCCATGAGGTTCTTCTTCTCCTCCCTGTTAGCACAATCATGCATCCACAATGTGAGGTAATTATCAATGTCTGGAGTGTTCAGCCCCCCTTCTCGTGCATGGGTATCAGTGTACTAAGGCTAATTTTGGCATGCAAGCCTCCCCATACAGGTGAAGTGAGCATGGTGTCCATCTTGCAAAAGAAAGACCCAGCAAACACATGGTGCCCGGAAATACATAAAGGCAACTGGGTCCACAGCAGGTGCACCCAGATCTCCAGTAGAAGGTAAGTCAATCCCAATTTGTGCACAGATTTTTTTATTTTATTGTATTTCTTGTATTGATTATAGCAAACAACAATACAGATTTCACAAATAGGGTCGACTGGAAGTCACCGTAATCATTGACATGGATCACATGAATGAAATTCAATAAATGACACCTCCCTCGGTTAGTTTGCTACTGCGTTTCAAAGTTCTGGTTCATCTTATTATTATTTGAAAGTTTTATATAGTGCGAACAAGAACTTTGCAGATATCAGAGCGCTTTACAAAGGCAAGGGGTAAGTACAGGAGAGTGCATAACAATAAGTGAGTGGTAGGGTAGGTACATGAGGTAGGTACATCTGTGGAAAACTGCGACGGTAATCTGGGCGGTACACAGATATCCCCCCTGTATGTATTCCTTTAGCCCATATTTGTGTTCACTTTCACGGGTACCCCCTGGATATATACACTGTTTTATTTCTGAACATGCACCAATCCATGAAACTTTTCCAATCCATTACTGTCAGAACATCTTGCACCCCATTTCCTTGCTATGTTTCTCTTTGCGACCATCTGACCCAGCGCCACCCACGTTCTCTCTTTCCTACCCAAATCTGTTGGTTCCCATATGTTTAGCAAGCAGTGTTTGGACTCGGTACTACTCTCTCTCCCAGTACCTCCCCCATGCACCAGACTACATCACTCCAGTACCCACTAATATGTGGGCATTCCTATATAGTATGGAAGAATGTGCCCTCCTGGGCACTCTGTCTTCTGCAACTAGGGTCTTCTCGGTATCCCATTTTGACGTATATTCTGTGTAATATTTTTAACTGCATCAGATTGAGATTAGAGGATATTGCTACCTCCCTTGGCGATGCCAGTGCCTTCTGCCAGTCCTCCTCCTCCAGCCCCGACAAGTCCCTTTCCCATTCCTCACGGAGTTGCGGAAGCAGATCAGGTGAGTGGTTAATCACTTTTAAACACGCCAGGGAAATCGCCTTTCGTGACATATACCTATCTAGGAGCCTATCCTCAAGAGGCGAGGCCTCAGTAAGAGTCTCCCCTCTCAAGATCGCCGCCTGCAAGGCGTGTCTCACCTGTAGACACCAGAATTTCTCAGTTCCTGCCAACTCTTGCTCTTGCTGCACAGTCGCGAAGGTCATTACCTCCCACTGTTTCCATAGGTCACCCACTCAAGATATCCCAATAGTATCCCATTTATCAAAACCCAAGAGGGAGCCCAAATATTCGGTATCCCACAGCAGAGTGGCCAATGTGATGGTTTTTGCCCAACCCATACTCCTGTGTACCATATGCCACACCTGAACCAAGTGTTTTGTGGGGCCTGTCAGCTGGAATTTCGTGGCCCTGGAATATAAAGCTGTGTGTGATTACTCCAGGGCAGGAGCCTCCTCTCAATAGCATACCCCGTATTGGTATACGCAATGGTTAATGGCAGCTAGTTGGGCCACCCAATAATACTTTTTAATATTTAGTAGCCTGATTCTCCCATCATACCAGCCCTTTACTAGTTTTGGGAATTAAATTCTTGGTGGACTATTTCCCCAGAGAAACGTTCTCTGTGTATTTTCAGCCACTCTAAAATATGATTCAGAGACGGAGTTAGGTGAATTCTGAAGAACATACAAAAAACGAGGCAATTACATCATCTTGAAGAGTGCTGCCCTGCCTAGTAGTGACAGTGGAAGAGTCTTTCAGTGCTCCACAGCGTGTCTCAGCCGCTGTAGCAGCAGCAACAAAATAGACACATAGTATATATTAAATCCGACTGTGGCTATCTTTACCATACAAAGCAAAACAAAAGGTGGTGATGGACGGAGCGTTGACAATACAAGCACTCACCCCCAGTCAACTGATCTGGGTTTAATCCATCACCGTTCTTTCGCCCACTCTGCCACCTCAGTTCAGACATGGCCATATGCAAATCAGTCTGACCCTGTGCCTCATGGGAACAGTCCAGCCCGAACTGCCAAGCCATGCCTTCCCTGGACCGGAAACAAGCTTCCGAGGACTGGTTTCTGGCATTACAGCCGTCTTCAGCCCGGCTTGCTTGAATCCAGTGGCAAAGTGAGCAAGGGACTCACGTCTGAGTATACCCTGCCAACTTATGACGAACAAAGCAAAACCAAAGGTGGTGATGGACGGAGCGTTGACAATACAAGCACTCACCCCCAGTCAACTGATCTGGGTTTAATCTATCACCGTTCTTTAGCCCACTCTGCCACCCCAGTTCAGACATGGCCATATGCAAATCAGTCTGACCCTGTGCCTCATGGGAACAGTCCAGCCCGAACTGCCAAGCCATTCCTTCCCTGGACCGGAAACAAGCTTCCGAGGACCGGTTTCTGGCATTACAGCCGTCTTCAGCCCGGCTTGCTTTGATCCAGTGGCAAAGTGAGCAAGGGACTCACGTCTGAGCATACCCTGCCAACGTATGGCGAACAAGCAAAACCAAAGGTGGTGATGGACGGAGCGTTGACAATACAAGCACTCACCCCCAGTCAACTGATCTGGGTTTAATCCATCACCGTTCTTTAGCCCACTCTGCCACCCCAGTTCAGACATGGCCATATGCAAATCAGTCTGGCCCTGTGCCTCAGGGGAACAGTCCAGCCCGAACTGCCAAGCCATGCCTTCCTTGGCCCGGAAACAAGCTTCCGAGGACAGGTTTCTGGCATTACAGCCGTCTTCAACCCGGCTTGCTTGAATCCAGTGGCAAAGTGAGCAAGGGACTCACGTCTGAGCATACCCTGCCAACGTATGGCGAACAAGCAAAACCAAAGGTGGTGATGGACGGAGCGTTGACAATACAAGCACTCACCCCTAGTCAACTGATCTGGGTTTAATCCATCACCGTTCTTTAGCCCACTCTGCCACCCCAGTTCAGACATGGCCATATGGAAATCAGTCTGGCCCTGTGCCTCATGGGAACAGTCCAGCCCAAACTGCCAAGCCATGCCATCCTTGGACCGGAAACAAGCTTCCGAGGACCGGTTTCTGGCATTACAGCCGTCTTCAGCCCGGCTTGCTTAAATCCAGTGGCAAAGTGAGCAAGGGACTCACGTCTGAGCATACCCTGCCAGCGTATGGCGAACAAGCAAAACCAAAGGTGGTGATGGACGGAGCGTTGACAATACAAGCACTCACCCCCAGTCAACTGATCTGGGTTTAATCCATCACCGTTCTTTAGCCCACTCTGCCACCCCAGTTCAGTCATGGCCATATGCAAATCAGTCTGGCCCTGTGCCTCATGGGAACAGTCCAGCCCGAACTGCCAAGCCATGCCTTCCCTGGACCGGAAACAAGCTTCCGAGGACCGGTTTCTGGCATTACAGCCGTCTTCAGCCCGGCTTGCTTGAATCCAGTGGCAAAGTGAGCAAGGGGCTCACGTCTGAGCATACCCTGCCAACTTATGGCGAACAAAGAAAAACCAAAGGTGGTGATGGACGGAGCGTTGACAATACAAGCACTCACCCCCAGTCAACTGATCTGGGTTTAATCCATCCCCGTTCTTTAGCCCATTCTGCCACCCCAGTTCAGACATGGCCATATGCAAATCAGTCTGAACCTGTGCCTCATGGGAACAGTCCAGCCCGAACTGCCAATCCATGCCTTCCCTGGACCGGAAACAAGATTCCGAGGACCGGTTTCTGGTATTACAGCCGTCTTCAGCCCGGCTTGCTTGAATCCAGTGGCAAAGTGAGCAAGGGACTCACGTCTGAGCATACCCTGCCAACGTATGGCGAACAAGCAAAACCAAAGGTGGTGATGGACGGAGCGTTGACAATACAAGCACTCACCCCCAGTCAGCTGATCTGGGTTTAATCCATCACCGTTCTTTAGCCCACTCTGCCACCCCAGTTCAGACATGGCCATATGCAAATCAGTCTGGCCCTGTGCCTCATGGGAACAGTCCAGCCCGAACTGCCAAGCCATGCCTTCCTTGGACCGGAAACAAGCTTCCGAGGACCGGTTTCTGGCATTAGAGCCGTCTTCAGCCCGGCTTGCTTGAATCCAGTGGCAAAGTGAGCAAGGGACTCACGTCTGAGCATACCCTGCCAACGTATGGCGAACAAGCAAAACCAAAGGTGGTGATGGACGGAGCGTTGACAATACAAGCACTCACCCCCAGTCAACTGATCTGGGTTTAATCCATCACCGTTCTTTAGCCCACTCTGCCACCCCAGTTCAGACATGGCCATATGCAAATCAGTCTGGCCCTGTACCTCATGGGAACAGTCCAGCCCGAACTGCCAAGCCATGCCATCCTTGGACCGGAAACAAGCTTCCGAGGACCGGTTTCTGGCATTACAGCCGTCTTCAGCCCGGCTTGCTTGAATCCAGTGGCAAAGTGAGCAAGAACTCACGTCTGAGCATACCCTGCCAACTTATGGCGAACAAAGCAAAACCAAAGGTGGTGATAGACGGAGCGTTGACAATACAAGCACTCACCCCCAGTCAACTGATCTGGGTTTAATCCATCACCATACACCATACATTCTTTGGTCAGGGAAGGCCGGTTTCCATTCAACCCAAAAATAAATGATTTTGAATAGTTTATGGTGTATCCAGAGTAGGTACCAAAGTTAGTGAAAATGTTAAGAACCCTGTGCAGGGATCTGTCTGGAGAGGACCGGCACATCAAGATATCATTGGCATAGAGTGAGATATGATCTTCCCATTCCTCTATCCAACACAATACCCGAATTATAGGGTCTTTCAAGATCCAATAGGCTAGTAGCTCTAATGTTAACACAAATAAGAGCGATGAGACCAAACGATAAAAATATCCAGCAAATGCGTATTTGTAATATTTCACTGGACCGGTTATTAGGGCAACAATCACTTGTAGGTTCTTGCTGTGTTAATGTGCAGTTCACGATGATCTAATGCAGTCCTTTTTTTTTTTTTTATTTATTTATTTATTTTTTTAAATTTTTTTTTTTATTTTATTGGCAGAGGTAAAAAAAACATACAAGGATATAACGAAATACAGAATCCAACATAAGTCTTTACAGAAAACAACCATTATACAATTTAAATCCAATTGTCAATAGGGGACCATAGCTTCCGGCCAAAGGTCTTCTTTTTCAATCCCTTCAGTTTATAAACTGCTTTATCCATTCTATAAACATTTAACTGCTTTCCTAACCATAACTCAAAAGTTGGTGGGTCTATATCCAACCATCTAGAAGTAATACAAGCTCGATAGATAGACATTCCAATAAACATAAAGTGTTCTTGATCTATAGATAAATTCCGAGAGGGAAAATAGACACCAAAAATAATAACAGCGGGATGGAGCGTAATCTGAACATGCAACAAATTAGTCAGAAACTTTTCGATCTTGTCTATGTATACAACCAATTTAGAACAGCTATAAAACATGTGAATTGAATCAGCTGCTAAGGTTCCACAGCGGCTACAGTTAATACCTCTTAAGGCTTTCCATTTTGCCAACTTGGCAGGTGTATAGTAAAGATCTAAAGTGGACATATAATGTTGACTTTTGAGAGAACTGTTAATTAGTGTCTTATTGCTCATCTCAAAAGCTTTTACCAAGTCTATCCCTTCAATACAGAGCTTTCTCTGCCATTTCAGGGTTTGATGATCGAGGTCATTCTGCAGCCTATTACTCATTAACAGATAGATTGTACCGATACGATTATTCTTCCTGCAGCTCTCTAAAATGTCAATAGTCTCCATAGTATCAGTAAATAATAAAAAAAAAATTCTAGAAAACTACGAATCTGTAGATATTTAAAGAATTCGTTCCTAGATAGACCGAATGTCTTTCGAAGTTCAGAAAACGACATAAGAATCCCGCTTTGATACAGTTGCCCCAGTGAGTGAATCTGTCTCATATGCCATCTGTGAATCGCAGTATCTTGGAAAATTTCGGGAAGTGACTTATTATCAGACAAAGGTGTGTAAAAATTCAGTTTTGACATTATGGATAAAGTTTTATTCATTTGCCTCCAAACTGAAAAAGCAGCGAGGACCACCTTGAATTTTGTTTTTTTATAATAGCTGGGTTCAATGACTTTCAATAAGCACTGCCGAGCATGAGCACCTAAAAGCATTTCAAAGATGGAGGGTGCCATGGCCGGTTCTGTTACATAGTCATGAAAAAGTAGAACCCGAATTGTTTTCAGAGTGATAGCCCAATAATACATTCTAAAATTCGGGAACCCCAGCCCAGCACAATCTGACGGAAAAGTACACCATTTTAAAGATCTTCTAGAACGACGGTGCCCCCACAAAAACCTGGACAACATCCTGTCTAGTCTATTAAAAAGGGCCATTGAGAAAAATAAAGGAATAGTGCGGAAAAAATACAAAAATTTTGGAAAAATCATCATCTTAATGACGTTAGTTCGTCCGTATAAAGACAAATGTAAATTATTAAATCTTTCTAACATTCTATTAGTAGATATAAGTAGCGGGTCTATATTTAGTGCGACAATATCATCAACCTTGGGAGATAAAGTTACACCGAGATATGTACCAGTAATATTTAATGGGATATCAGTGGGTTTACCTGTTTCTGAATGTATGATCTGTGTTTTTGTGATGTTAAGCTTACAGCCGGAAACTAACCCAAACTCTCTAGCCACATCGATAATTATAGGTAGCGCAGAGGAAACATCAGAGGTTACGATAGCCACGTCATCTGCGTACGCTAAGACTTTGTGGTCAACTTCAAAAAGGCGGACTGGTGGAATATTAGGTTCCAAAATAAGTCTGGTCAGGTAAGGTTCTAAATATAGCGCAAATAGAAGCGGGGAGCAGGGGCAGCCTTGTCTAGTCCCCCTAGTAATTGAAAAAGGTCTTGAGTTGTCAATACCTAATCTTATTACACCTTTAGGATTAGAATAGAGTGATCGTACCGCTTGAATGAATTGTAATGGAAACCCTTTCCATTCTAATACTGTCCAAAGGAATCCCCAGTCTACTCTATCAAACGCTTTTTCAGCGTCGAGTAAGATCACCCCGACTGGGGATTCCTTTGCTTGGGCCCAATCTAATAGTGTAATGACACGTTTAACATGATCGGTGGTATCTCTATGTCTAATAAAACCATGTTGAATGTGAGAAACTAAACTAGACATTACATGGTTTAGTCTATTTGCAAGAATTTTAGAATAAATCTTACTGTCAGCAGTGATAAGAGAGATGGGTCGATATGAGCCTAATTCTTTTGAGTCCTTGTTCTTCTTTAAAAAAAACACTATAATAGCGGTGGACCAGGAATCAGGTGGTTTCCCTTGAAACGCTGAATTAAAGATCTTTAACAGTTCTGGTTTCAACATATGTCTAAATGTCCGATAAAATTCAAGGGGTATCTGGTCAGATCCCATGGCTTTGCCTGCCGCAAGACTTAAAATGGCATTTTCAATCTCATCCCAACTTATTGAACGCCTAAATAACTCAATCTCTTCAGAACACAATACTGATTGATTAGTACTGTGGAGATAATTTACGGGATTGAGAGTCTTATCAACTTCGTTGTTAAAGTCATTATACAGTGTTTTATAGAAATCATAAAATGATTCTAGAATTCCTTCCCTGCGTTCATGATAAGTACCGTTCATGTCTTTGACACCTTGAATTTCATTTATAGAAGATTTTTGGCGGAGACGTTGTGCTAGAATTTTACCGGTGCGCTCACTATACTCATAACGTTCAGTTTTATATAACTTAAATTTTGATGCTACTTCGTCGGCAATATGAGTCCGTAGGCCAGAGCGTTCAATTACTAGACGTAGTTGAGCATCTTCTATACCTGTGTTATTTTTACATGCGGTTGATAGATCCATCTCAATTAGCCTGATCTTATTTAACCTCTCCTTGAAGTCTGTTTGGATTTTTTTCCTCTTATAATTTGCGAAACTAATTGTCTCTCCACGTACGATTGACTTAAAGGCATCCCACACCACTTGTGAGGAGGCCGTGTCGTTATTTGTTAGAAAATAGTCATTAATGATAGTCGCCATAAATTGAAGATAGTCTTCATCTAATAGCAAATTTCGCTGAAATGACCAGGATCTAATAGAGTTTTGACGTTCTGTGGGAACCTGAATCACAGCAATTATGGGATTATGGTCTGGGATGACTTGAGGTAGAATTTCGATACTAATTGTCTCCAAGAACTGAGAAGAAACAAAAAAATAATCTAATCGGGCAAATTTCCGATGGGGAATGGAATAAAAAGTATATCCAGGATCTTTATAATACAATTTGTGCCAGACATCCGTTAGCCCATTATTCGAGACCAACTCTCTGAGAGCACTATAAGTTCTAGATTTACGCCCCACATACCCCCTTCCAGATTTAATATTCCAGTCAGCCGGCAGATGAATATTTAGATCCCCACATACTATGATTGGTTGAGTCCAAGTAGCTAATTCTGTATTTATAGTATTAAAAACTTCAGCGTCATCTAGGTTTGGACCATACATACAGCATATAGTAAATTTACAACCCCCAATTATTAATTCAGCAAGTCCCCATCTGCCCCATTTATCGGCTAGAGTTTTCAAACACTTCCCAACTCCTTTCGCATACAAATTGCAATTCCTCTTTTTATACCCATTTGCTTAGATGTAAGCAAAACATCCAATCCCAACTTGTCCAAAAGAGAACGCTTATCCCATGCAATATGAGTTTCCTGGATACATAATAGGTCAATGGATAGAGCCTGGAGCATTGAGCGAAACATCCCAATCTTTTTGAAATCATTAAGACCATTGATGTTAATTGTGCATATTTTCACCTTTTCATCCATATTGCAATAATAATTGAGAAAAAAATATTAGCAAGCATCAACAATATATACTCTTCGCTACTACAACTTAAATGCCTAATAAACATCCTTGCAATGAATACCTCTGCCTTGCACCCCCACCACCAACCCTTGCCCCTTCCCACCCCCACCCAATACCCCAGAACCCCTCCCCCCGCCCTCCCCATTATAGGAGGCATAGGAACTACCAGTTCCTAAAACGTATGGGTGCCGCGTCCCTGGCCCATAGCGTCCTGACAAAGAAAAGGAGAAGAGAGAAGAAATGAAAAGAAAAAGGAAGAAGAAGGAATAGAATGAAAAAAAAAAAGCTTTAGCAATCCTACTTGCAAAAGGAGAAAGATAAGTTGAAGCTTTAACAGAAATTACTAAGCTAATAGCACTTATGATCCTACAATCTGATAGTCTTATATTTTTATAGTCTTAACTCCTTATTGTTTTTCAAATAGAATCCAAATATTCTTTAGCTTTAGTTTCGGAGATAAAGTATTTTACTGTGCCCTTAAATACAGTCTTTAGCTTTGCTGGGCCTTGAAGAAAAACTGCAACCTCTTTTTTTTTAAAGTCAGGAATCAGTTGTCTCAATCGCCACCGTTGAGCCACAGTGGCTTGACAATAGTCCGGTCGTACAAAAAACTGACAGCCCAGTCCATCCGCTTTCTTATCTGGTCTCGCGGTTGCATAAATAGCTTCACGGGCAAGAAAGTTGTTAAATGAGACCAGAATAGCCCTAGGATAGTTTTCTTGGCCTTGTCGTGGATTCCTCACAGTGAAGGGAAACCTATGAGCACGTTGTATTTCTCGTGCCCAATCCCAGTCAATCATCTCAGGAAAAGCATCCTTTAGTAAATTAATAATAAACCTCCGTGGGTCAGACCCTTCTTTATTTTCGGGAATTCCCAAAAAACGTAAATTACTTCTGCGGGCCTGATTCTCCAAATTAGCTATCTTGTCAGTCAGATCCTCTTTCAAGGCTTTAAAGTCACAAACTTCCTGTCTCTGTGTCATACTTTCTTCTTCCAGAACAGAGATTCTGGCCTCCGCGTCAGCAACTCTATCAGTAGTCTCAGAACACATCATCAATGAACTGCATTTTTAACCTTAGCGCAGGTCATCTGTGTGCGTTGATTTTCGGCTTTGCTTTCAGCCCTGTGGCTCATCATAGTATCAAAGATCATTTTCAAAGTGATCTCTTCACTGCTTTCATTATTTTCCTGTAGTAAGGCCGAATCTGAGATGGAATTACGATTGGATCCCACGGTGTCAGTAGTATCAGTGGCGGTAACAGATACTAAATTAGGAGATAGAATGTTTTCCCCTCTAAGTGAATTAGGAGCATCTTCTTTACTCGCCACACGTAATGACCTCTTTTTCCAGAGCTTTTTTTTAATGATAGTAGCTGCGTTAGTATTGTCAGGACTCATACTAACTTCACCATCTGAAGATAGACTCTCGCAACTAAACTCTGCCCAATCTTTATTTAAGCCAGTTGCTTCATCCGATGAAAGTTCAGACAGAGAAAAGAATTTTTCAGAAGCCTCCAAATTGGTAGGCTGTATCGAAATTTCTGTTGCAATCTGTTGGTCAGTTTCAGATGATACTGATAGTGTAGGAAGAGAACAAGCTCGACTGATAAAGACTCCACCAGAAACTACATCTCCCATAATACCCTTCTTCGAAGGATTAGTCAGCAAGGAATTTAAAGGATTATTATGGGTTTCAGCTGTGATAGAGCATTGTTTAGACGGTTGTAATACAGTCTCATCTGCGCTTTGTATATTGCCATCAATTATTTTTTTCTTAGCAGCTTGTTTCCCAAAAAGGTCGGGCAATGTTTGTGAGACAATATTCTTGGCTTCATTAGATTTCATAACAGGCTTATTGATGTTCTTACCCTGTTTTATTGTAGCAGTTTTAGCAGGGGTTGGGGGTGCAGCCTCTGCCATCACAAGCCCCTCGCTGCCCGGTTCCACTCCTCTCTGGTCTCGACCTTCACCTTCTCTCCGATTGCTGCGGGTGCTAACAGATGACGGTAGCGGTATCTTCTTTTTTCCCTTCCGTGAGCCGCCTCCGCCTCCACCTCTGCCGGGAAAAACGCTGCTCTGCGTCCAAAACAGACAGAGTGTAGCGCGCCACAGCGGGGACCGCCGACTGAACTCGAGGAAGTTCAGCAACATTCGTGAACTCCGTCAGGGGGATAGTTTGTATAGTATTCACCACACTGAGACGCCGTCTCATCAATACTGCTCCACGCTGAAGGTGCTGGGTTTGTGCAGCGCAATGGTGTCCAGCCCGGAAACGGTCAACGCCTCAAACGGCCCCGTCCAGCAGCAAGATAGGCACAGACAGGGAAACGACCATGGGCGGCCGTACGAGGTTATTCAACCAGAGTAAGATGCAAAAGTGTGCCCATGCAACAAGGGTTACACAGCCACTATCACAGCGAACAATCGTAGCAATTTTCCATGAAGAAAAGTGGAGTTTTTCTCTCTCCCTCTCTCCGGACGCCTGGAACCAGGGAGCTAGCTGCTCATACAGCCTTCCTCACGGCAGCCATCTTGCCTCTGGAGTCCTAATGCAATGCTATGCAGTTTGTGATGCAGTTCGTAATGTAGAAATAAGACAGTCCTTAATGCAAGTACTAATGTGGATCGTAAAGTAAGTAATAATGCAGTTTGTAATGCAAGTACTAATGTGGATCATACACGCGAGTAATAATGCAGTCCGTAATGCAAGTACTAATGCAGATAGTAAAAGCAAGTAATAATGCAGTTCGTAATGCAAGGACTAATGCAGATCGCAAAAGCAAGTCGGCACTGATCGCGGTCCTAGTGAAGATCTCTATGCCACTCTTGGCTGACCCGCGGTCAGCGGCTGCCAAAATATGCCCCTGATACTGTTATTAAGGAAACAAAGTGCAGCTCCACAATCCGACCCGGTACTGCCACTCCTCAGCGAGTACGGGCCGTGATACTGACATGAGCGAAGGCTCGCCCTGCAAAGATGGGAAAGGCCGAGAGCGGTCTCTCGTAGCACACACTCCCCCCAGGCAGCAAAACACGCACGCTTGCTGAGCGTTACCTGGGGGTGCAGTCTCTCTCTCCTCTCCTCAAGGCTTGGGCATCACAATGTGCGGCTTCGGGTTGACAGCGGCTGCTCCTCGCAGTGAGAGTCGGGCTACCAGGCGACGGCTTCCCAACTGATCAACTCCCGGCACGAATCCGTAGATCTTGGGCAAAGGACCTCGGACCCACGATGGTGAAGGTTTACATGTCTCTCCTTGGTAAAGGCAGGCTCGGGCCGGCGGCAGTGATTTCTCATGGCTCCCCCTTGGGACGACAGGCCGGGACGATGGCGATAATGATCACAGCACTTCTGGTCATGCTGTTGATCGAAGCAAAGTGTAAGACTGCTCCGGGGAACATGGTCATGGGGCAATTCTCACTGAGGTCTCAAGCTGCAAATAGCAAATGCACACAGTGTCACTGAGACACAATTGGAAACATTGATGTTCCAGAGTTTCCACAACAGGGAGCGAGCTCCTCTTGGGCCCTTGGAGACAAGTTATTTCAGGACAAGCACAAAGTAAAGTCCTTTCAAGCAGAGGGACACAGCAAAGTCCCTTGTCCTCTCCTTAGTCAAATCAGCAAACATTAGCCAGCCCAGAACACACAGCAAGGGCAGTCCTTTTCTTCAAAGTAAAACAAAGTTGAATGCCCTATCTGACACAAAGGGCCCAGAAAGGGTCCTTCCAATAAATTCACAGAAATTAGCTCACTAAGACCAGAAGCAATTCAGGACTTCCGATACCCAATCATTGTAAAACAAGACTCAGAAAGAACTGCTGATGCAAGTCAAGGAAAAATAGTTAGAATATATATTCAATGGCGTATCCCTTTTTAACAATGACCAGTAAAATATCGAGGTGGATGCAAAATCAAACGAGGCACCACGGCCCTTACAGAGCGTTACCTAGTTACACTAGTATGCTTCACTCAAGACCGGGGGAGAAAAAGGAGGTTTGCCTCACGCACTTTCCCTTCTCAACACGTAACGTCACCCGAGCAGTAGGAGATGGAAAAGGTCAAGGCTCTACAACTAAAATACAAACATACACAACGGGTTTCCCTTAATGTTGTTTGGATGAGATAACCGCTATGTATTGCTAGGAATGCATTTTGCTATTTATGTTATCGCTGTTTTGTAAAAAACTAGATTCATATAAAAGAAATGAAATAAAAAATAAAAAAAAAGAATCTTGTTTTACAATGATTGGGTATCGGAAGTACTGAATTGCTTCTGGTCTTAGTGAGCTCATTTCTGTGAATTTATTGGAAGGCCCCTTTCTGGGCCTTTTGTATCAGATAGGGCATTCTACTTTGTTTCCCTTTTTAGTACTTGACTCCCCTGCCAGTCTGCCCTATATTTGCTCTTTCAGGGGGCCCCCTTGCTATTTATTGGTTGCAGTCCTTCTCTTCAGTCTCTTCAGCTGTTCTACTTTGGCAGAGGTTCCTCTTGATCACAAAGTAGTTTCAATCCTTTTTCAGGCTTGAGTTCAGTCTTGAGTTCAGGGGTTTAAGCTCTCACATTTATACCCCTAAATGCCTTTGAAGTCTTTGTGTTCAGAGGGCTCTGAGCCCGGTCCAAACCAGACCTGGGTGTCTTCCTGCCAGTGTACACCTTCTTTCTTTGATAGTGAGGGTCTGGGCCCCAGACGCTCCGCAGGAGGTGGAACCACTCTTTTGTGGCAGCAGCACAGCCCTCTTCGCATCAAAGAGGCTACCCCTCCTGCCACACCAAATGCAGGCCAGCCTGTTGCTGTCCCACCTACTCCTCCCTGACATCAGGATACTCCGCAGACCCTGTCACATCCAAACTCAGACAGTCAATACACAACCAGGCAGAGGCACGCAGGATGGTTAGGATAAGAAACCAGCCACTTCTAAAAGCATGGTTTCTAAACGCACAATTTAAAAACCATCTTCACAAAAAGATGTGTTATTAAATTCTGAGTTCAGGCACACTAAACTCCAACTCTCTATCTTATGCCTATGGGAAGATATGCTGGAAACATGTGACACAGTATTTCCCATTCTGTCCTAAGGGTAAGATGGCCTTGCAACAGTGAAAAACAAATTTTGCAGTATTTCACTGTCAGGACATGGTACACACCTCAGTACATGTCCTACCTTTCACATACACTGCGCCCTGCCCGGGGGGTACCTTGGGCCCACTATAGGGATGTCTGATGTGCATAAAAAGGGAAGGGTAAGGCCTGGCAAGTAGATGCACTTATCAGGATAACAGGGCAGTTAACAAACTGCGCGCAGGCACTGCAGTGGCAGTCTTGAGATCTCTTTTTTGGGCTACTTGTGTGGGTGGCACAATTAGTGCTGCAAGCCCACTTGAGGTATGGCTTATGGAGGAGAGGCATGTTCATCGGTATTTTGAGTATGAGTGGGGGTATTGGCTAATGAGTTTTTTTTCGGGTATTACAAGCAGGCACTAGAGTTTTGAATTGCCCCTAGCAGTAAGATTTGTGGGGAGTATGAACGGAAAATTTGGCGGAGTGTTCGACGCAGTTGAAGGTACTATAAAGTTCACGTTTGAACGAGTTTTCTGCACTTAACATTTCATATTCGTGGGCAGTAATCACAGTGAACTTCATCTTTTTTTAGCGATCGGTTTTCCACGACTGTTTGCGTGGCTACAAGAAGAAACAGCGGTTCTCGACTTTGTGGTGATCTTCATGAAATTGGTCGGTTCACACTGAAGATACTGTTGGGTGAAGATGCAGGATTGATGTAGGTGCTTTGAAACACTTAGTTTAATTATCAAAACTGGGTGGTATTATTGTTTCAGTATTCACATGTGATACTGTGGTTGACCCATAGGCTCTGTATTATTCTTTCAGATCATGTCAAACCTTCTCATTAACCATTTGCCTTGGTGTGTATTAGATTACAACACACCGTGCTAGTTGGACAGTTAACACTGTTAAGGGGGTTTAATATTTCAGATAACCATTGGTCAGCTTGGTTATATATCTTTAAGCATAGAATACCGGTAATGTTATTTTTGTGTACACTGTGATTCATGGCATGACTAATAACATCCAGGTCCACAGGAAGAAATGTTTGTATATTTTTCTTAGAAACCAGCTTTTATTTATCGACTTGATTGACGTACATCATTTTTACAGATAGATGTTGGTAAGTGGAGTACGGTCGAATTTGTTAAGCACTGGGTGTTTTCACAGTTTTCATTTTTGTTTTCTGTTCGCATTGATTTTTACTTGGTGTCGGTTATTTAATATTCAAGCAATTTCGTGACTGTTTTCATATTGCAATGCGCTGAATCATGGTATTCGTTGACAGAGCTTTCACTAAACATTTTTTTCAGTTCCCCTGAAGAATGGATATCATCCCGAAATGCATTGGGACTTGCAATAACATCAGCATCGCTTCAAGATTTGCAATTGTTTAATGATTAGCGATTATTTGTATAGGCTGAGCATTTTTGTTTCAGATCATTATTGTATGTAGGAAAAATTGGAATATGTAGAAATGTTACAATTGTTTGGGTTACATGTTTGTGTAACATATTAAAAGTGTTCAAAGTGTATATATACATTTTTGGACTAATTGTTGCAAACAGTAGGTTTGCTATCAGCAGTGTGGGTAGGGTCAAATGGGCATAGACACTTGAAGGTTCTTTTTCTATAGTTTCAGTGGAGGGTAGCATACTCCTTCTCGCCCAGCATGCCCCGAAAAAACAGTTGATCACCAAGGTTAAAGTTTTAGTTTAAGATAACACAGGTGTGCACGGCACGAACCATTATTCCTTTATATTTTGAGATGCCAGTGCTGTTGCACCCATTGATTACAAAATGTCTTTTGACTCCATATCAAACATCACAGACAACAAAGCAGAAACTAAAACGTATACATCGGCTCAAGCAGCGGTTATTTATTAATTGATTTTGGATATACAAACATTCAGCGAAAAGCATGGATCAGTTACTCAGCATTTACGGCAGTTAGAATTTTTGTCTAGGAGAGTACTCAATCAAAAGCGACGTGCGTCACCGCTCATCCAGTACCACAAAGTTCAAAGGATTCCATGAGGTTTACGTCTACCAATTAAACCCATGCTCTTCAAATTCCAATTTAATAAACATTTTATGGACACGTGGTGTGCGATATTAAACAAATGTTCGCTGGATCTCATTTTACTACTTGTGGAAGAATTGTCCAAAACTATCAAGGACTTAGAAGAAGAAATAGATATTTTGAAAAGTGATATATGAAGACAATTGGAAGCTGAAGAGTTGGAAACTATGTTAAAAGAACTTAACGAAAAACTTGACAAATATGGCAAAGAGACACAAGACGGTAAACTTCGCAAGTACAAACGAGACACAATAGATTATGAGCTTAATGAGATGTACATCTGGGCTGAGGTGTACGCCCAGAGAAGGCCTCCAACAAAACCGGTAACATCTTCACAGGAAAGTGTAGTTTCAGACAAGGATTTATCTTTTTCACGACAACCCATCACAGTAGAAACATCTCTTACTTCAATTGAGAGAAATGAAGCTCAAGCATCCAGTAGTGAAGGCATAATCCAACAAAAGTCAGATTTTTTTAGAAAGGGGTCCTACAACAGGAAAACCTCCAGAACCAATTGACCCAATCAGAACTTGCGGAGCAAAAACAAACACTCGTGATTAATATTTCATCTAAAAATTTGAACAAACAACAACTTCAAGTACTTGAGAAAGGGACATCTTTTGCACCTACCTACAGTAGCAATACATTTGAAACAGATATCAATTTTTTTAAATTCATGAGCACACTAAGATTACGCCATTTTTCAACAACATTGTTCCAACTTTGCCTGAATATTCGCAACAAAAAGAACCCGGGTGAATACAAGGAATTCAGAGCTCCGAGTACTTACATGCCGCCTATGTCTCATAAGACACTGGACATGTTTGAAACATTGGTTAAACAGGACCTTCAGAAATTGCACTGGAATAAACAAATTAGGAAAAACATCAACAAGCATGAACAGAACATAATTAAAAATGTGGCCAATGATACTACTATTACTATTCAAAAGGCAGACAAAGGTGGAGCTTTAGTGATAATGGACACCTCATTCTACGAGACCAAAGTCTGGGCACATGTCAATGATGAGACTACATATCTGAAATTAACACACAATCCTGTCAAAGAGATCTCATACGCACTGGAGCTCATTTTAAGTAAAGCGCTTGAAATGGAATGGATAAATGTCAGCACCAAGAACTTTTTGACTACTGCTTATCCTAGATGCCCCAAAATCTACATGCTTCAGAAGATTCATAAAAGCGTACATGATCCTCCATTAAGATCAACTGTGAGCGGCTGCGGGTCTATTTTTTAACCACTGGGCCAATACATTGATGAATTCTTGCAAATTGTCATGCAAAATTGGGTTACGTATGTTAGGGATACCGCACATTTTCTTCAACTCTTACAATCTGTTGATCTTGAGCATCACATCACCCTTCTGTGTACGATTGACGTCACTGCACTATATACATCTATTCCACTAGCAGAGGGATTGGAGGCATGCGAATAGGCACTCTTACAGTTGCCTCAAGTGCCTGCACACAAAGTGTTTATTTTGGAGTTGTTACAGTTCTGTCTACGGCAGAACTTTAAATGGAAGGATGACTATGTTTTACAGATTAGCGGTACATCCATGGGGTTTTCAGGAGCCCCTTCATTTGCTAATACCTTTATGGCAAAATTTGAGAATAATTGTATCCTTTCCGATGCTGTATGGATCAAACACACCATCTTTTTTAAAAGATTCTTCGATGATATATTCTTACTATGGAGAAGACCTGAATCTTTGCTAATCACCAAAATTGAAGAACTTAACACCAGAAACAGCAGAATTCAATTGAAGCATACCATTGAAAACTCAAAAATTCAATTTTTGGACGTATTGGTAACTGTTAAGGATTTAAAGTTGGAAACTGCAGTTCATCATAAGCCCACTGATCGTAACAAAGCTTTATTATACACTTGTTTTCATCCAAGAGCATTATTGCAAAACTTGCCTTATTCTCAATTTCTGCGCATCAAACGCATTGCATCTACTGAGCAAGCATTTACGCAGGAAGTAGAAAGACAAAGATACAGGTTTTTGGCTCGTGGGTATCCTTCCAGCACCATGCAATCAGCAGAAAAAAGAATGGAAGCTGCAACAAGGGATGCTCTACTACAAGTACAATCTAAGACGAAACAAGATAGGATGGTTTTTGTATCTAAATTTTCCACTGAATCACCGCAAATAAAACTAATTTTGAAAACTCGCGGGGAATTATTGCAACAGGAAGAGGATTTTCAAGGATTGTTAATGAGTCCACCTTAATTTGCGTACACAAGGAGTAAGAACTTAAAGGAGCTGGTGACTAATCCTACCATCCATGAGCATAAACAAATTCGCAATCATGGGATGTGAAAGAGCTAAAACTGCACACACTGTAATAGTGTTATAGTGGGAACATCTATTTTACATCCTCAAACTGGCAAAAGCATAAAACTTAAATGTCAGACAGATTCAAACTCATCATATGTTATTTACTGCATTAAATGTCCATGTGGCAAATTGTATGTAGGCAAGACTGAGCGCAAAATAAAAGTGTGCATTACCGAACACAAGAGCAGAATCAGAAACAAGACTACTACTTCAAGTCTTGCTACGCATTGGGCTGATATGAGTCATTCAATCCCACAATTGCGGTTTCAAGTCTTAGAGCAGATCAAGGTGAAGCCAGAACGAGATAATGCCAGATGGCTTTCACAAAGGAAGATCTGGTGGATCAAATATCTTGAGACAATGACACCGAAAGGGCTCAATGATAAGCTTAACATGATCTGTTTTCTGTAACAATCAAGAGCGTAACATAGGAACACACTTAGCAAGTTAACTCACATTAAATACATCAGATGAGTGGATTAGGTGTTCTATCTGCATTAGCAGGAAGGAGAGACATGTCACCAGGATCTGTTTACATTTTTTGATGCAATGAGCAAATATTACCAATTGTAAATATAAGAATGAGAGAGGTCATCTTTTTTGTTAGTTTACATTTATTTCATGACACTATGAGAAATTGTTACTTCACATGATGTGATATCATGTTGTACAATTATCTGACGTGATTGGTTGATTCATGTGGCTTCACATTTGAATGTATACCTTCTTCTATAAACAAGTTGACGACTTTTGAGCACAACTTCGGGTGATCTATTTTCTATCACTTTATTTTCTCTATTTTCTCCTTTTTTTAGGTTTTGATTGCACGTGGACAAACAAGAAGAGTTAATCTAGTTGTGCACTATTTCGAGCGTGGTTATTTCGCTTGGGAGATTAGAGGTCAGCTATCAAAAGCATGTAGGAATCGGTGTTTTTTACCCGCTTAAAGATGGCGGGCGTTTTGTGCTTGAGGTTTAGGGCACGAGTTGTCCTTCGTTGACTATTATGACAACGCGCATCATGATCACGCGTATTTGTGCCGCGGCGTGTTGTAAAGGCGGGGAGAAGTTGGTCAGTTTGGTTTGGTTTCGAGGAGCAGCGCATTGAACAACTTGAGGTATGGCTTGTGGAGGAGAGGCATGTTTGTCGGTATTTTGAGTATGAGTGGGGGTATTGGCTAATGAGGTTTTTTTCGGGTATTACACGCAGGCACTACAGTTTTGAATTGCCCATAGCAGTAAGATTCGTGGGGAGTCTGAACAAAAAATTTGGCGGAGTGTTCGAAGCAGTTAAAGGTACTATAAAGTTCACGTTTGAACATGTTTTCTGCACTTAACATTTCATATTTGTGGGCAGTAATCACAGTTAACTTCATTGTTTTTTAGCGATCGGTTTTCCACGACTGTTTGCGTGGCTACAAGAAAAAACAGCGGTTCTCGACACTGGTGTTTTAACTTTCTGGTGATCTTCATGAAATTGGTCGGACCACACTGAAGATACCGTTGGGTGAAGATGCAGGATTGATGAAGGTACTTTGAAACACTTAGTTTAATTATCAAAACTGAGTGGTATTATTGTTTCAGTATTCACATGTTATACTGTGGTTGACCCATAGGCTTTGTATTATTCTTTTGGATCATGTCAAACCTTCTCATTAACCATTTGGCTTGGTGTGTATTATGTTACAACATACCGCGCTAGTTGGACAGTTAACACTGTTAAGGGGGTTTCATATTTCAGATAACCATTGGTCAGCTTGGTTATATATCTTTAAGCATAGAATGCCGGTAATGTTGTTTTTGTGTACGCCATGATTCATGGCATGACTAATAACATCCAGGTCCACAGTAAGAGGTTTTTGTATATTTTTCTTAGAAACCAGCTTTTATTTATCGACTTGATTGACGTACATCATTATTACAGCTAGATGTTGGTAAGTGGAGTACGGTCAGATTTGTTTTAAGCACTGGGTGTTTTCACAGTTTTCATTTTGTTTTCTGTTCTCATTGATTTTCACTTGGTGACGCTTATTTAATATCCTAGCATTGGTCATCTTGATAAAATTCAAGCAATTTCATGACTGTTTTCATATTGCAATGTGCTGAATTATGGTATACGTTGACAGAGCTTTCACTAAACATTTTTTTCAGTCCCCCTGAAGAAGCGATATCATCCCGAAATGCATTGGGACTTGCAATAACATCAGCATCTCTTCAAGATTTGCAATCGTTTAATGATTAGCGATTATTTGTATAGGCTGAGCATTTTTGTTTCAGATCATTATTGTATGTAGGAAAAATTGGAATATGTAGAAATGTTACAATTGTTTGGGTTACATGTTTGTGTAACATATTAAAAGTGTTCAAAGTGTATATATACATTTTTGGACTAATTTTTGCAAACAGTAGGTTTGCTATCAGCAGTGTGGGTAGGGTCAAATGGGCATAGACACTTGAAGGTTCTTTTTCTATAGTTTCAGTGGAGGGTAGCATACTCCTTCCCGCCCAGCACGCCCCGAATAAACAGTTGATCACCAAGGTTAAAGTTTTAGTTTAAGATAACACAGGTGTGCTCGGCACAAACCATTATTACTTGCACGCCCACTAGTAGCATTTGCCTTACCAGCCCTGGCATACATAGTGCACTTTACTAGGGACTTTACTAGTAAGACAAACATACCAATTATAGACAACAAATTACCATAACACTGTATACAGGGAGCACTTGAACTTTGACACTGATCAGCAGTGGCAAAGTGCCCAAAGCATCTAAGTCGGCAACACAATGTCAGAAAAAGGGCTAGGAGGAATGCAAAAGAGTTTAAGGAACTTTAGCCAAAAAGGGCCAAGTCCAACACAACCCCCTCCCAGCCTAAAGCCAAGGTAGGCCAATCAACTACCTTGATGGACTCCCCTGCTTGAGGCGATAGCACCCGGACGCGGGCCCGCTACCGCAGGGACACCCTCCCGTCAATGCCTTCCTGACCCCAGGGGGTTCCCTCGGTTACAACTCCCTGGGCCAACTAAGCTACTCCACTGATACTTCCTGGCAGTCTGGGGCCCTCTAGGGGTGCTTGTCCTTTGCCAACTCCCACTTGGGAGTACTCCTGGAAGACCCAGCGGCTGGGGCACTGTTTACAGTTATCCTGCCCTTAAGGTTAGAGGTGGAGTTACCCTTGTGACTGACCGACGGGTTTTACTACTAGGGAACACATCCCCCTCTCAACCTTCCATCTAGACTTTTGGGCCTGCCACTTAGGAATGGCACCAACAAACTTCAGAACCACGGGAGCTCTGGTTACAGACACCCCACGACCTCCTGACACTAGGTGTTCTTCCTCGCACAGCTGGCAAGTAAGCTCTAGACCTCCAATTGGGTGCTCTCCTAAGGATCCCTCCCGTCTCTGGGGTGGGGCTGCGGACCACGGGGGACACTGCTCACACTTCCTTCCTCTCCTTTGGGACAGGGTGCTAGCCTGCACACACCCCTAATACTCTGGGACCTGGCTGCCCCACTCTGCCCTTCTTTCCTCCCAGGGGACCGGAAGATATCTGAGTCGCTGCTGGAATTCCCCCTTAGTGCCTCCTCAGACCCTCTGTACCTTAACCAGAGGTCTGTCTCTGGTGCAAGCTCCTGGGAATCAAAGAGCTCGTACTCTAACAGGTGTTGGAGCAACTCTAGAAAATAATTACTGAGCCGGGGCTCCCTGGGGAGCATGTTATCAACAAACAGCGATGATTATCTCTAAGCACGTTTAGCACAGTTTTTCCCATCGCCGGCCATTGCTGGATTTTATTGCCGATATAGCGCGTTATTATCAACGCTTATCTTCAACGCGATAATAAATCCAGCGATAGCAGGGAAATGCAGGAATATCGCATGAAATCCAGAGATAAAAACTCAGTGATAGGTAGATCCTTGATAATACGACATGGTGCACTTAGCCTGACAGTCCACCTCCCATAGGACAATATAGCTAAGTCAGGAATTTTGCAGACGTTAGATTCCAGCGTTAATGGGGGCTTAGCGCATTATTTGCCAGGTTAACCACCACCTAAATCCAGTGCATGAGTGTACGCATTCACACCCTCATCCCAAGGACTGGATCCCAGTTTCTTGAAGTTCCTGAATTTCTGCCTGTACGGGTCATGAGTGAGCCCATACCTGAGGCATAAAGCCTCCTTCATGTTGGTGTAGGTCAGGGTTCCCGCCCTCTCTAAAGGTCATATAACATCCCTCCCTGAAGCCTCAAAGTGTTTCCATAGGCCCATTCCCCAATGTTTGTCAGTCACCTCATTCATCCTCAGTGCGATCTCATATGCAGTGAACCACGCATAAATATCATCACCCCTTTGGTAAACTCGCATTTAGGGGCATATTATCATGCCCATTATCGCCGCTTTAGCGGCCGTTTTCAGCCGAAAAGCAGTGATAATTTCATTGCACTATTATCAAGGACATGCTAACAGGCTTTAGCACGTGTTTCCTTGTGCTACCACCTGTTTTACTAACACCTTGCATCCCATTGCTAATTAGATGCAAAGTATGCGTTCCTCACTTAACTTCATGGGAATACATCACTAACGCAGCTTCGTGATATTTACAACGATGCCCCGGACCCACGTAGCGACAATTAAAATTGCGCTAAGCCCCCAGTAACGCTGGAATCTAACGTCTGCAAAATTCCTGACTTAGCTATATTATCCTATGGGAGGTGGATTGTCAGGCTAAGTGTACCATGTCGTATTATCAAGGATCTACCTATCACTGAGTTTTTATCTCTGGATTTCATGCGATATTCCTGCATTTCTCTGCTATCGCTGGATTTATTATCGCGTTGAAGATAAGCGTTGATAATAACGCGCTATATCGGCAATAACATCCAGCAATGGCCGGCGATGGGAAAAACTGTGCTAAACGTGCTTAGAGATAATCATTGCTGATAACATGCTCCTAAGTCTTTGGGAATGGGCACCTTACCCGCTGGCACTGGCTGTCCGCTGCCACCATTCAAACTGGACTCCACCTGTTTAGCCTTAATGTCCAGTTCCCTCATGCTTAACTAATGAGCTAAGAGAATCTTCTTCTCTTCCAAGGTGAGAGCGTTCTTGCTCTCGTCGGCTCGCTTTTCACTTTCAATGAGCAACTTTTTCTCCTCTGCTTGACCCTTAAGTTTTAAAACCTCCAACTCATGCTCTCTGACCCTTTGGTTTTCCTCCAGCTCCTCTGGGGAAATGCTCCTCCCTGAATGGTTACTACCATTCCCGAGGCTGGTCCTCCCACCGGCAAATCCCGATTCTGCAACCTCACTGGCTACTTGACTCTTTTGAGACAAGATGTGTGGCTTAAAGGTTGCTAAAAAATAGATCAAATCAATAAGTGGCTGTCTTTACTCGGATACACAAAGTACTCTTCAATTTATAATGTAAGGAGGGTTTATTTCTTTTTAAACCTCACCTACAGTTACTACCATTACTATATGGTTATTTCGCTAAAGTGTATCTCAATTCAACCTAAAAACTACCATCGACCATCCACCCATAAACTGAAAAAGTGTGGAAAGGAAAAAAGGCACCTAACGGTAGCAACACCAAGGGGGGACAACTGACTGGTACTCGCCAGTGAACCCCACTTCTCATCATAGGTTACCTTTTTTCCAAAAAGAAAGGAAAAATGTGTGTGCAATATAAAGAAGACCTCAACCCAATGAAACAAACAATGAAAGAGAACCAAGAGGTTATTCTACTTTCTACAAATATACCAAAATAGTGCCAATGTATCAGGACCCCGTGAGAATATAAAGAGATAATTCTCACTAATTAAAAATTGGTAAAGCTTACTTGCTTCTAATAACTTTTATTCCTTGCTGTAAGCTTTCCCACATTAAAAATGGCTCATATGGAACCATAATAGTCGGTATTAGCCAACATGTTTCGTTGCTGTAGCAATTTTAAGCAACTTCTTCAGGGCTAGGGATCCAAAATAGGTTTTCATGGGAGGTTCACATCAAACCTACAGGTTGCGTCAAGATTGCATACCTGCAACCTTAACATGGGGGAACCGCGTCAGCTGATCGCGAACCCACAGGGTGACTGCCACCTGATCTTGTCACCGCGGTCTTGAACCAGAAATGATTTCACTCGTCCCGCCTCAAAAATAGAACCAAAAATTGAAAAAACACAATATGTGGTTGTGTCATGGTCTGTGCTAAAACTAGTGAGGTTCACCAATCACTGTCAGTCAATTGCAAATACAAGTTCAAATCCCGCCGCTGTCACTAATGTTAGAACTGGGGGTCTCTAGTTGGCTGAGGTAGGTACCTTAGTCCAAATAGGGACCCTTACTTCTAGTCAAGGAAAGGAGGGACATACTCTGAGATAACCCCTGCTCACCCCCGGTATCTTGGCACGAGCAGCCCGGCTTATCTCAAAGACAATGTGTAAAGTAGTTGCAACCACACTCCCAGTAACACAGTGATAACACCACAAATGGACACCACACTGATTTAGGAAAATAGCGGTATCTTTATCAAGAAGAAATACAATGAGACCAAACAATAATAATATCCAGCATATGCACATTCGTAATATTTCACTTGGCCGGTTCTTTGGCCAACAATCACTTGTAGGTCCTTGCGGTATTAATGAGCTGTTCACGATGATCTAATGCAGTCCTAATGCAATGCTATGCAGTTCGGAATGCATTTTGTAATGTAGAAATAAGACAGTCCTTAATGCACGTACTAATGCGTCGTAAGCACGTAATAATGCAGTTTGTAATGCAAGTACTAATGCGGATCGTAAAAGCAAGTAATAATGCAGTCTGTAATGCAAGTACTAGTGTGGGTCATAATAGCAAGTCGGCACCGATCGCGGTGCTAGTGAAGATCTCTATGCCACACTTGGCAGACCCGTGGTCAGCGACTGCCAAAAATATGGCCCCGATACTGTTATGAAGGAAACAAAGTGCAGCTCCACAATCCGACCCCGGTACTGCCACTTCTCGGAGAGTACGGGTCGCAATACTGACTTGAGCAGAGGTTTGCACTGCAAAGATGGGAAAGGCCAAGAGCGCTCTCTCGTAGTATGCACTCCGCCCTAGGCAGCGACATATGCATGCTCGCTGAGCTTTACATGGGTGGGGTGCAGTCTCTCTCTGCTCTCCTTGCGGCTTGGACGTCACGCTGTGCGGCTTCGGGTTGACGGTGGCAGCTCCTCGCAGTGAGAGTCGGGCTACCAGGTGACGGCCTCGCAGCTGATTGGCTCTCTGCGTGACTCCATTGATCTTGGACAAAGGACCTCGGACCCACGATGGTGAAGGTTCACGGGTCTCTCCTTAGCAAAGGCAGGCTCGGGCAGGCGGCGGTGATTTCTCATGGCTCCCCCTTGAGACGACGGTCAGGGCCAATGGCGATAACGATACAGCACTTCTGGTCATGCTGTCGATCGAAGCAAAGCGCAAAACTGCTCCGGGGCACACGGTCACGGGGCAATTCTCACGAAGGTGTCAGGCTGCAAAACGTACATGCATACAGTGTTGCTGAGACACACTTGGAAACTTTTATGTTCCTGAGTTTCTACAACATTGAGCCAGCTCCTCTCTGGCCCTTGGAGACAAGTTACTTCAGGACACAGCACACAGCAAAGTCCTTTCAAACAGGGGTCCACAGCAAAGTCCCTTGTCCTTGCCTTAGTCAAATCAGTAAACTGCAGGCCAGCCCCAGAACACACAGCAAGGACAGTTCTTCTCTTCAGTCTCTTCAGTTGTTCTTCTTTGGCAGAGGTTCCTCTTGAACACGAAGTAGTTTCAATTCTTTTTCAGTCTTGAGTTCAGACCTGAGTTCAGGGGTTTCAGCTCTCACATTTATACCCCTAAATGCCTTTGAAATCTTTGAGTTCAGGGGGCTTTGAGCCCTGTCCAAACCAGACCTGGGTGTCTTCCTGCCAGTGCACACTTTCTTTCTTTGATAGTGATGGTCTGAGACCCAGATGCCCCGCAGGAGGTGGAGCCATTCTTTTGTGGCAGCAGCAAAGCCCTCTTCGCGTCAGAGGGGCTACTCCACCCACCACACCAAATGCAGGCCAGCCTGTTACTGTCCCACCCTCTCCTCCCTGGTGTCAGGACTCTCCCCATACCCTGTCACATCCAAACCCAGACAGTCAATACACAACCAGGCAGAGGCACGCAGGATGGTTAGGACGAGAAACCAGCCACTTCTAAAACCTGACAAATTCGTTTTTCACTGTTACAAGGCCATATTGCCCTTAGGATAGAATGGGGAATTCTGTGTCACGTTTCCAGCATATCTTCCCACTAGTGCTACTCAAACAAATGAAGGACGGAATGCTGAATGAATAATACATTCACCCCCATTCAAGAGATCTGGATTAAATTCATTGTTCTTTTGCTCACCATGCCATCCCAGATTAGACCCAGCCATGTGCAAATCAGCCTTGACCCTGTGTTTCATGGAAACAGTCCAGACCGAACTGCCAAGCCAGGTCCTCCCTGGACCAGAAACAAGCATCCTGGGACCGGTTTCAGGGTATGTCACCCTTCATCAGCCAGGCTAGCTTGAATCCAGTGGCACAGTGAGCAAGGGACCCACGTCTGGGCATACCCATCCCACAGAGGGCAAAAAGTGTTACGCAAACAAATGATGGACGGAATGCTGAATGAATTATATATTCACCCCCAGTCAAGAGATCTGGGTTAAATCCATTGTTTGTTTGCTCACCATGCCGCCCCAGTTTAGACCCAGCCATATGCAAATCAGTATTGACCCTGTGCCTCATGGGAACAGTCCAGACCTAACTGCCAAGCCAGGTCCTCCCTGGACGGGAAACAAGCATCCTGGGACTGGTTTCAGGGTATGTCACCCTTCATCAGCCAGGCTAGTTTGAATCCAGTGGCAGAATGAGCAAGGGACCCACGTCTGGGCATTCCCATCCCACATAGGGCAAAAAGTGCTATGCAAACAAATGATAGATGGAATGCTGAATGAATCATACATTCACTATCGGTCAAGAGATCTGGGTTAAATCCATTGTTCTTTTGCTCACCATGCCACCCCAGTTTAGACCCACCCATATGCAAATGAGTCCTGACCCTGTGCCTCATGGGAACAGCGTCAACGTAGGTAAGAGCAGTGGGGTCCGGTTGGGGGGATTTCACAGACGACCACGAAGGAAAATAAATAAATAATTTTCCCTGGTTCCCTGGTGGATCAATAAAGGGTTTTCTAAAGCCTCCAATAGGCTGAAGGAGGCATGTTTTCGTAGAGGACGTCGGATAATGACCTAGTTAAAAGGAGACACCCCGGGCGGGCGCGCCCTCTCTTTTATCGAGTTGGAACCGTGGTAAGCGGCAAGCCGAAAGCGGGGAAAGTCGGTTGTTGGAGTGAAAAGGTGAGCAGGAAATTCCTTAGACATCGATGGGATAATTCGAACCTGATTTGGGCGAGAGGAGCAAGCTTAGTGCGCTATAGTTACTAGAGTTAGACAGCTCTTTATCAGATTGAATCTAAGCTTAAAACATTAGTAAAAGAGTGTCCACGCTGAGAATAGTTTAACCAATGTCGGGGGGGGTTTATAGCATGCATTATTGCCAATTAATAGGCCCATATAGAGATTAATTATTCCTTTCTGATTTCTTTCTATATATTTGTCTCGTTGGACGCAGCCACGACCATAACATAGCCGGGCCTAAGAACTAAAATTATACCGCAATTAGGTCCCTGTGATTCAAATAAGGTGAGACATTGCTTGCCCATTTGATTATATTTTAATGTTTATTGATTTATTAGTCCATAAAAGTAGTAATACAATTTGAAATAAAAGAGGTCAAATAAAAAAAAAAATAGGCGTATTATTTGAGAACATTTGGGACAGCAACAGCCCATCCGGTGGTAAATATACAATCACCGCGCACCAACCAATAAGGTAATAACAAAACTACTTAAACTGAGTCTTACAGTGCAGTTGATTTAGTTCATATAAAAACGAGTGAGCCTTTGTATTACAATCTTGTGTACTTATGCTTTGAAAGACAGGGTTGGCTTCAAGGTGGTCCCATTCATTGATCAAGGGAACTGATATAAAGAATATATATTTTGCTTATAAAAGGTATTTCCTATTATATAAAATCTGTAGATATTGACCCTGCAACCCTACAGATTGCCCAATACTACCATATTTGGAGTATTAATAGTAGTTCTGCTATATTCCACAGATTTTTAACTGTGACATCGTAATACACCTTTTTAACAAAACCGAGGAGGACTCTCATACATGTGCGATTGCACGGGTGAGTTACAACGTCTATGAAATTTGAAAATAATTGTCTTGGAAGGATGAATGATTGTGTTGTCCGCAATTTGACTAAGAGTGGAGCACTTACATAGAATAATGGAAAACTAGGAGTGGCAATGGTCACGTGGAGTGGTGTGGCTCACTAGTTAGAGGCGGCAGACCCGGAAGCAGAGGACGGCCCGGGACCAGGGTTCAATTCCCGACGCGGCAGGGTCGTGGACCAGGGTCAGCAGACTCGATAATTCTTGCTTCGGTGCCTACTCTAACCAGGGATCACACTCGGCAACTCTGGGCATTAGCTTGCCTCATCTCCAAAACGGCCCCCCACATACACCGGGGATGCCTGGTTTCACCTTGGAGATACCCAGGAGGGATCATCTCACAGGGAAAGCCAGGACGGGTTCCCCAGTGGTCTACAGCGCTGGGACACCCCATTGCGGGGGTAGCCATGCGCTTTACAAGACAACCTAACATAACATAACATAACATAACATGATCGCATAGTAATAATAGTAAGATTTGATGTGGCAGGAAACTGCTTTTGATTATGTATTAACTATGTTTGTAGCTTGGAGCATATAAGATTTACTGTATATGTAGTGAATGTGCATTTGATAATTGTTTAGACTTTATTGCAGTGGCTCTATATACTCTATGAACTCTGTGAAAATTGTTTTAGATATTTATGTCTTTTTATTTATGAAAGGTAAAATAATGTTTTGTTTTATTTTGAATTAGGTGACACCAGTTATAAAGAGATATATATGAAATTTGTCCTGATGATGGTGGTCTTATCGACTAAACACCACTGAAAAGCGTCGACGCTCTATTTTCTGTTAAATTTGGAAAGGTCAACAGTGTTGCGGTGACAGGGAATTAAAACTCATGCCCTCTGCTGTACCAAGTTAATCTGAATTAACATCAGCAAGACAAAGTCAATTGCCTGAATTTCTCCTGTCAATTTAGGCAAAAAAATATTTTCCTATATGTGGTATTTTTTAACAAAATCTTTTTATGTGTACAATTTTAATGAATTTGTGTATTAGGTGTAATTGTTTTTTAATGATAAATAATCATTGTGATACACTTGAATATAATTGTCATTTTTCTTTGTAAGTGCTTTACTATTTGTTATTGATTTGAGAAGTGTGTCTGATGTGAGTGGATAGGTGTGGCGTGACTGTCCTTTATGCTAAACGATACCAAAGGGAAACCTTTCTCTTTTACTGCGATGTCATACTAGTACCATTCTTTTTAGGTCGAGCCTATAGTCAGTGTGGGAGACTATTTGTAGTGGAGTATGTAATAAAAGCTCAGCCCACTCTCCACCCATATTTGTCATTGCCTTGTGTCAGTGTCCTTCGTAAATGCTGGTGTCTGATTTTTAAAGAGGCTTGTTAGTCCCTTCTTGGGATTGCCTGGTCAGCATTTGTTACCTGCCCTAACTTTTACTTTGGTTGTTACACGGTGTGAGCACCGTGAGCACTATTAATTTTTTAATGAATAATGTGGGACAATGGAGGGGCTTTATTTTGAGGTGCCCCCACACAGCACTCGTGGGACATTGGCGGGCACTACTTGTCTATGGAGTGCACTATGCGTGCTTTCACTTTAATAGTCGCTACCCCCCCACACACACACACAGAGCACTTGCAGGACAATGGTGGGTGCTACTTGTATACGGAGCGCGCAATGTGCACTTTCACTTTAATTAGGCATGGGTCACCGAAGCATCCTGGTGATGGTTGGATGGAAAGTGAAAATTTTACATGTGGCCCGACACATCGAGTCATTCGCAGCTTCTACTTAAACGGGTTTTATACTGTCAACAGTCTAAACATGGCGGCTTCGGGAGCGTGACACTCCAGGTATTCTAGTTGTTGTTGATGGAAAAAAAACATTTCCCGTTCCATGTATGAATGCGTGGATTGAAGTAGGGACAGTGATTTCCCTTACTTCAATGATGCTCATCTAGTGGGATGCCAGTCCCCGTGTGCTACATTGCCTATTGTGTTCCGGGTGCAGTGGACACTACAACAGGGTAACACGCATTAGTCACTTCCTTGTCCGGACATGGACTGAACCATGCCTAGAGCCCCCGAGTTATTGTTACAAGCCCTGCGCTGGTCCGGCGTATGCCAGGCCAGACCACTCTGTTTACGCTCCAAGGGGGGCCCAAATCGCTACCTGTCGCAGGCATACTCGCTGGTGGTGTGCAGGTCACTGGTCTAGTTGTCAGCATGTCACGGTCACTTGAACAGGAAGTGGTATTAGAAGATCAGTGGCTTGCTTGCTTTCTGCAATGAGGTAAGAGTGTTAAAATCTCGTGGAAGAGTAGTAGACAATGGTTAGTTAGGGCACTGAGTCGCTCCTCTCTGTACAGCAAAGGAAGAGGCCAGTATGATTCATACCCGAGAAAGGCAGCAGCAAACCCTCACGACGGTCGCTGAGTTACTCTGAACTGACTATCCTTGTCTTTAGGACCCTGTTTGATTCTGTGTTCTTCCATCTCGCTTTTTGCACAGAACACTAAGGGGTATATTCACAAGAACGTGTGCTAAACACCACCAAAAAATGCTAACGCACCATTACACATCACAGCAGATCACGGGAAAATAACCCTGTGCTAACATGGAATTCACAACAAGGCGGTTGCATGTGATAGTCCGCAGTCAATGTCTGTAAAACAACAACCTCGACGGAGATAAAAACACAAACCTCAATGCGAAAAAACATACGATGGGCCAAAGTGCGATGAGGAAATCAGCGATAAGCAGCGCCAGGCCTGTAATACACACATGACAGGCAGGAAAAATCACTATAAAAGTAGAAAAAACACCCAAACACAAACTGACCAACACCCAAGCACCATGAAGGCAGATGGAGCAGGAGCAAAGGACAAGCGCAACCCCACAAGCACCCCGGACGATCAACCTGGTACCTCAGGAACAGGGAAGGTCAAGGACAAGAAGAAGAGGAAGACAAACTTCAGTCCGCAGGAAAACAGGATCCTGTTTACGGAGGTGATGGAACACCATCAACAACTATTCGTCACCTCCAACGTGTCATTGTGAACCAAAAATAGGATATGGAGGAACATCGTGGACAAGGTGAATGCCGTTGGAGAGCACAAGAGGACAATTAACGAGGCCAAGAGGTGATGGATTGACATTGTTGAAATCTAGATTGCGACATAAACATTATCGGCGCCATCTTGTCCCTTTTCAGGCTCATATGTGCGCGTAAGTAGCAGCCATTTTGAATGCCATGGCCTCTCTGCCCACTGCCGGTAGCCAGCGTGTCTCTGTCCCTCTCCGACCTCGCCAGCATCCCCCGCGCACTTACAGCCCCCGCTCTCACATGCTTGGGCCATAAACCACCCTTTCAGAGCGACCCTGCCTCGGAGCCACATCCCGTACCGGCTAACACCGCCCTCCGTCCCTTTCATGATCACACCCTTTGATGAATCCCCTTCCTCTGTACCCGATTGTCCGGCCCGATCCCAGGCCATCACCTGGCCCTGCGGATACAGTTTATTGCCCCATACAGTAGGAAGCTGTCCCTCTTCAAAGGATCTCCGACTGATCAAAGCCCCCACCCCATGAGATCCGATCAATCGCACACATTCCGGGAATCGGCGGAATGTCCAGCTGCGCGACAGTCATCACCTACTGAGACCGGGGTGGGGACTTCTACTGTAAATGTGTGTGGGAACGGGCTCGGAGCGGGGATTCCGAGAATGTCTTTCGGTACATCAAAGCATTGCCAAGAATGTGTTGTATGTAATAAAGCATTAAACTTGTGTATAAGAGGACAGGCCTCAGAGATGCGGTTAGAGCACCTCAAGAAGATACCCTGTTGTCTGATTTGACGTGTTCTGCTCCGTCGGAATAAACTTCTGTTTCCTGCCTTCCAGTCTCCAGCGCCCGCCTCTTTGTTTGATAAGTTCGAGTGGTGTGAGAGGCGACTAACGCCGGGCAATACTTAAAGGTTATCGGTTGAAATCTGCCCACCCTTTTACAATTGGCGTCCCAAACGTGGGGCCCATCAGCGACACGTGGATCCAGTGGTAGAGGTCCTGATGACAGAGTGAACGACTGCAACGATCGGGAAGTGCACCTGCCCGATAGACCCTCGTCTGGCAGCCGATCATCCGAACTTCACCGGTTCTGAACGGACCTCTCTCTCGAGTGATCTACGGTCCTGACTGGGAACCATCAGGAGTGCCGCGGCAATTACGGAGAATAAAGGACGATCGGGCGCTGGAAGCGGAAGACGAGAAACTGTCCATGCGGTCCGGGTAAGGTCGTGTAACACAACAAATTGCGAAACAATTGTTTGATTGTTTGAAAATACTAGTATTGCTCATTGATTGTTTTTGAGATATTCTCTGCCTGCAAACGGGGAAGAATAGAAATATTCTCTCTTCCTTTGCAGATAGTGAAGGATAGGTAGCACGGACCTTTGTCCCCCTTTGTAATCTGTCGCGCCTATTTTTCTCCCCACTGATTGATTGATTGTCCGAACACCGATTGTTCGAAGTTGGTTCTTTTTGAGGTATTCTCTGTTTGCAAATAACGTAGAATAGAAATATTCTGTCTAGTCTTTGCAAGTAGTGAAAAGATAGGTAGTGCGGACCTTTGTCCCCCTTTGTAATCTGTCATGCCTATCTTCTCCCCACTGATTGGTAGTTGGTTCAGCCCGGACCGCTTATTAGAGATGAACCATCCAACTCCACTGGAAGGCACCCCTAATAAGGACATGTTCACTAAATATGGACTAGTCGCCATAGCTTATAGTAAACTATGGCATAAATATACAAGAAAGGATCAGGAAAGTCAGTGGCTACTGATAGGATCCTTTGATGACGATAAAATAAACATACTGGAAACAGCCCTTCGTAACAATAAGACAACGCCTACTATGCTTGATAGTTTCGGCATGTGGCGCAAGGAAGCAGAGCAACGGAAAAAGAGAAACGAAGTTAGATTAGAGAAAGAACTACGAAAAGCAGCTCACCTAGCTGCTAAAAAGTTAGAGGAAGAGATAAAGGAGAGAGAGGAAGCCAAACAGAAGCAAGAGTCCGAAACATCAGGCCAGTGTCCCGTTAGAACACCCTCTACGCTCTACCCCAAGTTACCCTTGAAACAACGAGCGAACGATGATTTATTATCAGGTCCTCCAATCATCTACATGCCCCCTCCATACGCCCCTTCCCAACCCTTAGTACAGCACCCGCAACCCCCAAGTACAGGCGAGAATAGTGCCAGGACCTCGGTCCTCACGGCCTCCGCGCCGGCCGAGCCCCTTGTACTCAGCGCAGCGCAAGCGGTAACACTAGATGACCCTGAAGCTAGAAGGAAAGATCCCACTAGAATGAACCGATTAAGCAAAGATGAACGAGCAGGATCGATAAGATAGTGAAGACACTGGTGGAACGAAAGGAAAATAAGGAATACGTAACGGATATGTACAATTCGTATGCCAATAGCCACAGACGACACTTTGTTGTGCGATTTTGTTACTACACCCTCAATACCTATGAGGATCGATACCAAGACAAAGGTCCTGAGAGCCTAACGACTCTGTATAGGAAAGTTGATATTGGGGATAAAAGTGAGTGTGATGTGACGGACCTCTTCTCGCGCACGCTTGAAGTTTTCCACCACCTCACTGAACAAAGGCCAGAGACTAACGCTACGACTCCTGTAGCGACCGAACCTCGAACAGAAAAAACTGACACAATG
The DNA here is from genome assembly GCF_964261635.1 of Lissotriton helveticus. Taxonomy (NCBI): domain Eukaryota; kingdom Metazoa; phylum Chordata; class Amphibia; order Caudata; family Salamandridae; genus Lissotriton; species Lissotriton helveticus. The sequence continues at coordinate 839,781,103 of NC_136061.1, read as the reverse complement.
ATGCCTATAAAGGAGGCCGGTCCCTACTGGGTTCCCCCAAGAGGACAGGGAACACACGATGACATCAACCACCAAGATGCGAGAGGGAGAGTAGTTTATAACTGGGTCTACCAACCATGGGATCGCCAAGACATCCTGACTTTCCGAAAATCCTTGCCTGATTTACGAAAGAACCCCACTGCCTTTTATACTGAATTAGGCACGGCCTTGGGCTCAACGATTATGACCCTAGCGGACATCGATTTGTTTTTCAGGCTATGCCTGCCAGCTGATGTGTGGAAGCAAATCCGGAAAGTTGACCACCTTGAGTTGTTCGGACATACCTGGTCACAATTCGATGGCATAGATAGACAACGAGAGCCCGGACAGAAACCTTTAAAATCCATCTTAGACCTCCCAGACAAGATCGTTCAGAAATTGAAAACCCTGAACCCAGAAAAGAAGGTGGACTGGTCGATAGTAACGGCCTGCCGCCAAAAACCCCAGGAAGACGTATCAGAATACTTCTCCCGGGAAGAGACGGTGTTCTCCGATTACAGCGGCCAGGACATGACCACTGCAATCGGACATCATCTGTTTGTCCAGAATTATGTCAAGGGTCTGTCGCAGGAAGTCTCACAGAAACTACAGACTAGCGAGAGTAGTTGGGCGGCCTCCAAACCTGCGGCTATCTTCCAGATGGCCCAGTACTATGAGCATCAAACCAATGAGAACGATAGGGCGACTGAGAAAAAGAAAAAGGACCTGAAAGATGATCGCACGATTGCAAGGGGTGACGATAGGAAGGGAACAGTACAAAGGAAGTCACCAATCGAATGCTCCTAGAAATCCACCCCCTAGAGACCGCACATCCGCACCCTATGCTGGACGGAAAGACATCGATGAGAACCAGTGTGCGTTTTGCAAAGGATTTGGTCATTGGAAATCCCAGTGCCCGGTTTTGCAAGAAGCAAACAAAAATAGGGACACAAGAGATGTAGCGGGTGGGCCAAGAAATAGAGGACAGGGACGAGGGTACACGAACGACACCAACAACGACAGGCCAGGGAGACCGAACACGTTTGACCGTCCCCGACAGAACCAGTACCAACAGTCTGACTGCGACAACGCCCACGATTTCGCATAGGACTGCCAAGGGCAAGGGAGGGATCCAGTCGAGCTCCATGTTGACCAGCAAGGTTCTTATGTCACCGCTAAGGTCCTGGGTACGAAGTCTCCATTTTTGGTAGACACTGGCGCAACACGTAGTGCGTTATCTAAACGACTGATTCCAAGGGCACCCTTGTCTGGCTCACATGTAACATCAATAGGTTTTGATGGAACGCCCTCCACTAATCCCTTGTCCACACTGATCTCCTTTGACTTAGAAAATAACATCACTGACACAACGTTTTTGCTCTCATCCAACACCCCCGACGCCATTATGGGACTTGACTTATTGAAACATTTCCGAGCTACTATTAGGTGTTCACAAGACGGAGTTCGAGTCATCCTGTACGACAACCCGACTCTGCTCAGACCTTGTCCCACACGACGCATGCTTTCTATCACTGATGCTGACTTATCCCTACTCGACACTCTACCTCTGTACCTATGGGCCAAAACTGACTCGGACGTAGGACGCATGATGATTGACCCTGTGCATATAACTGTTCGACAGGACGCAGTGCTCCCAAAACTTCCACAATATTGAGTATCACCCGAAGGCGAGAAGGCATTGGTAAAGATCATCCAGTCCCTGATAGATGCAGGAGTGGTAGAGGAAGTAGTTAGCAATGTTTGCAACAGCCTTATCCTACCCATTGTAAAGAAGCAGGGTGAGGGAGATGAGAAAGCGTACCGCTTTATCATCGACCTACGAGAGGTCAACAAAGTAGTTGTACCCCAGTACCCCGTAGTCTCAGACATCACCACCATTCTGACTCTGATTCCTTCCACTGCCACCACCTTCACTGTAATCGACCTCAAAAACGCATTCTTCTCCATCCCCATCCACCCAGACAGCCGCTACCTTTTCGGCTTCACCTTAAAAGCCCGCTCATATAGATTTTGTAGAGCACCCCAAGGCTATACTGAGAGTTCCAGCATCTATAGCGAGGCCCTCAAGAGACAGCTGGACGCAGTACAGTTACCAGATGGAGTGGTGTTGATACAGTACGTCGATGATATCCTTTTAGCAGCCGACACCACTCCACTTGCAGTCACAGCCACCATCCAACTGCTGCACTTCCTCGCAGAAAATGGCCACAAGGTCTCCAAGAAGAAGTTGCAATTCTGCCAACCCCAGGTCACTTACCTAGGCCATCTCTTGTCCAAAGACGGGAGGAAACTTACGCCCGATCGGATTCAGATCATCCTAGAAACCCCTGTGCCTAAGACACAGAAACAAGTCCACTCCCTGGTAGGCCTCACCTCCTTTTGTCGACAGTAGTTGCCAAATTTCAGCCTCATTGTGAAACCACTACTTTCCCTGCTGGCTAAAGATGTCCCCTTCCCGCTCCCTTGGACCCCTGAATGCCAATCCTCCTTCAAAGAACTACGAGACGCCCTTTGTTCTGCACCAGTCCTAGGAACCCCCGATTACACAAAGCCCTTCTCCCTCTACACTCACGAAAGGGAGGGGTGCGCTTTGTCCGTCCGGACTCAGTCCATTGGCCCCTAGCAACGTCCATGTGCCTACTTCTCTGCCACTCTTGACCCCGTAGCCAGAGCCTTGCCTGCCTGCCTTCGAGCTGTAGCTGCCGCTGCTATCTCTATCTGACAGAGTGAGGGGATCGTGCTCTCGAACTCCCTTACGGTGTTAGTGCCCCATGCGGTCGACACCCTCCTAAACCAGACTAAGACGCAGCATCCGACTAGTGCACGACTGACTGGGTACGAACTGACTCTGCTTGCACCCCACATCACACTGAAAAGATGCACCACGCTGAATCCAGCCACTTTGTTGCCCCTACCTGAGAACGACCCCACTGTGTCCCCTATACATGACTGTGTGACCCTCACGGACGAACAGACTAGGAGTAGAGTTGACCTCCGAGACACTGCTTTTCCAGATCCCAACGGAGAGCTATGGGTGGATGGCTCTTGTATCAAACTCCCCGATGGCACCACCTCAGCTGCTTATGCAGTTACCACAGCCCGAACTATAGTTGAGACCGCCCGCATCACACAACGATCTGCACAGGCAGCGGAACTGATTGCCCTCACACGAGCGTGTATCTTAGCAGCAGGGACGACAGCAAATATTTACACGGACAGCCAGTATGCCTTCGGGGTGGTTCATCATTTCGGGCTCTTGTGGAAGGAGAGGGGATTCCTGACCTCACACGGCACACCCATCCTACACGGAGATCTAGTCTCCGCTCTGACTGAAGCGGTCCTCCTTCCCAAGCAACTTGCTGTAATCAAATGCCAGGCACACAAAAAGGTGACGGACATCATTGGGCAGGGGAATGCACTGGCCGACATCACTGCCCGGGCCACAGCCGAGAATAGGACAACGACACGCATGTACGTGACCAGGTCACAAACAGAGAAATGGAAGGACGCTAGGGAAACTATTAGAGACATCCAGATGGCCAGCTCACCACACGAACTGACTGAATGGGCACGGGTGGTACTGAAAGACGATGAAGGCTGCTGGCGGACAAAAGACACGAACAAATGGTTGTTACCCAACTCGTACCTGATCCCCATACTGACCATGGCACACTCCCCTGCACACATAGGATCTGCCCCTATGGCCGAACTTGTCTCCAAAGTTTGGCACAATGACAAGATCACAGACTCAGCTAAACGTCTGGTCCAGCAATGTCTGATATGCCTGCAGCACAACCCTGGGAAAGGAACTGTTGTACCCCGGGGAGGGTTTGGAGTCCCCAATCATCCATTTGAAGTCCTACAGATGGACTACATCTAACTAGAGAGATGCCAAGGCCTGCAGTATGTACTTGTTGTCGTGTGCGCATTTAGCAAGTGGGTGGAAGCCTATCCAACTCGCGACAACACGGCCATTGCTACTGCAAAAGTATTACTGAAGGAATTCTTCCCCCGCTACGGCCTTTGTCGAATTTTGTGGAGCGACAATGGCCCCCACTTTGTAGCCGAAGTTATCCAACTCATCTTGAAGGGGTTGGGTGTAAAACAAAAATTTCACACAGTCTTCCACCCCCAATCTGCTGGACTGGTTGAGCGACATAATGCCACACTGAAACTCAAACTAGCTAAGATCGTGGCTACCACAGGACTGAAATGGCCAGACGCTCTCCCACTGGCATTGCTATCAATGCGTTCCACCCCCACCAAGCACCATCTGACTCCTTATGAGGTCGTTTTCGGCCGACCTATGAGCATTTGGTCTGCACCAAAACCGACATCCATTCACGACGTCCCGGACGTCCTAATGTCTGACTATTTGTACAATCTGACTAAAACATTGTCTGTTATCCATCAGCAGGTGCTGCAGGCCATCCCCGATGCTTCCAGGGGCCCCGGGCACGACCTCCAACCTGGTGATTACGTTCTAATCCGGAATTTCCAGCGTGCAAAGAGTCTGGAACCCCGGTGGACGGGCCCCTGGCAAGTCTTGATCACCACTCGAACAGCTCTCCGAGTGGAAGGGAAAAAACATTGGCTGCATGCACACCATTGCAAGAAAATCTCCTCAACCCTGACGACGACCGAAGACGTGACCACCCAAGAAGAGCTCCTGAACAAAGATCGACCATCCCTGAGCTGTTACCCCGAAACAGAGGCACTTGAACTGGCAGAATTTCCCGATCCCACTGTGCCATCCAGAGAAGGGTATAACCTACGACGAAAGGAGGGAGCTTCGGCTAAGCAGACCACTGACTAAGTTACAATTCTCAGACCGGTGGCCTAACATTACTAAGGCTGCCAGGAGAGAAGCCAAACAAAGTTTGTGGTTCTGCCCGCTACCGAGCTCCCTACGAAGATGATGGAAGCACCCGACCCGAAGATGATAGAAGCAACCGGACATCCGAAGACCCGCTACAGAAACCCAAAGACCAACAGAATACACAGCTCAAAGACTATTGCCCTCTTTTCCGCTCTTCTCTTTTGCATCTTCCTCATGACCACCCTCTGGATCATGGAAGAAAGCGCACCAGCTCACAAGACATTTCTAACTAATGTGCAGCCTACCACCATGAAAGAACACGACCTGGTCTCTCTTTCACCACAACTCCGAGAAAGACGTAAGGAGTTCTGGAACAACTCCTTCGTGCAGTTGCTACACCAACACAACCTTGCCGCCAATGCCACAAATTGCTGGATCTGTGGGTTGTTACCACATGCCACTGGACATTCTGTCCCCTTCATCCCTTCACCTTTTTCTGTTCATGGTTCCTGCCTTGCTTGGCTGATCCTCTTGCAAGAGAGTTACAGGGATAATACCACTTCCAGCAAAACTATGTCGCACTTCTATCACGGGGTCTGGCTGAACAAAACAGGAAGAACTGCTGCTCCCTTTTGCCCTCTGACATCCAATGCCTCTATTCACATGGACATCCCTGCCAAAGAACGGGTTGAAATGCAAGTGTTCAACAACCCAGCCAGACCCACCGTCTCTTACCTCCGAAAACGAGCAGCTGCCACCCTTACTGTGGCCTTATCTGTCGTCAACATCTCAGACCTTGTATGCATCGAAGGCCTTGGGACACAGTTGGTGGGCCACAGCGCTTGCCGCATCACCAGAACTTTGGACTCAACTGATCCACCCTCTTTTGTCACCTCTCCGAACATGTACTTTGTCTGTGGTACAAAGGCCTACACGTGGCTCCCACAGGGCTGGGGAGGTACCTGCTACATTGCCTTCATCCTTCCCCCAACCTATGTGGCCCCAGCAAACCATCACCAACAAAAGCGAGCAAGAGACATTGAGCAGGCCGACTCCACCGGAGCACAGTTCCTAGACGCAATGAAGAGACTTGTTCCACTCTGGGGTCCGATGGCGAACAGCCGTGCCATCCGACATTTGACCCAGGCAGTTGAAACGACAATGAACATCACAGCTGGCATCCTCACAAACAATAGAGCCGAGCTTCAGGCGGTCCGCCTGGTGGCCCTTCAGAACCGTCTTGTTCTAGACGTTGTTCTAGCAGATCGTGGAGGAGCATGCCGTATCATTGGATCAAGCTGCTGCACTTACATACCAGACAATTCGCCCTCAGTCTACAAAGCCATTGAACACCTCCACAGACTTTCCTTAGAAGTTCATCAGGAACAAGAAGAATGGTCGCTTGGGAGTTGGTTCTGGAGTGCTGTAAAGGACTGGGGGTGGAGGTTGTTTATGATCATATTGATACCGATTGTCATAATATGTGGATTCTGCCTGGGTATTCAATGCTTGCCACCCCTGTGCTCACTCTTTGCTAACTGTATCTGCCCTAAGACTCTGGACTTCAAGGCCGAACGCATGAAAGCTTTGTATGAAGTGGAAATCCGTAATATGATGGGGATATACATAGATTGACAAGCTGGCTAGATATGTTGAAAAGGGAGGACTGTTGAAATTTAGATTGCGACATAAACATTATCGGCGCCATCTTGTCCCTTTTCAGGCTCATATGTGCGCGTAAGTAGCAGCCATTTTGAATGCCATGGCCTCTCTGCCCACTGCCGATAGCCAGCGTGTCTCTGTCCCTCTACGACCTCGCCAGCATCCCCCGCGCACTGACAGCCCCCGCTCTCACATGCTTGGGCCATAAACCACCCTTTCAGCGCGACCCTGCCTCGGAGCCACATCCCGTACCGGCTAACACCTCCCTCCGTCCCTTTCATGATCACACCCTTTGATGAATCCCCTTCCTCTGTACCCGATTGTCCGGCCCGATCCCAGGCCATCACCTGGCCCTGCGGATACAGTTTATTGCCCCATACAGTAGGAAGCTGTCCCTCTTCAAAGGATCTCCGACTGATCAAAGCCCCCACCCCATGAGATCCGATCAATCGCACACATTCCGGGAATCGGCGGAATGTCCAGCTGCGCGACAGTCATCACCTACTGAGACCGGGGTGGGAACTTCTACTGTAAATATGTGTGGGAACGGGCTCGGAGCGGGGATTCCGAGAATGTCTTTCCGTACATCAAAGCATTGCCAAGAATGTGTTGTATGTAATAAAGCAATAAACCTGTGTATAAGAGGCCAGGCCTCAGAGATGCGGTTAGAGCACCTCGAGAAGATACCCTGTTGTCTGATTTGACGTGTTCTGCTCCGTTGGAATAAACTTCTGTTTCCTGCCTTCCAGTCTCCAGCGCCCGCCTCTTTGTTTGATAAGTTTGAGTGGTGTGAGAGGCGACTAACGCCGGGCAATACTTAAAGGTTATCGGTTGAAATCTGCCCACCCTTTTACAACATCAAGCGAAAGACCAAGGAGAAACTCACAGCCAACCAGAAGGCAGCAATGCAGACTGGAGGTGGAAGGCCAGCACCCCACTTTGTGGTGGATGACATGGAGGAGCTGGTGTCGACAGTCATCAGTGTGGAGAGTGTGGCCGGAGTCAGGGGAATGGACACTGATCAACAGGACACAATACAACCGCAACAGGGTGAGTGATCACCAGGTACTGGAGGGATGGGTGGAGAGGGCCACAATGGAACACATGCACAATCAAGCAGAGCACAGTGCACACCCACAATGACTCTGGATTATGGCCCTGGTCTACAGACTGTCACAATGTACAATGCCATGCTGTCTGAATGTCAACATGTACCATGCGACTACATACATGTGGACACATTGTAATACACCATCTCCCCTTCACATTGCAGAGGCACGTCAACACCTCCTGCACAGCAGTCCCAGCCACTCTTCATTGATGATGAGGAGGACACTGCCAGCATCGACACCTAAGCCCTCCAAGACATCTTTGACATCAACCGCAACTCACCTCCAGGATCAGGGCAGCCCAGCTGCATCGAGGAGTCCCCACCCCCTACCCAAACCACCCACCAGGAGGCACCCATAGCCCTGGCAGTCTCCCAAGACCCCCAGGAACAATCCATGGCCTTCTATCACCTGTGCTAGAGGACCAGAGGGAGACAGCTGAGCAGGTGTGAGTGGGGTACGGCCTCATGGCTACCAAACTGGAAGCCATCCATGGGTGTCTAGGTCCCATCAGGTTCCAGCTCCAGACCCTAACGGACACCCACGCCCCACTTCATGGTCTCCAACGAGCCCTGACTGACATCGCTGTAGTCATGACGCAGAGAGAAAAACACCTGTCCGCTCAGACTGGCTCCAGCGATTCCAGCTGTGAGCTAGCACACAATTCGAAGGCTCATGGAGGGCATGGTGCTGATGAAGGCGGAAAGGATACAGCCACCGTTGCACATCAGCGAAATGTAGCTGGGATCTACCATGCCCCGCAGATCCTCATTGTGGCCTTGCTGCCGCTGATGAATGCTGCTGCCCCCACACCATCCACATCTCCGCCCCCTGGTGTGTCAGTGCCTCACAGTGCGACAGGCATATCCACTCCGGCACCTGATGTGTCACTGCCACACAGTGCAGCTGACAATCCTCCTCCGGCCCCTGATGTGTCAGTGGGACACAGTGCCGCAGCCGTACTGCAGCACCCACAGGTGGGGCAGAGCACACATACGAGGATGAGTACATGGATGGGATTGTTGTCAGAAGGAGGCACTAGCATTCATTTCCGCTACCTGGCCTGTTTCTGCTTGGTGCCGCACATGGCCTCATGACCTCCCACTGACCCCGATACACTCTGTTGCACTCACCTTGTCCCGCGACATGGACTGCTATATCCTGTTTGATGACCAATGACACGGCGATCAGACTGCGGACTGTACCCTTCCTCTTCCGCAGTACCTGTCATCCCCGGATAGACTCTGTCTGGCCCTACATGGGCCCATATTGTGTGGTGTGCTTGGCATGGCCCTGTACCGCTCCAGCTGCAAAACTCCAATGGATGTGCAATAAACATTCAGTAACGCACTGCTGTGTCATGTCTTTCATCATTCATGTATGAATGTGTGGATTGAAGTAGGGACAGTGATTTCCCTTACATCAATGATGCTCATCTAGTGGGATGCCAGTCCCCGTGTGCTACATTGCCTATTGTGTTCCGGGTGCAGTGGACACTACAACAGGGTAACACGCATTAGTCACTTCCTTGTCCGGACATGGACTGAACCATGCCCAGAGCCCCCGAGTTATTGTTACAAGCCCTGCGCTGGTCCGGCGTATGCCAGGCCAGACCACTCTGTTTACGCTCCAAGGGGGGCCCAAATCGCTACCTGTCGCAGGCGTACTCGCTGGTGGTGTGCAGGTCACTAGTCTAGTTGTCAGCATGTCACGGTCACTCCCTGCGGGCAGGTCTGCACACACACCACACTCATCTGGCACAGGCGTCACAGGCCATGTGACCCCACAAATATAAGGGTCCGACAGCGACACATTCCCCTCTGCCGGTGGTGACGGGATGACGGACGCTCCACGGTGCTCAATCATAAAAGGCCTATGAATTGCTGCGCACAGGGTTGGTGGCACCCGAGGCCTTGCGGCCGTCATGGGCCTTCCACCACGTGGCCATGACTGGCGTTGCACAGGGTTAGTGGCACCCGAGGCCTTGCAGCTGACACGGGTCTACCACCACGTGGCGCTGACTGGTATTGCACAGGGTTAGTGGCACCCCAGGCCTTGCGGCCGACACAGGCCTATTACAATGTGGCGCTGACTGTCGTTGCACAGGGTTAGTGGCACACGTAACTGCTGAGCGGGTGTGCAGCCTGCGATGATGACGTATGCACTGATGTGGTCTCCGCCATTGATGACTCAGGACTTAGCGTCATGTGTGGGAACTGCTGGGGCGCGGGCGGGCCCGCATGATGTGGACCATACCATGGTGGCATGACCGGGGCTTTGAGCTCGCACAGGCACGTGGTGTGCCTACTGATGGATAAACCTGTGGCAGCAGGTGAACAGTGGGGCCTGTGTGCGCAGGGGCGGCGGTGTCTCTCTCTCTCCCTTCCTTTCCTTTCCTTCTCTCTCTCACACTCTTTGCCTTCCCTCTCTCTCTCACTCTCTCTCCCTTCCATCATAATCTCTCTCTCTCACTCTCTCTCCCTTCCTTTACCTTTCCCGCTCTCTCTCACACTCTCTCTCCCTTCCCTCTCTCTCTCTCTCCCTTCCTTTCCTTTCCTTTCCTTCCCTCTCTTTCTCTCTCTGGCTCACTTTTCTTCTCTGTTCCTCTGTTTCTCTGTATCTCGCTCCTTTGATGTTATGTTATGTTATGTTACTGTTAGTTTTATAGAGCGCTCAGCTGCTCAGAAAGAGCGTCCCGGCGCTAAAGATCATCACACCAAATACCAGCAACTAACACACCTCCGTGAAGGCCCCAAAAATAACCATAATGGCATTATAGGACAAAAAGATGGGTCTTAAGTCCCTTTCTAAAGACCGAAAGATTGGAGCATGTCCGCAGCGCCAGGGGCAACGTGTTCCAGAGACGGGGTGCGAGGTAACTGAAGGAACGACCTCCACAGCGAGCACGTTTCACTGTTGGGACGATGGCGTTTGCTTGGGCAGCAGACCTCAAAGGTCTCGATGGAAGATAGAAGTTGACCCTTCTCTGCAAATATCCAGCGCCGACATTCTGAAGCGCCTTAAAAGCTGTAGTTAATGTCTTAAAGAAGATGCGCTTACGAATCGGCAGCCAATGTAGGGAGACAAGGAGGTTACTGGCCCTGGCTCTTCTAGTTAAACCAAAGATTGCCCTGGCTGCTGAATTTTGAACTATCTGCAGGCGGGTCAGCAGATATTCAGGAAGACCTAAGTAAAGGATGTTAGCGTAATCTAGGCAAGAGCCTATTAGTGCTTGCACCGTGATCTTCTTGTGCTCCAAAGATAGATATATTTACAACAAGGGGTGGTGATGGACAGAGTCTCTGAATTAAGCAGAGTACTCTCACCCAGTCAAGAGATCAGGGCTAGATCCAACACCGTTTTTTAGCTCATTGCACCATCCCAGTTTCAGAACCTGGCTGTATGCAAATTAGTCTGTCCCTGGCCCAGTGCATCATGGGAACAGGGCAGACCAGACTACAAAAGCCAATTCTTACACTGGGAAGGAAACAAGCTTCCGGGGACCGGTTTCTGCCATTTCAGGCGTCTTCGGCCCGGCTTGCTTGAATCCTGATGGTGCAATGAGCAAGGGACTCACATCTGAGTATACCCTTCCACGCTTAGGGTGGACAAAATTATTTACAACAAGGGGTAGTGATGGACATCACCACCCCCTTTTCTGAATCGTTTTTGGCCACTATAGGTGTGGCAGGGTATACTCAGACATGAGTCCCTTTCTCACTGCTCCATCAGGATTCAAGCAAGCCGGGCCGAAGAGGCTGAAATGCCAGAAACCGGTCCCCGGTAGCTTGTCTCCTTTCTGGTGAAGAATTGGCTTGGTAGTTTGGTCTGCCCTGTTCCCATGATGCACTGGGCCAGGGACAGACTAATTTGCATATAGCCAGGTTCTGAGCTGGGATGGGGCAGTGAGATAAATAACGGTGATGGATCAAGCCCTGATCTTTGGACTAGGTAAGAGTGGTCTGCTTAATTCAGACACTCTGTTCATCACCACCCCCTTTTCTGAATCAAAGATAGATATGGCAAAAACTTACGCAACATCCTTAAGATGGCAAAGCACTTCCCAGTCAGGCCAGCTACCTGGGCTTTGAAGGAAAGAGTGTTATCGACCATCATACCCAGATTCTTTGCTGTAACCGAATCACTAGCAGGGGGGAACATAGCCGAAGGCCACCATTGCTTCCATCTCCGGTCTGCAGGACAACCAAAGAACAATATCTCGGATTTGTCGGAGTTGCATTTGAGGCCACTTTTCCCAAACCAATCAAACACAAACTCCAGACACTTCCGGATAGCTGCTCCGTCAAAGTCACAGCCCCTGTCACAGGTGAACAGGAGCTGTGTATCATCCGCATAGGACACACGTCCTGATTTTGTGCTTTCGTTTCCAGGCTGTGACGTCGAAATTGTCCCTGTAGGACTCGACAGCTGTCTTCTGCATTGCTGTTTTGTGATGTGTTTCAATAAAGTTTTTGGTTGTTACTTCAGTGCTGTGTGACTGTTTCTCATTCTTCTGGCCACACATGTGTGTATTTATTTTGGCACTGTGCGTCATCCTGTGTTTGTTGTGGCTCTTGTGTCGGGCACGGTATGTGTATGTCCGGGGGGGCTGGGGGTGGTGGCGGGGGATGTTGTGACCCTCATGGGTATCAGAGCTGAATGATCATTCCCTCAATGGCATCTGTAGGTCTTCATGTGTAGCCCTTGGCTCCCTTTCATGCTGTGGGTAGTCGTCCTGCTGCTTATCACCTGTTTTTGTTTCACATCACAGATCTGGCAGTTCGTAGTGAAAGTGGTGGTGTGTTTTTTTTCGTGTGTTTTTGCACGGGAACACCTACTCTGCATCTCATTAGGGTTAGTTGGTGGTGTCCAATGTGGAGATAAATTTTCAGTCAGTTATCGTGGGAATACAGATGATGTCTGCAGTTTGCACCAGCTTGTGAATGGGGTGTTAAATCTATCTTCACTTTTGTTGCGTTAAGGTGGGGATAAATCTGAGATAAGTCCTTGTTAATATCCCCCTAATTTATAGCAATTATGCTGTGTTTTCATTAGATAGAGACTGGCCCGACCAGCATCTTGCCACAGTTGTATTACTTGCAGTGAATTATTATAGCATAAACAGGGTTTTAAGTGGGATGAAAAAACTGGGGGCATCTACAAGTGGCGTGGTAAACCTGTTGAAGGAGCGTGGTCAACACAATTAGAGGCATGACTTAAATCATTTTCATGACTTTGCAAACTGATCTTGCATCCACAACTGGATGGCATGCCTTCGACCGATTTTAGGTTTACCATCACTTGTGCAAGTAACAAGGAAACAAACATTTGCCACGCAATAGTTCTCGCAATTACGAGATTTTTAGCTATTTGCATTGTAAATGACAATGCCTTTTATGTATGTGTTTAAAAAACCTGCAATAATATAAGGTATTGTCATTTACAGTATCAATAGGTCAAAGTGTCTAAAATGCAAGACCTATTTCATTGCAAATGCGTGTTCTAGACTGTGCTGGTATCTAAAATTACTGCGTCATTGGTTGTCTGTCTTGTGGCAAACACAGTAGTAACCCCCAAATCCGAGCTTCTTTGAAGTGCTCGATAAGCCACCACTGACTAGTACTGCGTAGTGTTTACGTTTGGTATCACATCTCCAGAACCCCAAGTTAAAGGCAATTTCGAGTCCGGAACTGGGCACAACTCTTCATTTATTCAACTTGTGCATTATGGGAATATATATTTTCTTTTCATGTGGGCGTGTCTGGTTAAACATTGTTCTTAATTGAACATGATGCCATCTTAGTCAAATTGCACTAGTGTTCAACCCCCAAAGAATCTTTCTTGTGAGTAACTTTTACACCACCCCAGAGCGTGAGATTCACTCTAAATTAAGGGTGCGGGAACGGGCCGTGCAAGCAACAGTACAGAGGACCACGAGAGAGAGATACAATACCAAACACTGATACTTATTCCCGTACCTGTTTTAGAGCGCCTGGCACGGGCGGGAGTGCGGCACTAAGCGCTATATAAAAACACAATGTATGATGATTAGTATAATTATACTAGCCAATACTCCCCACCTGCCCAGGACCTATAAAAAAAAAGCCTGGCAACCTAGCGTTACGTCCCATCATGACATATCAATATACGTAAAGCACGTGTGCGGCAGAATCGGGTGAGAAGGAGCAGTCGTCTCACGGTGGAAATGACATGAACCTTTATTCTATAGCTCGCTGTGGGTATCTTTGTAATGCGTTATTGTCTTTCTGCATTTGGGGTGAAAGTCGCTCTGCCGCTTGCCGTCGGGGTCACTGGAAGTGCATGTGGTTAACGTGAAGGCGCCGGACTCAGCTGTGATCTCAGCTATGCTTCGCCGCCGCATCGTCTGACCCTGGGCGAGTCCCTTCCACCTCACAGGTTGCTCGCCTGTCTGAATGCTGCGGCGCCGGGAGCTGCCTCCCGCCAGTGCTAAGCATCAATGGAAGGGAGCGGGGCTTTACGTCCCTGGCTTGCTCAATCCCTGCAGGAATCCAGAGCCAGAGATTCCTTCTCGCCATGGTAGAGGCTTCTCTGCTATTAACCCATAGATCTGCAGTGCAGGGCTGTGCAGGCTGGGAATCCCGCCTCTACCTCTCTCACACACACCGCACGCACACACACACACGCACTCACCACGGACCCTCGCCCCATGCTATGGCGAGACCATCTGCCCGACTCTGCCCATTCCTGAAGGGCTAGGAGCTGCGAGCTGGATAGAGGGGGCAGGGCTCTCCACCCCCACGCCCCCTTGCCCTCCGAGCCAGGGTCCAGAGATTCCTACCGCAGAGGGGGAGGGCGGCCAAAGATGAGCTTAAGGATGTAGTTCTGAAGAACCGGAGCCCAGCCCAGGTAAGGAAAGCTGCTGCCTGTCCTCGCGACTGATGGCTGCGCCCAGGCAGGCATCTGTCTGCCTTGCGTCTACATCCCTGGCATGGATATATATCATGTGTGTGCATTGATGCATCTATAATGATGCATGCTTGGCCATCCACCCATCCACCCATTCTATCTATCTACCTGTCTGTCTGTCTATTGTTTAACATGCACATGAAACTGTAGTGTGTTTCCAGTAGTGTAAAACAATACATATATTAGTCGGCAGGTCTCATGTATTTGTCTAATGTTTCTGTATGGATATAGCGCTAAATAGCTGCCTTTATATCTATTGCATTAGTCTAATGAATCTAGGCACTGTTCTATAGATATAATGAGCTTACTGGGATGGTGTATGCATTTATTTAAGGGATAGATCTGCTTAAACTATCTATCTGTCTGTCTATCTATCTATCTATCTATCTATCTATCTATCTATCTATCTATCTATCTATCGCATGTAGCGCTTCCTTCTAGCTGATGTGCAGTTCTGTAACACCGCACTGCAATCTGCAGCTGATAGTTCCGGGAGGGGGCAGATATTTTCTGGGTGGGGGTGTCCGTAAGCCAGAGAGACCCTCTACTTTTGTTTCTTCTGCACCCTGTTGTTTCCGGGGGTGGGTAAGGTTTGGGGGTGTGAGTAATCCAGCAGTTACACAGAGCCCTTGAACCGCTGCTTCTTCCAGCCATGCCTGTTTTTGGGTGTCTGCCCGTCTGGGTGCAGACTCAGGCAGACTGAGGCGGTGGGTTGTCGGGTGGGATGTTGTCTCAAAGGGTGGACTCGAGCATCACTCCACCTCCGCCGCTCCCTGGACCACTTGCACCTGCACTCAGTCAGCGCTTCATTGGTTTCCATGGCGAGGGGCCGCTGCGGTGAAAGCCCTCCGGGGGCTGCAGCTCTGAAGATGTGTAATCAGTATGGGCGACCCTGGAGTTACATACAATCACGGGGAAGAGTTAGCTGCATGCACGGATATTTAGCACATTTGACAAACTAGCGTGCATCTTGTCCTCCGGATAAGAGCCGTTCTCATAACCAGCTCAGCTGCGCTCATTCTGATAAACTGTGGCGCGCTGTAACCTCAGCGCCGTCCTCCCCACAGATTGGGTCCTGTACCACTGATGCAAGC
This sequence comes from Lissotriton helveticus, assembly GCF_964261635.1. Lineage (NCBI taxonomy): Eukaryota > Metazoa > Chordata > Amphibia > Caudata > Salamandridae > Lissotriton > Lissotriton helveticus. The sequence goes on along the minus strand of NC_136061.1, from coordinate 839,765,432 downwards.
TGCAAACGGAGGACAGGCATGTGCAGCAAGCCCTGAACTTACTGAGGTATCTTACTGAAGGTATAGACTTGCCTCATAGGTGGAAGCTAGGGAGAGGAAGGGTAGGAAGCACCACGCCCTCTCTTGATATGGCTGAGCAGAAGTTCAACGGAGCCCATCCATCCATCAATCCACCCACCCATCCATCCATCCACCCACCCACCCATCCACCCACCCACCCACCCACCCACCCATCCATCCATCCACCCACCCACCCATCCATCCACCCACCCATCCATCCACCCACCCATCCAACCCTCCCACACAGTCTTCAATCCACCTACACACCCATCCATCCACCCACCCATCCATCCGGCGATCCATCCACCCATCCATCCACCCATCCAACCCTCCCACCCATCCATCCATCCACCTATCCATCCTTCCATCCACCCACCCATCCAACCCTCCCACACAGACTTCAATCCACATACACACCCATCCAACCCTCCCACCCATCCACCCAGCGATCCACCCATCCATCCACCCATCCAACCCTCCCACCCATCCATCCATCCACCTATCCATCCTTCCATCCACCCACCCATCCAACCATCCCACACAGACTTCAATCCACATACACACCCATCCAACCCTCCCAACCATCCATCCACACACCCATCCACCCAGCGATCCACCCATCCATCCACCCATCCAACCCTCCCACCCATCCATCCATCCACCTATCCATCCTTCCATCCACCCACCCATCCAACCCTCCCACACAGTCTTCAATCCACCTACCCACCCATCCAACCCTCCCACCCATCCATCCACCCACCCATCCATCCAGCGATCCACCCACCCACCCACCCACCCACCCATCCATCCATCCACCCACCCACCCATCCATCCACCCACCCATCCATCCACCCACCCATCCAACCCTCCCACACAGTCTTCAATCCACCTACACACCCATCCATCCACCCACCCATCCATCCGGCGATCCATCCACCCATCCATCCACCCATCCAACCCTCCCACCCATCCATCCATCCACCTATCCATCCTTCCATCCACCCACCCATCCAACCCTCCCACACAGACTTCAATCCACATACACACCCATCCAACCCTCCCACCCATCCACCCATCCATCCACCCATCCATCCACCCATCCAACCCTCCCACCCATCCATCCATCCACCTATCCATCCTTCCATCCACCCACCCATCCAACCCTCCCACACAGACTTCAATCCACATACACACCCATCCAACCCTCCCAACCATCCATCCACCCACCCATCCACCCAGCGATCCACCCATCCATCCACCCATCCAACCCTCCCACCCATCCATCCATCCATCCACCTATCCATCCTTCCATCCACCCACCCATCCAACCCTCCCACACAGTCTTCAATCCACCTACCCACCCATCCAACCCTCCCACCCATCCATCCATCCACCCACCCATCCATCCAGCGATCCACCCACCCACCCATCCATCCAACCAAACAACCCCCCCATCCATTCATCTATCCATCCACCCATCTTCATTGCTCTGTGATTCACACGAGGTAAAGTCTTAAATGGGACGTTAAGCCCCTCCCCTCCCCCAAGCACGGTGATTAATAGCATATGACTCTGTATTCTTCTTCATGTATGGCTTATGCCATTGCATTGTTCTTGTGCATTTTTAAAGATGTTATTTAACCGAAACCGGAATGGAAGGGGTTGCATTTGTGCATTAAGTTAGAATCAGATTAAAAAGGCCTTGTGACTATTAGGAAAGTTGCTTTCATGTATGAAGTAATTGTAAAAGGTTATCTGCAAGGCTTTGAAAAATGTTTTACTTAAGCCAGTTTTGCTGTACTGTGGTAATAAAGTGGAATTTGGCATCTGCACTGAAGTCATAAATGCGTCAATGTGCGTTTATTACATTTGCATTAAATGACATCTGAATGGGCCACATTTATTTTCGGTATGCTGTGGTGGAGATATACATACCAATGCTGCCTAAACTTTAGCATTCTTTCTGTTCCATCACAAAAGAACTCGAGTTCAAAAGACTGTAATTACTCCCCAAAGTCTTTGTTTTTAAAAGTCCTTCAGACATCAATTACCCATGTTATTAATCACTAAATGATGACGACTCCGCCAGTTCTGGGATTCAAACGTGTTTTTTTGTACATCTCTGCAACAGGCGCTTCCCCGCCATGTTACCTCACATTACTGGGTATGGATATGGAACCGCCAAGGGCTTCCCCTCTTGTTATTCTTTCCCAGAAGCAACAGTCAGAAGGACTGGGCAGGAGGAGAGGAGGCGCTGCTGCAGGAGAAACCAAGGCAACCGCCTCCTCACCCCCAAAATAGTTCCCTTTGTCATCGGTTCTGTGGGAGGGAGGAAGAGCACTGTTGTTTCATTCACACATCTATTTAAAAGGCCATTTGTGAAATAAGTGTGGGGCTGCGGACTTGGAACAATCTATGTTTCGAAGTGGTGATAGGAGTTCCAATAAAACAAACTACCGCACTGCAAAAGAAAAGAAATACCCTCACCATTTACTAGAAGAAAATTACATATTACATTTGATGTCATGTCGTGTTACAACATAATGCATTACTACATAACACATGGCATCATTTCAATACAGCATTTGGCGACACAACAAAATATCACATAACATATTGCAGCATATACATTACAGCACGACTTCCAAAAATATAACATTCATATTCATTGCTTTTATGTTTGTATGTTTTAACGTGTTCTAGCCACAGGTTGCCATTTCAGAGGGCAGGGGCATACATAGGGAAACGACAGTCAAGCAGACTGCCACTTCACTGGAATATATGACATTAAAACACATGCTTTTACAACACAGTCTTTACATCGCAACTACCGTTACATCACATGATTTTACAACGCTTGTCATTGCAACGCATTTTTAAAAACTACCATTACAACGCATTCCATTACAATCAATCAATCAATCAGTGAATTTGTAAAGTGCACTACTTACTCATGAGGGTCTCAAAGCCCTGGGGGCGGGGGGGGGGGGGTGATGCTACTGTTCGAAGAGCCAGGACTTGAGGAGCCTTATGAAGGTGAGCAGGTCTTGGGTCTGCCTCAGATGGGTGGGGAGGACGTTCCAGGTCTTGGCGGCGAGGAAGGAGAAGGATCTGCCGCCGGAGGTCGTTCATTGGATGCGGGGGACAGCGGCGAGGGCGAGGCTGGTGGAGCGGAGCGGAGCTGGCGCCAGGAGTCGACCCACGCGGAGGGGTTGGGGCCGAGGATGAGGACCTACGTCTTGTCTGAGTTCAGCTTCAGGCGGCTGCTCCTCATCCAGCTGGTGACGGCCTTCATTCCCTCATGGAGGTTGGTCTTGGTGGTGTGAGGGTCCTTGGTGAGGGAGAGGATGAGCTGGGTGTTGTCGAGGTAAGAGATGATGCTCAGGTCGTGCAAGCGGGCCACTTGTGCAAGGGGGGCCATGTAGACGTTGAACAGGGTTGGGCTGAGGGATGAGCCCTGGGGTACGCCGCAGATGATGGCGGTGGCTTCCGATCGGAAGGGTGGGAGGCGGACCCGCTGGGTTCTGCCAGAGAGGAAGGACGTGGTCCAGTCCAGGGCTTTCTCCTGTATTCCGGCTTCTTGTAGGCGTGTTCTTAGTGTGTGGTGGCAGACTGTGTTGAAGGCAGCCGATAGGTCCAGGAGGATGAGGGCTGACGTTTCGCCGTTGTCCAGTTGGCACCTGATGTCGTCTGTGGCAGCGATGAGGGCTGTCTCGGTGCTGTGGTTCCGTCTGAATCCGGACTGGGATGGATCTAGGATGTTGTTGTCCTCGAGGTGGTGGGTCAGCTGTAAGTTGGCGATTTTTTTCGATGACCTTCGCTGGAAAGGGGAGGAGTGAGATGGGCCGGAAGTTCTTGAGGTCTTTGGGGTCCGCCTTGGGCTTCTTAAGGAGGGCGTTGATTTCAGCGTGCTTCCAGCTTTCCAGGTATGTTGCTGTGTCGAAGGAGATGTTGATGACCTTCCGTAGTTGGGGTGCGATGGTTGCGTCCGCTTTGTTGAAAATGTGGTGTGGGCAGGGGTCTGACGGTGATCCTGAGTGGATGGAGTTCATGATCTTGCGTGTCTCGTCGACGTTTACGTGGGACCAGGAGGTCAGCTGGGTGGTGCAGGTGGTGTTCGGGGTGGGGTCTGTAGCGGTCGGGGTGGATGGGGTGTTGAAGCTGCCGTGAATGTCGGCGATCTTGCGATGGAAAAAGTTGGCCAGTGAGTCGCACAGGTCTCGCGAGGGCGGGACGTCGTTGGTGTTGGCGCAGGGGTTGGAGAGTAATGCATACCATTACAACGCATGATACCTTCAGGGAAACAGCAGGGTAAGTGTTGGACAGTGTATGGGTAAAAATTACTATTCCCACTCCAGTGAGTGAAACAGTAGGGTAAGTGTTGGATAGTGTAGGGGTAAAAATTACTAAGTGTTGGATAATGTAGGGGGTAAAGATTACTATTCCCACTCCAGTGAGTGCAACAGTAGGGAAAGTGTTGGATAGTGTAGGGGGTAAAAATTACTATTCCCCATGTACCCCAAAACCCATACCCACCCTAATACTAACACAATCTCCATTACTTACCTTATAATGCGTTTTAATGGCATGTGTTGTAATGGTATGCATTGTAATGGCATGAGTTGTAGTGACATGTATTGTCATGGCATGCATTGTAATGGCATACAATGTAAGACCGTTGCATTGTAACAGTTACGTTGTAAAGGAAGGTCGTTGTAATGACTGCGTTGTAATGGATGTTTCCTCTTCACAGGGATGTGCCATAGGGGGGTGGGCTAAATCTGAAAATACCAGAGTGATTCCCGAAAAAACAAATGGCTTCAAAATATCTCTAATGATATGAGAACTCTTATGGTGAGGTTTATAACAGAGGGCTACTGGTGATTAAGGAAAATGTGCATGAAGGCGATTGTACCGGGGCAGGCTTGAGCTTTGGCTGAAGACTGTGGCACCCAGGGTGGTCAAAGAACAGAAAAGGTGCTACTTAAGGCCTCATATGATCTTTAGAAAATATTTTTCCATTCTCACTTTCTGAAGAGAGTTCAAGAGGGAAAGGCTGTGTACATAGAGAGAGTAATTGACATATATTTTACATGTGTGTGCTGAAACACAGAGGATGAGCTCAAGTGGGTAGTAAGAGAGATAGGATGTGGCTGGATAGTCTGGCACACACCTCTCTCTTCTGAGGATGAGGATACCTAGGTCTTTACAACCTAAGACACAGATGGGTCTTGCTGCATGTTTTTTAAAAAACCTTTTGCAGTTTGTTTAGAGGTTTCTTAGGAAGGCCAGAAAGAATGCTGCTGTTGTAATCCAGTGAGAAGACACAATGGCAAGGACCAGTGGTATCTTGAGGGAGAATCGAGTTGAAGAGGGTTACTCTAAAACAAGGTTAGATAGAAGAATGCACATTTGGTTCACATGAGGACTTTAGGTGTGAGTATTATTGAAGATGACCCCTAGATTGCTGACCCTCTGAAATGGCATTGGAATTGACTCCACCGTGTCTGATCAATGATGGTGAAAGAGAAAGGTGAAGGGTCATCTGGGGCAACAAACATGATTCCTGACTTACTATTCAGGCAAAGTCAATCAACATGCATCCATTCTTGCTCCCTGATGGTAAAACCCTATTCCTTCTTTCAGCTGAGGTGAAGCAGAATCTGACTTGGCTCCCACATAAAACAAAAGCAACAACAAAGCTGGTACAGAGGGCAGGTGACATTACAAGAATTGCCCAAAAATCACCTTTGCGTCCACTGACACCCGCTATCCATATTTATAAAACCCAAGCTAGGGGGGGTATTATTTACGGGGGTGAGATATGGGGTCACATACCTTTACATACGGTACAGGTCGCTGAAAACAACTTTATAAGACAACTGGCAGCTCTCCCCCCAAGCACCCCACTACTCCCCCTAAGAATGGATTTGGCACTACGACCAATCACGGAGGTATTGGGCCTAAAACCTCTGACCTACTGGTGGCGTCTGTGGAGCAGTGAGGACCTGGTACATTATAGAAATGAACTGCAGGAGCTTCTTAGATCAACCTATGCCACTAAAATCCCATGGATAAAGTACATTAGGGACATGTGCATTTACCTTGGAGTCCCAGAATTATGGTCCAACCATGAAAGTAGCGTCCGTAAGGCTCGCTAGAAAAGAACTTTCAAATTTATTCTACGGAGCTATGCATCAGAAAACCATGTCCTCTCTCCGGGAAGGATCTTTAACTGACTCATTTATCAAGATAAAAGACTCCTACAGCCCTGAATATGTACTGGACACTATGACACCTGTGTCTGTGCGGAAGATCTACATGCAATGGAGGTATGGATCTCTTCCCCTGAGGTCCCTTACTAAATCGTGGGAAGGCAACCTGGACTCAGGGGCATGCCCCGCATGCAATTACAAACTGGAAAGCGATCTTCATGTGGTCCTGTTCTGCAGAGCCTACAGCAGAATTAGGAGTTATTGGTTGGTCCCTCACTTAAGGAACTTGGGTTTCAGAACTTTTGCTCCGGCTTATAGAGTCCTCAAAACAGATTTAGCGGCTCCAACTGTGTTTGCAATGGCAAAATTCCTGACAGCTATGTGGCGAACACGTGCCTTAATTATTAGAGACACTAAAGCTACATGAAATAACTCCATTCCCTCCCTTCTTCGAATTATGATGTTTTTTAGTAATCAGATTTTAACTATGACTTTTTATATCATATGTACAAATGTTTTAACTGATAACAATTATTTGTATATCTTTTATGGTCTTTCATGACCGAAATAAAGATTTTTTTGAATTTGAATTTGATTAAGGAAAATGTGCATGAAGGCGATTGTACTGGGGCAGGCTTGAGCTTTGGCTGAAGACTGTGGCACCCAGGGTGGTCAAAGAACAGAAAAGGTGCTACTTAAGGCCTCATATGATCTTTAGAAAATATTTTTCCATTCTCACTTTCTGAAGAGAGTTCAAGAGGGAAAGGCTGTGTACATAGAGAGAGTAATTGACATATATTTTACATGTGTGTGATGAAACACAGAGGATGAGCTCAAGTGGGTAGTAAGAGAGATAGGATGTGGCTGGATAGTCTGGCACACACCTCTCTCTTCTGAGGATGAGGATACCTAGGTCTTTACAACCTAAGACACAGATGGGTCTTGCTGCATGTTTTTTAAAAAACCTTTTGCAGTTTGTTTAGAGGTTTCTTAGGAAGGCCAGAAAGAATGCTGCTGTTGTAATCCAGTTGAGAAGACACAATGGCAAGGACCAGTGGTATCCTGAGGGAGAATCGAGTTGAAGAGGGTTACTCTAAAACGAGGTTAGATAGAAGAATGCACATTTGGTTCACATGAGGACTTTAGGTGTGAGTATTATTGAAGATGACCCCTAGATTGCTGACCCTCTGAAATGGCATTGGAATTGACTCCACCGTGTCTGATCAATGATGGTGAAAGAGAAAGGTGAAGGGTCATCTGGGGCAACAAACATGATTCCTGACTTACTATTCAGGCAAAGTCAATCAAGATGCATCCATTCTTGATCCCTGATGGTAAAACCCTATTCCTTCTTTCAGCTGAGGTGAAGCAGAGTATTGTTTGCATACATGTGATAGACAACATTGAGAGCATCTAGTAGGTTTTCTAAGGGGGCAAAGTAAACATTGAACGGACTCAGAGAAAATGCAGAACCTTGTGGGACTCCACATAGAATGTGAATGGCTGCAGAGAGAAGATGAAGATGATGACCCAACTTGAACTGGTGCTTGTGATTACCCTGCAGGCAAGGGAACTATGTGACACCAGCCATTTAAAGAGCATTTTATGATCAGTGGTATCAAATGATATAGACAAGCTTAAGGGAATCAATTGCAACCAAACAAATCGTCGCCAAAAATGTTGTACATAAAGAAGTTCTTGAGTCAGGTATATGACAAGTTGGATTTAATAAAGCTCAGTTCCAAGTTCCAGTTTCAAGTAAAAGAGTTAAGAAGACAATAACCCCACCAGGAGTGGCCTCCCTGCCACTCAGCCTGCCTTCCATCAACTGCCACTTCACACACCAGCCAGGCACCCAAGATTCTATGATGACATCAGGCATTCCAAGACCCACACCAGCTAGGCAGCAGGGAAGTCACCAAAGCTAAATATAACACAAACATATTTCAATACACCAAATTATAATAGTCTCATGCAACATAACATGTTACAGAATGAAACGCAACTATCTAATATACTAGTAAACAATAAATTGCAACATAACTTATTAGTTTATCATATTGCAGCTTTACATATTAGAGTATATGGTGGTGGAATAAACATATTACAACAAAACAAATGGCAGTACAGAAGATCCTAACAATAGTCAACATAACATATCTCAACATAATATACTACAGCATAACATGTGATAACATTCCATACTTCAAAATAACAAAATGTGAACATGTGAAAATATAGCGCACCACAACAATATAAACAGCAACATAATGCACTGCAACAAATAATTACTGAATAATATATAACACCATAATGCACAGTGTAACATAGTGCAGAAAACTAAATGACAATGTCATGTACTACAACCTAACATATTGCAGTATACCATATTATATTGTAGCCTCTTGCAAGACAATAAAATACAACAGGAGATGCTATAAAATACCATATAGCAAAACATATTGCAACTTATCGTACAGCATTACAACATAGGGCATCAGAACGACCAACAACATAACACTTTTCAACTTAAAGAAGTATAACATTTTAACATAAGACATTGTAATATAATGTATCACAATATAATAATACACCTTACAGCATAACAGAGAATGTATTTTAAAACAAAATAAAACATAACATAACAGATTGAAACATGACATATTACAAATAAATTGTTGCAAAATAACGGAGTATATGATATTAAAAATAATATAATGCAATACATTTTGAAACTTACCATATTTCAACAAAACAAAATACAACATAACAATTTGCAACATAGCAGATTACAACATACCGTTGTGCAATTTAACATTTTAACATGACATATTAACATTTAACACATTGCAATTTAGTGTATTGACACATACATAACACATTACCTACATATAGCAATGCAAAATGTTAACCTATAGTATCATTACAAAATGTATTAAAACAAATAATACCACATTATTTATGATATTGCAACAATGCAAATGACTGGGTAGCACTTTCCCCACAGGGCATTGTTCAGTTCATCATCATTAAAATTGATAAGCTCCTGTCCAGTGAAGGCTGCTAACCACACTAGAAAATGAGTTCGCTAAAGCTGATACACATTGACCTTGTGAATATTCATATTGACCATTTATAGGTTGATAATGAAAACACCCATGTAGATATTGGTATTGCCCAAGTATTTATAATAACAGTTAGCAAATTGATGTCACATACGTTTTGATATCACTAGTACATCGACATGTCAATTATTTTTTATATTGATATTAACTGTTATATTTTTACATTGATTGCAGCAGTCTATAAATCGGTTTTGCCTGTTTACATATTAGCATAAACCATTACTAATAACCATTTATATTTAGAGATCAGCCAAATATATATTGATTAATCGAAGATTTATGTATATAGTCATGTCTTCATGAGTACCACAGTAATACATTAGAGGTTAGGAGAATTGAAGATGTTTCAAGCTGTTGAGCTAAAGGATGTGGCAACTTGGAAACTGAAAGCACTGATATAGATAGTTCAATGTGATATCATCAGCACTGTCCGCCGTGGTGTAATTTGTGATGTCATCATATGTATCACAAGGGATGTCATTTGTGATATTTTGTGTAAGGTCATTAGCTCTGTCCTGGGAATGTTAAAGCACCCAATCCACTAAGCTATGGTGGGCGGCCCAATTTCATGCCATTTTATAAGTATGCCAGGCTTTTATTTCTCTTCAGCAGTAAGTGCTCTGTCAAGGTCTTTTTAAGAAGAGATTGGGAATGCAAGAAATAACCTCCCCTAAAATCAGGCTCTAACCACTTTTAACAGACAGCATTTTAAGGTCAGAATCTCCAATGTTCATTCCTGGGGACGCAGTCAGCATCTTAATTTGTTTCGGGAGTGAAAGCTTCTCCTTTACCCAAACCCAGCCTTCCCATATAACCAGTAAACAACATGCTGTTCATAACTCAGAGAATTATGCGGTGACAAAAAAAGAGCCTGATTGAGGTCATTGTACATTTTCCTTGAATCTTATTGGATAAGCTGTTTCTATATGATATTAATGAGTTGCGTTTATACAGTGCTTGAAGCCATAGTCTTGCGACTTTGTAGCACTTTAAATGATGTGTCACTATTGACACACCTACCTATACTCATTTTATTGATGCCGGTAATACAAAGTGATGAGTGTGGATCACAGAGATCCTGACATGCAACCTGCAGGATCTACACATTATATGTACCGTGTGCATTATGCCACTGCTCTATTTTAATAGTTTGCATATTTCAAAGTTAAACAACACAAACCCATCAGACAAACAGGTAACACACCCATGCTGCAGCTGGTGGAGATAGGATCAGGAAGTTACCTTAATTAGGAGAAAGGCACGTAATAGTGGTGCGTATTGCAGACAGGTCCAGACTGGCTACCGGGCCTTTCTAAGTAAGCAATTGGAAAAACAAATGCTTTTAAAGTATGCTTTAAAACCAATTGTTTTGCTTTCTTCACTTAGAAGCACATGCAGGTCCCCATCAACAAAATCAGCCCTTATAGCAGTAAAAGCCGCCCCTAGCTTGGCAGCCCACTAAAATGCCTGGTAGCCAGTCCGGCCTTGATCGCAGAATCAATAAATACACATGCAGGCCTTCGGATAAGAGGTATTGGGTAAATTCATTACAGAAAAGAAAACTTGGCCATCATTTCCCATCATGAAAGGAGTGCCAGACGTAAACGTATTTTTTGGTATGCGAAAAGACAAGCTAATGGACTTGCAAAGAACGTGTGCACTAGTAACACAAAATATTATTCAATCATTATCCATTTTTAAACTGGAGACTAACAAAGTGTGACACAATGTGAATACAAGAAAAACTGTAGTCAGAGACAATATGTCCACAAAAATGTTAAATGATTTTCAAAACAAACTCATATAAACAAATTAAATGGTTACAATCCATTGTGTTACAACTTCAAACATGATATGTACATAATCACACATATACTAGGTATATAATGAAAAATAGGATAATCTTCATGGCAATTCCACTTGGTGGCACAATGCCCTATGCATTTCGGGACCCCAACGTCCCTTCTTCAGGGGCCATGCCAAGAGGGGAAACAGCAACAGTTTAGCTTATCTGACCACGCTTACGGCTGAATCTGTATAACTAATCAAAAAGCTTGGCAAAAACCTGCACCGGAGTGACGGTAACTTGCTGAATAGATCCGCAACCGGTTATGTGACAGATTGTTGTGTCACACTTTGTTAGTCTCCAGTTTAAAATTGGATATGGATTGAATAATATTTTGTGTTAGTAGTGCACACGTTCTTTGCAAGCCCATCAGCTTGTCTTTTCGCATACCATAGCAGTATATGGGACAGGCTGCCCCTAGACACCGCGTAGCACACATTGAGCAGTTTAATTTGAGAACTTTGTTGTAAATATAGTTTTATCGTTGTTTCCTTAACCTTGGTGTGCAGCACTTACATTCCTCAACTTTAGTAAACTTATTTTTTGCCTGCAACCCTTTAGGGCTCAATGAAGATCAAGTATATGTGATACTCTTCACTAAAGAGGGTTCTCTATAAAGACCTCTAAGGTAAAAAAAACAACGTATTTTAACTTATTTGTACTGTTCGTTGTACGGTACATATGCTCAGAGGACAGAAAGATTGTGTGTTTGGGAGTGGCAGCTCCTCCATTAGGGCAGAGGAGCACCACCCCCCCTTGCCACCACCCTAAAAAAAACTATAATACAACAGGTTTTAAACCCATTTTATTATGTTTTTATTAATCCCCCTAGACCCATCCCCATGACTCTGACAGCTCCTGAGGGAGGGTCCAGGGGGATGACACTGCTGGTGGGGGCGTGGTGGGCACTGTTACAGTGCGTCTGATGGTTTGGCCGGCCCTCTCAGGCTGGCCAAACCCGCATGCACACTGAAGCCCTCTCCAGCCGTAGCTGTGTTGATGGCGCTGGAGAGAGCAGGTACAGGCTCCCAGTCTGCCTGGGAGCGCAAGTTGAGAGCACTCAGGCCAATCCTGATGCTACTTTCGTGCAGTGTCAGAATTGGCCGCAGTGCAGTCTGGGAGCCTGTACACAGAAGAAGAAGATGAAGGAAGAGCACAATGCGGCGAGCAGCGGTGTTCAGGCAAAGGAATTTTATTTTTTTATTTTTTATTTTCGTCTCCAACCCCTTCCCCCTCCATCCTCCCTCCTCTTACCAGCCTCAGCACATTGGCAGGGGACGGGCCGCTACTGGTGAATGGTAATGGACATGTATCCCTGTCCTGAGTACCCCAATTGTAATGATGTCTGTATCCCTGATGCTGATTTTTATTGTCATGGGCAAACCCAGATCATGAATGTGTGCCATGACATAGGGCTGTCTCATGGATTGTGGTCTTTTTGGACCAGGAGAAATGTCCAAAGCGCTACCCTCATATAGTGGTGAAAGTCTACTTCCTTTGCCAGGAATTAAGCAGCATGAGCGTGGTGGTGTCCGCATACTGTGTAGAGATCAGCAGTAATGAACAGGCCTTTATATATGTGTCACTGGAGTGAGATCTACAGGTTAACTCAATTCATTTCCGCTGCTGTGTGCTTACCTCACCCTTGGCCTACATCAGATTGGTGTGTAGTGTAGCACAGTGGGTGTGTGTTATATACATGTGCTTGGTATGTATGCCTGTGAATGGTACAATACATGGAAGATGTAGCGCTGTGCAGTGCCTGTATGTTATACGCATGTGACAGGGGCATGTGTGTCTGTGAATGATACAATACATGGAAGGTACTAGGTTCCATTTTGAGACACATAACTGGGAAGAGAATGTGGCCTAACGGCTGGGGCGGTCGACCGCAGAGCTGGGGAACCAGGTTTGAGTCTCGGCAGTGACGCTCAACATTATGTGATTCTTGGCAACTCACTTAATCTCCCCATGCCTAGCAAAAATGAATGTGTCCGCCTGTCACGTAACGGGTGCTCATGTAACGCGCTTTGATACCTTCGGGTCAAGTTTGCGCCAAATAAAACTCCCCCAAAAAAAAAAAAAATGGAGGAGCATGAAAAGGTAGAGGAATCCCCACAGACAGATTTATGGATTGCTGACTTCCTGTAAGCTGAGTGAGACACATTGGGGGAAGGAAGAACCAAACCAGGCTCTCTAGTATACTTCAAAGGGTGCGCTGTGATTCAGAGAGAGGTCACTTGGGAAGGCCCTGGGCAGATCTCAGGAAGGCAATGGGACAGATAAGAGAATGATGGAAAGTAGGGCAAAGGCCCGAGGGTAACGTTTTGATACACATATCACTGTGACTGACATTCAGGTGTGACACTCTAGTCACTTCCATGGCCTGAGTTGTGGGGCTATAGGTTTTAGAGTAGCTTCTGCTGTGACGGACAGTTTTTTGTAGGAAAGGCAGGCCAGAGGAGAGGACACTTCAAAAGGAAGAAGGCTTCCAGCATAAACTTCAAAGAATCAGACACTAAATCACATTTGGTTTCTGAAAATGGACTATTAGAAGGGGAGCTCAAAACCCCCAAAACTGTCAACTGTCAAGCAGCCAGTCAGGCCGTGTGAAGTGAGAAGCTCTGGAAGACTTTTGCCTGTCCATAGCCCATGTGAAGAGTGAAGATGGTGACCTCATATGCCAAGTGGGGCCAGTGGGAAATGGCACGGAGTGTGGTCTGGTCAAGACTATCGTCGAGAGGAAGAGTCTACCATGGTTACCCGTGCTGGTCCAAGCTCCAACTGAGGACAAGCACCAGGAGTGTTGAACATCCTCCCCTCACACTGGTGTGGAGGATTCAAGGAAACTCAGCAGTATCGGAGGAGTGTCTAGGACCCCCCCCCCGCCCCAGTCACTGGCTCCACAGGACCACTTGCGAGGAACTCGAGGGCACCTGACTGCTGGCCCTGCAGGGCCACAGACAAGGAACTCACCGGAGACATCCACTGCAACTTAAGTAACTGTGAAGGGGGCACCCTTGGAGACTCCGGCCATTCAGGTTGGGGTTAGAATGATTTATGGGCCAGACGACTCCGGAGGAACTTGCTGCCATATAGAACTTTGACGCTGGAACACTTTTGACTTAATAGGAGTTGCAGTGGGACTCTTAAAACTCAGGCTACTAGTGGGGCTTTACCTGGATGTCACCTATAGTGACTGGGTAAAACAAAACACTATGGCTATTGAGAAGGGAGTGTGACTCAGTAACTCTTCTGTTAAAACACTAGAGCCCTGACGTCAGGGTACGGTGAGCTTTGTTTGTGAATGCTGTATTTTATTTAGTATTGCAATATAAATACTTATTTCTTCAATGTATCTCTTCTGTGCATAGCAAATCTTAGCAGAATATACACACCACTGCTGCTGTGCGGGTTGGACCTGTCGCAAAGTCCCACATCCCATCGCAGCTCTTGGGAACCCCCACATCGCCCCACTGCCTAAAACTTCCTCAGTGCAGGCCCTCGCTTTTCCTAGTCAACGGCAGCCTTGACGACAACAATGGATTTCACATTACAGGAAACAGATCTTCGGGACTAATGCTTCGCCAGACTGTGTGCCGCATTCTCAATGCCAGACTTCACATTGCAAGCCCCATCAACGGAATCCTCAATGATGATGCAGGTCCTCACAGCGCCGGCTCGCTGCATCTTGGAACTGACGCACCGCTTTTGGCTGCACGATGCATCTTCAATGCGGATCCTCGCAATGGTCCACAAACCAGGATTTAAGGTACTTTACTCATCCAGTCTAACTGGGTCCCTGTAGCTGGCCTGCATCGCCATCAGCCTGAACTTCTGATTTTGCCTCGGTACGCCTCGGCCAGATATCCACAGCTGGCACTTGTGCTTTTTGGGACTAATTTTACCTAAAACTTTAAAAGTCAATATCTTCGGTTCAACTAATTGAATGTTTGTCCTTTTGTTCTTGTTTTATTTGTTAAATTAAGCTCTATTGTTCGAACTTGATGTGGGATCATTTTTGAGTAGTGTTTTCACTGTTTTACTGCTTGAAGTTCTGCACAAATACTTTACACATTGCCTGTGAGTTAAGCCTGACTGCTCTGTACCAAGCTACCAAGGGGGTAAGCACAGGTTGGTTAGGTGTTTTGAGTGTGCCTCACCCAGACAAGTACAGTGGTTGCTGCTTGACCAGGGCTGACATCCAAGTCAATCAGTAACCCAATTGCTCCCAATAATATATAGTACAATTACACCAAAATACAACAGCACACAACATAACTCAATACAAATCATATGATAGAAAATATTTCACGATAGTGCAAAATACTCATTACAGCCATTTAAATATGATCCAAAGACATATAGTTGGCCATGTTTTGCCACCTCAACAGCATATCAATATAAAGATATATTATTACAACAGAACATATCACACATACCACCTTACAGCACATGCGCTGAAGCATGACACCAGTTTTGCCACCTCACAGCTGGGTAAGCATTGCACCTCAAAACACATTAACATTCTCTCATCAAACTACATGTAAACAATTCAGAAGGTAATGTATCTATGCCACACCCGCAGGCATATAGCATTGCATAAACGTTAGTATACTGGGAAGCGGTGCTTCCAAACTAACAGCCGCCTGAAGTCGGTCAAGGGACAACCACGCACCCCAGTAAAAGAAAACAAAAGGCAAAGTTCTTCGGTGTACTCATCTAACCAGACAAATGCACTATACCAATCAATAACTGGTTCTAACCATAGTAAACCATTACTAAGCAAGGCATGAGTCTACTCTACATGAGTCTCCTCTAACCTCATATGACACTATCCAATATGAAACCTTTAAAAAATACGAAACCCAACCAAAGACCTGGTGGACCGACCATCTTGGCCAACAAGAATGCCAAACCCTGAAAGCGCGACAGGGTCATTCAAATGACAGGAATATGCAATACAAATGCTACTAAAAAGACTTACCGTAACATTAATAGTTGATGTACCACAAACATCACAGCATAACACAGCAAAATATATTCTGGCGTGCCTTACAATACTATAGAAATCATAATACCTCAATAAAACAAGTAAACATAAATCAGACAACGATATGGAGAGGAAGGCAGAAGACTGGATGTGAGAGAAGCGGTCACCTACAGAGAAGAGTCTTAAAGAGGCGAGGGTGGGCGCAGACTGCTAGGATAGCGAAGGGGCATGTTTCCGGTGCCTCTCAAGCAACACTAGGAAGTCTGTCTCATGATGCCACAATGAGTCACTGCTAAGTTATGACTCATTAAGGTAACACATAATTGACTTTCCATTTGTTTAGAGCTCATCAATTAGAGCTTTCATGTGGGAACAAACACTACGAGAGGAAAAGAGCACAGCAAGCAACCTTGACGAGTAACTTGACAAATGTCACAGGCACCTCGCCAGCATGCCGCTTATGTGCCAAATCACAAACACTTTCAAACATGCACTCCAAAAGGTGCCAAAGAAATCGATGCAAACTGAAGCACTTTCCAATCTCGCCAGGACCTCTCTTTATAAGAACAATGCCCCTACCCCAGTTCAAGGTCTGTCAGAGGTCAAGAAAGAATGAGAGAAAAACCTGGGCAACAGACCATGAGGGATCCGGCATAGACCACCCAGCTCCCAATGCCTCCTTTAAAGGGGGCGAGAATGCCTGAACACTACAATGTGTGTGGCAGGGAAGGACAGAGAAGAGGCAATGAGCGATGGAGGACTGTTGCGTGAGGAATGCAGCCCCTTCATCACCACTGAACACATGCATACCTCCTTTCCTCTCCATTGAGGTGAGCATAAGAAGTAATCACCCCAAGAATCAACAAACTTATGAGTCAACATTCAAAGCGCATTATTGCAGAAAACGGCACATCCCCATACTCTGCCCATCAAAACCTACTAACTATGCCCCCCTGACCCTGTCCCTCGACCCCTTGCTGTCCACAGGTCAAAACATGGGAAGTGAAAAATACACTACACCCTCTAGAGGATGTCAGCACCTTACCCACCCAGGTCAGGCGGGTGGGAGAACTCGAGGTCTCATGGTGGAATGCTTCGATGAAGCAGTCGTAGTCTTCGTCTCATGCCTCCCAATGATCACCACCAACAGGAGAGCGTAAAGCCCCACCATCCCTTCACTGGTCATGGTCCTCAGTTCCAGCTCCTGCATTTCAGGTCCTCGCCATTTGGCACAAACCTCAATACCCCAAATCCCTTGCAGTTAGCAGGTACCTATGCTTAAATGTCTCTGATGCTGAATACTAACCCATCTCCTTGACATTTCTTTATTCTCAAAGACCAGCAAGAAGGTTAAAGGGCTTAGATGTGCACCACCACGTACCAAGAAGGCTTGCCTGCTAGAGGCTTGCCACCATGCAATCTCTAAACCTATCCCCATTCCAAACTAGTCCTAGTCCAAGCTCCAACCTCTCCTCCCCAGCTAAAAACATCCACGCCCAGCTGCACGGCCCCTAGGCTCATTGTACTCATCTGGCCCTGTTCATCCCCCAAAAACCTCTTCTTTAAAATGGAGCATTCCCTGAGGATGAATGCACGGGGAAGGTAGGCCCCACCATATAGGAGACCATCTGCCCTCTTCCTCTGGGCTCCTTCATGTATCAAAATACCCCTAGGAACGTCACATAGAAGAATAACCTCCTCCCTAAACTTCCAAAGTAACCAAAACAAAGAGGTTTTGATGTGTGTGCATGTGTTGTCTCCCACTGAATACTCTTTATGAAAGTTGTCAGATTGTGAGAATGCCCCTACATGTTGCACGTGACAAAACTTCCTGTAGAAGGGATGTTGCTGCACAGAAGGTTTGGAGTAGGGCCTGGTTGCAGGACAAAACCTCCACATAGCTCCTGCTGCACTCAGACATTGGGTTGGACACACTAGAGGTTGATTGCACACTTGTTTCAGGCTAGACCATATGGCGAACCCCCATTGCGCATGGTCTTTGGCCATGCACAGCCAGTCTCCATGCACTGAGAATTGGAAATGTAGGAATGCACAAACAAAGGCTTTTGATGGAGCATAGTGTAAAAATCTGGATCTGGATGAAAGGATCTTAGGGCCCATAGAAGGTGCAAGAAGCTTGGGGCCCATAAACAGTGTGAGCGGACGCTGGTCATGGAGAGACGGTTGGAGAAGTTTGAGAGAGTGGGTCCACTGGGGCATATGCACATTGTGGGGAGCTTGGTGCACATGGATACAGCACGAGGAGGTCGGCCAAACTTAAATATCTTGTGAGAAGCTTGAGACACAAGAATAGTGAGAGAAGACTTTTGGCACATTAGAGGTGTGAAAATCTAGGGGTATGTGCAAAGTGTGAGGTACTTGAGAAATATAGACACACTATGTGCGGAGCTAGAGAACATGACAGGTCGCACAAGTGTTCTGTGGCATATGGACCTTGTGAAGAGCATGGGGCCTAAAGTGTGTGAGAGGCTAGGGAACATGGACAGACGGGGTGAGGCACTTGGGGTCTATGGACAGTGTGAGGGTCTGAGGTACATGGTCAGAGTGAAGGTGTACTGCATGTGGACTGCGGGAGAGTCTGGGGCACAAGGACTGGGTGAGGCACTTTGGGGGCATAAACAGTGTGAAGGTCTGGTGCACATGGGCAGTGTTAGGGTCTGTGCCAGTGGCGGCCTGTCCTCTGCCAAAGTGATGCGGCTGGCTGGAGGAGGGAGCTGAGGAGGTAGGGGTGGTTTGTACAAAGTAAAAATAATTTCAAAACATACTTACTGGATTGCCGCTGTCCACTGCTTCACACTCTTCTGGGCACAGGCTACCAGAATGCACTGCAGCCAATCATGACGCAGCCGGAAAGCAGCATCAGGATTGGCCTGAGTGCTGGGACTTTGCGCCCCCAGGCAGACTGTGAGCCTGTGCCTGCGTTCTCGTGCCCCAGCAACGCAGCTAGGGCTGGAGTAAGCTTCACTGCGTATGAGGGTTTGGCCGGCCTAAGATGGCCGGCCAAGATCTCATGCGCAGAGAAGGTACAAGGGAGTGCACTTTCACTCCCCCACCACTGTATCAGCCCCCTGGACCTGCCCCCAAGACTAGTTTAAAACCCTTTTCGTTATCGTTTTTTTCCGGGTGGTGGCGAGTGGGGCGGTGCTCCTTTGCCCTAATGGAGGGGCCGTGACTGATCTGGGCCCTTGGGAATAGTGAGAGTCTGGGTCACCTAGACAGTGGTAGGAGGTTTGGACCCACAAACAGTGAGTGAGAGATAGGAGCACGTAGGTGAATTAGGCAAAGGCCTTAAGGACCATGGACAGTGGAAGAGTACAGGTCACATGGACAATGTGAGGAGCTTGCTCTACTATATAGGAGTTTAGTCTCCAATACCTTCATCTTTCAGAGTGCCTGGGGTTCTATCAGCTCTTACTACGCATGCGCCTTTTGAAATGTTTACTTTATTATTTAGTGTATTGATTCGATACCCTGCGCCTTCTGAAATGTTTACTTTGTTATTTAGTGTATCGCTACCCCTTCCTTCCTTACCACGCAGTGATACCACTACCCGAAGCCACCAAAATTGTGTATATTTCATTGGAGTGAATAGCTAAATCCTATATCTGTGCTCCTGCACTTTTCCTAAAATGGCGTCATTCCCGACCAACTCCCTCCAGGGCTGGATGCCTCAGTTGGGTTTGTATCCCACAGGAGCTCTCCTCACCTCGTAGTAACCTCTTTTAATCTGAGCGGGCCATTAGGTAGAAGAGGGTGCATTTATTCAAGCAGCTGTTGGGTTACAGTTTTGTTTCTGGCCATATTGTCAGGGGAAATCAGAGGCAGGTGGGAGCTGAGGCAGAACCTTCAGCCTGTGAGAGGGTAGCGCGAGAGGCATGCTATAGAGCCTCTGATGGGGTTTTTCGTCACATCCTTTGTTCCAAGGAGTGATTGCAAGCCGATGGCTGGATAGGCTCTGTGTAATGAGTTGCGTGTATCAGCATATGTCTCTGAAAACTGTTTTTCAGAGAGCCGGCTAAAGGTGGAGCCATGGTGAATTCAGCGCTACAATCCCTCCCCCCCATAGCGCCGTGGTAGTTCTCTGGACTGCAGTGTGAGGGCAGCAGTGGTGCCCGGCACTAGTAAGAGTGGTGGGGCGGGGATGGTGGGAGGGGGGGGTCGACTGATGATGGGATAGGTAACATTGAATAAAAAATAAAAATAAAACCCTGCGCTCGCCACATCGCCGACTCAACTATGCGGTGAGCACAAGGTAAGGGGTTTTATTTATTTATATATTTAATGTTACCTTTCCCGTCATCTGTTGACTCTACCCACCACTCTTACCTGTGCCGGCCGCCACTGGCGGACAGTAACATAGGTCAATGGGTCAAGGACCCGCTCTAGGCCGATTCTAGGGAAAACCAATAAGGTCGCCATTAGCAGGCAGCACCTACACAGAACCATGGAATTTGGCCAATTTTAATTGCTTCCTTGTGGTTTCTATGTGGGGAAGGTTGACAAATATTCACTGTGTATGATAGGAAACACCTTTGTATCTGCTCTGCTCCTTCTGCAGAGAACTGTATATAATCTTCATCTGTAAGGTTCGAAACCCGGGAAGACTATGGGCCATATGTATCAAGATACCCATTTGCGATTCTCAAATAGCGATTTTTAAGAAATCACTATTTGAGAATCGCAAATGGGTATGTATGTACAAAATCGAGGTTTTTTTGCGATTCCTTAGAATTCCTTAATTGCAATTCGTAAATTGCGAATCGCAATTAAGGAATACTTTCCCATTCATTTCTATGGGCCAGGAGGCCCATAGGAATGAATGGGAAGTTATTCTCAATTTGCGATTCGCAATTTGCGAATCGCAAATTGAGAATAATTTCAAGGGTGCAGGGGTGTCCAAAGGACACCCTGTTGCACCCCTGAAATATGCATGGGTGAACATGTGGCGCACATACATGCCCTAAGGGCATGTATGTGCGTCACATGGCACTTTGAAAAATGCAAACATTTGCATATTTCAAGGAATTCACAACTTACCAACAACTGGAAGTTGGTGGTAATTTGCGATTCCTTAAGGACATTTTGCTAATTTTTTTTGCTACATACATTGCATTTAAGGAATCGCAAATTTTGCGATTCCTTATTTTGCACCAGTTTTGCTTCATACATTCCATTTAGCAAATTCGCATTCACAAAGGCCTAAATTCTGCGAATTTTGGCCTTTGCGAATGCGAATCTGCATGATACATATGGCCCTATGATTTTTATCTTTCTAAGGGCAATAACGAGTATCATTGACACGAATAATAAAAACTATTTAGAGCTGCCTTTGAAGAGTTTGTTGTTCAGAACACAAAGCCCCGTTTGGAAGTGGACCAGATAACTACAACCTTTACGCAAACCCTTGTTTGCACAGGGGTTGCAATTATAATTATGATTAAGTTTACTACAACGAGTGGTTACTGGGTGTGATAAAATCCAACTTTCTCAATTATGTGCAGAAACATATTGGAAAATGAAATCTGCCAATATGTACCGGAGAAAAATGCCTGGTTAGTACCGGGATAATGTAGATTTTGCTGAGGAAAGAGCCAAAACCAGTATTTTTTTCGTCATTTCAAAGAACAAATCTTGTAATTTGAGGTGATCATTCCACCTGAGTAATTTGATGTGATCATTGCGCCTGATGCACTCTGAACCCTTGTGTATCAGATTTAGGGGAAAATGTACTAAGATTCGACTTTCCAAAAGTGGTTGAAAAATACGTATCAACTTTTTGCAAATCAAATTAGATTTTGCGAAGCAGCCTATTTGCTAACAGGTTGGTGCCCAGTATAGGAAATCGCAGGGGGTTGCAAAATGACCTGCCTAATTAATATTCATTAGTCAGGTCACAGTTTAAGAACCCCCTGCATGTGGCTCCAATTACAGGAATGGTGCCCTTCAAAGAATAGCAGACCACTATCAACGTCCTTACACTTTTATTTTTATTTTTTTTAAACCTTTATTAGCATCAAAAGGATATACAATTCTAGGCCTACAACCAAATCGGCCGGCAGCAATATGGAAAGCGGTCAAAGGTTCCAAGGCAAACAGTACAGATGCAGTCAGCAAAAAGCAGAGGCAAAACAATCGTAAAAAGGGGGGGAGGACACCTAGGAACCAGACGGCCAAGAAACAGGAGCAAAAAAGGTTAATTTTATAATATGGGGATAAGGAGTACGATAGGCTCACTTTCAATATAGAGGCGTCCGAAGTCCCAAGACCACCCTCAGCGACAATAAGGGGGCATGGGGCCGCAATACAGGAAAGGCAACACAATACACACCTGGAGACAGGAACATTAAAGACATAATCGACATGTGCTCATTATCATCTTTACATGCCCACCACCCAAACCACCGCCAAGCCAGGACAGAGGAATTGGACAAACATTACATCAAAACTAACCCGTCATAGTGACCTCTAGGAAAAGGGGGGAGGGGGGCCAGGAAAAGGGGAGAGAGGGGGAAAAGAGGGGGAGGGGAAGAAAACAAAACGGAAAGATAACAAAAAAAAACAACACAAAAACGAAAGAAAGAAGACCACGCCGAAACAGGCGTCCCGTGGCGAGAGTACAGGAGAAAACAGGAGCATCCGTAACAAGGAGGGTACAGAAAAATAACCAACCCAGAAGAGGAGGATCGACAACGCCACATACCCCACCCCGAACATACCACGGGATGCAAGAACAGACGCGGCATCACTATAAAGAGATACAAAAGGGCCATAGAACCATAAAACAAACAACAAATAGATCCCAACCCACCGATCCCACCCTGCACCCCTGTAGAAGGCTATGGCCTACCCTTCAGACAGCGTGCCTGTCGCCCTAAACCAGAACCCGAAATATAGCAAGAAGAAAGAGAGAAGAACGAGACAAAAAGAAACATAAACATAAATAAAGAAAACAGGAGGGAGGAGCATGAGAACAGAAATCAATACGGTCGGCCGCAGCCCTCCGCCCAACCAAACAATCGCAGCAAAAACACAGACCCGAACGACACCATTTCAAGCACCATAAAACTTACAGAGGAGAGGACCTCCCACCGCGCTATGGGTACAAACATTCGCGCCACGAAGTCGTACAGCAACAATCCCCAGGAGTCGCGCACATCACCCCCATCCCTTCCGAACCACAAATCCCTCCCACCACATGACAATGTAAAATGAGCTACTCAATACAAGACCAGCACACAATCGAAAAAAAATTTGACTGCCATGTAGACAAGGGGGGTCAATCGGTCCGCAATTGAGCAAAAGTCCAAGTAGAGAGTTTATAAGCATCAGCAATCGCAGCACGGGGGATGAAGAGCAGGCGATCAGTTTCGCCGTGTGGGAAAGCGAGGGGTTCTCTGCAATAGATAAATGCAAAGCCAGCGGTGAAGGTGCAGGCGGCAGTCCACCAATATTCCCGGGCATCCCAGCCGAACAGGGCCGCGGCACAATGTCCAAGTCCCAGGGGTCAGAACCTCGAAAAGCAGGGAGCTCCAAAGTCACCGGCACACCAAATGATCGTCGATCAGCGACGGCAACACTTGCGGCAGTCGAGAGGGGCGAGGCAATGGAGTCTCTGAAACAAGAGGGAGGCAAGAAGAAACGGCTGCTCAAAATGGCGGCAGATCGTGGAGGGCTTACGGGGACATCGGGGGCCAGAAATGCGCGCAGGGATCGCAGAGCTTCCAGGATATCTCTGAGTGTAAGCTCCCGCTCACCAGACCCCCGCGCAATCAGGCAACCCAAGCCCGCCGCCACGAGGCGATACAAGTTCTAGATGGTCGGCCGCCATTTCGTGAAGTCAGCCCAGTCGCCACCCTCCGCGACTCTCGAAAACAATTCCAAAATGTAGGACTTTACAGAGCTCCGGGGGTCTCCCAGCAATGGAGCCTTGGTGCAGAAAGGATGTCTGCCCAATGCGGGTCTCCACCTACACCAGCACCGGCGCCCCCAACAAGCAGAGTCCGGGCGCAGAGGTCCAGGGCCGTCGGACACAGCAGCGGCGGGGGGGACCCCGTCACAGAATCAGTCCCCGGTGCCTCTCACCCACATCAGCCTCGCGGCCACCAGGGCAGGCCCGGCTCAGGATCGCCGGGATGTTCTCACAACGGCTCTCATCATCGGTTCACTCTCTCGACCAGGGCCGACAGTCGCCGGATCCCACAGGCTAGGTCCCGGTCTAGGTTCCACGGAGGCCCCGGTCTTGCGGAGGGCACAACTTCGGAACCGCTGCACATCGAAACCTCCGGGCCAAACGGTAAGTACAAGTGAGGTGTTCCGTCTCCAATTCTACAATAATGCGTCGTCTCCGGACAGGATATGATACAGGATATACGATCAGGCCGGAGGGCTGCGGGAGCCGAGCTAAAAGGCGACCATTACGCTAGCGAGCTTGGCTCCTCCCCCGTCCTTACACTCTTAAATAGAAAGGGTTTATTTACACAGCCTGTGCTCCTTAATGGATCCAAAGCCATATAATGGGCAAAGCACTGGCAAATCATCTGCATTGTTATATCAACACCAACATACACCCTAGAAACATGCAGAGGAAACAGAAAACACATTCATGCTGATAATTGTGAGAAATTGGGTTACAGGTTAATTGGGTGTGAGCTCTGGTCAAGCAGCAACCACAATCTTTTTCAGGATAATGCACAAGCAAATCCCAAATTAACCTATGCTCAGACCCCTGGTAGCTTGGTGCATAGCAGTTAGCTTAATTTAGAGGCAATGTGTAAAGCACTTGTGCAACACTCCAAGCAGTAAAACAGTGAAAACACCACATGAAAAGTATCCAACACCTAGTTAGAAAAATAGAGCAAAATTCAATAAATAAAACATGAATTAAATGACAAAAATCCAATCAGGAAAACCAGAGTCATGCATTTTTAAAGAATGAAGTGTAAATAGAGCCTAAAAGCATCAAGCGACAACCGCAGCAATCTGGTCACGGTGGAATGGGTCGAAGTCAAATGTTCAGGCATACTGTGATAGAGCGCAGGTCGGAGACAGTCCCAGATTAGTCCCACTGAAGGTTTCCCTTTTCATATCTGGTGCCAAGAGTCCCATTTGTGTTGGAGGGGGCTGTGAGGAGTAAGGAGAGCATCAAGGGAGGCTTTCAGCATTGTAAATGGACATGCTGGTGCTTCGCGTTGGTGGTCCCAGAAGCGTTGATGCTGCATTGCGAAGAGACGGGCTGGTGACGGCTCGCCCTGATTTTCACAGTTGTTGCAAAGAGCCAAAAAGCTTGATTTTAGCACCTGTAAGTCACACCAAGGGTCCAGGACTGGAGAGGCACTACTTGGGGGTCAGGAACATGCTGCAGCTGGGTCCAGGAGCTTTTTGGGGAGCCTTTCATGTCCCTGCGGCTCAGATCTGGAGGCCAGCAGACTAGCCCTTGGAGTCACCCAGGGGTCCTGGGTTCAAGATGAGGTTGCAGGTTCAGTCCTCTTTCCCCAGGCAAGATGGAAGCAGGCAGCAGGTCAGCACAGCACGGCAGCAATTCCTTTAGAGCAGCAGTCCAGCAGAGTGGCAGACCTTGTAGCAGCACAGTAGTCCTTCTTCCAGGCAGAGTATTCACAGGTCCAGAAGTGTGCTCAAGTGATGGTGTCCAAGGGGCAGTATTCATACCCAGTTGTACTTTTGAAGTGAGGGAGAAGCTTCAAGGGGTTTCCCTTTGAAGTCCCGAGGCATCCTGCTTTCCCTGTCCTGGCTCCAGACTAACTGCAGGGGGTAGGCAGGCCTTTGTGTGAATGCACGACACCTCCTATTCAAGTGCAAGTGGGGCTGTGACCAGCTTCCTCCACCTATCCTGCCGGTGATGACCCATCCAGGCACACCTAAGCTTCCTATTGTGTGTGGCTATCTTGGAGGAATTTGAAAAAAGAACAATCCTAGGCAAATATTGGGTCATATGTTATAAGCAGACCTACATCAAGCAACTTGATATTAACATAGACTCAGTATACTCTGATTTTACGTTAAAAACTTCATTTTATTAATACAAACTCATAATACAAAATTATTTGTTTCAGACATAAAATATCTGAGGCCAATAAGGCAAATAAAACCTACTGTACTGATCAAAACTACATTGAAAAATATACACTAAACTAACAAATGTAAAACAATTCAATTGAAGTCTTGCAAACATCAATACAAAAACCAGACATGTATATAAGAGTTGGATTCCTATTGAAACATCGTGGCTCAATGATGGAAATTTCCATTTGTTTGTTTAGTGTATATTTTTCATTCATAGACAAACGGTGAAATGCAGCATCATTATGTACAATAATTCAAAAAACACATTTTATATACACCAATTCATTTAACACAAAAGGCAACTCTTGGAACTGTCTAATGTTTCTAACCAATGAAATGCCTAACAAAGGGAACAAGTTTATACGTACAAGCTGGGAATAATTTTTCTGTCCAACTCCCTCAGACAATGACGTTTACTAATTTTCAATTCTCTGTGTTATTAAAGATGCCAAGGTGTTTCAAGGCCCAGGCATAGGGTACTGGGACTCTCATCAGGACTTCATCTTAATGCGTGTCAAGGTTTTCTGATGGAGTTTTTGTTGTCACCATCAGTCAATGTTCTCAAATTAATTGTGAGGCAGATTTCAACCAATTTTCTAAAAGTGGTATTTTCAAAATTGTAATTCAAAATCCGACTTCACCATAAATTGGGATTTTAAATTCCCATTGCAGAGACATCAAACATAAACTAGTTACTTATTCCCATCTGGAAATTACACTTATAAATATGTAATAAGTTAACTCCAAAGCTATCCTATCGGGGTGGTAGGCCTTGCAGTTGTGAAAAACAAATTTAAGAGTTTTCCACGACCAGGATATGTAAAACTTAAAAGTACATGTTCTACTTCTTTAAACATATTGCACTCTGCCTTCTGGGCTGTTCAATACTGATCCTTGGGGTGAATTATATATATTAAACAGGAAGGTTTGGGCCTGGCAAAAGGTTTACTTTGCTAGGTCGAAATGACAGTTTTGACCTGCACACACCGGCTCTGCTGTGGCAGGCCTGAGACATGTTTAAGGGCTACTTAAGTGGGAGGCACAACCAGTGCTTAGGGCCCACTTGTAGCATTAAATTTACAGGCCCTGGGCACAGGTAGTGAACTTTACTAGGGACTTATAAGTAAATTAAATATGCCAATTGTGTATAAGCCAATTTGTCATGTTTTAATCAGAGAGCACAAGCATTTTCGCACTGAATACTAATGGTAAAGTAAGAAGGGTCCTAAGGCTAGCAAAAAACGAATTCAGGAAAAAGTGGAGGTTAAAGGCAAATGGTTCAGGGGTGACCCTGCAGAGAGGGCCAGGTCCAACAATAATACTCCATTAGAAGAGACTGATGTACTGTGTACTCACTGCACTTAATAATGTACATTGTTAGGAAAATGGTGACAATTTTATTTATCTTTTGACAGATGTCTTCTTTTAAACAAAGTATCGATTACTGTTAAATGCCTCTTCTGCCTGCACATTGAGTAAAAGCTCTGGAAATCAGGGCAATTACCGAAAGGTTTTCAACCATTCATAATCGAGCCATTCATGTTTACGTTATATGTACAGATTTATGGTTCAAAATATTTGTGTATTCACAGTTCATCACGATTCTTATTTACTATGGAATTTCCGTAGCAGTATTCTGACAGTCACCTAGGAGCACCCACTAACCTGATCCACATGTATTCGGTGTGTGCAACTTTTTTTTCCCGGAAGCAAGTAAAAAAAGTCTGTGAATTGTATTGTATGTGATAAATGTTCTAGTGAAAGTGAAGCTTTTGTGTACAATTAGACTTTCTTATTGATGGATTTGAGGATAACAAACATTAGCACTGAGGCCCTGATTTAGAGCTTGATGGTAACTGAAAAATATTCAGCTTCTGGAAAGGAGTCTTAATACTAGCTTCTTCCACCATAGCAATAGTATTGCATAGACCACTTGGCCAGTAGAATCTACACCATAATTACCTTTTTCTCCAGAAATGTAAGGATTTTCAACGACCACTAAACTGTGCGGAATTTTACATCTGAGTGGTTACTGAGTGGTTAATGGTGTGGCGTTGTACATCTTCTTTCCAGCCACAACCAACATGATTGCTGTGTTTGTTGTGACATGTAGATTGTTGACCAATTCCTTATTGGACCACAAACTAGTTGGGTATCTTAACCAATGAGTGGTGGAATAAAAGCTGGCATCACAGCTCTCGCAGGCTGGATCATTGTACCGCTGTGGTCAGGCAGGAGCCTCAACAGAACTTTTAATCAGGAGGGTTGGACAGGACAGAGAATGTGTGGAACGAGGGCAAAGGCACTCCTTATATGAGACACAGTGC
Organism: Lissotriton helveticus; assembly: GCF_964261635.1. Taxonomy (NCBI): domain Eukaryota; kingdom Metazoa; phylum Chordata; class Amphibia; order Caudata; family Salamandridae; genus Lissotriton; species Lissotriton helveticus. The sequence continues at coordinate 839,736,765 of NC_136061.1, read as the reverse complement.
ACAACAAGCACGCCACAGTGTGAAAGAATTGAATAATTTCTTTACCTATCTAATGGTGTTCGCAATGTTAACTGCACCCTCTAGTTATTATTCTTAAAGGGGAACTCCAAGAGAAATCTTTTGATTACCCTTAATCATGTCAGCTTCGAAAGTGCTTGCTGTACTGGAGTTACTCTGGTGGTCAGGTCAGTGTCAGTATAGAAACTGCTCAACCACCTGGAAGATTCATGGAACATCTGCAGATCTCCCATCTTACCCATAATGCCGTGCGGACAGGGCTGGTGGGATCCCACTCACCAGCAGCAAGTAGCCCCACCCAGGCAAACTTGCATGCAGCCCGCACTCACCTGAGAAGAGGCTTGTGGGTAAAGCCTGAGGTAGTACTCGTTGGTGCATTCAGAGGGCTCCTCTGGCACCAAGCCTTAATTGCACAGTAGGATGTAAGAGCAGAAAGACCATCAAGGCTTCTGCCAAGGAGCATTGGTTCAGAAGGACAGGTGTGCTCCAGCTGCACAATCAGGGTGGAAAAAATGTTCCACCGATTGAGGGTACTCGCATTATTGTGCAACATGATGCGGCTCGTGGCAGTGACATCACCCACGGTACAGAGCTTCAACTGGTCCAATCCAACTCCACCCAACCCCCAACCCTGCATGTGCCAGGTGGGCTGAGAGAGTTGAGGGAAGGGTTTAGAGAATGATAGTAGGTGGGCCTGTTCCCAGAAGAGTTGATGAGGACAAAATGTCAATAAAGCTAAGTATTTATTGTAAAGTGAGGGTTCTTACGATGACATTGGAGGTGAAGGCTTGAAGGCGAGGCAGGGGCCACTTAGGCCCTCAGAGACTGTAAGGGAGGGGATTTTCAGCTTACATTGCCATGTTTGTGGTGAATATTTATGTTGGCAATATGAATCATTTATTTTTCACACAACCCACTGAATTGTCTGTTGACATTTTTAATATCGGGTACTAATATCACCCAACTCAATTTCTACCTATTGCAATGACTTTTCAAGGATGAAAGGCTGAGTCACACCCTCCTGCATCTGAATGTTTGACCTGCACATTACAAACAACAACAGCATGCACTCAACCACCAGGTCTAGCGTACCAATAACATTTCTATGGCTTCGTGTTTCACCTAAAGTTATTTTGTTTGCCGAAGGCAGCCCTGAGCGCGTGCCGTTGGGAGTGCGCACATGTTGTGAGCGACTATTGAGGCAGCCGCTGCACTTTTGCAAAACCCCACATGATAGCTTTATTTGTGCCTTCTCGACTTGATTACTTGTAATTTGCCTCATTCCCAGCCTCCATTATTTCATCATTATTGTACCGTTCATCTTGGAGTCTGCAGGAACTCCAGGACTGAAGTATTATGTGAATTGAAAAATTCAATAAATTAATCAAAAAAGTAGAAAACGATAGTTCTGTTTGGTGAGAGAACAAGAAAATGATAACATATCTGAGCGTGCAAAGCTCAAGAAGCAACGCTTGGTTCCTTTGTGTGTTTCTGCAGGTGCTTAGTCAATGTAGAGTGTGTTTGTAGTGCCTGGGAGATTACACTTGAACCTCAGCTGTTGGGCATGGCCCTTTTTAGGGGGATCTCCCTAAAACCTTTTGCTTTTTGTAATCCTGGTTTTTGCCAACTCCCTTTTCCTGACCTTAGGACTCTGGGCAATTTCTTACTGTATTGCAGCAGAAAAGTGTGTGCACCTTTTCTGCACATTTCAGGATAGGGTACTTACTTGATTGGTTTAGGTGTTGTACCTGTGAGTGCCCTGTAAATAGGTACACCACATACCCAGGGCAGTAGCCACACTGGCTACTAGGGGTATATCGTACTGATTGTGCCACCCACCTGAATACCCTTTCAAAAATGTCTAATATACAGGGTGGCCATTCTCTCTCCTTGGACAAGCCTGAGGGGTCCGTTCACTACCACCAAACCGGGGTAGGTGAGTGGCTGGGTAGCAACATCTGCATGTGCACTGTAAGTGCAGTGTGAACGTGTGCACGCCCTTCCTACACATTTTAGAAAGTGGTGTTCACCTGAGGTTTATAAAACGTCAGTCAGGTCCGCCATGGCTGGCTGATGGGTGCATATTCAACTTATTATGTTTTAAGACCTGGGTCGGCCTGCCTTCACAGGCTGGTGTGTGCACTCACACCAATGGTGATCTTAAAAATGTATCCAGCCTGCTATTGCAGGCTGGTATGTGTTTTGCACTGGTGGTGCTCTTAAATAACCGTATAACATGCCATTGCAAACTGGTGTGTGCTTGGCACCAATGGTGCCACTAATTACATGTGCGGCCTGCCATTGCAGGCTGGTATGCACTTTGCATCAATAGTGCTCTTAAATACGTGTCCAGCCTGCCATTGCCGGCTTGTGTGTGCTTTGCATCGATGGTGCTCTTAAACATGTGCCTAGCCTGCCATTGCAGGCTGATGCGCGCAATTGCGCGTTTACCCAGACTGGCCTGTTTAAGTCACTAGCCATCCTGAAAGGACCTTTAACTTCCACTGAGTACTCCAAGGGTATGTCTTAAAGGGTGAAGCAAGAGGAAGGTGAAAGGCAGGGTAGGTACACATGTGTGTCCTCCTGTCCAGGTAGTGGGGAGAACCCATGTGTGTTTCCACTGCCTGTGAGATTTGGTCTTCCCATAGGCTAACATGGTGAAATGGTTAAAAGCTCTTCATATTACAATAGTGGATTGCAGTGACAACACCTTGCTAGTGGTAATGGTGGCGTTGTCATAATTCATACAGAAATGCCACTTCTAGAAAGAGGCCATTTCTTTGCTCTAAACTTTCTGTTCCTTGGGGCTCGGCTTCAGTCAACACTGGAGGTTGGGGGAGCACATTTGGGCATTCTCCAGCGACAGCTATAAAATACTGGGCATGCAACAGAAACGATAGACCTTTGCCATTTGCTGGCTGGCTTTAGAGATTGGATGAAGAGGTTTTGACACTTGGCCTCTAGAGCCAGATCATGGCCCCACTAAAAATAAAGATCTACATTCCACTGCCTCATGGCAGGCAGGACTGAAATTTAGGGGACACCTGTGGTTCAAAGGGCGAACTTTTGAACCACCTCAACTTCAATGGCACACTCCAGTATAACTACTTTTGACAGACTTCAGCATGAGGTGTGATATGCTTGTGGGGGCATAGGACTGAAGAACCTGGACTACGTGGTGCACATTGCCAGAAGACTCTCTTGTGCACAAGGGGGATTACTGCCATTGAAAGGGACAGCGTGCCTTTCCTGAATAGTGGCTAGCCTGGGTTACCTGCTACTGTGTGTGACCCTGAAGTGTGCTCTCCTAGGGCATGTTGAGCTTGCCTCCTGTTCTTTTGGAGGTCTCAGGGACATCAAAGTTCTCCTAAGAGGGACTCACACCATCTACCTGAGACACCTGAAGTCCAGTACCCTCTCAAGTGCTCATATCATCTGCTGGATTCCAACTGGTAGTGCAGCGTAGAACTAAGAACTGTGTCTGAAAACCAGATTGCCTTGTGTGGAGCCGAAAGTGTGGAATGCATCTAAGGTGTGTGGCCCCCTCATCCTCGGGACCGTGGCACACATAATAGTCTTGTTGGTGGTAAGTGGATTTATGGGATGCTTGACCCACGTGGCCCACTTTGTCGATCGTGCTGCATCTCTCTTGCGCGACACGCCAACTGAATGCTCTTTGCGTGTGGTGTCCAATTCACAGGTTGCGTCCCTCGAGCATGGGAGTGTAACCATAGTAGTGCCTGATTCTGCCTTGTGAAGCATCGCTAAACTTGCACCTGTGTGTGTGACCGGAACTCTCTGGTGCAACAAATATTGACATGCACCAGACGTTGTGCCCTATTTCCAGGGAGGCACAGAATTTGCAACTCTTCATTATGTGTGTGTGACTGAAGTGAGGCCAACATCAGACAATCAATCAGGGGGTTTGTATAGCGTGCTACTCACCCTTTGAGGGTCTCAAGGCGCTAGGTGGGGGGAGAGCAGCTCCGGCTCAGTCGAAAAGCCAGGTCTTGAGGTCCTTCCTGAACGTCTGCAGGATCGGGGAGCGTCTGATGTTCACAGGGAGCTTGTTCCAGGTTTTGGCTATGATGTAGGAGAAGGCCCTCCCGCGGTTCTGTTTATGCGGATGCGTGGGACCTCTGCCAGGGCGAGGTCGGCAGAGCGGAGGTTCCTCTTGGGTGTGTGGAAGGATACTCTCTCATTAAGGCATTTGATCCGATGTTGTTGAGGGATTTGTAGGCGTGGGTGAGGAGTTTGAAAGTGACCCTCTTCCTGACGGGGAGCCAGTGGAGGCTTTGTAGGTGCTGGGTCATGTGCTTGTGGCGCAGTGTCCCAAGGATGAGTCTGGCTGCGGCATTCTGGATGGTTTGGAGTTTGTGTAGAAGAGTTTTGTTGATTCCAGCATAGACGGCATTGCTGCAGTCAAGTCTGCTGGTTATGAGTGCGTGGGTGACGGTCTTTCTGTAGTCGGGGTGGATCAATTTGAAGGTCTTACGGAGGATGCGAAGGCAGTTAAAACTAGTGGAGGCAATGGCGTTGATCTGGTGTGTCATGGAGAGGGAGGAGTCAAGGATGATGCAGAGGTTCCAAGCGTGATCTGTAGGGGTGGGTGGGCTCCCGAGGGCAGAGGGCCACCAGGTGTTGTCCCAGGCGGAGGTGCAGGGTCAGAGGATGAGGACCTCGGTCTTCTCTGAGTTTAGCTTCAGGCAGCTGTCTTTCATTCAGGCTGCCATGTTCTTCATTCCTTTCTGGAAGCAGAGTCTTGTGTCTTCAGGATTCTTTGTGAGCGAGAGGATGAGTTGGGTGTCGTCGGCATAGAATACGATGGTGAGCCCATGCTGTCTGACGATGACGGCGAGGGGGGCCATGTAGATGTTGAAGAGCGTGGAGCTGAGTGATGATCCCTGGGGTACTCCGCAGTTGATTTATGTGGGTTTGCAGAGGAAGGGAGGGAGTCAAATCCTCTGGGTCCTGCCGGAGAGGAAGGATTTGATCCAGTCAAGGGCGACTCCTTGTATTCCCTCATCGTGAAGTCTGGCTGCTAGCGTGCAATGAGAGACGGTGTGGAAGGCTGCAAAGAGGTCTAGAAGGATGAGGGCCTCGGTGTGACCCTGATCCAGTAGCATGCGGATGTCATCAGTGGCGATGAGGAGGGCAGGCTCGGTGCTGTGGTTGCTGCGGAATTCAGACTGGGAGGCATCATGGATGGAGTTATCTTCTATGAAGGCGGTCAGCCGGGTGTTTAGAGTCTCTCGGTGACTTTGGCCGCAAAGGGGAGGAGAGCGATGGGCCAGTAGTTTTTCAGGTCCGTTGGGTCGGCCATTAGTTTCTTAAGGAGGGGTTTTACCTCTGCCCATTTCCAGTCGTCTGGGCAGATGCCTGATCTGAGGGAGGTGTTGATGGTGCATCCTAGTTCGGGAGAGATGACGGTGGTGGCCCTGTGGAATATGTGCGGTGGGCAGGGGTCTGTTGGGACTCCTGAGTGAGTTCTTCATGGTTGCAGTGATGAGTTTGATGGTAGCGGGATCCCAGGACATGATGGTTGGCTCATTGGCGGCAGTGGGTAGGGGGGTGGTGTTCGTCGTTGGTTCACTGAAGTTGTCGTAGAGGGCCTTAATCCTCGGATGGAAGTAGGAGCTGAGCTTGTCGCAGAGTTCTTGGGAAGGTGTGACGTCCTCGGCTTTGCAGGTGGGTTTTGCGAACCTCTGTATGACGTTGAACAGTTCCTTGGCGTTGGTCACATTGGTCTGGACTTTGTCTCTTATGAAGGTCCGTTTGGTGTCTCTTATCAACGTTCACAAAATGTTGTGCTTCATTTCCAAGGAGGTAGGGATTTTGCAACTGTTTGTTGTGTGTGAAGGGAACGATCTGGTGTGACCCGTATCATTGTACACCCAACTGTGTACCTGGATTTCCTGGGTGTGACTCTGATCAATGTGTACCTGATAGAATGCCTTCTCCATTCTCGAGCCCCCCCACTTCATTTTCAATTCATCTACTGTTCCCTTACTAGGCCCTCAGCATGGCGGACCATCTGCCCTTTCCTCACCCGGCCCTCTCCAACAACACTGTGTTGCCAGGTAGTAATGACCGGCTCAGGCCTGGGTGATGAGAGTGACTGACTGGGTTGAAAGAACGCTTCCAACAATGATCGGAAGTGGGTCAAGCGACTGCGTAACCTCTGCTGTACTTCGGAGAACTGGGCTGATTCGGGAAGGCCCTTGAGGACACCTTTGATGTGACCGCCTAAGTGCATATGTGAGCAAGCTCTTCTGTACGGACCTGTCTGTTAACCGTTGCACCACTTACCAGTGCAAAGAGAGTTGTGTATGTAGGAGTGACAGTGGGGAACCACCTGTGATTTACGACACTGGACAATGGTTTGCCTGATATATTGATTTTGTGCCAGAATAGCATTACGTGTGACATTGGTTGTACCTGTGCGGCCTCGGCCCACGGTGTGGCCAAAAAGCATTATAAGTTGTGGTATGCACATATTTCTGATATTGATGTGTCCCGGTTTGCATCCTATAACTGTGTGGTATTGAATTATAAGAATTGCTAGGGTGGGCCTGGGATGGACACCGTATCGCACTGCATAAGGGTGCTCAGGGGGCGGGTGTAAATTAGGATCTTTCCATAGTGTGCATATTGCTAATGTCATTTGGGCACGACTGGGCCTAGTACTGCTAGTAATAATTCCCGATGTGATTTATGCCTAAAAATACATGATGCTTATTGTGTGTTGATTATTATGTGTGTTAAATACAAATGTTATTTGTATACATCACATGATGCTCAATGTATTTATTGTGAGTGAGTGATTTGCTTTACATATTGCCTCTTTGGTAAGCCTGACTGCTTAGTACCAAGCTACCCAAGGGGGAGCGCAGGTTATACAGTGTGAGCAATCACCCGCCCCTGATGGGAGTGGTAGGTTCTTCCTGGCTGGGGTACTGACTCAGCCAACCAGTAAGTACGAGTTCCAACATAAGCCAGCTTCTATTTTTGAAACTGGAAGTGGTTAACCCCCACAACTTCAACAGAGACTGATTTTTTGGACACTGGTGAGGCTTTAAATGTACTTTAAAGCCCCCGCGCCCCCAATATAAGAGTGGCCATGTTCACCAATTAGGTGCCAATGCTCATTTTCCATGAGATGTGTCAGTCACCTTGTCTCAGCTCCAGTGCTTAGTTCGTAAATGTATGAGTGCCTGTAGCAAAAATTCTGCTCAGAAGCCCACGGCCAGTGCAGTGAAATGTCAATGCGCCGAATACCAAAGCTGTGTAGTCTTCAATTCACATCAGGTCCCTTTTATCCACTACCAGACATCCCCTGCCCCTTTATCTCATTCCTTCATTTAAGTCACTGCTTTCTTTTGTAGTGTTTTTTCTGTCTTTCTCTTCCTCCGTCTTTCCGGTTTGTGTGTTTTTCCCTCTCTTGCTAAAGGTAAATGTTTTAGGTGGAAAAATAAGTCACAGCCTCGAAAAATAAGTGCCAGTTGTCCCCACTGGCAACCACCGGCTCAAATTAAGCAGTGAGACTGCCTCATCATTAACGTTTTCCTTTCCTATGTCATGTCCGCCTACAGGAGAGCGCGGCTGCTCCTGGGCATCCGGCCGGCTCTGGTTGGAAGATCAGTTGCTCATCTTCAAACAAAGCCAGGCTGGACAGAGGAATTTCAGCTAATAGCCTGGTTTGCCCATTAGGTGAGCGCTCCTTCGCTCATCTATCTGCTGAACTCCAAGGCTCTGGCAGATGGAGAACCACGGGGAGGTAGCGGTGACATAGAATCTGCTGGACAGGCCGGCCCGAGGCCACCATGGCAGCTATTCAAAATGCATCCACTTCCCATTGTGACATTCGAAATTGAGGCAAATGAGGTTTCAAAATGTCGCTGCTTCACGAATGGGAATTCTGAGAAGTCGTCTCCTCAACAGAAAGTGAATACACCTTTTCATATACAGTGCTCAACATGCATCAAATGTATTTATTTATCTTCTGCTTTTATATATTGGGGACTTGACCAGAAGGCATCAGAGCACTTTAAATCTAAATCTAACCATATCATTCACAAGTGGATAATACAAAGATGCAACCTAGAAGAATGGGTGTCAGGAGACCCCTTTGGGGAAATAGTGTGCTTAACACATATTGGTAGAATAACCTAGCAATGCAGGCAGGCACTAAGAGACAATAGGAAGGACAGTGTACAACAGGAGGTTCATCAATAGTTCATGCAACTGAAGTTGAGATGCACCTAAAAAGAGCAGGAGGAGGCAGGAGGAAATTAACCTGGGTGTCTTTCAAAGGGTAGAGCTTTGAGGTCTTATTTGATGGTGTAATTGTATGTGACCAGACAGAGGCTCGAAGGAGGGAGTTCCAAATTATTGTGTCGCTTCTGGAGAAGGATTGTTTCATGCAATGCTTTCTATTGAAGGTGGAGGGTTCAAGGAGAAGGAATTGAGCATTTCTTGAGTTCCGGTGGGTGTATGAAATTTTCAGTTTCTCGGTTAGGTGCGAGTGAGAAGAGGAATGAAGTGCTTTGTGAGTGTTGCAGGCTGTTTTAGAATGCGCTCTCGCCTCTATTGGAAGCCAGTGAAGGGAGCGCAGGATAGGTGTGATGTGTCAGATTTCCTGGCCCTGGTCCTGGTCACGAAGCGGGCTGCAGCCTATTGAACTTCTCTGAGCCATCCTAGGTGGACTCTGGGGATGCATGCGAGGAGTGAGATACCGTAGTTGAGTATGGAAAGAACGAGCATCTGGACAACTGATTTTAGGTCCTGTTCTGGGATGAGGTGCCTGATTCCCCATAGCAGACTTAACTGGAACCAGGCACTCTTAGCCATGAATGAAACATAACTTTGGAGATTGAGATGTCTGAGGATGAAACTGAGTGATTTGGCATTCTGAATGAGGTACGGGTGGCCCTCCAGGTCCGGAAGGAGGACCATCCAGTCTTCAATAGATGGTTTAGCTTCCATGTACCTCAGGTCCGAATATGACTCTATGCTAAGTATGCTTTTTTCCCGCAAGCAATTACAATGCAGAGGCCCGTGTGCCCCGACGGCCTTGTCAGCTGTGGAAGGATGGAAGTCCCTACGGACTGCTGGTCTGGTCAGCTGATTGAAGGAGAGGGGGTTGTGCACTGCTTCCCCTCTGCCCCTGCAGCTCTGGTCAGCTGGTGGAAGGAGGAGGGGGAAGCCCGTATGCACTAAAGCCCCCCTGGGCTAGCAGACCTGGCGAGTTAGTGGCAGCAGGAGCAGCGGTCTGTGCACTGCGCCACTACTGCGCCTGCTAGCATGGTCAGCTGGGGGGAGGTGGTGGACAGGGGGTCTGGGTGTCGAAGGAGGAGACCCCGCACCACTGGCCCGCTCTTCCTCTGGGGCTTGTCAGCTGAGTGCGGAGGGGGCAGCCCGTGTCCACTGCTGGCCTGGAGGCCGGTGACAGGAGGGCCGCGTGCACTGACGGCCTCTCGAGCTGGGAACTCCCAGTAACTGCTGGCCTGCTGGCCACCCGCTGGAATGAGGGGAGACCCTCGAAGGGAAACCTTTCCTCTCGCTCACGGATTGCAGAGGGGGGTGGCTGAGTTGCTTAATTAATTCTCGGTGATCCATATGCCTGGGTAGCTCGAAGATTTAAATAGTTACCATGGTAACCAGTGGAAAGCATTAGTCTGGCAGGTACGCGCGCAGAGGTGGTGGGAAGAGAGCGACACCGAGCATTCTAGAGAGCGGAGTATACTCATGGACGGGGGGGGGGGGGGGGGCACTGCGCTCGTGGTTATGTCACAGTCACAGGACACATCGCTTGAGAGCGCGTGCCGGGAGGGGCGGAGCCAAAGTCCCCGGATATGCCTGCCAGCTGTCCCAGGTTGTGGCATTTCCTGTATCCCTAAACGTCCCCCTAATTTTGTCCTGTCGGTGACCCCTGATTCGGGGGACCATTCGGAGTCCAGTGCTCTGGGTACATGGTGGGCACCAAAAGGGTTCCCCTGTAAATTCCCTGAACACCTCCCTTCCTATGGGGCACCTGGTAATAAATTAACTCTTAATGTGCGTCTAGTTGCCCTGCACCCCAGAGGAGAGATCTGGGGACCACTCCCCAAGATGAAGCCCAACCCGTCACGTGTAAAGGTGGTCCTTTTACCCCCTGTGCGTGCTTCCCATTGCGCTCTTTAAAGTAGGGATCTGCGGGAGAAAATGGGCAGTTCCAACCATTGTGTGTGTCCATCCATAACACCCACTCCTCGCTCGCCTGTCTGGGATGCACAGAGTTCCCTGCTCAGGCAACCTCTGCCAGAAGGAATCTGCCTAGCAACGCCGTGTGAGGCGCCGCACCAGTACATCCTGGGAGCCGGGAAAGCCGTGTTCTCTCCCCCACCTGGGATGCCTGGCCTGTAACTCCGTCATCCTCCATGGAGAGGGCTCACAAAGATGCAGCCAGTGGGGCCGGCACGGGCCTGCCCAGAGCTTCATGCTGCCTGACCCCCTCGACTGGGACTTCGCTGCAAGTTTGGCCTGGTGCTGTCTGCCTGTTTGGAAGGGCCACCTTAGAGGAGACCCCCAAACCAGATGTGAGAGACCGCAGAATCGTCCCAAAACTTACATATGTGAGCAAGAACCAGGGACCTGTCCCTAGGGGCAGGGACTCTGTCCGGTGAGCAGGCTCCCTTGTACCACTGGCTGGCCCTTTCATACCTTAGAAACCCTCCTTTCTAAAACCTGGCAATCCTGTGGTGTGAGGCCCAGGCCCCTGCAGGCTGTGGCGCAGCATGGGGGTAGGGGGACGTGGAAGCTAGAGGGACACAGGGGTGGTTCCCACAGGCGCAAAATTCTTAGGGGTATTTTTAGGAGTTTAACGTTTAAAAACAAAAGTGGAAGGATACTTGCATTGCCCCAGGCGCTGGCAGCTTACACTACGCCACTGCCTGCAGGCATGGATGATAGTGCCCGAAGAGTGCCCCTGAGTTACACTAGGACTCCCCCTGTTCCTGCTAGTGATAGAGCCCGCACCCGAACCCAGATCTCATTAACTGGAACAGCGAGGACATTTGAGCTTGAATTACAAATTCCTCTTTGGCCCAGAAGGAAGTCCTAACCCATTCCATTGGCAAGAGGACCATCTCCCTGACTACTGAAACTTGACCAAGTGTAGCGAGACATCTTAGGGGCCAGAGAAACATCCTGACGTGTAGGGATTCCCTATCCATACCATGGAAGCAGCCCCTGCGGTGAACTCTCGTAGGTAAGATTGTCCTACTTATACATACCAGTGGCATTCCTCGAACATGAACCGTAGAACAGGAACATGACCCTGTCCAAGAACAGTGGAGGGGGCCCTCATATTAATGCTGTGTGTGCTCTGCTACATCTCTTCAAACAGCGATTCTTCATTTAGTATTGAGAGCCCCACTGAAGACACTGGAGTTGCTCAGGGCCAGTAATGGTTGGTTCAGACACCCTCATACAACATCCCAGTACTTGTCTTTCTGTTTCTCCCTTTTAAATTTAGAATAGTGTAGCATCAGTGGATGGAATTTTCTAATATCTTTTTAGCCCTTCTGCCTTGGGTGTTAGCTGTTATTTAAGGCCCTTGTCCTCATTATAAGTATTTTCCTGCGGCTTTGGACTTCAACTCAGGTTCAAAGCATTTAACAACTGTTGTAGTCCCCTGCAGTGTGTTATCATTGTAATATGTTACTATTATGCTAAGTATTTTATTTGTGTTTTATATTGCATGAGTAACAACTGTTTCATATTGCATCTGACTCGATTTCGCCCCACCTCCCAATGAGCCTGGCTACGACTGCGCCACAAAGCTACTTAGGGTGACCAACCCTCGTACCCAGCATCCCAGCCAGTAGGGAACACATGCAGCCGCACACCACTGACACTGCGAGGTCATCTCAGTTCAAGAGAGACAGGGAGAGACAGAGAGAGGAACAAGAGAGAGAGAGAGAGCGAGAGAGTGGGCGGGAGGGAGACAGTGCTTAATTTGAGCTGGTGGTTTCAGGTGCTCGACACCAGCATTTCATTGTCAACACCAACGCTTGTGACAGTCTGCCACAAGGTGGCACTATCTGGTAAATTTAGAGATGACCACAACAACAGTTAATTATTAATTCAATCTACATTAAAATTAATATTACTTGCTGCCCAAGACATTCTTATAGCTTTGAGGGCTTGAAATAGTCCAAGCTGTCACACTTGTAGAAGTGTGATGGTTAGTAGTAGTTTTGTTACTATCATCGGCAACATGGGACGGGCAATGTGTGGGACACTCTGCCGTGGACTACTAACAAGAGCCCTGGCACTCTTTTTTTTACAAATTAAGTACTGATTGTGCTCTCCTATGGCACAGGGTACAGAGTTTTCATCTGGGACAATTCCAGCAAGGCCTGAATACAGTTTCTGCACAAGGTGTGTAGATGATATGTGAGGTTGTCAGGCAAGTCGTGTAGCTCAATGAACGAATGTACTCCCTGCAGGGATGGGATCTATGCTTGTCTCCAGGGGTCACAGACTCGAATCATAAAAGAAGCACCCATCCTTTCATCCTTCCAAGAGAGATACAATGAGCGTCAATGAGATGGGTAACAATTACATTTGTTAGCTGCCAATAGTGCCAGGAGTTGTGAATGTGTGCTATACAAATGTGCATAGTAAAAAATATACAATGTACACGAGTATGCGCTTCGTTTTCTGCATTCCAGAACGAGGTGACACGAACACTGTCAATTTCGGGCCTTTGTCGACAAATTGTGAGTTTTGGAGGAAGAGGGGGAACAGAGACGCACGTCGATCATACAGTGTGTAAATAATACCCAGTGTTTGCATGCTAGCCACGCTTGAATACAGTGTACATAACGTGAGCCCACTAATCACCTGCCATTATTCATGTAAAGAAATGTAAAACTACCTGATCAGACATGTATTTTACAAGATAGTCAAGAACCTGCAATAAACCATTCCAGCCTATGAACTATATTTCTGAAATATGAGCCATTGCCCAGCTACTGAACTAGACCATTCTAAAATGTGGACCGCTACCCAGCTCTGCATTTGCACCAGACACGTCCTATCGTTTCAGCAGATAAAATAGAGGCAATTTGCAGTGTAAGAGCTAAGAATGTGCTGGTATGTTAAACCATGATGCCAATTTCCTGTAGCGTGAGCTCATTCTGCAGCTTGTACTATGAACTTCCTAGTGCATGAATTAATTCTGCAGCTTGTGTTAAGAATTTCCTGGCAATTGAGTTCATTCAGCAGTTTGCGCTATGAATTTTCTGGAGCGTGAGTTCATTCTGCAGTTTGTGTTTTGAATTTTCTGGAGTGTAAGTTCAACTTGCAGCTTTTACTGTGGATTTCCTAGTGCATGAGTTAATTCTGCAGCTTGTGTTAAGAATTTCTTGGCACATGAGTTCATCCTGCAGCTTGTGCTATGAATTTTCTGGAGCGTTTGTTCACTTTGCAGCTTTCCTATGATTTTCTTAGGGCGTGAGTTAATTTTGCAGCTTTTACTATGATTTTCCTAGGGCGTGAGTTCATTCTGTAGCTCGTGTTGAGAATTTCCTTGACCATGACTTCATTCTGAGAGAGTGTGCAATGAATTTTCTGGACCCTGAGTTCATTCTGCAGCTTGTGCAATGAATTTCCTGGAGCATGTGTTCATTCCGCAGCGTATGCTATGAGTTTCATAGACCATGTCTTCATTCTGCAGTTTGTACAACGAATTTCCTGGACCATGAGTTAATTCTGCAGCTTGTACTATACATTTCCTGGACCATGAGTTCGTTCTGCAGCTTGTGATATGAATTTTCTGGAGCGTGAATTCATTTTGCAGCTTGTGCACTGAATGTCCTGGACCATGAGTCCATTCTGCAGCTTGTGCTATGAATTTCCTGGACTATGAGTCCATTCTGCAGCTTATGCTATGAATTTCCTGGAGCATGAGCCCATTGTGCAGCTTGTGCTGTGAAGTCGCCAGCTTTGACTCCACTGTGCAGCTTAGCTTAAGCTATGAGTTTCTTAAAACGCAAACCCATTTTTCATTTTGAGCTATGATATCCTAAAATGTAAGCCCATTTTGCCGCTTAAAAATGAGGATTTCCTAAAATGAAAGCCTACTTTGTTGTTTGAGTTGTAAACCTGCTCAAATATGAATATCCTTTCACGCTGAGCTAGGAATTTGCAAAAGCATAATTCCATTTTGCAGCTTTGACCTATGAATTTCCTGAAATGGGTGCCAATTTTGCAGCTTAGGCTATGAATTTTCTAAAATGCGTGCCTACTGTGTAGTTTGAGTTATGAACGTACAAAAGCATGGGGCAGTTTGGCAGGCTGAAGTATGAACATGCTATAACGTGGCTTTAGGTCTTATGGTATGAATTTGCTAACCTATGAGTCTGTTTTGTAGTCTGGACTGTGAATTTAAAACATTGATCAATTCTGCAGCTTGTGAGTTCTGCATTTTTTCCATCACGAGCTTTTTTCGCTGCTTTCATGCTGTGAATATCAAACCTTTCAAAGCATGTCAGCTATGCATTTGTTTAAATTTGATTCATTTTGCTGCTTTTGGGTGATACATTTGTCAAAATATAATTTTCCAGATAATAGCTATTTAATCAATAGAATATGACCACATTTTGTGGCACATGAGCTGTAGCTTTGCTAACAAATTATGATCTATCAATATTATCCTAGCTATTTTAAGACCAACGACTTTACCAGCGTTAACCTTTTTGCAAATTGTGAGCGATAAGCATTAGACTGATGAGCTATTTTGCCTTTGATAAATATGAGTCCATTTTTAAGCTTATATTATGCGCATCTGCTGGGCAGAAGTCATTTAGTAGCTCCTGAGCTAGGCACGAGGTACAAAATCTAATCGTGCATTCTGAGTTATGCCTTTTATAACATTTCAGCCAATTGCAGTTTAGGAGCTAAGCATTTGTTAACACCCAATCCATATTACAGATTATGAATTGTGATTCAAGGACAATGGGAAACTCGTTATAATAACCTATAAGATTTACTTCCACAATGGATGGGCCATCAGTTTCATAAAATTAGTATTCCTTTTGCAGCTTCTATGGTATGCATTATAACATATTAACCAGTTTATGCACAGGATCTTTAAATTTTACAAAATATCTAACATTTTTGCAGCTTGTATACTTTGTATTTGCGTAAATAACCATTTTTGCCGTGAGCTCGCCTCACACACTTCAGCACGCCATTATATCCTGGCAGCTCACCATCATGTACTGGATGTGACCTCAAGGCATCTGATGGGAATTATTTTGTTCCATTCTGTACATTTAGTTAGCGGCCAGATCAAAATACCATTTGACATGTTCTGCAGTACTGGCACCAGAGGCCAGAGTGTCCCACAAAGCATGAATGTCCTACTGCGTACCAGTCGGAGACTTTTGTTTCAGGCCTCTCGCCGTTACCAGTTTCCATTGGTTCTGCAGCAGTCTTTTTTGCCATTTGTGCAGCTGACTGATTAACAAATGAAGGTACACGTCTCTACATGCAGGGTCTTGCTGAACCCTGACATCTTGATGACCGCCCTTCTCCACTCGCACACCTGATATAATCTTCTTCTCCTGTTGTCCAACATCTTTTGTTACAGATACTTATGATACAACCACCCTTTCAGCAGGTTCACCCACTTTAAATCCCATACATCATACATACATGCACTAATCATTGTGTTGGTAGGACACTGATGTCATTGTATTGTATTGTATTGTAATTGCATTTGTATAGTGCTTACTACCCCTGACGAGGCGTCAAAGCACTTTTTCGGCAAGTAGCACGCTACTCCGGGAACCATAGAGGATTAGTATTGAATTAGTATAGTGAAACATGCAAGTATATTTTAAGTGGTGGATATGTTAGTCAGTTATTTAGATTCGGAAGGATAGCAGAAGGATAGAAGAGGAAAGAAGGTTTGTATTTATATAGCGCTTCTAACCCCTGATGGGGTGTTGAAACACTTTTTTTTGGTGAGTAGCACGCTACTCCGGAAACCCATAAAGGATTAGTGGTGAATTAGTGAAATATGAAAGTAATTTGAGTGGTGTATATTAGTCAGTTATTTGGAGTGAGAAGGATAGCGGAAGGATAGAAGGAAAAGAAAGGTTTGCATTCATACAGCACCTGTTACCCCTGATGAGGTGTTGAAGCACTTTTCTGGAGAGTAGCAGGCTCCTCCTGTACCCAGAAAGGATTAGTGTTGAAAATGAGTATAGTGAAATATGAACGTAATTTGAGTGGTGGATATTAGTCAGTTATTTGGAGTGAGAAGGATAGCCGAGGGATAGAAGGAAAAGAAAGGTTTGCATTCATATGGCACCTGTTACCCCTGATGGGGTGTTGAAGTGCTTTTCTGGTGAGTAGCAGGCTACTCCTGTACCCAGAAAGGATTAGTGTTGAAAATTAGTATAGTGAAATATGAAGTCATTTGAGTGGTGGATATGTTAGTCACTTATTTGGATTGAGAATGGTTGGGGAGGAGTAAAAAGGGAAAAAGGTTTGCATTTATATAGCGCTTCAGCCAATGAGAACCCTAGCACTAATAGT
This sequence comes from Lissotriton helveticus, assembly GCF_964261635.1. NCBI lineage: Eukaryota > Metazoa > Chordata > Amphibia > Caudata > Salamandridae > Lissotriton > Lissotriton helveticus. Next base: position 839,720,154 of record NC_136061.1, on the reverse strand, counting down.
ATCCAATCACAACACTAGCCCTAAAATCTAGAACCAATAGGAGACCAGGACCTTACAGCCAATCTTAGCCCTAGTCCAAGCACCCAATCTGATTCAAAAACCCTGATCTCTATGTCCAATAGAGGCCCTAGCCCTACCAGTAGTCCCAAACCTAGTCCAAGCAACCAATGGCACAGTACGCCCTAGTCCCTACTTCTAATAGAAAGCCTAACCCTACTCTTAGTCCCACATCTAGTCTAGCAGCCAATAACACCAAAAGCCCCAATCGCTACTTCCAATTAAAGGCCTAACCCTAGCTAAGTCCCAACAACCAATAACACAGGCAGCCCTTGTCCCTACTTCCAATAGAAATTCTAGCCTTAGTCCCAAACCTACATTGATTGAATCACAGACACAAAAACCAATCAGAAGCCTCAAATACCCAACACTAAAGGACACTAACCCTAATCCAATAGAAACATCAGAAACAACCACCAATCAGTGTACACATGTACCAAACAATAGCAGACTATATAAGGTCCCAGCTACCTCAGACAAGGTTTGCTGGCCAGGGAGTTGGAAGCTGCTCCTTTATTCAGAAATCTCCTATGAGTCAGACCGGCTCAATCCACACTTTGCACTTCTGCAGGTAGGGGCCTTACAAACTTGTCCTCTAACAACACTATTTGTATAAAACTTTACTCCCTCTCCTGGCCAAAAAACAAAGTGCACAGTCCTTATTATATAAAGTTTAAACTGCTTACAGTTGATTACTGCTGTCTCAGGGGGTAAGGGGGTTCTGGTTTCACTGACTTGTTAACACAAAATTGTCGCTGGGGGTGCACTGCTTAACACACAGGTCTTAGCACAGAGCAAAGGAGACATTTGGAGGGAAAAACTGATAGTCACGGGGAATGAGAGGGAACAACTACAGAGTTTGGACTGCAAATCCCACTATTCAACAGGTTAAATGGAAGCAGTCACAGGCAGGAAAAACCAAAAGTTTAAACACAAAAACATGGGATAAATTATGCAATCACTGGCAGGGTAGAACTACAAGTTTAAACTGTAACAACCACAGGCAAAGACGGTTAATGAAATGTAAAAAGAAAATTAATAAGATGATGCAATCACAGGTAGGGAAAATCGTTTTTTAAACCTTTTTAGGAACGAGACAGCACTAGTCTGCCTCCTTACCACTTCCTGGACTCTGCTCACTGCAATCTGAGGCACAGGTAGGCTGCAACTCACAATATGGAGGAGACTGATTTGGGGTGCACCCAGCAAAGCCTTCACATGGGATACATCCAGCACATCCTCTGGGTACATACACACAGGATACATCCAGCACATCCTGCACATCCTCGAGGTACATACACACAGGATAAATGCAGCACATCCTCCGGGTACCCAGCTCTGGTCAGTCTGATGCTAGGATATGCAATGTAGCACCTGGATACCCTCCTAGTTGACATGTGCACTTTACAAATAGCCATAAAATAACATGATCAACTTCTACTGAAAGCTGCTTCGCTGCAACGTGCAGTGCTACAAACACCACACAGCCAGCCCTCCCACAGGGAGACCATGCTTGTTGTAACTGCTGGAACACGGTAAATTGCTAACCACCTAAGATCATTTCTGACAAAGCTCATGTTTCCAGAAAAAAAAGGGTATACTATAGCCCGCTGCCCAGGACTATATATACACTGGTGAATGAGGCCCTAGACCAGAGCCACGTCACTATCTCCAATGGAGCTCTCGACATTCCAGTACTCTAATATAGCCTTATAGTCAGCTGCCCAGGGCTACACATACCGGCTAACGAGGCCCAGTTAACGAGGACCTCGACCAGACCCACTTCACTGTCTCCAATGGAGCTCTCAACATTCCAGTTTTCTGATATAGCCTTATAGCCCGCTGTTGAGGTTCTAATTCTGCTTAACATATCATTGCTATTCTGCCTCTTTGATGTTAGAGCCCAGCCCTGCTATCTTGCGGATAGCACATACACAGCATTTACCTTCGAGCTGTAACTACTTCCACTCTCAAGTGATCACGCCTCTGTAGGTGCCTTTATAGGTCACAAACTAAAGGATTGTGTTGGTAGGACACAGATGCCATTAGTATTAATAGATCTATTACCTTCATTTCTTAAAGATAACATTTCTAAGTGACATTTAAATAATAAACATGCACCAGATCTTTATTGATTTATCGTATTGTTTTTGTAATCCTTTAGTATTTTCAAATACATTTCCACTTTGGATGGAGTTACAGCGATCACTTTTAAACTTGGGTTGATCAGAAGCCGTAAGATAGCCAATACTTGATCCGTTTATGTGACTGTATATGTCCCACAAGCTTTATCAAGGCTGAACCAGAGAGCATCCTGAAGCAGTAATGTCAATTATTTATTAGTGACTCTTTATGGCCAGTTGGCATGTGCAATCCTTATTGCTCTGGTTGATTCTGTTACTATTAATTCTGCATTGACCTTCCGTCCCCAGGAGTCCAGGTTTTGGTGTAACATTAGTTTCTCCACGTGGTGGTTGTCTTCTCTGTATGCCTAACATTTAGAGGTAGCCAGGCCTTTTGCCTGAGGTCCTTCTTTCACTGGCATCCACACCCTGAAGCCAGGCAGCCACTACTTGCCTTTTCTGTAGGGTGAACACCGTGACCGTCCAACCTGGATTTGCGTACAGGCTCATAAATGCACATTTCTGGGTCTCTCTACCTACCTCCACCTTACCGCCAAGAGTCACCATGGGAACAGCATATACTGCATGGTCATTATTACTGGAGCACCTCTGATAAGGACCAAGAAGGTCTTCAGAGCAACCTACATACATGTCATACTTTATGGCTTCATAACTCCTTAAAACAAAAAAACAACGTCTCAAAAGCAATAGACTTCTTTAACGTCGATTCACTAAATTACCAGAGATAGGGCTATGGAAGTCAGGCACTATTTCATCCAATTAAATCACAGCGCTGATGCCTTGTCCTACCCTTAGCCACTCAACAGTCTCCTCTCTGCTGTTTGAAAAGATGGGTGTAATCCTTCTCTCTGCTGTTTGAAACGGTGGATGTTAAGGTAGGGAGTCTATGATACAGAAAGTAAACTTAGCTCTGAGCCACCTACTTACTTTCTGTTCCAGCTCCTGCCTGTAAAACACATGATAGTAATGGTAACAAGCCAGTGACAAACGTACTAATTCAGGAGTAGCAGCTGAGGGCCAATGTTTAATTTGTTCAGTGTCACAATCTTCTTATTAGGGGGCCGCTGCCATTGCTGATGAATGTTGGGGTTGCAGAATACCAATGCTGCCTAATCTTGATTCAACCTCACGTCTCTTTGTTCCACCACCCTACACCTTCTGACTCTCTATCACTCCTGTGTGTTATTTTTCATGACTGCATTCTACCTTTTTATTTCACATCCTTCTCCTTTCCTCCTCTCCCCTTTTTGCCTTTTTCTCTCTTACTCTTGATCAAAGCCTGATGATGACAAAGTCCTGGCCCTCCAAACATTAGTGCTGATGCTTGCCACCTGCAACCACCAGCACAAATTAAACACTGACTGATACCCCTCGCTCCTCCCAAATCACATGCATGTACACTTTACCGTGTCTATGTACAGTTACTACATATTTAAAATGGTGACCATAAAACTGCATCATTTGATCCTACTCTTTATATGGGTAAGGTCCACAATTTTGACAAGACAAGCAGGTGTTGGGTGAACTCTGAAGAGCATTAAGGCAGGAATCTAATATCTGGTTGTGGAACCGAAATTTTATAGATCCTTGATGCAAGGATTCATATCCTCAGGGCAGACAGTTCCCGCATGGAGGAGTGGGCCCCATAGAAATTCATTTATCACAAATTACATTGATTGAAGGCGAGCACTAGCAGCTTGGCTAGTCCATTCTGTCACCCAATTGGCATACTATTTGCATGATTTTTAGATGAGCTGCATAGCTCCATTCAGTGAATGGGTGTTTTATTGAAATAATTCAAATACATACACCTTTTGCTCCTTAGACTGGCTTTCAGTGCAAAAGTGCAATCACCATGAGTAGTAGTACAGTATGACTGTGATCATGGTGAATCCGACTGATTTGCATTTGGTAAGCGTTGGGGTTTGAAGCCATCCAGGTTCATGTCATCAACTCAGGTTTGTACTGGATCTTGTTTGCTGTTCTTCACAAATAATAGGTGTCTTGGTTTTGGTTGGACTAAGTTTCAGGTAGGTGCTGGACATCCAGGTCTTGATGATGTGCAAGCATTGTTTGAGTCATTGGCTTTCTGAAGCAGAGGAGCCTTTCAAGTAGAGTTGTTGTGTTATCCACATATTGGTGAATCTTGATGCTGCTATCTGTGAGTAGAGCATCGAGTGACTCAATGTTAAGTTTGAAGATGACAAGATACAGTATAGAACCTTTGGGACTCCACCTAATAGGGCACTTTTGTGACTTGGAGGTGCACGTGTAAACAAGCTGGTGTTGGTTGGAGAGTTAGGAGGAGAACTAGTTGTCTGTAAATCCAAATCACGACTCATGGGTATATATGAGGGTGGTATTGTCAACTGTTTCGAAGGAAGCTAAGAGGTCCAGCAATATCAGGAGGCAGAGGTCAGCCTCATATGTGGTCAAGAGGATATTGTCTATGATGTGTAAGGTGGCAGTCTCCATGCTGCAGCATGATCTGAAGCCAGAGTGGTAGTCAAACAGGAGATGATTAGCATTAATGTGATCTAGCGGTTAAACATAGTCTGCTTTTTAGGTCTCGGCTAGCGTAGGCTGCGCATGCGCAGTCTCGCTGGCGAGATCTTATGTCTCAGAGTAGCGAGGCTTTAACCTCTTTTCCAATGGCTGGCCTCCTAAACGGCGGCCAGCCATTGGAGCAGAGGTCTCTGTGACGATCTCTTTTCACTGTAAGGCCCGTCCTTTTCGGATTGAGGGGCGTGTTTTTTTCGTTTCTTTCGCTCCTCTCCTCCAGCCAATGGAGAAGAGGGGAGAAAAAAAACACGCCCCCCAATCCGAAAAGGACAGGCCTTACAGACTCCTGCTGCCCATCTGCCCGCGTCTCCTCTGTGTGTCTTCTTCCCGGGGCCCCCTCTCTCTCTCCTCCCTCCGTCTCGCGCCACCGCCAGGCGACTGCCCTGGCCGGGAAAGGGCCTCCCCGCTGCTCCATCGCTGCTCTGGTTCCACCTCCCCCCTCCTCACCTCGTGGTTCCGTTGTAGTTCCTCAGTCCAAGTCGCTGGCAAAGACCGGGGCGCAGGGCCCACCGCTCTGGCAACTGCCAGCAGTTCCAGCAGCAAACGAGCAACCGGAGGCCCGCCCAGCAGCCCCTCGATGCTCGCCCGGCCTCAGTTGCGACGGGGAGACTGCATGGGCCCGGCTCGCCACCGCTCCCAGTGGAGCCCTGCGGAGAACCCCAAAGGCATCAGTGCTCCCCATGTGTCCAGGCGCCGTCTGTCTCCCCGCTCTCCGTGTTCAATGTTTAATAAAGGTGCTTTGAAGATGCACCGAAGCACACCAAACCTTATCCCAGTAATTGAAATACATTAACCGCACCCAATAATTTGTACGCGAAGATTGCTAGCAGGGAAATTTGGAATGAAAAATTCAAATTATGCATTTCATAAAGCTCTCCCCTCTGTGTAAAACCGCATTCCCCGCGAGGTAACATCAGCGCTCAGGCAATAATTGAATACAGAAATCCGCAGGCATGTTCGGCAGCTGTTGGGGAATGAGGTTACTCGGCCCCACACTGGGAGAATATGCCAGTGTTTTGGAGTACTGACGAGAAGCCGTGCTTATCCATGAGTTGTTTATTTAGAAAAACAAGTGGCACGCATTCACACTAAGAGCTCCTGGCTCTTGGTATTTGCGACGGCGCTGAAGATGAGTGAAGGCTGGGTGTTTGTTTATTGTGCTGCGACGTGACGCTGCCGCAAGGTAGGCGCAGGTAAGCAGGGACCTGGTAAGGGACATATTTGGCATCTCTCGAGACGGTTTTCGCTGCGTGCAGAAAACGTGCTGTGTCTCCCCCCTCCCCCCTCTATATTTTTGAAACCACACTCCCACAGAACAGGCTGGACCACGAAAATATCTGAGAGAATAAAAGGAAATAACAAAGGATTTTAGACCTGGCAACATAGGTCAGCAATATAAGTGATGGCTGCAGTTATCTATCTGTGACCTGCAGGTCACCATGGTCAGGGTAAACAGTTTTTTCATTCTTCCAATAAATAGAGAACTATTTAATGGGATACAATGACAATTGGTTAAATGGGCTTATAGATGGCAGAACGGTACTGCTGAGCGGTATAAGACCATAATATTGTTTTAGGGACTATGGCATACCATTTTGTATCAAATATAAGGATAGATATTCCAATTCTAAGCAAATTAGTAAAGTCAGATTTTGTAAATCAGTATAGTTTGAAGGCCACGGCACACGGGGATTGAAGCTTTCCCGCCCCGGAAATCTGTGTGTAATGTCGTGCAAATGGTGCTCTTTAATTAACAAAGTCCAGTCAACTGCTCACAACATTTTAGAATTTAAAAACTTGTTTACGAGAAGTTTTGAGAATACTCCTGCTATGATTTCTACTGAAAAGTAGAGCTACTGTCCTTTTGCTTTCAAAATCTTCCAACCTTCAAGCTATGTCACACAACACACACATACACTGCCTCACCCAACCTACTGGGTTATCAAATTGAAATTAAAACCTCTAACTGTTAGCTACATGAAGGGCTTTGCAGCTAGCACCTTAATCCGTGTGGGTATGTGTGTTGGTGTGTGGCTCTGTGTGTTGGTGTGTGGCTCTGTGTGTTGGTGTGTGGTTCTGTGTGTTTTTTGTTTGGCCCTGTGTGTTTGTGTTTGGCTCTATGTGTTTGTGTTTGGCTTTGTGTGTGTGTGGCTCTGTGTGTGTGTGTGTGTGTGGCTCTGTGTGTGTGTGTGTGGCTCTGTGTGTGTGGGGCTCTGTGTGTTTGGGGCTCTGTGTGTGTGTGTGGGGCTCTGTGTGTGTGGGGGCTGTGTGTGTGTGGGGGCTGTGTGTGTGTGGGGGCTGTGTGTGTGGGGGGGGGGCTCTGTGTGTGTGTGGCTCTGTGTGTGTGTGTGTGTGACTCTGTGTGTGTGGGGCTCTGTGTGTGGGGCTGTGTGTGTGTGTGTGGGGCTCTGTGTGTGTGGCTCTGTTTGTGTGGCTCTGTGTGTGTGTGTGGCGCTGTGTGTGTGGCTCTATTAATCAACTAGTCACTCTCTACTATTAATCACTGCTAATACTCTCTACTACTCTCTAATGCTTACCTATTGCCATTGTAAATGACAGTACCATATATTTATCGGTTTAAAAAAAAACAATAAATGAAAAAAATGATATGTGCAATGACAATAGCTCTAACTTTAACAAATACGAGAGCATTGCATTGTAAATGCTTGTTAATGTACTGCATTTGCTTGCAGACCCTGTGAAAAATCCCCAAACATCCCACCCTCAGACTTTCCCATTTAGGGGATTTAAGTTGACTGTCCCTGTTTGGTCTCTAGTCCTGTTACAGCTGCCATGACATCTGATATCTCTCTGTATCCTTAAGCATCTTTCCCTGCCTCTTCCCCAGTATCTTTACCCCCAGTAGCACCATGGACATCTCTGTACTCCCCAGTGATACCCTAGTATCTGTACACCTTCCTATAATCCATTATCAGACCTAATATTATGTACCTCAACCCTTGCTTGTCTCACAACCTATACCTTAGTGCCTCAACACATGCCTGTATCTTAGGTCAAGGACTGCTACTTTTGCCCTGGTATCTTTTTTACCCCTTGGCGCATAACTCCTGCCGAGTTTTCTACTAAACTGTAAAAAGAATTCTGTTTTTTTTAGGTCTGGTTTGACAGTGCAACTGTTACCAGATCTTATCTGATCAATTGAAAAGAGCTTTCAGAAGCACTACTGAGGGAGAGGCTTATGTTCCGCCCACATGTTGATAAACTTTAGTACTGCATTTGATAGGACAGAACATACTGCTTGCATTGCCCTTTTTGCCTTGTGGGAAAAATTATACTCAAGGCAGGAAGACTGTTTTGGCTCTGCTGGCAAGCTAATGGTCAAGGCAATACATGTGGCCTGCTTATTACGAAAAAGTATAACGAAGGCAGTGGGCATAATATTGATATTGTTTAAAGAATATGTTAAAGTCAATAGGCACTTAAAGAAGGATTGTTATTACTCTGTATTAAAGCATGCAGAGTGGTATATTGGTACATGCAATCTCACAGATTGTCGTAATAAGCAAGGGTTGCGGTATAGTTTACCTGCTCTTACAAACCATATGGATTTAAGATTTGCATTATAATCATCCTTGTTAGATCTCATAGTAGAGCTACTATTTTGATTTGACAATTATATTTTTTTGATGCATTTGTAATTTTTGTAATGTTTGTCTGGTTGGTGATTGCCTGTGTGAGAACTTAAGCTCAATACAATAGGCCTGATATGGTCTTGTAGACAAGCCAATAAAAAGACTGTATACCTGATTAATTTACTGAGAAAAGCCATGGCAGACTGGTAAAGGGCTTTTTAAATTGGTAACTTGACTTTGCCATTTCAACCCTTGGCAAAGCCCAGACCTTCCTTTTTAATATTTGTAAGTCACGCCTAAGGCATGCCCAGCGAGCCCTAAAGGCTGGGTGCATTATATTAAAAAGAAGGATATGTGTTTTTGATAACTTTGTATATCCTAAAAGTAAAACTTCCACATTCCCCTTTTTACTGTCGTAATGTTAGTAGCCCCATTGGCAAGTATTGAGTTACAACTCAGCAGTGCTAGTTACCAAATGGGACAATAAACATGATATCTCAAGGTATCAAAAGAATTGTTGCATTAAACCCGACTTGTTGCTCAAGTTGAATTTAATGTAACTATTTTACAATGGCAACTTTGATAAGTTGCCGCTTTGTTGCCCTCATTTTTCCAGTAGCTGTTTCTGTTTTGCAAGAGGAAAACAGCTGCTGTGCTCGAGGCTTCATGATGCCATCCTAGTGGTAAGTGAGAATGACTCTCAGTAAGAGGAACAAAGGACATGCTGAGAGAAAAGGTGTGACCTCCTCCTGTCAGGATGGCCATAGTGAGTGTGAGCCCAAAAGGCCCAAAAGGCAGAGTTCACTGGCTCTCTGAGGGACATCAGAGTGCAATTTGGTAGCCCTGTAAGAAAGTTATTGACAACTAAAGGAAACTGCTAGGTTTGTTGTAATCAGAGACCACTAGACCAGTGGGAACTGATCCTGCACTGGACGTCACCTGGACACAGTGGGAAATCAACCTCTGATGCCAAAGTTGCCCCTCCCAGCTCCAGGACCGAGGTTGGCCACAGGAAGACCCATCACACCAGCTCAGAATCCCCAGCATCTTCAGCATCCTTCTGATTCCTGTATGCCTTGCATCAAGATCATTCCATTGACTCCAATAGCCGTCCTGCCTAAGGATTTGGAACTGGACAGGAGACTGCCAAAATCAACAGGTAGCTGTCCTCCTCGACCTGTTTAGTTCCTTTGACTGGCTCCCTATTGCAGTTAGCAACCCCTAAGACTGCCTAGATAGCTTTTATCAATTTGCTTTTTGTTGCTAACCCTACACTGCTATCACGGTTGATTACAGTGCTTTATTGCACCGACTGAAGAACTAGTGATTTATTATTACTTCTAAAATTCATCTCTCGAGATCCCTCTGATAGATTTTTGTCATTTAGTTGTCTATTGAAAGATACAAATATCACCTATTTCTATAAATAAGGGTTATATTTTTGTTGTGCTGTGCTTTATTATTATTATACGGTGTTGTTACTTCTTAATGCTTTACACTTGTTCCTTTGATAAAGCCCGATGGTCCTGTGCCAAAGCTACCCAGGACTGAGCTAAGGTTTTACAAATGAACCTGGCGGGACCTGATACAGACTGATGACATTATTATATGGTGAGGTCGCACAACCACATCATATGATAATAATAATAATAATAATAATAATAATACTGATAATAATAATAATAATAATAATTAAAATAATGATGATAATCCACATTTCTCACAAGATCTGTTTATTATGAAAAGCTATGACAAAGGCTGTAGTTCTGATTTATTTATTATGAAACACATATGTTAAAACCAATAGGCGTGTAAGTGGTGGATTTTTTACTGCATAATGTAAAACCTGCAAACATGTATCTTGTTAGGTGAAATCTTACAAGTTACTTTCATATGCATGGATTTTGGTGCTGATTACCCCTCTTTGACTAAACGACTACACCTAGGAGTAGCCATAGAAAGTCCGGCACTGTAATAATGCTAGCTAAAATCCATTTGGAAGGGTAGGCAGGCTTCAAAGTCTACCTTGATCTTGTAAGAATAATATCAATGCAAAATAAATACATTCATACATACATAAATATATATGAATATAAATAAATAGAAGGGCTTTGTGTCAGCTCTCTTCTGCCACAGGCCTGTATGACTCTTATGCTTCCTTCCATGAACAGATTAGCATGGGATAATGGGTCAGCCACTTCCGCCATTGGCTCTCTTACCCAATGAGTGAGTACATTTGTGTGATCTCATTTGTGCATCTACTTAAAAATATTCTCCTTTTAAAGGTTGCCTTTCATTTTTTTACTTCTCTTTTTTCCATTTTCATTTTTATAATATATTACAGTTCTCCGGTGTGGTAGTGGGCCACTTGCTTGCTTCTCATTTAAGCCGCAGTGTTCTGCATGATATGGCCAATGCCTTTAAACCAGGTGAGCATCATGGTCACCTTGTTTAACCCCTTGCGTGCGCCGGACGGCCGCCGGCTGTCTGACGTCACGGTGGGCATGTGCGGAAGACGGCCAGGGGCCGTCTGAACCACGCCCACGCCACAAATCACCCGCACCGCGGCGGAATTTCCGCCGCCGTTAAAGGGTTAAAAGAAGAGATGCCAGTGCTGAAAACATTTATTCCATACTAGCATTGATCAACCACAAACAGAAGATTAATTCCAGAGAGGGTATTGCTGTTTAATTGCAATTTTATTTTGTAAACAGTCAACAATTTTGATATAAATTTTACTGTACATCAGAGAAGAACCAAGGAGAAGAGTCAAAAAATGAACGGACACATTATATTGCATTCAGCTGAAATCATCAAACACTCAAAAATCCAGTCATATCACATTCACGACGCATTCAAACTTGACTCAGGCACACTAAGTAAAAAGAACCGGGTCTGCTTGAATTTGATAACAAATTGAAAACAATTTTTTGGGAATAGTACAAAACCAAAGAATTTTTACTATCAAACATTCATTTTAAGTTGATACATATGGTTAATGTACTCAAAAATTGTAAGGGGTTAACAAAGGAGATTCGAAACGCGTAGGCCTAACATCTCTACGGTCTGCTCTCTCGTATAGGAGTTGATTTGTTAACCCCTTACAATTTTTGAGTACATTAACCATATGTATCAACTTAAAATGAATGTTTGATAGTAAAAATTCTTTGGTTTTGTACTATTCCCAAAAAATTGTTTTCAATTTGTTATCAAATTCAAGCAGACCCGGTTCTTTTTACTTAGTGTGCCTGAGTCAAGTTTGAATGCGTCGTGAATGTGATATGACTGGATTTTTGAGTGTTTGATGATTTCAGCTGAATGCAATATAATGTGTCCGTTCATTTTTTGATTCTTCTCCTTGGTTCTTCTCTGATGTACATTAAAATTTATATCAAAATTGTTGACTGTTTACAAAATAAAATTGCAATTAAACAGCAATACCCTCTCTGGAATTAATCTTCTGTTTGTGGTTGATCAATGCTAGTATGGAATAAATGTTTTCAGCACTGGCATCTCTTCTTGTTGCTTAGTATATCGGCTCAGCCTTGCTGAATAGAGCCAGCCCCATTTTTGTTTTCACGTTAAAGGGTTAAAGGCATCAGCCACATGGCATGGTATTGCCCATAGTGTATCATTGTTTCAACTTTCAAAGATGTCCCACATCTTGGTCCTCAATGTGGCGGACATGTATGAACTTTAAAACAACTATGTGTACACTATGTACAATACCAGTGCAATATGGTAATATGCTGTTATGATTAATTTGATTTGTTATTGCAAGCATATTTAGGCAACACCATGTTTTCTTTTTTGCTACTTTTATTCCTATAATTTATCTTGAGTATGTTGTGGGAATGTGTTTTATTGTGGTTGTGTAAGTGGGTGAATGTAAGAATAAATCAGTGGATGAATGAATGCGTGTGTGCAAGGGTAAGTGACAAAGTACATTCATGATGGCCCACTGAGTGCCTAAACCCATCAGTGTCTGAAGAGGCCCTTTCATTTAGAAGCCAGACCCCAGATATTGTCCAAGTTTGTTCGCTTAATTCTGCCAAGGTCTTTGAGGGAAAATGTTTTCCTCATGTTGGAAAGCACACAAGGAAGTTTCAACAGTCTGGTGTCACTGGCTGGTGTTCTCCATTTTTGTTTCTGTATAAAGGTACAGCCCTCACAGTAAGAGATGGTTCTACATTCTATTAAGACTAACTGAGGGACAAGCATCTTATGTTGTTAGAAAGGGAGATATATGCAAAGCAAAGACACAATTCTGCGGCCTTAGTGTTTCCAGCATAATTATAGATTCACCACACTCATTATATAATCTGCCATCTGCTGTATAACTTACATATTTCAACAACACAAAAATAGTGTCTAGCTGAAACGTACCAAAAGTTACGAAAAAAGTATCACACCTGGTACCGTGCAGTGATAGACCATTTCCAGAGGTTAACAGACCGCAGCAGCCAGAGAGGCTAACTCTGGAGTGCAGGGCTCACGGTTCGATCGCCAGTGGCAGCTCAGATCAGCATCATGTGACTCTGGGCAATAGCTCACTTAATCTCCCTGACGGCCCCCGCTGCCTGGGTACCCTTAGGGGTGATAAGTCGCTCTTTACAAATATGGTATTTAGAATCAGATTTCGTTGCTGCTTGCTTTATTCAGGTGTCAAACAAATAACAAGCATTTACAATGCAACGGTTTCGCCTTCGGAAAAGTTAGAGCTATTGCCATTGTAAATGGCAATGCCATTTATTTATCTGTTTTCAAAACCAACACATAAATACAAATTTTGTCATTTACAATGCCAATAGCTCAAACTTTTCCAAAGGCGAAACCGTTGCATTTGTAAATGCTTGTTTAAAAATTACGGCGGTGCGGTCTATTTAAGAAAATGCAGCGCCCCCCCTTAGACACCTTCACCTCGCCCCCCCCCCGAACCCCTTCACCCCGTCCCAACCCCCGAGCCCGAAGCCCCGACTACTCGAGTAATAATCGGTAGAAGGGCTGGGGTGTAGTAGACAAGAACAATACAACTGACCTGGATGCTTGTGTCTGCAGGACGACAAGTGAGTGATGGCGCGGCCCCTCCCGAGGGGACTGATGAGGAGTGAGGGCTCAGCCTGGAAACCTCCCGGGGTGACTGCTGGTGCCTGCTGCTGAAGGGGTCGCCAGGGCGGGAACTGGAAGCTTGGCCCTAGCAGCACTGAAGAAGGACGGCAGAAGCCCTGGGGAGATCACTGCGCCTGCGAGCGACCCCGGCTAACCTGAGTGCGACTGCCGGAGGGCGAGGGGAGCCCCGGGGAGAGAGCCTCCCTGCCTGTCCCGAGTGGGGCTATAGGAACGTGGTAGGGAGACACCTCACCCTGCACCCCAGAGAACGCCCATTCCTCTTCAGGAGGAGAGCAGGGACACCCCATCTTCTCTCACAACCACTGCCTGTCCTGACTGAGGCTGCGGGCGGGATAGCCCCTCACACAGACCCACCGCACTCGCCGCCGGCCGGTAGTGCCGCAATGGCTGCGTCGAGCATTTATACTTCCCTCACCTTTTCCTTTTAAAATAAAAAAAACGCACATACATTCAGTGCCAGGTGGCGCCGGCACTCAGATAACCCCCTCTCATCACCAGCCTGTGCCAGTGCTGGCAAAGGAGCTGCCTGCCCCACGGGGCGAGTGAAGCCACGGCTCTGAGGCGGATGCAGTGCGTGAGACCCCCTAGAGTAAGGACAATAGGGGCTGGAGGATCTGTGCGGAGTGGGGCCCTCGGTGTGATCCTCGGCAGACAGCATTTATTCCGACACATTTTCGCAGCATCCCGTTTTTTATGCGAAGGTATCATCAGTTATGTGCATCTTAACTGGCTAGATAGTGACAGGACGAACCACCAATTAGGCAACTAAGCAATCACTCGAGAAAGTTACACATAGTGTGTTGCAGTAAGTATACCTGCTGGCTAGACAGGCAAAACGTCCAACATCGGTCACAGCATAAAATATAGTAAAACACATCTCATTACGATTAACTCAAGCGAGAAGTGTAAAGAGTTTGGGTACGTTTATACCGCCTGACAATCTCGATCCTCTGATCAGGTGTAGCACATACGAGAGTGTCAGTGAGGGTAGTATGTACTAAACAGGTCTGTGTCTGCATTCATTAAGAGAAATCAACCCCGCACTGCCAAATAACCACAAGTGGAACGAGCCTTTCCAACAAGACAGCCAGCGACCACCACCACCCCCATCCTTTACTTACATCGGTTCCAGAGTACTGGTAAGCCATTCCCTCAGCGCCTCGAAGTTCTCAATGTTCATTTTCATGTGTCCCGGGGGCCCCTCAACTTCTTCCTCCTCTGAGGGGACGGGTGGAGCCCCCTGCAGCTCCCCCGTCGCCCCCCTGGTGTCAGGCAATGGTCCTTCGGCTTTACAACGTCCCCCCCTGGACCTTCGCCCTCCACCACCAGGGCCCCGGCGCAGCGGCCGGGTAAGGGCCAGGCTCCCGGAGGAGGGGGCGGAGGGGTTCAGGTTGGCACTGGGTGAGGGGGTCCGCCCGGTGCGGTTCCTCGTACGCACACACAGTGTATCCAAAGCCTACGGTCAGGGGCAGAGGGGCCAATCAGTTCCCAAAGCGGACCCAGAGCCGCTCCACAACAGACAACTCTGCCCACCGGCTCACATTCGCCACAGTGCTCAGTATACAGCGCCGATAACAACATAGGGAAAAGATGCGCAAGCCGCGCCCTCAACACGTCGGGGGACACGAAGATAGACATAGAGGAAAGACTAACACGACAGCTTCCACTGATGATTCATCCCTACAAAAAATATTGACACTTAAAAATGTGATTAATACGTCTCACGATAGCTAAACATTTAACAATGAATTTAGTTAAGTTATAATAAATTTTTATTCTTTTTAAATATTCTAAGTATATGGCTAACTATCTTAACAAGCACCTATGAGGACACAGGGGGCGGGAGAGGACACGGACGGCGGGAGGAGGGCGGGAGAGGACACGGTCGGCGGGAGGAGGGTGGGAGAGGACACGGTCGGCGGGAGGAGGGCGGGAGAGGACACGGAGGGCGGGAGGAGGGCGGGAGAGGACACGGAGGGCGGGAGAGGACACGGACGGCGTGAGGAGGGCGGGAGAGGACACGGACGGCGGGAGGGAGGCGGAAAACGTGCACAGGACAGCGAGGGGGCGGGGAGGCACACGGAGGGGGCGGGAGGGGAGGGAACGGGAAAAAACGTAACTCCGCCCTGGGAAAAAATCTCGGGAACGCCCCCGAATCTGGTCCGGCCTTGACGGACAGATCCGGCACTCAATGGCTAGCCTCCATTTATGGAGCTAGCCAATGAGAGCCGGGGGACGTTCCCGAAGTGCTTAGTGTCGACATAGGATTTCACCTGCGCTGAAAGGCTGCGCAGAGCGCAGCCTTTCGGCAGGCGAAACCCAAAAACCAGGTATAACTTTTACCAAGACTGTTCCTGCGTGCAGGCCTCTTGCTGCACAATAAAAACCTTGAAATTCTACCATGTTTGATGCAAAGACAGTACCAGCCAATTGCTGTCCCCTGATATGTCTGGGCACAACAGTCATCCTGATTGCTGTAGCAGTGCCAGTGATCTTTAGGGGACATATGCTGAGGCAAGTGATTCCGATGGCTGTCATGTACCATAAAATAGCATGCATGATTGATATTATTTCTCCTGGCACACGAGATCCAATGTGCAACATTTGTGGTTTGACATTATTGTGTAGATGAATATAGCTCCTCCAGTGGGACAAAACCTGTTCTGTTCTGCACCCCATTTTTACACAAAGAGTACATTTCATCTGACAAGTGAAAAATTGATTTTTTGCGTTGAGGAATGATGCTGCGGGTACTGTGGCAGGTCGTAAAGCTTTGGGTAATTTTATATGCTCCACAGAAGTGTGTCTAGGACCATATGACAGTGACCTTGCAAAACGTCACAGGAATACTTTTAACATTTAGTCAATGCTTTAAATAGCAGGGCTGTTCTAATAGGAGAGTATCGATACTCTCCTTTTAGAATATTTTCCCATTTTAATCATTGTATTAAACAAAGTTTGAGTAGTTCAGACTAAATTGTGAAATTTAAAAAAACTGTTTTAATGGTGAGGTCAATTGTCTAAATTACATTTCGCAGGAAAAACTACTTTTAGACGATGCATTTTCTTTTATTTAAATGTATATTTTTGCTTATATATTAAGACTCGCTAATGTGACAACCTTCAAACTTTTGGGATGTTGTGAAGTTTTGTTGCCTTTGAAGATCATTGCCAGACACATTTTAATCTTACAGGGGGATAGTCTAAACATCTTAGTTCATGAGACAATACATTTGTATAATGTACTTTAAAACGGATCATTTGGTCACTTAATTTTTTATATATACATACATATATATATATATATATATATATATATATATATATATATATATATATATATTTTTTTTTTATATATATATATACCCTTAAGTGGGTCTGTTAACTCCTCCCCCATGTATAATTCATGAATATTGTTTTCCGTAACTTCACTCTAATATCTCCACGTATATTGTGTTACATGTAACACAGACTTATGCCTAACCCCCCTCCAAGGTATACCTTTGCTCCGGAAAACTGGAAATAAATAAGAAATAACTCAAAATAGCACTCAAATATAGCAGTGGATGATGTCACAAATCCGAGTGCTTCTTGAACTTTGAGGTCACTGGGAGTTTGTTTCTTCAGGGCATAACCTTCTGATTGGATAAGTTATATGTGTTTCTGGTGCCAAAAAGGGAAGATGTAACTGATGGCTGGTAGGACAGCCTCCAAAATGTATGTGTTCCCTATTAAGTCGCCGGTGCAGTGAACTAATGACACATGATCTCAACATATGCAAAAGAAACAATTGATGGACGGAATGCTGAACATTGCAAACATTTACCCCCCCAGTCACAAAACAATTGATTTTGTGCGTTGGGGAATGATGCTGCGGTACTTAGCAGACTGGACTACTGTAATGCTTTGTATTTGGGACCACCGCAGTACATCGTACAGACAGTACAGAGAGTCCAGTCTATGGCAGCAAAGCTGGTATTGAATAGGCAACACAGGGTCTCTACCACCGGAGCCCTGAAAGATCTACAATGGATGCCTATTAAAGAGAGAATCGGTTTTAAATCGTTATGTATTGTGTATAAATCGGCACATGGCATGGGCTCTATCCCCCTACGGGAGAGATTCACTTAGTATAATCCGAAAAGGCAGCTTCGCTCCTCCAACGTAAATCTTTTTAAAGACTACTGGTTTTAGGAGAGTTAGGATGAGCGGCAAAGCCTTTGGCGTGGCCACCGCACAACTCTGGAATGATCTTCCACAGACCATCAGACAGTCTAACTCGTTAACCTGTTTTAGAAAGCTCGTGAAAACCTGGCTATTCCCTAGGGGAGATATCTTGACCCCTGGTTGCTAATGCGGATCTGTTCAAATGTCATACTATCTGAAGTTCAAGTGCCAGGATACCCCTAGGGTGACAGTTTTGCGCTATATAAATATCCGATACAATACAATACAATACAATACAAGGATCTGAGTTTAATCCATCATTCTTTTGCTCCCCACACCACCCCAGTTTGGACCCAGCCATATGCAATCAGTCTTGACCCTGCTCCTTGTGTTAACAGTCCAGCCCAAACTGCCAAGCCAGGTCCTCCCTGGACCGGAAACAAGCATCCTGGGACCGGTTTCAGGACATCAACCTTCATCAACATGTCACAAGACAGGCTAGAGAGGCAGCTGTATTTTGTGCCACTGAAGATGAATTATCTGGTAAGCCCAGGAATGTGCAGTTATCCTGTAAGTACTGGATCACGGATGTATTTAACTTTTGTGAGTACAATGCACAGTTCATGTTACCACATCTGTCAAGGACTGGGCACAGTGAAAGCCTTTCTGCCTCCATTTCTGATAACCCAAAGAAAAATGACTCCTCCCAGTAGATATGGTCTCACCTGCACACTTGAAAGGTGGTGTGTGTCTCTTTAAGAGAGTCTCAGTTAGGAGGGAAAAACCCCCAAGGCCAGAAACCCCTTCATGGCAGTATTGGTAGTTCTTGATGGAAATTGTAAAGTTTTACTGGGGTTGGAATAAAAAACAGTAAAACTACCCCAAGACAGAATTGAGAAATTGTTCAGCATTTAGACTTCTAAACAAGAGAATAGAAATACAAAACAAACTGCATAAAAAAATCAAAAATGATGGACAAAAGGCATAGAAGGCGGGCGGTTAACACAATGCAAAATAGGGTACTTGAAATCGTTCTCAGATCAAAGGCTGTTTATATAAGAGATAAGAAGGAAGCAATATCATTAAAAAAAAAGAAAACGCAACCATGTTGGAGTGGGAAGCTCTGGTTACATAAACTGTAAGGATCAGCACCGTGGTTAGGGATGGATATAAACTACCCACCTCCACCTTCTCTGGAAACTGGTGTCGCACTTGTATGTGGGCACAAGAAGGGTTTTCGAGTGCTTGAAATACTGCTCTTTCCCCTTCTGGCATCTCCGATCCTGCACACCCCCATGCTTCAGCTGGTGCCCTGGACCATGTATGACGCAGTCCGCTGGACCAAGGACCATTCGGGACAGCGGGCCATCCATACATCAACTCACAGTTGTATGCGCATCGGGAAGTGAACCCCCCTGTATACCAGGCGTGAAGACTTTTCCAAGAGAGTCATGCTGCCTGCCACCCTGCTGATGCAGGGCCACATGACAATGCCAAGGAACCAAAGTCACTCCCTGTGAGCTCAGTCTGAAGGTGTAGCAATCCCTCTTGTGTATTAGGGGGCAGATTTACAAGGAACTGACGCATCTATATAGATGTGTCCGTTTTCTTGCTTCACCTTCAAATGTCCTTGCGCCACCATGGATACACTGTATTCACAATACAGTGCACCATGGCGCAAGGAATTACAGATGGGTCAGAAATTCTGATGCACCTGTTGGAGGAAAAGTGACGCATTTTGGGAGTTTGTCACAAAAGTGACGCAACTCCAGCAATGCGTCAGAAAACATAGGTAGGTCCCTTGTAAAATTCCCTGCGTAAATCCTTACGCCTGGTCTGAGCAGGCGTAGGGATTTTGATGCAGTGAAGGCGTAGAGTGACGCCGGAAATCTTGTAAAGTTCACTGCGCCAGTTCTACGTGTCTTTTTACATGGGAACGCCTACCCTGCATACATTATACCTGGCGTAGGTATAATGTGACGCAGGGCTTTACAACGTGACGCATCTCCCTAGATGCGTCACGTTGATAATGGGCTGCAACTTCTACGCCGCAGCTGCGTCAATCTTGTAAATCTGCCCCTTGGACTTTAATGTCTGTTTGTTGTTGCACACCCTTGTTCGGGGTTTACAGTCAGGGAACAGCACAGCACAGTTGTTACTGATTTCTGTTATAACCCCCTCCCCACAGCCTGTTGAAAGTTAGTGTTGGGCACGCTGCTCTACTGGGCACGGTGTGGCATTGTCTCCATCTTCTAGGATTTGTTGTAAGTGGTGCCACCTGTTGAGGCTGACCAGCTCACACACGAGAGAGGGCGCCTTCTTCTCCATTCAGTATCTGCTCCACAGCGGCTGTGCGCAAACCGTGCTAGTGTGTGTGTTTAAAACATGTAAGAATGACAAGTGAGTCATGCGTCTTATCGTCCCACTCACATATGTGGGTAGAAGGCAGGAGCGTGAGGATAAAAGCTTCCTTCCTGTTTCATACCGTTTCGGCATGTTGATTGCACGCTTGCAGGCCTGCCATTCTGATTCCATCTCCACTCCAGTGCATCCTTTCTACGGTAGCATCACCCGGGCCAACTCTGTCTCTGATGCACACTTGTCCATGATTGGACAAAAGGCTGCTTACGGTCCTGATGAGATCAAAGACATACAGCCCAGTTCAGTATTAACCATGTCAACGTTCATCATTTTGTTCCAGGTTTTTAATTGAAATTAACCCGCATATAGCCCACTCCTTGTCCACTCAGGACTTATAATTGATTTGTTTGTGCCTTCGGGATCTAGTCCGCGCTATATAAAACTTTATAAATATAAATAAATTAGTATGGAAGCAAACCGTTTTACAGTTTACCTGTGTGCTCTGCCAGCTAATGTTACCAATACACCAGCAGGGGCAGCATTACTTAATTCGGGGGTTTGGGCTGCAGCTGGAGTGTTTTCTGGGTGGTGAAATCCTCCGAAAGGCTGATACCAAAGGAGACATTTCCCGCTAAAGTTTTGTATTCCCACAGAAAAGCAGCATCAGTGTAAAGGAAATAATAATGTGATTAAACTTTTCAAACAATTGATCGTTCACAATTTAAGTTCGAGTTGGGGTCGTTAAATTCAATCTACCCCCTAGATGATGCAGATGTTGATTATGTCATGGTCATGAGGAAAAAAATCAATAAAAGAGTGCAGAAGAGTTGGTGACGAGGCAACAACATTTGCTGACAATTAGAACTGGGCAGTGGCTTTGTCCAATGAGTATTGGATGATGGCTAATAGGTATTGGGCAATAGTTAATGGGAGATAGGGTTAGTGCTTTGCTACTAGACACTTGGCACTGGGTACTGGTTATTCTGTTTGTATTGTGGGCATCCTGTGGGTGATGGTTAGATGTTCTAAAAGATGGAGTGCATCTTGGATGGCTTCTGAGGCAGAGGATGATGAGAGTGCTTGTTGACAGGGAAAAGCTCTGACTGGTGGAAACCCCTCAATGTTCCATGCGGCGCTTCCAGGGCACATGCATTGCTCAAGGTAGAGCTTATGCTGGTCACTCTCTCTGCGTACTCAATGAACATTTGGAGTGGCACGTACACGTGCAAGTCTTAGAATGAAGATGTGCCATCTGAAGAGCACGTGCTGCTACGTCCCATTTTATGGAAGCCTTGTCTGGGGTCTCCACTGGCTCAGTTTTGGCAGCTTTGGCAGGGGAATTGTCTCTGATACAGAACAGGTACTGTCACTAAGAAATATTTGTTGCTTGTATGGAACTCCAAAACCTCAGTAGCACAGCCTAACTCAACCAAATTCTCAGGTTGCAAAGCTGTGACTTGAATGGTGTTATATGGTTTGCCTTGAGGCGATTGGGTGATGCCTTCCACTGTCAAGCTGGGGTTTGATTCATTTATGAAATTGAATGTTTTATATAGTGCAGGTCATGCCTGGTGACTGGCTATTGATCACTAGCTCCTATATGATTTAGAAAATGGTTGACTACATTATGGGCCTCATTATGATGTCGGGAGGACGTGCGGGATCGGGACCGAATGACCTCTGGTCAGCGGTCTCGACCGTAGTATTACAATTTGAATGCACATGGTGCGGTCGCATACTCTAATTTCTTTATGGGAGCTTATGGTGTGGCCATAAACCGCCCATAACAGAAGCTCCCATAGAGAAATGGGAGAATCTGTTCATCCCTGCACCATGTGGCAGGCACACACGGTGCAGGGATTAACAGAGGGGCCCATAGGTGTGCCCCTCGGTCCCCAACCGGAGGCCCCGGGGAGAAGGGGGCCCTGCAGAAGCCCCCAAAGTCACTCTCCAACAGGATTTCCATGTCGGAAAGCACAACATGGAAAGTCTGTCGGAAACTGACATTGTAATCCCAACAGCAGAAACGCCATCCTTAGGGATTACGGTGAGGCCTACGACTGCCGATGGGCTCCTTGAGCCTGTCATGAGCCAGCCGGAATGACCGGCTGATTTCACTTTCGACCGCCTGCATTGTAATATAACCTACGATGTGACGCGGAAAGCCTCCGACCAGAGTCACATCATAATGAGGCCCTATAGAAACAGAAACTAAAAAGAAGTGCTAGCATGTGGCAAATAATTTAAACAATCTGGAACAACACAATGAAAAGAGGAGGTGAGGTGGTTAACTCATCTTGGTCTTGTAATGCAAATGAGCGGCTCTGGTGACATGATGATAAACCATGACACAGATCAAGGGGTGCTTTGAAGTTTCACCAGAACCCAGAGATGGCATTGTTGGAACCTAAAACCGAGATACCTTTTATTTGGAGTTAAATCACATGGTGTAATTTGTTTCAAATTTGATATTTACACCATATATGCCAAACTGGGCCACACACATGCGGGGGACACACTTTTCAGCCTTTTAGTGCTTTTGATTTACTTAACATTTGTCTTATTTTTCATCAATAGACTTTTAGCTCAGAGCTCAAGATTGAGAAAGGGGTCCTGTGAGAGTAAAAAATGGAGGAAACTAATGATAAAGGAAGAAAGCAGGCATTAGACTCCGAAGAAATCTCCGAAGAAATTTCCATTGCTGCTTAAGGTTCGCGGTTGCTGGAATCAGCTACCCCTATGTGCTTGGAACTCCTTTAGCCTGATTAGCACCACTGAGATTTAACCAGCGGGCACTAATCTGATAAAGTTCAGTGTGCTGGTAGGCTCTGCTAGCTTTAGTAAATGATTGCTAGTGGCACTCATCAATCACTGTTTGTTAATAACATCAAGGCCATGCAATTGACATCAAAGCTCATGGTCTGTCACTTCCTGTGATATCTCCTATGGCTTACAGGCATTTGATCTTGCTTCCTTTCCCCCTGTAATCATAGTGAGGCCATGCAACTTGTTCTGTCCAATGCCAAACGTGCCGGTGTTCTGTGTGAAGGTGACACCTCTCCATCAGTTGAATCCAGGTGGGCCAGAAAGAGACTTTCTATCGCACTAAAGGTAATACCTGCTGATGGGGAAGGAGTAGCTTCACTATTCTGCCCTTCTTGTTGCACCATTTATAACTGTGAAGCTCGTCCTATAGAACTTGGTGCACTAGATGTGTGTACCAAGCTGACCTCGGTCTTGAAAATCTCAGCATTAAAGTGCTAGTTATATTCTGCACAAAGGACTAGACACGAAGGATGCTGGTGTCCGTCTCTTCTTGTGCAAGGCGTGGTGCGTGAACCTGCACAAATCACAACAAGATAGTGGTGATCAGTCATGAATGTCTTTGGAGCACAGGGGAGCATGCCTGTCCTTTGACTGCAAGAGATGAGGTATACTTGTCTCTAAGAAAGGCAATGATATCTTGAGGTCAGCTGCAACACAAGCAAGGGAGGGATGCGCTAAAGAGCGAACTGCAACAGTATAGCATAATGCAGACTTCGGTCACTCCTGGTCCCTGGTCTCCAGCTACAAGGTTCATTTACTTATTTATTGCTCATTTTTGTAAAGGGCAGCAGGAAGGTATCCGCGTACTCCAAATCCCCTCTCCTAAAAATGTATTTATTTATTTATGTATGTATGTATTTATGTATCTTATTTTTGGTAACAGTTCTATTAGGGAGGGATCAGTGTGCTGTCCGTCTCATCTACGAGTGGGTTTTCTTTATTTTTTTCTATTCCGCTTTTGTAAAGCACAGCTGTATTTAGGAGGTGTCAGCATGCTGTATAGAAAACAACTGTAGAGCAGTTGTCATTTTGCAAAGAAGCCAATAGATCCAGCAAACTAAGACTCAGATTTAGCAAGAAGTCAAGCAGTTCAGGGCAGCAAGTAAAGTTTTGTTGCATAAAAGTGAGAGAGCTGAACAGCGCCATATCTAGTAAGATGTGGCACTGTTCTGCTCTGTCCCTGCACTGGCACAGTTTAGGCAGGAATGCGCCTGTGCAGACACCTTTGTGCCATGTAAATGTAAATGTATAGGCATTTATATAGCGCACTACTTACCCGTAGGGTCCCAAGGCGCTTCGACCGCTGCGAAACCCTTCCTGGCTTCCCTGAGAGATGGTCCCTTAATGGGTATCTCCAGGGTGAGACCAGGCATCCCCGGCGGTCTGGTGGGGCCGTTAGTGAAGATGAGGCAAGCTAATGCCCAGAGTTGCCGAGTGTGAACACTGATCAGAGTGGGCACCGAGGCGAGAGAATTATCGAGTCCGCTGACCCTGGTCCAGAAACCTGCCGCGCCGGGAATCGAACCCTGGTCCCGGGCCGTCCTCTGCTCTCGGGTCTGCCGCCTCTAACCAGTGAGCCACACTACTTCACTGAGCCACACTACTTCACATCGTGCAAGTGTGCTTTGAGGGAAAGGTTTTGTGAAAGGTTTTGTGCTCTAAGGGGTCACTTCTGATAAAAAAAAACAATGCTTTAAGGCTTTTGCACAAAAACCCATGGGTGTTTGCATCGGAACGCCCATGCACCCTCCATGGAACGACCCCTTGATGCACAGTAATGCAGTGCATTGCACAGCTTTGCATTACTTTGGGTTACTATTTAATGCAAATCAAGATTTGCACTGGATAGTAAATCTCACCTGAGCACTTTGCTTTGGGTTTGCGTTAGAAAGTAACGCAAACAAGACACAAAGCGTTTGCTAATCTGGGTCCAAGTGTACAAGAAAGAGGGCAGAGCGTCAGATGGTCAGCAGGTAAGGGATAGAGATGTGAGGTGAGGGTATTTTTGAGTAGTTTCAAGCAGGGATGACAATATGGAACACACAGAGAATATTTTATGTGCTCCTCTGCAATGAATACTCTGCTCCGAAGCTCCCATGTGAAACCCTGAGGGCGCTTTGTCCATACAAAATGAGGCTGACCTTCAAGCGGGAGGTTGGTTCTCGTTTTGATTTATTGGTAGGGTTAAATAGCGTATAATGGAGAGCTCTAGGTTTTATCCGCAGTGTCGCCCTGCTGGTGTGAAGGCAGCTTAAACATCCCATGAACAACAATGACCCTCATCCCTGCCGTCTCTTCTTTGCAAGCATAATAGGTGCCACTCTGGTAGGTAATGTTAAAGACTGCCTGATATTGAACCGCAACCGACGAGGCCCCGCTTATAAGAGGTATGGAGCTCGGACAGGAACAGCTTCCGAATCTGAAAAACTCTCCCGAAGGAACAAGCAACAAAAACATGGAGCCGGTGGGGCGTCCAGTGTTGGCCCACAACGGCGAGATCCTTGCCAGGTGTTCAGGATAACTACTGACTATGCAGCTGGTCCCCCTTTTGATTTGTTACATTACACGAACACTGTGCAGCATGTAGAGAGGCCGGGATTATGGTGCTTTTTAAATATCTGGCTAGACATAACTTTTCCCTTATGGACATTCTCAAAATCTGGCATGGCTTTGGTGCTTGTGGACCAGTGTTGAACAATCCTGCAATTGATAATGGCTTTGGAGTAAACTGGCCAAACTATCATTCGAATAACGTGTTGAGTGTAGCATTTACACTCAGCACTGCTAGAGCCTCTTGGATGTAAAACACAGGTCCATACTTTCTAGAACGGATGAGCGTAGTAGGGCAATATGAGGAAGGCCTGGTCAGTTTTACGCTGACCGAGAAACAACCTACCATTTTGTGTGTCGCCTCCAGCGCTTAATTTGTAAATGAATCGGTGCTGGTGCCCAAAACTCTACCCAGAAGCCCGCAGCTGGTGCGATTAAATGTCAGAACACCGAACACCAAAGCTGAGTAGTATTCAATTCATTTCAGGCCTCATTAACCCCCTACCAGACACTCCCTCCTCCAGTATCTCACTCTTGCTTTCTCCTTTAGTGGCTGTTTTTCTGTCTCACCCTTCGACTTTCCGTTTTGTGTTTTTTTCACACTATTGTTCTCTGGAAATGTTTGAAGCAGAAAAAAAAGTGATGGTTAAACAAAATACGTTCCGATGGCCCCCACCAGCACCCACAGGCGAAGTCAAGCGCTGGCCACCTTGGCATGCGTATGGAGAGATTTAGGTGTGACCTGTTTGTGGCTGCTTTGTAAAAGATGGGTCGTCTCCGGGAGCCTGAAAGAGCAAGAAAGAGAGGCTTGACTCATGAACCCCTGCTCAAAATTGGCATTAACAAGCAAAGTGTGCTGGCCAAGCCAGTTGATGAAAAGCAGCTCCGCTTCTGATCATGCCAATAACTGTGATTGTAATCACAGATATTTGGCTCAAATGTGGAGTATTAGGCCTCATCCCTGCCTTGAAAAGATTTCAGAGGTGTGTGGTCATGTCCCTATCCGGAGTAATGGACCTGACCTCTTGACATTAAGCTCCTTTAGTGCTATGTTGTCTTTTTTGCTTGACTTGTGCAGCCCTATTGGAGAAAACCACACATTTGCCACCTGACACCAAGCAAACACATTCAACAGACTATGAAAGGAACAACATCCCACATACATTCAACTTGGCACTGATGTGTCCTATTGTGGATTATCACAGTGCTCCAAAAAGGGCTCGCCAACAAGATACTTCAAGCACACACATCCACAAAGCCAGCAACACCAGTCCTAAGCTGTCTCTATATTCCTGGTAAAGAATAAGGTACCTTCCTGATAAATGTGTAAGCAATGAGTAACAGCCAACGTTTATGGAGAAGCACTGGAACATGGAGTCACTAGCACCAGCCGGATGGTACTATATGGTCAACTTGCTGTTCCTGTGGGAGGTGTCACTCCAGCAGCTATTATATATTGTTGGCCCACCTCTCTTTTACAATAATCAATACATGTGATCAGTACACATTGGTTTCTCCTCTCTTGAGTAAATCTGAAATAATGGGAGATTTTGAAAAGTCTGGGATTGAACCTGGAGCTTCAGGACCCAACTGATCAAGGAAGCACCTTGTTGTCACATCCCGGCTGCTACATCTACCCAACACTGGTGTTAAACTTTGACTTCTTAGGTGCCTTGGGGGCCCAACCACAGGCAAGAGATTTAATCCCAGCTAACTGAGTTCATGCATTCCTTTTCTTCAGCAGGTAAAACTCCCAATCTTCATACCTGCTGATGCAAGGATGTACAAGTGACTGCAGAAGTCCATTGCTTTCACTTCAGCCGCCCTGGTACTGACAAGTATCTGGGTAGGCCTCAGATCTTTCTCTATTCCATTTGCAAAAGCTTCATGAGGCCCTTCAAACCCTATAATTATGCTTGCCAAATCATCCTATATTTTGCCTCTTTTCAAGATACTGAGAGCAATGTTCCCTCTAATTTTTTTCTTCTGTGTGCGGGAGTGGAGGGTCTCTGTGCGCTGCAACCATGGCTACGTGCGCCAGGAACTAAACCACGCGTGTCTGCGGCGCCAAATGGCACTCAAAACGTATACTTTAAAAAGTGAAAAGATAGTGCATTTTCACACATACAGCGAAACAATAAGGGTCTTAAAAGGCAGTTTGCAAATTTATTGTATTGCCTGTATTTTCATTGTTGTGCCTGTGACTGCTGTTGTCTGTCTTCCCTGCTGCCTGTACGTGGTCGTTGCCCCTTTTTCTTCCCTCTGTTCCCCTCGCTGTCCCTGTGCTCTCTCTGCCCGGTCTTTCCTTCTGTACCCCTCGCTGCCCGTGTCTCTGCCCAGTTTTCCCTTCTGTTCCCCTCTGTTCCCCTCGCTGCCCCCGTGCCTCTCTGCCCGTTCTGCCTTTTGTTCTTAGCTGTCCCTATATTTCTGTATTTTGCCTCTGTGCCATTAGTTTTTTTTGCCTGCTGCCCTCTGTGCCACTCGTTTTTGTGCCCCTTTTGCCTTCTGTTCCACTCGTTATTTGTGCCTTTATGCCCTCTGTCTCTGTCCCACTCGTTTTTTGTCCCTTTTGCTCTCGGTCCCAGGCCCCCCGCCTCCTTACCTGCAATCCTCAGCACCTGTATTGTTGTTATGTTGTGCTGTGCCTTACCTTGGAATACATCGCCTCATTAAATTGAGGATTAACACTGGTTCCAATCTGGGCCCATGGTTAAGGTGTCTTTAATGGTGCCCACACCACTAATACACAATGTCCTGTATTCAGAATAGAAATAAGCGCAGGGTCACACAAATGACCATCCACAAGAGCAAATGTAGTGCATTCCTAGTTTTTTTTTTTTATCTATGGATCATTACACAGCAAATTGTTGACACTGAAGGGCTGAGCAACCATACTCCCCGGATGAGAAGTACCCCAATTTAGATATCAGGTCATCAAGAAAAGTAAATAGGATTATGGTTCACTCTTTCCCTGACTACATATGGGCCTGATTGTTGGTCCACGAACATCCAAAACGTTTGAAATGTAGGAATTTGCGCAGTGAATGGTAAAGGGAAACTATCTTTGCTGCTACTGCTTTTGTTTAAATGGAATGGATGCATCACGTGCCACGTGCCACAATGGATGCAATTGGTCTCTTCTGAAATATTTCCACGAATAAGACACAAAGGGTGCACTTTTGGAACATAGAAACGGTGGATATGCTTTCACAGTGCTGATAACTATTGTGTATGATGACTCTGGCTTTTGCTCGTAAACACTGCACTGAACATGTCACAGTGCGGGACTCCCTCCACATCAAGTACGCGAGCTGGCCGTTCCCTCCACTTCCGACTTTATAGAGGGTCTAGACTAGAAATAATCAGACTGCCACTTTACATTATTAAAATGATTACCAGCACCTTTACTGTGATTGTGGGAAACCTCACCTCAATTAAAAGATTGCGCGCGTCTGGAAAAATAGCCTAAATTCAAAAGCACTCAGCTGAGAAATTAATTGGGCTCCTTTAAAAAGGCGAGTTTTACTTTCTAGGCGTCGTCCCTCTTCCAAAAGAGTACATTGGTGCCTCGGTGGGCTGAATAAATCTGCAGCGCATTGTGAAGCATCGGCCGCATAAATAAAAGTTATCTGCACTGCTGCGCTGCTCTGTGGAACCGAGGTCAGCGAGCACAGCTCGCCAAACTCCAAAATAAACACTGAAAGCAGCCGGCTGAAGCCGTCCCTGCACGGGGAGAGTGGGGAATGTGTGGGTTGACAGGTTAGAGAACAGCACTGATATGTCTGTTTAAATTTTTATTCGTATAATAATCTTAAGGCCACAAGCCCCACCAGCCCCCTCCCCCCGCCCGCCTCCTTACCTGCAATCCTCAGCGCGCACACTGGACGGCGCGGGAGAGAGTCGCGCTTTAAAGAAGCGAGCCTGCCGACTCTCTCCCGCGACATCCTGTGTGCGCGCTCCATGCGAGGCAGTGCGCGGGGATATCAGGGCAGGTGCGCGCGCGCGCGCGCGCGCCCTAGAGGGAACGTAGACTGAGAGCCTATATAGGTACTGGTAATCTTGAGGGCATAATGCTTGCAAGGAGATAATGCTTGGCCTTGATGAAGGTGATTGAAGAGCTGTCCTTCTGACTGATGCCATGGAACATGAAGTCATTTTCACACTGGTGGCTGCTCCTCATTTCCTCTCTCCCTACCTCCAATCCTCTGCTCCATTTTGAGCTTCAAACCCTGGAGCGGGTCAGAAGTTGTGGAAGGATAGACAGTTAGACCCTGCAGTCTTCGTCTTTATTCAAGTATTGTGCCTCTGTGGGAAAAATTATCTTTGCCTCTAGGAATCCTCGGGCTCAACCTGAAGCGGAAGAATAAAGGATTTGTCCTGATGCATGAACAAGAATACAAACGTCTCGCAACACAGGAAGAAAATAAAGAGTATAGGTTTTTGCTCATCCAGGGCAAAGAGATTGCAGAGCTGAAACGGCTAAAGTCCAGTGACCTCGTCGACGCTGCTTTCAGTGTCATGTATGTTGCTGCCTTCCTGCACTGCCAAATATGACTAAAACTTGAAAGCCGAGAACAAAATGTACTTTTCCTTCAGTGGTAAGACTTTGATGCCTTGACAGATTACTGCAAGATGGATACAAAGAAGGTCACATTGTTGGTTTCAATCTAGTTGGTGACTGTAGGACCGCTTAGTTCCTTATGAACCTCCTTTCTCCCAAAGCTTCCACACTGAGTCTACTTTTCCTCAGACTCATGGTGCAAGAGAAGAGTAATTATAAGGAAAATTGATAAATTTTTTCGGTTGACCCCTAAGGCTATGAATTTCTAATGACTTCGTAGAGGTGATGCCATCCTTTTTTTTCTCACAACAAATGCTATTCATTTTTAAAGGTACAAAATGGGCGAGGCCCAACAAGTACATTACATATAATGCTAAAGACACAGTGTACCTGATTTTATCATTCCATAACAACATGGTCTGTAGAACACCAGGCCGGATAATTAACAAACTACACCGAACTCTGCTTATTATTCGTAATTGCGTATTTCTAAAGTCGTGTTTTTTTTGCTATCAATTTTATCCGTCAATGGTGCGTAAATATGTCCCATGTAGGTGATGCCATCCTTGACCACTCCGTCGCTGGGTCGCACACTATTTCTTTGTGGGATTGGCTTTGCCTTCATTCCCACCACTGGAGTGGAATCACCTTTAAATACTGAGTCCCATTACTGAAATTCGAGAAGCAGAGACTTTTGCCATATATGTTTTCACGTGGAACCCTTCCCTGATGGCATCATGTGTCTTCCTTGATTCACATATCCGCTGTCCGGAATAGAGAGGCTTTTGCTGAACAGTGAATAAAGTAGGCTGTAGTCACCTTCAAAATCAGGCAGTCTCAGAATTTAGGGTCACCAGAAAGCCTGGACCAGTCAAGGTGTTCTCTGCTTATTTGATTTTCACAGGTTTTTATAGGGCTCTAGTGTCATCTTGTGTTAACTTACACTGTATTTGAAATGCAAAGGCCTAGGCAGTAACTCAGTCTCATCCTCATAACTGTGTGATCCTATAAACTTCAGGCCTTGCTTTCCAAATAATGCAGATATGTGGAACAATAACCAAGCAGTCTCTTGCAGGGTCGGACTGGGAGAAAAAACAGGCCCTGACACCAATATAAAAGTCTCCCCATTAGTGAACCAGATATCTAAAAATGTGCCCCCCATTTGCAAATCAGGCCTGTTTTGAACATGCATAGACACCCTTTATGAGTATTTTGGAAGGTACACAAGACTGTATGCATTTGTGCTTGTTGCAGCCAATGTTTGCGGTAACATCAGGGAAAGCAACAATAAAAACCAGCCCACTTGCACTTACAACTAGCCCACAAACGGCCCCACACTCATCTGTCAGACCAGCCCATCAGGCACTGAAGGATTGCACTAAAGCTCTGGTTTCAGAGTTGAGGGCTATACGCAGGCAAGTAAGGCTGCAGGAATAACTATGGAGCCTCTTTTGGCCATTTCCCAAATGGAGGCCGCCCGTGGCCCATTCAGCGCATGAGCCGTCTCTTCACTGTGACCAATATCATTACAAGAACACACTGGGGTGAATTACAAGAACACACTGTGGTGAAATGAGCCATTATAAAACAGCACTGCTGCAAACTGTCTGCAAATCATGCGGATGCAGGCTCCCTACAAGCCCGCTATGCGGGGCTGATGGGGGAGGGGGTGGCTGAAGCCGCAGCAATGTAACAGACCCATAAATTAGGCCTTGCTTCTTTACCCTCCCCCCAACTGTTTATTGGCACAAAGCCTTATTATGTTAATGAGTGATAAGAACACCTTCCATCACTGTTTGATACTAAGCCACCCTCATAAGCATTTAATTAACAAAATAATATCGCATGCGCAGGTATTACCGGCAATTAGATGCACCAAAGCTTATCGTTAAAAATGTTGCCGCTTCAAGAGGCACTGATAGTCTCAGATGCATTTTGTTATCTTGTCACAGTTAATCCACAGCTTCGAAGCCGGCTTCCAGTTTGTCCTTCCCTACAGGCATTGCTCAGTATTTCTCAGCACTAGGCCATTGCGAAGCTTTACATTATGTTTGTTTCATTTGAGTAATTCTTGCAATTTCACGTTATGCAAGTTGGGAAAAATTATCTCAATTGCATAAGTGGGAAATTTTGCACAGCAGTGAAGTGCAGGACTGATTCGAGCAAGAATGTTGAGCGAGGTAAAGCCTCAAGCAGAAAAAGTGCCTCCAGAGAGATTTTCTCCACGAAGCAATCCGTTTGCTGTTATAACGAATGGTTTTTGACTGGGAGGTTTGCCCCTGTGTTAAATTTTGTCTCCATCCCATTGAATTCATTTGTTTGTAATTTTTTATGTCGTTTCTAAACATTCTGTATAATTATGTGTGGAGTATAAACGCTATTTGTACACCAGTACTTTACACGCTGTCCTATACTGTATTCCCCTTCTACAGGGCTGCCCAGAATTGGTCCAACAAAGCTGGATCGATGCCACTAAATCAATTTATTCGCTGGCTGTGTAAATGAGTTTCAGTTCGATTCATTGAATGGATTTAAATTGATCTTATACCGAATTGCAGATATGCCAAAAGTCTTGAGGGGCTCTAGCATTCCAAGGCACCATTAGACACCACTGCTGTCAATGAAAGCCTCCTGCACTCTTGGCCACCAACCCTCCTCCACCATCACCAGACTTCATTTGTTGTCTAGAATGTATTCATTTATTGTCTAAACATGTATTCATTTATTGTCTTGCAATTATTCATTTATTGTCTAGAATGTATTCCTTTATCGTCTAGCATTTATTCATTTATTGTCTAGAATGTATTTAATTATTGTCTAGCATTTATTTATTGTCTCGAATGTATTTATTTATTATCTAGAATTTACTCATTTATTATCTTGCATTTATTCATTTATCAGAGAAATCTACTTGACCACTAGCTTTGGCAAGTCAGATGTTATCAGGGAGAGCTATTTTAGAGACTTCTCACTGGGTCTGGGAAGAGACTTCAGCTGACAAAGAGCAGGTGTTCTTAGAATTAAGAAAGTGAATGAACTATAAAGATGCCTTTTAATTGTGTTACATTTGGTTTGTGTGTTCAAAGACAGTTTATCTCTTCTCACAGATTGCTCTTTAATTTATCCTGGAAATTGTTTTTTAAAACTCCTCCTCTAAATTTGCAGTGAGAGAAAGACAAATAAAGTAAACTGTCTGACAATCATGCTGTGTGCAATGAAAGGCTATAGGATGTCAGTTTTGTTTAAAAAATATTTAAATATCCTTGTAAATGAACTGTACAAATATTTCGAAATATATTTTAATAGTTGGAAAGGCACTTTTTTAATGCTAATGTGTGATGAAAACAAATATTTTAACACAATCAAAACAAATCAGAACACTTTACTTAGTGGTGTGCAAATGATAACTATTTGCTGAAATCCAAATTTCCCACTGTTGGTTTTACGCTATATAATTTTATCAGTAAAATTGCATGCCAGTGAGAAAGTTTGTGGTCAATTCAATGGAAATGTGCTCTCTGTAAATTACAGTGCAGTGCCTCCCATACTTTAGTAATAGATCTATTAAAAGTGAGAGTTTTTAAACATGAACATAGAAATATTCCTGCCCCCTCCCAGAAGACAATGCTTTTGATGAACCAAGAGGCCAGTGAGGGGTCATGTGTACATGTTATGGTGGCTAGGTTTTTATTATAGATGGTGCAAATGTTTAGTGTATTAAATCAAACAAGAGTTTTTGTACAGCAGGCATTCTGTACTCACATATTTAAAGGTGCTCTCATATTAAATACAGTGGCATAACACAGGCCCCCGCAGTCCCTGCGGTGCAGAGAGGCCCCCAAGCTCCAGGGGCCCCACTCAGCACAATACTCTATCCGACGAGCTCCCCATTGAGTCCAGAGAGGGCCTTTCCAAGTACCTTGCAGGGGGGCCCCCTCCAGTTTCGTTACCCCTGTGATTTAATAATAAAGAAAAAGGTGACTCGAAATGCATTATTTGCTGGGATCACACAATTTGAGACCAATTTTATGGGTCAAGTGCATTACAGTTAGGTTGCGTAGATTATTCAAGTCACTAGACCTAAAAATGTTATGAGTTTTCGAAGCTTGATTAATTGGCTAGCATTGTTTATTGTGTAATATTTCTCTGAAAGTTTGTTCCAAAATTTGTCAAGAAATTTGC
This sequence comes from Lissotriton helveticus, assembly GCF_964261635.1. Taxonomy (NCBI): domain Eukaryota; kingdom Metazoa; phylum Chordata; class Amphibia; order Caudata; family Salamandridae; genus Lissotriton; species Lissotriton helveticus. Next base: position 839,686,021 of record NC_136061.1, on the reverse strand, counting down.
TTTCTCAATCTGATCTCTCGGAACAGCCCTGGTGCACCGCACAAACATACACCCTTTTGAAAAAATACAAAGATCCCATCTACCACAAAATGCTTTCAGACAAAAATCTGAGTGTTGTGATAAAACGACGACTAAGAAGGTTAAATCGTTTCAAAGGCATTCCATGGTATGTGTAAAGGACCTCAACGTGGGAGGTTTCACTGAACTCTTCGTTGCATTTCTCAGTGGCCCACGGGCACCACCTCTTTTATTGTCCAGACCAATGAAAGTTTTAGAAATGTTTTACGCTGAGTTTTAATTCTACTTGCTCTCCCTTTATCAAGGTCTGAAATTCAGAACCTGAATCTTCCAAATTTTTGAAAGCCTCTCAGTTTGTGGTGGCTTCATCACAACCATCTGCCAGATATCACTTCATTTTATGAGTATGGGTAGCTAAGGCATCTTTTTCTTATTGAAAATCAAATAAAAAGAGGCAAAGAACCAGACACAGGGCACACTATGAGAAAAGCTAGATGTTGAAAACCTTTTAAGCTGAGTTAAACCTTCATAGCTTGTATGATGATAGTCAATCTGTTGCAGGATTGGATGGCTAATTTTGAGAAAGCCCTTTCCCCAATTTAGCACTTACCATTGATGGATCCAAGACTTTAGACATGCAATAACCGTGTTAGAAAACACAGGAATGATGATGCTCAACTTCTTGTAGCCAGCGGAAGGCTTTGAATTTGACTTGTTCAGCCACAGTCAGCATCTCACTGTCTGGGTGATATGATTTAGGCACTTAAGTTTCAACAGAAAGTTCTGCTGGAGTCAGATCCATTCGACACGGCTTCATCATGTATAATGACATACCGGTGAGGGCTGTTTGTATGGTTCCGTTTGTAGGCAAAAGGTGTGTTGGTTGCTGAATGCCCAGGCAAAAGTCCAAGTGAAGGAATATTCCTTTTATAGTTTTCAGATGGCAGTTGTGAGCTTTGCACACTGCAGATTTTTGACCAGACAGAGAGTGAGTCCAGTTTTAGCCCTATGTTTGGCCAAAACAAAAATATGTGGTGTCTGTCGTGTAATTCAAGCAGGGACAGGGCCAAATATTGTATGCTTATATCTAAATGTTAGGGTGATAGAATAACCTCTGTATGACATGAGTTATGATAAATATGACACTGCACTAACTACGATATGTCATCTGATGCACACTGATACTGCTAGAAGCTGACAGACATCATACCTCCTTAGGCACCTACCTTATTTCTCTGCCTATAGTCTCTAGCTCTCCATGTTTTCTTTGACAACACATTGAAATCAGGTGTGCTAGCCCAATTAGTTCAATAAAAGTGAGCTTACAGTTCCCATAATGTACTACATTTCAAAATGAAAACCAGAGACTGGAAACATAGCGGCCCATTAGGATGGCAGGCGGATTGCCCCTGCCAAGCTGGTGGTAGCCACCGCCGGCCTGGTGGGGGCAATCTGCCCGCAATCCTAATCAGAATGACCCCCCGCCATATTAGGATGGCTGGGGGGTCCGTGGCGGACGGAAAGACCGTCTGCCGCTTTTCCGCCCCGGTCGCCTTGTGACTGGGGTGGAAAAGGCTTAATATGTTGGCGGTGTCTATCAGACACCGCCAGCCATATTAGTATGGGCTGCAACAGATGCCTTTCCGTGGTGGCAAGGAAGGCGGGCTTCACTTCACGAGCCCCCTGCGGGCCCCCGGAGTGAAGGCAAGGTGAGGGGTGCACATGGGATTGCCTGTGGTACCCCCAGCATTTGCATACACAAAGTGTCAGGCACCGCGCGGTGCCTGCCGCTTTGTGTATGCAAATGCATACATGCATTTTTAGCATTGTGGCGGGCGGTGCGGTGCTGGGAGCCCCGCCCGCCACAATGTTAAAAATGCAGGATGCGCCGCCACTGTGGCAGGCGCATCCTAATACCCTCCACGGGACCCCCACCCTTATGGCGGGTGCTCCCAAGTACCGTGAGGATGGCGGGCGGGCAAAGTCAGCCCGCCATCCTAATGGCCCCCATAGTGTCTTGACGACATGGAGCGAGGTGGCAACCTTGCTTGGCGCAGGCTGCTTAAAAGTGAATCCCTCAAAATTGGAGCTTACTTATATTCTGTGCAGGTTTTTTCTTCTTACTTCTGGAATGAGAATCTTTGGCCAACTTCAATGAAGCTCTGGCCTTCGCCAGTGAAACCTGTGAGATGTCTACACGTCATCATTGATTACGATTGCACATAGGTACAGGGGGTGATGCTGTGTGCTTTGTCCAGCTCAAAACCCTCAGCTGTGTTGAACTCAGGTGCCTGGATTTCAGGGCAACCATAGTGAATGAATGAATGAATTAGGGATTTGTATTGCGCAACTTAGCCCGGGGACATCAAGGCGCATCAGATGGAAACAGCTGAGTGAAGGGTGAAAGCTGATGACGAGTTACAGGTAGGCTTCTGCGAAAAGCCAAGTTTTTAGACCTTTGCGGAAAAGGGCAAGGGACGACTGGCCCTTAAGTTCGGCTGGAAGCATGTTCCAAAGTTTCGGGGCAAGGGAGAAAAAGGCCTTCCCTCCCCATTTGGCCTTGATGGTTCGGGGGACAGGCAGAAGGTTTTTATTGGCAGAGCGTAGGGCCTGCCAGGGGTGTAAAAGGACACAAGAGACCTAGGGCCAGATGTAGGTGTCAAAATACCGGTCGGAATCGGCCGAAAATACAGATTTTCGGCCGTTTCCGACCGGTATTTTGACATTTGTATGTAGGGGCACTGTAAACATGCAGATTCGGTAATTTTACAGAATCGGTAATTTTACCAAATCGGTAAAATTACCGACCGGTAAAATTACCGAATCTGTATTTTCCTATGTAGGTAGCACTTCTAACAGTGCTACAGGGCCTTTAGAATTCGTTATTTACCATGTAATACAATTGCATGGTAAATAACGAATTCTTGTGTACATGCACATCTGTGCATGTACACCTGTGCCATGTGGCACACAGACATGCCCTAAGGGCATGTCTGTGTGCCACATGGCACACAAGCCAGTTACAGGGGTGCAACAGGGTGTCAAAGTGACACACAGGGTCCCCCTTGTAAATTCGGTATTTTTACCGATTCGGTAATTACCGAATCGGTAACTGCCATTGAATCCTACGGGCTTCAAGGCCCATAGGAATCAATGGCAAATACCGATTCTGTAATTACAGAATCAGTAAATACCGAATCATACCGATTCGGTATTTGTTACCGATTTTCTACCTACATTTGAATTACCGATTCATGAATACCGAATCGGTAAAATTCGGTATTTATGAATCGGTAATTCACATTTACCTACATCTAGGCCTTAATGTCTTCTGCACCAGAACCGTGGAGAGCATGGTAGGTAAGAACTAGTACCTTGAAATTTATCCTGGCCTGCACAGGAAGCGAGTGAAGGTTTTTTCTAATCAAGGATCCTGAGGAACGTCTGGGAGCATCAACAACAAACCTTGCTGCTGCATTCTGGACTACTTGTAAACGATGGACCAGCCTTTTACTCATACCTAAATAGAGGGCGTTACAATAGTCCAGGCGAGGAGAGATAAGGGCCACCGAGACTTGTTTCCGTGCGTCCGGGGAAAGATAGTGAGTAGGTTTTCTCAGGATCCTTAAGACGCCACAACAGATGGAGACAGCTATGTTTACTTGCTTGTCAAAAGTAAGTGTGGTGTCGAGAATAACACCCAGATTACGGGCAACTAAAGAGGGCTTGGCACACAATCCAAGGGCAGGAGGCCATCAGTCAGCTGACCAGACATCTTGTTTACCTCCAAAGATAAGGACCTCGGTCTTTTCCCCATTTAATTTGAGGAAGTTTGAGGTCATCCAGCCTGCCACTGCTTCCATGCAATTCCTGAAGTTTGAGGCCGTGATCTCCACAGATTGAGAGAGGGAGACCATAATCTGGGTGTCGTCAGCGTACGACAATACTTCCAAACCGAAGGATCTTACAAGTCTGGCAAGTGGGGCCACATATATGTTGAAGAGTGTGGGGCTCAAAGATGAGCCCTGAGGGACCCCACACTGCAGAGGCTTGGCGGAAGAGAGGAAGTCTCCCAGTTTGACCCTTTGTGCACGCTGGTTGAGGAAAGATGTCAGGAGGCTCAGAGCCGACCCATCCACTCCCATCTCACCAAGACGGGTAGCCAGAATGGTGGGAGACAGGGTGTCAAAGGCGGCTGTAAGGTTGAGCAGGATCAGAAGGGTGGTCTGACCACTGTCGACCTTAGCGCGGATGTTATTGACCACCACTGTAAGGGCTGACTCTGTGCTATGCGCCTTCCGAAAGCCATGCTGAGAGGAATCTAGCAGGCTAGCTTTGTCCAGGAAGGCGCTGAGATGGTGATTAAGGTGGCCCTCGAGCATCTTTGCGGGAGCAGGGAGCAGGGATATAGGACGGAAGTTTTTTAGAATCCCCGGGTTCATGGTGGCCTTTTTAAGAAGGGGCTTAACAATGGCCATCTTCCAAGGCGCAGGGAAGACACCATTGGAGATTGCCAGATTCATTACTTCCAGAAGAGGGGGAAGCAAGACCTCTCTGCAATTCTTCAGAGTTTTTAGAGGGCAGGGGTCCAGAGGGGATCCAGATTTAAGTTTGTCGAGAAGCTCATTAAGGACTTCGGAGGTAAGGAGAGGAAATTTGGACAGATTTCCGTGAGGAGCCAGGGTGGGCTCCTGCCAGGAGGGTAGAACTGGTGACGGGGCAGGCTCCTGAATAAGATTGAGGGCTTCTAGGGCCGTGTAGATGTCCACGATTTTAGTGTGAAAAAACGTGGAGATCTGATCGCAGAGTTCTTGAGATGCGAAAATGGGATCGGGGTGTTGGGCAAGAGATAAGGAGTCTATAATTTTAAATAGTTCACTGGGAGAACTGAGGGAGGATGTCAGATTAGTGAAATATGACTGTTTGTCTGCCAGGACAGCGGCCTTGTATCCTTTAATAAAGTTTTTGTGTTTAATCCGGATGTATGACGTTACAACGCATACTTTTACCACGCATACCTTTACAACGCGGTTTTTACCACGCATACCTTTACAACGCATAGCGCTTAGAGGTGCTGGATAGTGGTAAGTATAATTTTCTATTCCAACTCCAGTCCCCGTGGACACTAGGGAAGGTGTTGGATGGAAAATTAAACTTATTCCCTATCCTAGAGCGCCCCCCAGCGCAATGGGTTGTAATGGTTTGCGTTGTAATGCCAGCGTTGTAATGGTATTGCGTGGTAAAAAATGCGTGGTAAAGGTTGTATACCGTTTAATCCTCTCGTCGGGGTCAGGATGGGATCTCCAGAACCTTTCTTGCCTCCTACACTCCTGCCTAAGCAGTCTAAGAGAGTTAGAGAACCAAGGGGCCGACGGGCGTTTCCTGGCACAGTAGTGAGGCTTAGCCGGGGCTAGGATGTTAACAGCCTTCGAGATGGTACTAACAAGCTCAGAAGCAGCAACATCAGTATCAGCTTTGGGAAAGAACTTAAAATTGGAGATAATAGGGCCAAGGGACTCGTTGTTCAGGCCCCTATTGTTCCTTTTCAAAGCCCAGTTGTTATTGTCCTTTAGGGGAACATAGGGTAGACACAATGTGAACTCAATAGGGACTGCCTTATGGTCTGTCCAAGAGAGAGGAAGGGGGGGGGGCCTACTTCCAGTCTAGGATCGTTGGTGAACACCCCGTCCAGAGTATGGCCGGCGGAATGGGTAGAACTTTCCACTCTTTGAAGAAGACCACAGTAGGCCAGTGAGTCCACTAAGGAAATGGTATCGGCCGAGTTGGAAAATTAAAATTAAAATCACCAAGAATGGTGAAATTGGGCTTATCAATAAATGGTTCCAGTATTTCAAGGAGTTCAGCGGTGAAAGCAGACCTAGGACCAGGGGGTCTATAGATGAGGATGCCCGCAAAGGACACCGTAGGGGAGGGGCTTAAGGAAAAGTGTGAAGCCTGGAAGGAGTTCTGAGGGGATGGGAGACACTCAATTCGGCAATTTAATGAGTATTTGTGTAGAATGCCAATTCCCCCCCCCCCCCCCCCCACCCCCCTGCGTCCCTCTCTGTCCAGTCTCACAAAGGCATAACCATCGGTGATGGCATTAACCAAGTCTGATCCTGCTGAATCTGAACCTCAGGTTTCGGTGACAAAGGCCCACAATGGCTTCCTCTCCGAAATGAAATCTCTGAAAGCAATATTGTTTTTAACTAGGGAGCGAGCATTGATGAGAAAGCCCGTTTCCCTAGGAGGAAGGGGGGGGTATTGTTCCCTTGTCACAGTCGGGGCACCTAAAGGAGTGAGTGGGGATGAGGTTCTTGCGTCCCTAAAGCACCGGCACTCCCAACCATCCCGTAATCTCTCAGTAACGTAATTATGATGACAGTATTGCCAGGATGGCTTAAGTGCTTTGAGAGTGCTTAGGGAGTAAACTAAGCTTTCTGCGAGAGGAGTATTTGTAATGTCAGCCTCCCTGACCCCTGGAGCCTCCTTGGTGCTGACGGGCGCAGACGGGCAGGACCCTGGCATGACTCCGGCGCAGGTCCGGCGTGTCCGCTGTTCGCGTACGCTGCGCGGAGACATATCGGTCCCCTTTTATGCGCAGCTAGAGCGCGTCAGAGCGCTTGCACACACTCAGTATGGCCGCTGTGAATGTTCGCCTACCCGGGACCAAACTACTCCGCGTCAATACTCGGCTGAGAGTGGCCCAGGCAGCGAGGAGGAGGGGAGAGGTGTCAACAGTTAAAAAGCTTCTCAATCAAGCAAAATAACAGGTAATTTTAAAATGGCACAAAATAACGAAACAGCAAACCTCCCGGCTTCCGCCTCAGGAGGGACACAAACACACAGCCTAATCAAGCGCGGGGCTCGGGATTGCCCCTTTTATGTGCAGCTAGAGCGCGTCCGAGCGCTTGCACACACTCAATATGGCCGCTGTGAATGTTCGCCTACCCGGGACCAAACTACTCAGCGTCAATACTCGGCTGAGAGTGTCCCAGGCAACGAGGAGGAGGGGAGAGGAGTCAACACTTAAAAAGCTTCTCAATCAATCAAAATAACAGGTAATTTTAAAATGGCACAAAATAACGAAACAGCGAACCTCCCGGCTTCCGCCTCAGGAGGGACACAAACATACAGCCTAAAACCTACAAGGGTACTAAATCAATCTCGACACTTGGTGCCGCAACTCATGTCCAGTTATTGCAATGTATTAGTTGCTTCTTGCCAAGTGAGCGCATCCAACATACATATGTTGGTCCTTGAACCTCATTACCTCATGTTTAAGGTTGAGCTGTAATGCATGGACAATCAGTAGCGGTCGGTGGTGGGAGTAGCTGCCGGGCGGTGACGTGGAGAGGGGGAGGGTCAGAGTGGGGGGTAGTAAACTATCGATTACTGAGGATTACAGGTAAGTAGACATATAAATAAATAAAACAAATTTCCTTGTGCGCACTGCATCCCTAAATGCGATGCAGTGCACACAACAAAATGTGTTTATATATATGTTTACTTACCTGTAATCCTCCATAATCCATAGTTTACTACCCCTCTCCCCACGTCACCGTCCGGCAGCTACTCCCACCACCGATCGCTACTGTTGACAATGGCATGGGGGCGGGAGGGGGTACACTAAAGTAAACAACGCTGGACTCACAGAAAAAGCAGCATATTGAAAAAAAGGCATAATAAAAGGGAAGAGGGATAAAAGGAGAACAAATTGAGAATTGGTAGCTAAATACATTTATAAAAACAAAAAACGACAGAGCACTAAAGGCAAAAAATCACACGGAAAACAATCACCATAGAGAGAAATGTTACTGAGTACTCAATATTACACTAGATGTTAGGAAACCACATTTTGCGTGTCACTGCCCTATTTTCACATAATGTTTCCACCCACAAATATCAACAACTATACTGGAATGTAAACAAGGTTCCCGAATTACAAACTTACCTATGACCCTCGACTGCTGATCTTAAATATCTAATACCTTCTGTTTTGCTTACGAGAGAGGGGGGAGAGAGAGAGAGTGTGAGAGAGAAAGAGAGAGCGGGAGAGACAGAGAGAAAGATAGAGAGAGAAAGCGAGAGGAGAGAGAGAGTGAGAGAGAGAGAGCCCGGGAGTCCTGCTTGCATGCGTGCGCCCGCAGTCTGCTTTTTTTGGAAGCACATACTCGTGCTTGCGGCGCACCCCTGCTCGCTCCCGCAAGGTGGATGCCGCCACGAGCACAAGTATGGGCTTCCAAAAAGAGCAGAGAGACGGCTAAAGGTCCTCCTATGCAGCGCATGCGCGCTGCGTAGGCGAGACCTAAAAATGGAGCCAACTACCTAGTGTATTCATCTTTTTGTCCAATATGTTGCTGAATTATGGCGTTCAATGCTATGTAAAAACTTTAAAAAACACGCTTTTTAGTTACTGTCTTGAGGTCTTGCAATTTCTCCAAAACCTATTTTCTAAAATATCTCTCCATTGTTGAAGCATAGCAGCCACATACAACACCAGTCATGCATCCATCTTAGTTAAACCCCCCCACCACGCGGCAGTGATTTACAAAGCAGCCACATGACTTGTGCGCTTAACACACAGTGACCCTGAGCCAATTTCATTTTAGAGTCTATTAGCTAGTGACCTACATGCAATGAGTAAGTGCCATCTTGTACGAGAGCCAGTGATACATGCATTACAGGCAGAAGACTGCCCATGCATCGCGTCACACAATCCTGCATTGCCAACAGTGCCACTCGGAAGGAGTCAATGAGCGCTGGCCTATAGAGAGGAGATGGCAAGTGGTCAAACGTTTGTCATCTTAGCGAAGGGATCAGTCATGCAAACAGTCAGGGATGATTGCAAAATTGACAGAAGATAACCAGGCGGGAGTAAATTATTCACAAACAATAAGGCGCAGACTACTGATGCAAGGGGTCAATAACAATTGACTTATTGCAGACAGGACATAGCACATGTGCATTGTTATTGGTCCACATATTACATATTCAGGGGGTGGTAATTCACTTATAGTAGACAGGAGAGTACAGCACTGGGGAACAAGATTTCCTGTATTGACCAGTTTTAAAAAGATAATCATTATTAAGGAGGAAGTGGGCAGTGCATCAAACGTTATAATGAGGAGAAGAGCCAATTTAGGGATAAATGAAAATTTATAGCGAGGAGGAAGCTTCCATGTAAGCTTGTAATGTATGAACAAAGCACCTGACCAGCAGTCTTGGAGGAAACAGTACATTGGGTCGTTTGAACTTGAGACATAAGGCAGGACATCTGATGGAGCACACAGCCAGAACCACCTGGAGAGATGCAAGACGTTGAAGTAACTTCTACAAGCTGCTCTCATAATCCTTACATTACATGGCCATTTAAAACTCTGGGCCATATTATCAAGAAAGGGCGATACATTATCGCCGCTTTTATCGGCAGGAAACTGCCGCTAAAGCGGCGATAATGGGCTTGATAATATACCCTGTGAATTCCCATAGAAGCCCAGGTTAACACCAGAACCTGGGCTTCTATGGGAATTCACAAGGGCATATTATCAAGCCCATTATCGCCGCTTTAGCGGCAGTTTCCTGCCAATAAAAGTGGCGATAATGTATCGCCCTTTCTTGATAATATGGCCCTCTGTTCGTGCAGCCAGGCGCTTATGTGTGAAGCAGTTGTAATGCCTGCTCATCACTCTGTAAATGGCTGCAAAGATATGCGTGCTCCCTTATATTGCCTCCGCAGTCTTTGCACACTAGATTTATGCTTAGTATCTTAATTACATCCATTTGCCATTGTGGGTTTAATGTACAGAGAATTCTGTGAAAGCGCCTTTCATTGAGATTTTACAGTTCACCCAATTAAGGCGTCATAAAGCTTGTTAACAATTTATCAAAGCATCATGCAGCACTTGTCCTGTAAGTTCCCTATGTATGCCAGCAAAAACGTAAACAAAGCCAACCGACATGTGCTTTCGCACCTGTTCTGCGTGCCTATCCAGGCTACCTTTGTTGGGCATCCTTACTCCTGAAGCTGAATGTGCGCCATTTTGATTCCTTTGTTGGGGCTTATTTACAAGCCCCTTGTGCCACCGGTACGTCACGTTTCGTGACACACTGACGGCTCAACCTGCTGCCCTATATTTACACAGACACGTAAATGCATCCTGCTTGGCTTTACGTGTGCTTGTAAATATTGCCCCTTCTCACGCAAGACTTTGTGTGTAAGGGGAGTGACATGGGGTTGCTGTGGGTGTTCCCAACCAACACCCATGCATTCTGATGCATTTCCAGATTTACGAGAAATTGTAAACCTGGAAATGCGTCAGAATGCTATGCCACCCCAGGGATGGCGTAGTGAGGCGCAATGAGGAGAAACGTATACATGTTTCCTTGTTTTTTTTCTCTTTCAATGTGTGCTGCATTGTATAGCACGCATGGAAAGAGGAAATCAGCCCAATTTAATGTTTTTGTGCAAGAAGGTGTCCTTTTCTGCACAAAAAACAATCTCCCCACGAAGCACGCATCATTGCACCATGGTGCAAGGGTGCCTGTGCCGGCACATGACAGCTGATTGTGCGCCAGCGCAGGGTAAAGCACAGAGATGCAACATATTGTTGTAAATATGTCGCATCCCTGTGCTTGTGCGGTGCTGTCAAATGTCTTGCAACACTCCCTGAGTCACTTTCATTGTAAATAAGCCCCTTAGTTCCTTATTTGGATGACATTTTACTTTTACGGAAAGAAAAATGTTGTTGAGCTATTCTTCATTAGCAGCATAATGAAAAAAGAATATAATCAGGTTATGCGGGGCATAATCACAAGTGTTCACAGTATGACAACATTACTAGTCAAGGCACGGTAAGGGAGAAAGAAGCATAAACTACAACTTGTTTTGTTTGGCTGGAGTCGCCGTCCCACAAAGACTACACACCTGACACCTCGAATCAGCCCCACGTCCTCCTAACAAACCTGGCACACCCATGTGCTCGACGAAACCCGTAATTCTGATGCACGATTCAGACTTCAGACTGGGAACATTATTCACTTCTTTCCCACGTTGACTTCCTCTTTGGTGTAATATGATGATGGCATCTTTCAGCTGTCCTTCCTTTATGTTAACGAGTGTATTTGCCACTCCTGCCACAGCCTAAGGCACAGTAGGGCTGAGCAGTAGCCGACAATAATGCCGCCCTCTCTGTGCTTGGAAGAACCAAAACTTTGAGCTGCTGAAGCAAAACGTTCATCTTTCCAGGAGCTGCAACATCTTTCTGGCACACTTTTCCTGTTGACCTAAGCAGCAAGCTTGACCTAAGCAGCAAGCCCTCCCTTCTACCTAGTGGTGTAACGAAACTTGCGCTCCCCCCACCCCATGAAAAGTACACCTCAGCCCACCACCTTCCGCGTTTGTCCCAGACCCCGTGTACTGTGTTCAGGGGGTACCCTGGAGCTCGCCCACCCTCCCCCCGCATCGCATGGGCTTGTGGGGACTAATGTTACACCACTGCTTCCACCCTTCAAATAATTAAAAACCCAACTTTTCTGGCTATTGTTGAAATCAGAAAGTTCCCTACAATATTTCTGTCCTCCCTAGCTCATTGAGTCCTAGGAAAGAAGGGTCTTTCCTTGAATACACATCGTTACTGAGGCAGGCAAAACCAAACACGCTAACACCATTGTTGTGGCAAGAAGTTGTATCAAATATGCCCCAGTATGCAAATTTCTGGCTTGGGAAAATAACAGAGTCAATTAAACATCTGGAAACGGAACATCTCTTTAATACTAGCTTGCTTCCCCACTCATTCAAGCTAGTGTGGATCAAACAAGTCGAGCAGCTTTCTTGGCGAGAAGACAAAGCCAAATGTAGGTTCCGCAACCACGCATAGAGGACCATCAACACATACAAGGCTCTGATCGTGCAAACTTATTTGAACACCACTTTAAGAAATTATATGAAAATAAAAGTGCTTGAAGACAGATTTGGGTTGCTACCATCAATCGATTCTCTTCCAAAATGGCACCAGCCAACGAAGAATAAGAGTGCCACTATACTTGGGAAGATTTTCTTCATATACTATGCATCTGCCTAGTTTTATTGCCTTGGCGTAAAATCTTTAAAATAGTTTTACTGAGCCGCATGCTATGCAGGTAAGAGTGGTGGGGTGGGGTTTTGACGGACGATGATGAGGAAAAATTAATAATGTATTTCATTTTCCCTCGTCATCGTCCATCAAAATCCCCCCTCTCCTGGCCACACAGCTCTTACCTACATGGGCAGCGGCTGGTTTTAATTCAAAAGGCATTAGATCCCGTCGCCAAGCAATACTGTTTTGCATGAAAGTTCTGACGCCACAAACAATGGCATGTTTTGCAAAATTTCTTTTAAAAGCGGAATCACTTGTCAAACAGACAATTAAGTCTTCCGGAAACATAATGTACTCAGCACACAAGCCAACTCCGTGACTGGTCGCCATCTTCTGGCCTCATGGCCCCAACTGTGACAATCGACACATTTCATGCATACCATACAAATTTGCCCAACTTTGTGCACTCTGAGCTTGTGGACGGCCTCCAGGTCTTTGAATGTGCACAAGGTTTTCCAGAATTGCTCAACCACAAACCACAAGCACGCGTTCTTGAACATCTCAGCTGCTCAGACCACCATCCACGATTAAAAACCAGCAATCAGTTGCCATTTCACTTTCAACTGTTGCCTCACATGGCCCCCATTATTTGCTGGTCTAAACCTTTGATAACGCCAAGCGAACCGCATTTTAGCAATTTGTCGTGCAGTAATCAACAATGAAGAATTGCACTTTAGGCTTTGTGACATATTGAAGGGATGATTTCTCAACGCAGGTTTTACTCTAACTGTGCTAGGATTCGCGTCTGCGAGGTGGCACACAACCATTTTGTTGCACACCGCATCAAATGGAAGCCTGGCACTTTAGCACTTTAACTTTGGGTTTGGACTAGGATAATTATTGACGAATTGCATTCTAGCAGGGCGTTTCCTTTACCAACGCCCTTGTATGTCATTTTACACTCCTTTCATTACCCTGTTTTTTTCTTTGCTTCCCTATTCCTGATGTAGGTAACTTTTTATATCCAATTGCAATGTTTTTTATTAATCGTGCAAATAAATTATTCCTACTGAGTCCTAGGTCTCTGTTATTGTTTAAGAGTATATATACCTCCACTTCTAAAGTAAAGTGAACTATTGCTAATGGTGCAGGAGACAGGAGGGCTACAAGAAAATATTTTAAAAAAAATATGACCACCTTCCCACTGGCTACCTTCCTCAAGTGAATATTTGATCAATCGTGGCACAGAGAACAGGATGGCCGGATATCTGTGTGAGGATTCTTTGTGGCCAGTATCCATGCTCCCCCCAGGCCATGGAAACAGGTTAGGCTGGGCTGTGTTTCGACCCAAACTTTTTGTGATTTTGTTGAAACCGGGTCTGCTTATTACAAGCATAGACGCTGGACGTAAGGGTCCTGGGGATGTTACAGCACCCCCAGAAATAATTATGCTGGAGTTCAGAAGACTAATGAGCACCAAAAATGCCTTTAAATATTGTGTTTATCTTGTGTCATTTGCTGTGCCTTAAAAGACAACGCTCAAATATCTGGTTATGTCTTCAGACAAGTTGCTGCTAATTCAGAAACTGGAGTTTACTTTTATTTCTCTGACTGCAAAGTGAGAGGTGTTTGTAAAAGTGACCTAGTTGACAATCCTGCTGCGGTACAGAAAATGAAAGGAAAGGTTGTAGCATGTCAGTTTTGTCTAACACACAACATTTAAGTATTGGTAAATTAACTATATACATATTTCCAATTATATCAGCAATTAGGAGAGCACAAAAAAAAAAAAATTTGTAATTCTGAAGTGTGATGGAAATGAAGATTTTAATAGGACCAAAATAAATCAAGACACTTTGCCTAGTGTTGCACAAATTATATTCTGTGAAACCCAATTTCCACGCATTATTGTTTTTGTGCGATATAGTTTTATCTGTAAAATTCTGCTTCTGCAAATGTACTGGCCATTCCAACAGAAAATGTGTTGCCTGTAAATGACAGTGTGCAGGAGGCAGAGCGGTATCCCACCCAGGAATGGTGCTGTGCCTAATTTCTAATCGGGACCATTGTCTCTTACTATGCTCACACCTGTCCCCAGTACTGCAATCAATTTTGGAAGAAATTGGCTCAGTGTGACACAGTGTGATGTCCAGTATGGGTTAATGTCTGAGGTCCAAAAAACAAATTATATACTAGAGAGACGAGAACGAGGTCACCGTCTCATGTCAATACCACTGTCGTCAGTGCCTGGTGGAAGCCATCAATCTTAAAATGATAGCCCCAAGTGCCAATTTATCATTGCCACGTTGTAGGGGATCTGAATTTTCAGGAGTTGCCATGATTTTTCTTGCATCAATACCTCAAGCCTTTGTTGTCCCATGAAGGATGTGAAGGATGTGAAATGCTTGCTTCCCTGTTAAAAATCTATAAATCTATCAGAGTGTATTTTTACTGCAAGGCCCACCTTATCTTTCATTCTAGCATTATTGAGTAAGCATCTGTGTGCCATTCACAGCAATCTCATTCTGGAAGGTTTGCACAATTAGCTCAATGGCTTCATTAGGAATTACCCGCAATTACATTTGTGTGCAACATATCATACAAACCCTTACACTATAATGTTCCAGTGGCATACATGTACTGTGTGATAGCAGGCTCAGCACAGTATTCATAGCACTGTAGTAATTAACAGTCGATATCCCAAAGTTGTGCAATGTAATCAACAACAGTTTCTTGCATTGTATTGTATTTGAATATATATGTAACTTTCTCTACCCCAGATTTTGGGGCAGAAGTGTTTGTCTATATGTAGGTTGTGCAGTTGAAAGGCTGTTATCATGAGTTCTCTGGGATTGTGAACCAGATATATATATATATATATATATATATATATATCTATATATATATATATATAGATATATATAGATATATATATATACATAAAGATATAAATATATATATATTGCTTTGATGGATAAATCCTTATTGATTGTTGTGCTTTATCTGCTTCCAGGTTTGTTGCGAGAAGGGTTTTAGTGTGTTTTGCGTAGAGTGATAGCATTCTCAAGGGTTAAAAAGTTGTTGTGGTGGCCTCTCTTGCGTCTGTTTGGTGAGTTCAGGATCCTCTTGGGCCGGCTGTTATTTTACACTCTTGTAACGTCATAGTGTGATGATGTTTGAGCAAGTCTCCCTTCAGCTGTGCTGAGAAACTTTGTGAAATGGTAATTTAGTTGGGTTGAGGTTGGTTGAAGTAGAGCTTTACTGCATGTCTACAAATTGTTTTCTGTAGCAAAAAAATTTTTTGTAAGAAATATGTCAATATTATATATATATATATATATATATATATATATATATATATATATATATATAGTACGTTGTGCTTGCATTCCACTTGTTTTAGGCATATATCTGTGTGTACAATAGGTTTAGGTTCATGCTACAGATCACAAAGTTGAATCCTGCCTGATCCACTCAGCTTGTCTATCGTTTCAAGGACAATAAGAATCCCTGAGTTTAAGATCCCCAACCGTAACATTTTGCAGCTTGGCTCAGTCAGAGCTTGTTGCAGCACTGCTAGCCTCAAGTCACAAGTATGACTTTCTGCCACTTCTGGAGGGCGGCAAACTCCGCGCAGCCGGCGGAGTTTGAGGAGTTTTTGCAACTCTGCGCTCCGCTTGGACCGTGGAGTTCAGCAAAAACTCGGCTGCATGGTGGAATTTACTGGCACCCACCCCACCGACGAACTATATAATCAGCTTGTTGTCCGTTATCTCTTTCCATGTTGTCTCCGCTCTCAAACCTCTAATCTCTATGCTCTTTTCCTTTCATATTGTGCCATACGATGCCAGACTAGAACGTTTTTGGAGTGGAAGTGGGTGAGAGAGAGCAAGAGGGCAGGCTGGGAGGAGAGTCACTGCTACCTGAGTTGCTACTACTGCCTCTTTGGGTGCATTGTGGGATCGCCGCGATCTCCTCAGGAGGCTCAGGCCTGATCGCTCTCTTCCTTCCTAAGCAGGTCCAAGATGGTGGCTAGGGAGCCAGCGGCAGAGTCGCAGGTGCCTGTGGAGACAGACACTTGCACAGGATCATTGATGGATTTCACGTTGCTCTGCTCTTTCCTGGAGCGGTTCAGTGTGCTGCTGAGGCTTCCTGAATTTACCTTCCCACAGCTGGAGCGAGAGTTGCAGGATACCGGCCCAGGTGATCAGTAAAAGGGTGGGTAGCCATTTTGAGAAAGGGGTGGCAGGTCAAGAGAAGAGCCAGACAAGAAAAACGAATAACTTAAAACTAATTTGGGAGTCAAATCCAATTCCAACAGTTCTACATATATTTGAAGTGTTGTGGATAACCCTCTTAAAGCATTTTAAAAGACAATGTATCTTTTGTATGCTAATCTGTTTTATGTGAGCAAGAGGCTCAATTGCTTAGACTACATTTTTGTTCTGCATCTATAAAGCAATATTAAACTTAGGCACATTGATATGACAAAGACTGAAACTGTACATTTCTCTTTAGACTGTCACGCAGCAGTGCCTGCACAAACAGGCCCTTAAAGGCTTGCCTGCCAGTTGGTCCAATTTATTTTTCCATGAAGTGGGTGGTTGACTTAGTTTTAAAGGCGGAAGAATCTAAAATCAGAATTGGCCAGTTACTTTCTACACTGTTCGCAGGCGCTGAACCTACCAGGCTATCTTAGCTACCGCCGAGCTGTCGCATTCACAGTGCACACAGGAGTCGGAGTCTCCTCTCTGCTGCAGCCTCTGCTTGCATTCTTTTATTATTGATAGGAGTCTGGGTAAAGAGCGGCACCAGCCACCATGCTAGAAGGCACACTCGAGTGTGTGCACTGATGCTGTCATCTGGAGATGGGATGAAGCAGTCCTGGGGGTGAGGGTGAGCCCCCGGTGTGACTGCGGAGATGATGGCGCAGTGCGGAGTGTCCTTTTCTTTGTCGCTGGAGAAGAAGGCCCTGAAAAGAGGCAGCATGTAAGTCACAAGCATTAGGTTAGATTGCAAGCTCGTTTTTGCTTCAGAAGATTAACTTATCTTCTGCACTAGGGGTGGCCGAGCAATACTCCGCCCGCACGCAGAACTCTGCGAAATTTGGCAGAGTTTTCTGGTAACTCCATGAAATGCGCTCCAACCAGGCCTACTTTTCCAGCCAACAGCACAAAGCATGCTGAGGTTGGGGATTTAGTTGTACCATTATATATAGGGATGTAGAAGTTTTAGAATATTTAGGGCTGTTAGCTAAACAAATGACCAGCTCAATGTCACCTTTCTTACATTTTCTCGTTGAAAGCTACTCTACCACCTCTTAACAGCTGTGAGCCACCTCTACATTCAAGCCTTTTTCTCTCTTGGTACCTCTTCTCTGAAATGTGCTTTCCTTGCACCGATCGTTAAAACCCTTCAGAAAAAGCAGCCCTCTACCTATGTCACCAACAAAAATATGACACTCCACCTTTGTAATCAAACAGAACACAATCTGCCATCTTTTGGCACCAGCAGCAACATAACCCACCTCCTTAAGCACCTGCATAAACTTAGTTTGCTATATTTGGCATGAATAACGCACACCTGCTCACTTTCAGCACAATATATAACAAAACGTTACCATGGGCACAAATCACAACACGATCCACAATTTTCATTAGCAACAGCAGCACAACCCACTACCTTTAGCACCCACAGCAACACAAACCACAAACTTTGGTACCGACAGCAACACAACCCATCCCTTTCAGCATCAACAGCAGCCCAACTTACCATCTTTGGCACCAGGAACAGCACAACACATCACCTTTGGGCACCAACAGCAGTAAAACCATCTACCCTGTGTACAGTAATCCAACCCAATATCTCTGGCACCAACAATAAAATATCTCACCAGTTGGGAACAAAGGTATCCTCACAACCAACAAACAACAAGAGCACCTTCCACCTTGTGCACAAACAACAGAACTCGCCTGCTTGGGCACCACCACTGTGATTCACATACTTCCGTCTCTGCTTTTGGTTGTTTTAACATATCCTTCTGCTTCCACCTGAGTGCTTGCAGTGAACTACACAAGGGACTACTTTGCAATTATAAACCTCTCTGACACTTTCTGTTAGTTTTTCCCATATGTCTAGCTCTAATGTACTAACGCTGCACCTGTTAACTCATGAACCAAGACCCCTTGGCTTCTCATTTGCTTGTTTTCTGTCCTTGTCTTCCTTTTTGTTCTTTTTGACCCTATCCCTCCATCCCCATTGTGTTTACATTGGTTTTTCCCATTTCCCCCTATTTTTTCCCTTAAAAGGGTAACTAGCCCCTGCACCAGTTCCCCCTTTTCCTCTCACTTTCCGTCTTTCTTGCACATGTGCTTTTCTGCTTCTCTGATGTCGTCTTGCTCTATTTTTTTTGCAAATTTTCGATTTTTTGTGTCACTTTTTTTACTATTATGAATTTCTTTTTCAGAAGAAAAACTTAGAAGAAGATATTTTGGGGTATTTTAGTCCTCCAACTGTCCTATTTTTGAAAGAACAAGGAAAAAGGAAGAGGCAGAGCAGACTTTAAGGAGAGTTGAAGATTATGGGCTAGATAGCGAGTTTAGCCCATAGGACTGCCAATCCCGTGGTGGTGCGGCAGTCACCTCGGCAAAGGCGGTCCAACCACTGAATTACAACTTCAGCAGTTGGACAATCATTGGACCGCTGCAAATGCCATGGATCCGCGAGCCCTGGTGGTGGCGTGGCAGTCTGGGGAGGCATTATGCTTGGCACCACCAACTTTATTACGACTTTCTTCACTGCCAGCCTTTTCATGGAGGTGAGCCCGCCATGAAAATGCTGGTGGTGGGGAAAGAAAGGGGGCCCTAAGGGGTGCATTAGTGTGCATGCGGGTGACACATGTTGTGACCCCCTGTTGGCATAAACCTCAGTTCCTGCACAGCATGGACTATTGAGTCATGCAGGAACTGCCTTTACCACTCCCATTGCAGTACCTTTTCCATAGGCACTGCAAAGGAACTAACCGACAGACACAGTGAAACTCATAATCTGGTATGCAGTATTCACACGACTTTTGGCAGTGTGGGGGCAGTGTGTCAGCCCCGCACCCACACCTCCAAAGTCATACTCATAATCGGTCCCTTAGTGGTAGGCCAGTGTCTGAGATAGGCATACTGTCCTTGGAGTCAGTCACATGCCCGTTGCTTGCAGCCTATCACCGAGTGTGGGTTAGGATTGGTCAAGCCTACTTAGGGCTGGTCACATCCCGGTGCCAACGTCATTTCCTATCTGCTACTTTCTGTGAGTGTAGGAAACAGCCGCGGCCGGTAGTGGGAGTACCGGCCGGGCGGTGACGTGGGGAGGGGGAGGGGCAGGGTGGGGGATAGTAATGTATGGATTACGTACTTTAAAAGGTAAGTAAACATAAAAATAAATAAAACGAATTTCGTTGCACACACTGCATCGCATTTGGTGATGCAGTGTGTACAACGAAATTCGTTTTATTTCTTTTTATGTTTACTTACCTTTTAAAGTCCGTAATCCATACATTACTATCCCCCACCCTGCCCCTCCCCCTCCCCACGTCACCGCCCGGCCGGTACTCCCACTACCAGCGCGGCTGGTAGGAAAGCGCCAGTCTCTCCAGCCTTCAGTCCCATAAACTGTGGTATGGGACTGAAGGCTCGCATACCGCAGTTATGGGTTAGCAGTGGTGTCATGGGTCCTAGTGAAAGCAGGGAAATACCCCATTGCCTTATAAAACACAGAAACAATTAACGTTCAGATGGCCTTTTTGGCCTCCCTGTGACACTGCATCGGCTGCACCATTGATAGCTAGGCGCGTGAAGCTGCCGCTGGTTGCAGTTTACGATCTGCTGTAGCTAGTAAAACGCACGGTCGAGAATAAAAAATAAACGCGTTGTATCGATTAACAAGAACTTTAGCTTCCAGCTGTTTGAAAGCGGGGAAACTTTGCTGACTAGCAAGACCTGTCGTTTAACAAAATAACTTGAAAAAGCAGCCCTCGGGCTCGTACAGCTCTACGCAGGACAGCTTTGGATATCGAACAAGCACTGGTAAAGCCAATAGATCTCACCTTTGGAATTTTAGCCATGCTGCACAACAGCATCCCTGATGACGGGCAGCAAGGCTAAAGAAAACAAATAACAAAAAAGGTACCATGACACGGTGAACGACTCATTTTGTTGGTGCATGGATCACGCATGCTGGCCTCTGCTCCACAAGCGCTCTGGGCGAAGCCAAAGTAGGCACCACTTTCCACACATGTTTTTGGACCTCAGTAGTAATGAGACTGCTGCAGGGAGCCCTCTGGTGGTCAGCGCCCTGGGCATGGCCACAGCATGGACACGCTAAAGGCCGGTCCTGTGGCTACAAAATATTGCAAGCCCTTTTTATTTTTAAAATACAGAGTTAGATCAGTAAACTAAAAATAATAAGCAGTGGGAAAGGGTTTTGTTCTGTTTTTTCTTTAAGTGCGGCTGAGGGAAGCTCCACAAAGTAGGCAGACAGGGGAAGTATCACAAAGGATAAGGGTGGGGGAAACAACAAGGTGGGAGGGGGTGGAAGCAACATGGAGGGTGAGGAGAGTGAAAACAACAGGGACGAGCGGTGGTGAGAAAAAGCAACAGGCAAGAGAGTACTGTGGTGCCGGTGGGGAGAAGCACACAGCTGAGAAAACACTGTGGGGAGTTTGGAATGTTGAGTGCATGGATGGAGCGAGGACAGCCACGGCCGGTAGTGGGAGTACCGGCCGGGTGGTGACGTGGGGAGGGGGAGGGACAGAGTGAGGGGTAGTAATGTATGGATTACGGAGTTTAACAGGTAAGTAAACATATAAATGAATAAAACGAATTTCGTTGCGTGCACCGCATCACCAAAGGCGATGCAGTGCGAGCAATTATTTATTTAAATGTTTACTTACCTGTTAAACTCCTAATCCATACATTACTACCCCCCACCATGCCCCTCCCCCTCCCCACGTCATCGCCTGGCCGGTATTCCCACTACCGGCCGCGGCTGAGCGAGGACAAGCACACAGGTGACAGAGAGAGCACTACAGAGCAGGGCTGGGGGATTAAGTACACAAGGGAGACAGCTGGAAAACACAATCCGCGAAAGAAAAATCTGTGCTTTAAGCAGTGGAAGGACAGAAGTAATGCGTTCATGTTCCGGGGGAGAAACAAAATCAAGAAGAGGAAGGAAAGCCCACACAAACTAATGAAGATAACCATTTCTGCATGTTTCTTCTATCTTAATACACCCTGGGGAGGCTAGAAAGCAACACATTTATGCAATACAAAACCATACACTTTATAATAATGAGGGAAAGGCAGATGCAATTGAGACATTAGGAAGCAGGGTTCACGAGGCAGGGCTTTTCTAGGGGATGCTGAGATAGCTGTATAGTAAGTAGGTCATACACTCGGGCCGCACCAGTAGGTGCATGAGCCCGCTGATGCATCAAGGCAGCTGTGATCTCTTTTGCATCTGAATAGGCTGCAGGCATAGAAAGGATGTCTTGCCAGGCCGTTGCAGAGCTCTGTGAAGCTCTGCACATACACGGTGCCCATCCGCAGGCATAAAGCACGCTCATCCTTCAGCGAAACCTGCTGCTTCGCTTCTGCCCTGGAGGGCCTGGACGCCAGCCATGTCATCTGCCATCGGGCAGAGCCAGGTTTGCACTGGCCCAGGCTCTGATGAGAAGAAGGCTGTGAGGGGCAGTGTATGAAGCAGGCATGGCGCCCGGAGAGCCTCCCATCTACTCATAATAATCATTGCCATCACACACTGTATGTTTCTTTCGGTTCTTCATCCTGTCTCACTCTTGCCCTGTCTCAACGCCATCTCCACTCGTTATCCTCCTGCTTTTGATAATGCTCAATACAAAACTTGTGCTGTTTCAAGCATTACAGATAGCAAGTGGTATTTATACCACCGAATTTAGGGGCTGATTACAATGGCGGACGAACTTCAATCCATCCCCCATCGTATCAGGGATTGGGACTGCACAACAAGCTGTCAGTGGTCCCATAGCTGGCATTACAATGCGACCGCCACCATGGCGGTCGCAATGCCCATATCTTACATTGCAGTGGGTGCTGCTGGCTGCAGCACCCATGGCAATGTAAAAACAAACATGACATCCCTGCATTTCGTGGCCAATCGCTGCCTGCCATATGGTACAGGGATATGTAGGGGCACCATAGGTGCCCCCCAACACCCACAGCCAAGGGCCAAGTGGGAAAGGGGCCCACAACAGGCCCCCCATGTCCTTTTCCACCAGCCTTTTAATGGCTGGTAATCCGCCATGAAGCAGCTGGCGGAAAGTGTCATCATAATCCCTATGGCAGTGCCTGGTAAGCACCGCCAGCACTGAAGGGACTACTGGCCTCTCTGCCGCACCGGTCATCTCAGGGAGCCTGTTGGATGCGTGTCAGGCGCTCTCTACTACTGCCACACTTCCGCCCACCATCATAATATGGCGGGCGGTAAAGTTGGTAATGGCGGGAAGACCGGCACTGACAGTCTGTTGGTGGTGGTCACCCCACCGATGTAATCCACCCCTTAAATCTAATAAATCCATTGACGTTAGAAGGATGAAAGGCCAAGCTGGCCTAGCAGGGATTGGAACGGGTGTTCAAAATGATGCTCCTTAGCAAACCTAATTTCTGTCTCTCTCCTATCTGCATCTCTCTACTCTGCACTTTCCAACTTGGTCTCGTAACACGCTATTTCCTTCATGCTTTCCCTCACTTTCTCTTCCACTTCTCTTGCTTTCTCTCACCCTCACTCTCTTTCTGCCTCTATCTTTCCCTCTCTGTCCAGTTTTATATCGCTACCTCCTCCCTACCCCCCAACCGTCCCTCTTCTACAAGCTCTATTACTCTTTAGCTTTCTTTATCTCTCAGACTCATAAACCTCAAACTCCTTTTACTGAATTAGTAGTGTCACAAAAGTGGGAAAGTGTGGGACCTTATATTTAAGATATCTGATGCCATAAACCCCAGAAAAAGAATAAACAAGTCCCTGGTCCAGTGAGAGCAAACTTTCCCAACTTTGCTAACTTATTTTCGGTGTCATGGCAAGCCTCATTGAAAGTGTGCATAGGCACTTTGAAAGGCAGATCAGCAATGCAACAACATTTTGTGAATCAAAGACCATAGAATTTTCTCATTGGTGTAAGTAAAAGATACAACATTACTAAAAAGTTAAGAAAAATTGAAGTAAGATAGATGAAAGGTTGAAAAATGGGCCAAAGGCAAAATTAATAAGCACAAGGGAGATAATCAGAAAAGGTGAAAAATATACTTCTGGAAAATAGTTCCTTAGAGGATAAAGTTACATTAATACAAAGCAAAAATGTACATAAGTTCCAACACAAAATAGGCTTTTTTGTTGTAAGGGAATGGTTGAAACATATACTACCAAATATAATCTTATGAAAAACGCAACCATGAACTAGCAGTCCTTCAAGGATTTTTACTGGGAAACCCAGCCCAAGAGTGCTCACAAGCCAAAAGATTTGAGGAGAGGCAGTTAGTTTGATGGGCACTCTTTCTGTGGTGTTATTGCAAGCATTCTAGTGGCCGTGCCTGCATGTAGTAACGTTGTAATGGTATTCCACCAGAGAAACCCAGTCCACACAAAACCACTTCACCCACACAACTTGGTATAGTCCACTTCAGCCTCCCAGCACCCAGTTCACCCAGACAACTTGGTACAGTCCACCACCTCCATAGCCGTGAAGGATGCCATGGGCTTTGGTGCAAGCACTGAAAATGACCCCTTTGACTGCTGTTGGGATTGTAAAATACAGCAATTATCAAGGTTCATTGGGCTCCTCTGGGCTCCGGTGCACTGCACCTTCTGCACTAATGGTAGCTATATATCCACACTTTAGTATCCCAGCCCTCACACTTAACCTGACACCCGGTACAGGTCAGAAGCGTCCTCCAAACGAATCGCTGCTTTCCAATCGTCTGTGTTTGTGCATCATTTCCATAATGCCTCATAAGGTGGTTTGTTGGTGGGTAGCATGGGGATTTGGGATGCATTTCTTTGTACAGAACAAAGACCTGACAATCCAATAGATCTGACGTCAGAGAGGAGCAAGTGCAGTATGTGTAGCAAAGACTCATGAAAAAAATATGAGATATGATTGTTAAATCTTAGGTAGCAAGTGGACAAACGTTGCACGGTGCAGCATTAAACTGTACAGTGCTAAAAGAGCTAATATTTCTAATCAATAGCTTAAGTTAAGGCATGTACTTTGAATTCTCTCTTGAGATAATTTTCTGAGAATCCTGCTTTGATTTCTTTTTGACCGCTCACCTATGTCAACGGGTAAACTCCCCGAACTTTACTATGCATCAAATGTATTTTTTGGTATTCAGACAAGATATTGAAATTAAAATATCCAGAGGGAAAAATATTGAGTGCAAGAATATTGTTGACAAGAATATCGATTTTAAGGAAAGTAATATCAATTCTAAAAATATCTAAATTGTTAATATCAACACTAAAAATATCTATGTTGTTAATATAATTTCCAAAATATTATTGTTAATAATATAGTCTTTGAATTCTTTTTATGTATTTTAGTATACATTTAATTGCATATGTTATAAGTTGTTTGTATAATTATTGGTAATGTGTTTTTAATATTGTTTGTAAATGTGTAGTTGTTTTTAAATTACATTTATCAGTTTATTTTTTGTGCTGTGGTGGTTTTTAGGGGTGCAGGGTGGGAAGTAAATTAATTATTTAATATTTAATTAATATTATTATTTAATTGGTAATTCTTTATATTAATTGTATAATACATTATTTTTTATTATATTACGTTTTAGGTGTGGGCCTGGGGATTTTAGGGGTATAGAGTAGGAAGTAATTAAAAAAAATATATTATTCATTATTTAATTGCTAAATAATCATGCACATTGTGTAACTAATGTAATATTTTATTTATGGTATACGTTATTACTTTTGTATGGGTAAAGGGTGTGAGTGAATTTAATTATAATAATTAATAATTAATGTTACTTATTAATAATTATTTAATTGATAAATAAATGTGTAAATTGTGTGAATAAAATATTTTTAAAGTTGGATATGAGGTGTGGGTTGTTAAATTTGTAGGGGAAAAGGGTGGGAATTAATTCAATATAATTAGTTTATTATAAGTTTATCGGTAATAATTGTTTCATTGTTAATTAAATAAGTTAGTAATGTAAATATAATAATTTGTAATTATATATATTAGGTGTGTGTTGTGTTTGTAGGGCTAAAGGGCAGTAAGTTAATGAAATATAATTATTTTATTTTTAGTTAATTATTATCAATTATTTAATTGATAATTATGTAAAATGTGTAATTATTATAATTTTTAAAACATTTTAGGTGTGTGTTTAGTTTGTGGAAGTATAGTGTGGAAAGTTATTTAAGTTCTTTAAGTAATAATAAATGCTTATTTAGTATTTATTTATACATTTATTAAACATTCTGCTATCTATTCTGTTATTTATTAATTGGATTATGCTTTTGAATTGTAAATGAGACTTATATTTGTTGGTTGTTATGATTGTGAGAATATAGTGGCTGAGTACGACACTATTACTATGGTCAGGAGACCGCCCGACCAGCAAGCAGTGGTCCGACCGCTGCATTACGATTCAAACATCGGGCTGGCGGTCGCCAAGTGCTCCTTTACATAGCCGCTTGTGCTGCGGCCCAGGAAAAGGGCTGCAGAACAAGTCGCCATGCAAAGGAGCACTTCCTGCACATCCATGCACCGTGTGTGTGCCATGCACCAAGTGGTGCATGGCAAATGTTGCAGCGAGGTGAGTGGGGGCACTAAATATGCCCCCTGGAACACAAGGGGCCCTGTTTGGGGGCCGTAAAGTCCATTTCCCACAGCCTTTTCATGTATTCCAGTTTATTTGTTGAAGTTGTATATGTATTGTATGTGTCTGTGCATATATATATATATATATACATATATATATATACACACACAGATATACATATTTATTTGTTATATTTTTGAAGTTTAAAAACAACTAGTACATTTTAATATAAAATATCATTATTATTTTAATAATAGTTTTAAATGATATGTATTTAGAAAAACATACATATACTCATATATATATATATGATCTTTTTAGTAAGTTAATAATGTATTTATACTTTTAAATTATTCAATTATATTTAATTTATATTAAATTACTGTGTAATGTTAATATATTTAATGTTTACTATGTTTAAGTAAGTTTATATTAAAAAAACAATATTTTTGACATTGATAGTCTATAATAATATTTTTTTCCAATATTTTCATTAATTCTATTCAATAGAGGATAACTATATTTTTGGGTTTGATATTTTTGAGACAATATTTATGTCCCACTATGATTCTGGTTTCGATATTTTGTCTGTGAACCATACTTTTCTATTTTTTACCCCCCTCCTATTGTCACCTGTGTTGAAGAAGGCATTTTAACTTTCACAAAGTGACCCTCCGTGAAGATATTGATAGCTGCTAAGATAGCTTAATGAGCTGAGTGTCTTCTAGTTCAGTTCAGTTCGATTTTCTTTCCAAGATATAAATCCTTACAGAAATAGTGCAAATTCCCCAATTCACTAACATACAGAGTCACAAATATAAAAAAATCAGAAATACATAACACTTAATTCAATTGATTCAACCAACACATATCAACCTATAAATGAATATAAAACAATATAAATATAACAATTTCTTCTCACTAAGGGCCTCATTATGACATTGGCGGTCTCCGCCAGACTGCTGTTGCCGCGGTCACCAGAACATCGCAAACGTTGCAGTGTTCAGACCGCCATATTCTGAGTGAACCAATGGGCCGGCGGTCCGTAGACTGCTACGGCATGGCTCTGCCATTGAGACGGGTCGCATCAGATGTCGCCATGGTGCAGCACCTTCTGCACGTCCTTCCACTGCGAGCCATGCACCATGTTGTGCAGGCACAACAGTACATGCAGAGGAGAACACAACATGTGCCCCCATGCACTACCCCAACGGAGCAAAATCTCCCCATGGGCCTTTTTGGGTCCCCTTACTTCCCTTACTGCCATCCATTTAATGGCGAGTTCCCACCATGAAAAGGCTGTGGAAAAGGGAACTTGTAATCCCGACGGCTGTGCCTGCCTTGGCACTGCTGCCATTCCCAGATGTCTTAGTCTCTGCTGCACCATCGGGATCCAAGATCCTGGCGTGTCGGCAGTGTAGTAGTGGGCTGGTGGCAGCCTGACCACAAAAATTGTAATCTGGTGGTCGGACTGCTTAGGTTTGCTGCGGTCAGACCGCAAACACAGGCAAAGCAGTCCTAGGACCATCGTACTCATAATGAGGCTCTAAAACCCATTAAATGGCAGTAGCAGCTTGCTGAGAGAGTGCTGCGGGCAGTACGGCGGGGCGGGGGGGGGCATGGTGGGGTGGTAGTGGACTCCGACTTATGGCAGAACGGAGTTAAGTAAATAAATAATTAAAACAATCTACATTGCGCGTGCTACATTGCAAAATCATCGATGCAGCGCGTGCAATGTAAATAGTTTTATTAATTTACTTACTTCACTCCATTCCGCCATAAGTCAGAGTCCACTAGCCCCCCACCCTACCCCTCCCCCACCCCGCCCCTCCGCCCTGCAGCACTCCCTTGGCGAGCCGCCACTGTTAAATGGTCGATACAGAAAAGGGGGTGGTGATGAACAGAGTGTCTGAATTAAGCAGACCACTCTTACCCAGTCCAAAGATCAGGGCTTGATCCATCACCGTTATTTATCTCACTGCCCCATCCCAGCTCAGAACCTGGCTATATGCAAATTAGTCTGTCCCTGGCCCAGTGCATCATGGGAACAGGGCAGACCAAACTACCAAGCCAATTCTTCACCAGAAAGGAGACAAGCTACCGGGGACCGGTTTCTGGCATTTCAGCCTCTTCGGCCCGGCTTGCTTGAATCCTGATGGAGCAGTGAGAAAGGGACTCATGTCTGAGTATACCCTGCCACACCTATAGTGGCCAAAAACGATACAGAAAAGGGGGTGGTGATGAACAGAGTGTCTGAATTAAGCAGACCACTCTTACCCAGTCCAAAGATCAGGGCTTGATCCATCACCGTTATTTATCTCACTGCCCCATCCCAGCTCAGAACCTGGCTATATGCAAATTAGTCTGTCCCTGGCCCAGTGCATCATGGGAACAGGGCAGACCAAACTACCAAGCCAATTCTTCACCAGAAAGGAGACAAGCTACCGGGGACCGGTTTCTGGCATTTCAGCCTCTTCGGCCCGGCTTGCTTGAATCCTGATGGAGCAGTGAGAAAGGGACTCATGTCTGAGTATACCCTGCCACACCTATAGTGGCCAAAAACGATACAGAAAAGGGGGTGGTGATGAACAGAGTGTCTGAATTAAGCAGACCACTCTTACCCAGTCCAAAGATCAGGGCTTGATCCATCACCGTTATTTATCTCACTGCCCCATCCCAGCTCAGAACCTGGCTATATGCAAATTAGTCTGTCCCTGGCCCAGTGCATCATGGGAACAGGGCAGACCAAACTACCAAGCCAATTCTTCACCAGAAAGGAGACAAGCTACCGGGGACCGGTTTCTGGCATTTCAGCCTCTTCGGCCCGGCTTGCTTGAATCCTGATGGAGCAATGAGAAAGGGACTCATGTCTGAGTATACCCTGCCACACCTATAGTGGCCAAAAACGATACAGAAGAGGGGGTGGTGATGAACAGAGTGTCTGAATTAAGCAGACCACTCTTACCCAGTCCAAAGATCAGGGCTTGATCCATCACCGTTATTTATCTCACTGCCCCATCCCAGCTCAGAACCTGGCTATATGCAAATTAGTCTGTCCCTGGCCCAGTGCATCATGGGAACAGGGCAGACCAAACTACCAAGCAAATTCTTCACCAGAAAGGAGACAAGCTACCGGGGACCGGTTTCTGGCATTTCAGCCTCTTCGCCGGGCCGAAGACGCCTGAAATGGCAGAAACCGGTCCCCGGAAGCTTGTTTCCTTCCCAGTGTAAGAATTGGCTTTTGTAGTCTGGTCTGCCCTGTTCCCATGATGCACTGGGCCAGGGACAGACTCATTTGCATACAGCCAGGTTCTGAAACTGGGATGGTGCAATGAGCTAAAAAACGGTGTTGGATCTAGCCCTGATCTCTTGACTGGGTGAGAGTACTCTGCTTAATTCAGAGACTCTGTCCATCACCACCCCTTGTTGTAAATAATTTTGTCCACCCTAAGCGTGGAAGGGTATACTCAGATGTGAGTCCCTTGCTCATTGCACCATCAGGATTCAAGCAAGCCGGGCCGAAGACGCCTGAAATGGCAGAAACCGGTCCCCGGAAGCTTGTTTCCTTCCCAGTGTAAGAATTGGCTTTTGTAGTCTGGTCTGCCCTGTTCCCATGATGCACTGGGCCAGGGACAGACTAATTTGCATACAGCCAGGTTCTGAAACTGGGATGGTGCAATGAGCTAAAAAACGGTGTTGGATCTAGCCCTGATCTCTTGACTGGGTGAGAGTACTCTGCTTAATTCAGAGACTCTGTCCATCACCACCCCTTGTTGTAAATAATTTTGTCCACCCTAAGCGTGGAAGGGTATACTCAGATGTGAGTCCCTTGCTCATTGCACCATCAGGATTCAAGCAAGCCGGGCCGAAGACGCCTGAAATGGCAGAAACCGGTCCCCGGAAGCTTGTTTCCTTCCCAGTGTAAGAATTGGCTTTTGTAGTCTGGTCTGCCCTGTTCCCATGATGCACTGGGCCAGGGACAGACTAATTTGCATACAGCCAGGTTCTGAAACTGGGATGGTGCAATGAGCTAAAAAACGGTGTTGGATCTAGCCCTGATCTCTTGACTGGGTGAGAGTACTCTGCTTAATTCAGAGACTCTGTCCATCACCACCCCTTGTTGTAAATAATTTTGTCCACCCTAAGCGTGGAAGGGTATACTCAGATGTGAGTCCCTTGCTCATTGCACCATCAGGATTCAAGCAAGCCGGGCCGAAGACGCCTGAAATGGCAGAAACCGGTCCCCGGAAGCTTGTTTCCTTCCCAGTGTAAGAATTGGCTTTTGTAGTCTGGTCTGCCCTGTTCCCATGATGCACTGGGCCAGGGACAGACTAATTTGCATACAGCCAGGTTCTGAAACTGGGATGGTGCAATGAGCTAAAAAACGGTGTTGGATCTAGCCCTGATCTCTTGACTGGGTGAGAGTACTCTGCTTAATTCAGAGACTCTGTCCATCACCACCCCTTGTTGTAAATAATTTTGTCCACCCTAAGCGTGGAAGGGTATACTCAGATGTGAGTCCCTTGCTCATTGCACCATCAGGATTCAAGCAAGCCGGGCCGAAGACGCCTGAAATGGCAGAAACCGGTCCCCGGAAGCTTGTTTCCTTCCCAGTGTAAGAATTGGCTTTTGTAGTCTGGTCTGCCCTGTTCCCATGATGCACTGGGCCAGGGACAGACTAATTTGCATACAGCCAGGTTCTGAAACTGGGATGGTGCAATGAGCTAAAAAACGGTGTTGGATCTAGCCCTGATCTCTTGACTGGGTGAGAGTACTCTGCTTAATTCAGAGACTCTGTCCATCACCACCCCTTGTTGTAAATAATTTTGTCCACCCTAAGCGTGGAAGGGTATACTCAGATGTGAGTCCCTTGCTCATTGCACCATCAGGATTCAAGCAAGCCGGGCTGAAGACGCCTGAAATGGCAGAAACCGGTCCCCGGAAGCTTGTTTCCTTCCCAGTGTAAGAATTGGCTTTTGTAGTCTGGTCTGCCCTGTTCCCATGATGCACTTGGCCAGGGACAGACTAATTTGCATACAGCCAGGTTCTGAAACTGGGATGGTGCAATGAGCTAAAAAACGGTGTTGGATCTAGCCCTGATCTCTTGACTGGGTGAGAGTACTCTGCTTAATTCAGAGACTCTGTCCATCACCACCCCTTGTTGTAAATAATTTTGTCCACCCTAAGCGTGGAAGGGTATACTCAGATGTGAGTCCCTTGCTCTTTGCACCATCAGGATTCAAGCAAGCCGGGCCGAAGACGCCTGAAATGGCAGAAACCGGTCCCCGGAAGCTTGTTTCCTTCCCAGTGTAAGAATTGGCTTTTGTAGTCTGGTCTGCCCTGTTCCCATGATGCACTGGGCCAGGGACAGACTAATTTGCATACAGCCAGGTTCTGAAACTGGGATGGTGCAATGAGCTAAAAAACGGTGTTGGATCTAGCCCTGATCTCTTGACTGGGTGAGAGTACTCTGCTTAATTCAGAGACTCTGTCCATCACCACCCCTTGTTGTAAATAATTTTGTCCACCCTAAGCGTGGAAGGGTATACTCAGATGTGAGTCCCTTGCTCATTGCACCATCAGGATTCAAGCAAGCCGGGCCGAAGACGCCTGAAATGGCAGAAACCGGTCCCCGGAAGCTTGTTTCCTTCCCAGTGTAAGAATTGGCTTTTGTAGTCTGGTCTGCCCTGTTCCCATGATGCACTGGGCCAGGGACAGACTAATTTGCATACAGCCAGGTTCTGAAACTGGGATGGTGCAATGAGCTAAAAAACGGTGTTGGATCTAGCCCTGATCTCTTGACTGGGTGAGAGTACTCTGCTTAATTCAGAGACTCTGTCCATCACCACCCCTTGTTGTAAATACTGTTAAATGGTCAGCAGCGCATTATCCCACACATATTAAAACATAGAAGGGGTAACAAATTGACCAGCAGCATGCAACTCATTTTGACAACTAGAGAGCATTATAAAGTGCATTGAGTAAAGCCAAATTATTGCAATCACAAGGGTCACGCTTCATGTAGTCTCACTAACAGAGCCAGATTTCCCATCTCAAGTCGAGTGTCCTAATCAAAGCACCCATCTAATATAGTTGACAACAGTCTACCAGATCGAAACATCACTACTGACCTGGAGAAGTGCCAACAAGGGTCTGAGACACTAAGGTCTCCATTATGAGACTGGCAGTGTGAGGACCGCCAGACTTGTGGAGGGCAGTCCAGCCACCACCGCACTGGTGCCCCGATCACCTTTTTAGGTCTCGCCTGTCGATGCGCATGCGCATCGAGCAAGGCGAGAGTATTGCGAGTTATCCACTCTTTATCCACACTGCAAGGAATCGTGGCGATTCCTTGCAGTGCCCGTGACTTTTAAGGTCAATGCGCATGCGCATTAAGCTTATGCGCATGCGCATTGACCTTAAAAGTCACGGGCGCGTGCATGTCCGTCTTTGTTTACCCGCTCCGCCCCCTCCCGCCGTGTCGCCTTGCCTACTCTCTTCCACAGCCTCCCCCAGCTCCGCCCCCTCACTACTTGATTGCACGGCCGCTAGGCCGTGCCTCCCCTACTCTCCTCCCCCCTCCTCCTCTCCTCCCCTGCCTGCCTGGGGTAATATCAGCACGAAGCCAGAGAGCAGGTCTGTCGGGACTGGGTGCCCGTCTCCGAGCTGCAACCAGGCCGCCATTACCCGACGGCGTAGGCACCAATCTCTCCACACTTCCGTGCCTCAGCCTGAAAGCGCCATCCCGACGACATTTATTTAAAATGAAAATGACGGTTAATTTTTATATATTCGTACCCGATGTGGGCCCAGCTCTAGGTACACAAAGTCACCAACATACACGCATCTAATAACACGCACACGTGCTCAAGAATCTATCCACGCCATGTAAGAAGCCCTGAAGGGACCCGAGCCGCTGCCGCCATGCTTATGAGGTGCCATCAGCCCCTCCGCCTCCGGAACCCGACCAGGGATGCCACCGAAATTTGCTAAATTTATTTTCCGTGCTTTTATTTTTAAAAAATGTAAATATGCGGGATTAAAAAAAATCTTCGTAGGTGTACTTAAAAATAAAGAGGCGGGTGGTGTCAGGAGGGAGGGTGGAGGCCGCTCTTTGTCCAAGACTATATTACATAAAAATAATTTCTACATATAACAGAAACCCATAAATAGGGAATCAAAGGCGTTTACGCCCGGATCCATCAGGCAAAACTCCATGCGAGAACCCCCCCACTCTCGCTGGACAGACAACACACACCAGTCTCTTTCAGCCTCTCCCCCTCCCGACCGCCCACCTTCGGCACGCACCGCACCCTCGTGGTGACGCTAAGCAATCCGGCGAGAGAGCTGTCGGATGCTCTCAATCCATTGGCTAAAGACACCGCCACGCTGACGAGCCGCTTCTGGGAAGTTTGGTTGGTGTGATGCGCGCGCCCACCGATCGTGCTCCTTTCCCCTTCTTTGAACTGAATTGGCGGGAACCGGTATCTAGCGAGATGCATTCTGGGCATCCGTAAACCGAACATAGTTTCCCTTCATTTACGTCTCCTTCAACAAAAATCAGTAGTCCCCGGAGAGTGCACCGCCGTAATTGATTGGCGGTGCTTTTAATTTTCGTACGCTTCTGAAACCTGCACACATATCACTTTTCCTCCTATAATGTACCGATTGCTACTTCATGTATTTTTGCTGCTCACCATTGTCACTATTCATTCACGCAACTCAACGTTGCCTTCCTTCACCTATAATTTTCTCCTCACGCATCCTTAATGCTCCCATCGAGACGCGCCCCGCCAACCCACTGCAAAGTCCGCGCTACCAAAACCAACAAACAAACTATCACCCCCGCATCGCTCTCTGTACTCTGGCCTCAGCAACCCCCTTCTCCACCCCCACCAGTCCCCTCGGCTAACTTGGTAGAGATGCGGCCCCGCCCGGGCTCCCCCCTCCCAGGACTTCCTCCTCGCATCCCTGCCCCCTCGCGCTGCTTCAACCCCTCCCCTGGCCACGGCACTTTATTAGGGGCCTAACCCGACCATTTGACTGTCATTGTAAGTCTCTTGCTGGAGCTACAGTCCCAACAAAAAATAAGCCTTTCGGCAGTCCGATGTCCCAGCTGCGTCTAGCTTGCTTTCTGTGACCAGACACACGTTTTTTGGCTTTTATTGAGTTATCCCCTCTGCTCTTGAACATTGTAAATCGCACCCTCTCTTCTATGGGTGCTAAGTGCTATATCCTGTATTTTTCTTCTTCATATATGACTTTGTTTCTATCACTGTGCTGCTCTCTGCAAATTTATAAAGCGCTCTGATACCCGTCAAGTTTGCGCTATAAAAAACGATCAAATAAATAAATACTTGCATGAAGTCCGTGTTTTAAATCTAGCGACTGAGATGTATTTTCTATTTTGTTTAGTTCATTTCGTGACAAAAACGTTACGAGTCATTGCCTGTGCGACTTCTTTTAATCTTGCAGAAGCAAGGCTGCACCACGCCACATCTTGTTCCTCTTTTACCCACTCTGACACTGTCCCGGGACCGTCAAAACCAGTTTGCCCAGTTTGGAAAGCTTCACTTCAGTGCTTCTCTCCTCTACCTGCATATCAACACGGTGGTGTGAGGGGGTGTGGTGTCGGGAGAGGTAGGCTGGGGGGAGGAGAGGTGTGTTTGTGACAACTCCCAGGGCTGTGCACAAACGCCTTTCATTTGCTCGGTTACCAACAATCTCATAGCCAGCTACTTAAGTGTCCAGGGAAGGCAACACGCAGGGCCGAAAGCTGCCGTTATTATCCGTAACGACCTCAGAGGGGACCTCTCAACATTACTCACAGAAAACAACTCAGAAGGTGGAGTCATTATACTAAAACGAAACCGCACAGGCTTTCTGTATACTGTGACTGTGGGAGAATTAGTTAATGTTCCTGCGTTTGAGTTAGAGCTTTTAGATTTGTTTATGGCTTTTTTTCTTTGTAATTCTTTAGCATTGCCTACAGGAAACAAAAATGCTAAAGATTTAAAAAAAAAAACCATAAACAATTCTAAAAGCACTAACTCTAATGCTGCGAGACCTATTGCATTTCCAATGCTTGTTATAACTAGGGCGGTCGGACCACCATTGATGCACAAATGCCACTAGGGAATCGCCATTCCCTGGCAGTGGTGTGGCAGTGAGGAGGCTGCAATATGCTTGGCAGGACCACTGTGGTGTTGCCAAGCAAATTACAAGTTTCCTTCCCGCCATGGTTTTCATGGCGGTTCCTCCTCTATGAAACCGTGGTGGAGAAGAAACAAAGGGCCCTAGGGTGCATGCAGGAGGGCACAACATGTGCCACCCTGTGTGCGTGCACCCCTGTTCCTGCATGACATGGACTTTACAGTCCATGCAGTGCAGGAACTGATTTTGGCGTTCCTACTACGGTGTCCATTTTCTGAGGCACCACTATGGGAATGCCAAAAAAAGTCCTCCAGACACGAGAAACACTTGTAACCTGGCTGGCAGCCCGACCACAAGTGTAGCAGTGCTGGAGCAGGTTGCCGGCATGGGTGCCCGCTCCCGCACTGCCAAAATCATAATCAGGCCCTATGAGATAGAAGGCCTAGCATAAGGTGTTATAGTTTTGCATAGATATTGGCCAATGGTATTGGCTTTATCCTGAAATTGCCTATTGAGCTGAGCGCTCTCTACAAAGCTTTGACTTTCAGGCATACGAATCCGGGACTCAACCCCAGCCAAGTAGTTTCTGCCCCTTGCACTTCTTGCTTCCCAAAAAGTATGGTTGAGAATGAGATGGCTAATAAAATAAGGTGACCAAGAGTCACGGATTTGCCAGGACGGTCCCTGTTTTTCAGCAGCAGTCCGGACAGTTTGCGAGAAATTAAGCTCATGTCCCGGTTTTTGGAGAGGGTCGACTAAAAACGTGGGGAGGTGTTTTTTTATGTTTTACAGAGCAGGGGTAGTTAGCAGTTGTTCCAAGAAAGCAATTTAATTCATAGGCAAACTACTGGGTTTGAAAATTGCATCTTATGTATGTTCTTACTACCTGTTTTGTAATTCTCTGCTGAGGAGCGCTGTCTCTGTGTGCTCGCTTGATGTAAAATTATAGTCCTTCTTTTATTTCTATGAAATGTCACGGTTTTTTGTTTTAAAATTCTGGTCACCCTATAATAAAACCCTCTGTCGATTTATGCCGCAAGCTTCAACTCAGGTTTTACTGTGAGTTATACAAAATTTTCAACGAAATAAAAGTTAAAGGTGACGGGAATGGGTGCAACCATGGTATGTTTGTTTCTATATGTGAATTCATGAGCTTTGCCCCTAAGTCTTAGCACGAGAAAAAGCGTTATTATCTTTCTTTTTAACCTCGTGTTGGGTTTCTTTATTTTGGTTTTTTTTTCATCTTCACAAAATGCCGCGCCGAGTTCAGCTCCTGTACTAACATCGGTGGAAAGCCCTCCCCCGCGGCACTCGAGGACATTTCCAGCAGGTCCGCGCCGTCTCCTCCAGGCCCTTGTCAAAGCGGGCAGCATCCGAGGCTTTATTAAATGGTGTGAATGCCTCTTGTGAGAGCCGCTGCTCAGTCCAGAGTGGCGCGTGCGCGCGCGTCTGGATGTTATTCGCTCTGTAAACGTGATTACAAGTTGAGTAGGGACCCTGCGCGGGCCCCAGGAGTGGCTTCTGATGGAGGGGAGTCATGTTACAAATGTGATTACACTAAGAAGAGCTGTTTCACACACAGTGCGTGCATACAACACCAGCCTTTGCTTGATGAAAGGCTGTAATTTACCTAAAGAAGAGGTCTTTATGTTAGCTTAGACCGATGTTAGGAACCCTTCCCATCATTAATAAGCATTGGCAAGGCCAATAGAGCTGACTTTAATGTGCCACAGTATCTAAATGTTGTTTACACGCGTTGCATGCATAAACGCTGTTAATCGCATTAAAGCCTGCCCTATTGACATTGCCAATGCTTGGAAAACGTTGCTAAAATGGATTGCTTTCTATGTAGAATGCATAAAGGAGATAAATAATTCAATGTGACAAATAGCATGATGACTGGGTGTACTTTCAGATGTGAAATAGTCCCCCATGTACTCCAGTGGAAGCACTTTATGGAAGGTGCAGTGATACACCAAATATCCAATAGAGTGAGGGAAGAGAATGATACTCACCTGGGAAGAGCTAAAGCCCACTCTTTGTCTGTTTGACAGAACTGGTAACAACACGTGCGGACATCTGGGCTGTCAAGCCAGACCTAAAAAGGAACGCTTTCACACCCAAAAATGACTTCTCAGCCCTCAAGGGTAGGTCAAAAGATTCAAAGAAATGGGTTGAGCATGCGTGCAAAGAACATTGATGGAAATCTCCTATCATCCCTTATAAAAGGGCATATTATATCCCATCTTGTGTGGAGGGCTATTTGTGATGAAGTGTCTGAAAGCAATATAGCTATTAATTCTACAGAAACAAGTCAGGATAGAGAGGTTGTGACTAAGGGTGGGTGAATTTGCTTTGGTTTTTTCTAAGGTAGCATGCATGTTTCTTGTGTGAACTACCACTGTTATCAATGCCACATGACAGGAGCAGCGCATGTGAAAATCAAGAATTTCACCAATGCTTTTTATTGGGAGACCCCCCCAATCTGCTTGTGAGAATAGTTTATCTTACGTACATTTCCCTCTGGACTGTCTATTGTCACACAACATTTCTACTCAAACCAGTTATTTTGCGAGAGAAAGCTATGTGCTCCATGTTAAGGAAAAAAGGAAATTACATAGCTACAACTAGCCCAGTCACCAGGACAAGCGTGAGATTACACTCATGTAATAAACAGTGACTGTGGCCCTAGTTGTGACTGCCTTTTCAGTAGGGGTGGATTGAATATTCCATTCCACCTGCGGAATTGGCAAGACCAGAGTTCCGACCAGACTACGGCAATCGTTGTATGGCAGAATTTTGTCTTGAAAGTGCGAGCGAGATTTGGTGTCCTGTAGTGTGATTTCCGGTCACTAGGAGGATATCTGGTGAGATATATCTAACACAGGTGGTTGCGGGAGGTCGCAACCATTCGCGGTCAGAAAGCTGCTGCTCGAGTAGAAAATCTACTCAAGAGGTGACAAAATTAACTCGTGAAGCTGCACCATCAGGTGTGTCCTCTGATGCCGTGTGTTGCTGTTTGCGCTGATTTTTCAGCTTGGAACAGGCTACCAGTGCTAAATCACAGTACGAGCAGTGCAATGGGCCTATTTCCGTCCTTTGGCGGCACTCTGTGGAATCGTGCAGGCTTTTTAAGTTCCCCGTGGATTTCCACAGAGTCAAATCCTGCGTGTTCTGCCTACCCCATATTTTCAGTAGCACCCAATTGGAATATGTCGTTAGACTAACTAAGGAGATTGGATAATTAAACTAAAATGATGCAATAACTGTAATATTTCCATTACCAGCCAGAACTAGTTTTGACCGGTCTGAGTTGTTGTGTTCCGTTTCAGGGAAGATCTGGCCTGTCCGTTTGGGCTAGACTGTTCCGAATGGCGCAAGATCAAGATTGATTTGCATGTGGCAGGGTCTAACCTGAGGAGGCATGATGGGCAAAACATTATGCTTGGGAATGCCAAACCAAGCGATTGCCAGTGGTTAGACTTATTGCAAGCATTCCTCCTATCAGCTTTTTTTGTTTTTGATGCACCACCCTAAGTGGCAAGGGTATGCCAAATGTGGGTCCCATACCCACTGTGCCACTGGAACCTCCTACACCTGACTGCAGAGCCCCAATTAAGGCAAAACTTGTTCTAGGGTTGCTTGTGTTCCAGTTTAAGGGAGACCTGGCTTGGCAGTTGAGGCTGGGCTGTTTCAGTTGGAGCAGGATGATTTTCATATGGCTGCACCCAAACTGTAGTGGCATGGTGGGCAAAAGAATGATTCGCTGGAATGTTACCCCGCAATTGCAAGTGCTTAGACTGATTGTAAGCATTCCTTCCACCACCTTTTTTCTGTTTCATGTACCTCCGTAAGTGGCAGCTGTATGCCCAGATGTGTGTCCCGTGCTCACTGTGCCACTGGAACTAAGCTACACCCAACAGAAGAGCCCCAATTTTTACCCCCTTTTGTACCACTTTGGCCGTCATAAGTGTGGCAGGGTATGCTCAGACGTGAGTCCCTTGCTCACTTTTCCCCTGGATTCAAGCAAGCCGGGCTGAAGACGGCTGTAATGCCAGAAACCGGTCTGGAACTAAGCTACACCCAACAGAAGAGCCCCAATTTTTACCCCCTTTCGTACCGCTTTGGCCGCCATAAGTGTTGGAGGGTATGCTCAGATGTGAGTCCCTTGCTCACTTTGCCACTGGATTCAAGCAAGCCGGGCTGAAGACGGCTGTAATGCCAGAAACCGGTCCTCGGAAGCATGTTTCCGGTCCAGGGAAGGCATGGCTTGGCAGTTCGGGCTGGACTGTTCCCATGAGGCACAGGGTCAGACTGATTTGCATATAGCCATGTCTGAACTGGGGTGGCAGAGTGGGCTAAAGCACGGTGATGTATCAAACCCAGATCTTTTGACTGGGTGTGAGTGTTTGATTGGTTCAGATGCTCCGTCCATCACCACTCCCTTTTGTACCGACATGTCTCTACAGTGACAAAGCCCAAAAGCTTTTTTCACTGTGGCAAGACCAGCTGTCATGTGTACGAAACCAGAGTGCAGATTAAAATACTGATACTACTAACTGAGGAGAGGGACTAGATAGAAAAATAACTAAACCACTATTTTTAATAGTTATTAAAAATCCAATTCGATTGTGAAGTCAGATTTTAAATAAATATATTGGGAAATGAACTTTTAGACAGTTACCTTTTCCCTGCCTGAAGTACCTGGATGCTACTTTGCATTAGCCTTCTAGTTTCTCCCGCACGTGCTCAGTCTTAAGTAGGTGTGAATGAGGTGTGAAATGCCACCCAGGAGAAAATAATAGCCTGACCTGAAAAAAGAGAGACAACTCCTTTGAACTCCATAAAATATTCCCAGTGAAGGCAGCAAGCATCTTGTGACACCATACCGTCAAATCCTTCTTGACATGTTTGTTGAACCACATGTAGCACTTGAGACACACTTGATAGTGAGAGAACAGGATGCAAAGACAATTCTCATTTATCACCTGTCTGGTTGATGTAGGACCCTGCTTTTGTTCCACCAGATCCTGTCTTTGAGCTTGTGCTGGATACAGTGTCCGATTGAAACTGGATGTTAGTGTTAGATGTAGGAGGACACTAAGGTTACCACAGTGTACTCCCTTCACGCACACCAGTCCTCAGAGCCCAAGTTTAGTGTGGCCAAAGACTCTCACCATCTTGAACATGCCCTGACACATGGTATTTTGGGCCTGTTTGCTGAAAGGCAAGAAGGAACTGCTGCAAAAGTGAGAAGGGTAAATTTTGTAAATAAAGGTAGCGTAGTCCTTGTAGTTACTTTATTCATGTAAGATGGTAAGTTAAGAATAAGATAGGGAAACCCCACCAGGAGCAGCCTCCTGTCGCTCAGCCCTCCATCCAACTGACAGTCATACACACTCAACATTCTAACCAGCTCTCACACCAAACATTCTAGGCTGAGCAGCAGGAATAAAAACAACAGTTAACCCTATGGCACCCCCAAACACCCTCTCAAGAACACTTTCAGGGACCTGTGAAAGATCAGAAGTGGACTGGACCTGCTGTCTGTGATCTGAAATGAATCCTGAAGGACTGGGCCTGTTTACTTTTGTGCCAAGGACAAAGAAGTAGACTCCAAAGGTCAGTGCTGGCCTCCTGTTTGGCTACAGGGATGCAACAAGCTGTAAGAGGCCTTTTCCTGGAAATATGCAGCTGACCAGTGGCAACTGGACCTTGACTGGACCTTCCGTTGGCCTCTGCCTGACACCATGTGAGTCTGTAAGTGCTTCCCATGATGTCCTGGGTGCTTGTTAAGTGTACTTCCATAGCTGATTAGGACTTAAAAGACAAAGGGCCTCATTACGATGTCAGTTGGATCGCAACCGATGGCCTGTCAGTTGTGATCCAACCAACATCTTTACTTGCAGTCTGACCGCTGCATTATGATGCGGCGGTTGGAGGTAGGGGGGCAGAGGGACTGACCGCTGCCTATCCGACAGGCTCAAGGAGCCCACTAGGGCAGCTGGCAGAAAGTAATCCCCTACAATGGGACGGTGCTTGCTCAGGCACCGTCATAGGGATTACAATGCACTTTTCAGACAGCCTTTCAATGGCGGTCCAACTGATTTGTAATCAGGCCCTTAGGGTAATACTATTTTATTTAAGCACTCCTTCAGAGGGCGTGAGCCTTCTTGCTCTCTCATTTTCTTCTCCCTCACCAAATACCTGTCCCCACATGATCCATGTAATTCCCTCCAACCCCCAAATGTTTTTTCCCTCATGTGCTGTTCCTATACTTAAAAACACACCCCTACCGCATTAGCTGCTAGTTGTCCCCTCTTCCAGCGCAACTACCCCAAGCCCTTCGAGTTGTTCCCTCCACATCCACCACAGCTTCTAATTTTCATTTGTAAATGTTCCTACCCACTCCCTGTTGGTTCTCTCCCACTCGCTCCTCCATTGCTCCCTCCCCCACAGCTCTGGTCCTTTCAATAAAGTATTTTACACTTTTTGGAGGGTCTGGCAATTGCCATTTGCTACCAGGCTGTTCCGCTTTTTAAAGAAGCGCTTTCATACAACAAATTCTTTTTTCTTATATTTCCCAATCGAACTGGAGTTTGCCACCTTTGATCAGTAAATGTAAAATATCGATGCCCAAATCCAGGGGTGTAACACAGGCCCCTGCAGCCCCCGCGTTGTGGGGGCCCCCCTCAGCACAGTACTCAGGCCTGAGAGCTCTGAATTAAATACGGAGCGGGGGGCCCTCTGTGTGCATTGCAGGCCCCCCCCCCCGAACTTTGGTTACGCCACTGCCAAAATCATTCTGTAGGCATGCACATACATCATACATGCATGTACAACTGGGCTAACGTGGCTGCAAGCAGCGTCCAGTTATCAAATTTTTTTTTTTTTTGCTGATGCTGCACACCATTGGCAAAATCGCAAAGCCGATAGATCAAAAATTGCAAGACATGCTGACTTTGTCAATGCTTAAGTGTTTATGGCTGCTGCCCCTTACTACACTTTCCCTTTTTCATTTCTAAATTGCTTTCTTCAATATGTCATTCCCTCCCTTTATCTTTATTCCCTCTCTTACTTTTCTACTCCTTTTCTTCCTTTTCACCTCTGTTTCTGCTGCCATCCTTTTTTTCCTCCTTTTCTTCTTGTTCTCTTCCTGCCACTCTTTCTTTGACCTTTCTTCCTTCTTTTTCTTTTCCTGTCTTTGTTTCTTTCTTCCTAATTTTTTTTGCCTCCCCACCTATCTTTTATTCTTCTCTCCCTTGCACATTTCTGCTTTCTTTCATCCTACCTCCGTCGTGCTCGACTTTACATACTTCATTTTCCTTCATCTTTTTCTCCCCTTTTCTTCCTCTCACTCATTCTCCCTCCCTTTCTCTTGCTTCCTACACACTCCAACTTTCCTTGATGTGCTGTAGATCCCACTCAATCTGCTTCCATCCCACTATCTCCGTTAAACCTTCCTCATTCCAGTAACTATTTCCATTCAGTTTACTCTCTTACCCTTCCCCACTCTTACCCTACGCCTTTCCTTCTACTCTTTCCTCTAATCTCGAATTTGTTTGAAGCTCTCTCCCCTCCTCCTACTTTCCTCACTCCACCCCCTTGTCCCACCGCCACCGTTGCTGTTCCATCCATGTTCCCATCTCTATTCCATCCCTCCATCGGCTCTCTAGATCTCTGTCCCCCCCCCCCGAAGGCCCCCCCCCGCACACACCCCTCCTGCTTTCCTTTTCTGCCTTCATGACAGATCCTCCTTCCAAGTCTGTCTTTCTCACTACCTCCTACTCCCTCCCCACTCCCCCGCCCCACTGAAAGCTCGCGCACAATCCCGCCCGCTTTTAATATCTAATCATTTTTTTCTCTCATTTTTTTTCCACTTTTCCCGCGTTTAAATATTTACAGGATCTGCCCTGGAAGAAAAAAGATGTAAAAGAGAGCGAAAGCTCTGGGGCTGTGGCCAACACGAGGAGAGAATTACAACCCCCCCCCACCTCCTCTAAGCAAGATCCCCCCCTCCTTTCCACTCTCTACAACCCGCCCCCCCCACCCCCCACACACACACACAATTTGATTTCCTCCTATGGCTCAAACTCCATCAGTCAGCTGTTTTGCTGGGCTGGATAAAAGATACTCCAGGGGATGAAAGGCTCCTTCAATATTCGGCCTTTCCCAGGGGCCCGGGTGGGCTCTGTTAGAGCTGAGCAGTGCCGGTATTAGTCATTACATAATTTTTTTTAATACATATATATATAGCGCTGCTTACCACAATTCAATGTAAATAACACGTGTTACAATTGCTTAATTTAATGGTGCTAAATTTACCAGTTTCGGAAGAATTAACATCTGAATGCGCCTTGCGGGCAATTAGAGCTCGTAACAAGATTTACCACATGTTTCGGCAAGGAGCATTTAACTCGCCATTTACGGGCCCCGCACATGCAACAATCAGACCACGGCATGAAAGGTGCGACCATGCAAGTGCGCCACCTTAGGAGGCCCCCTCCCCTGGCCTCCCTGCTATGGTGTAGCAAGGGGAACCCGAGGGGAGGGGCCCCCCTTCCCAATCCTAGCAGCAGACTCTGGTTTTTCCGGTTATTAGGCCACCACTCCCCCCCCCCCCAACACCCACGCAGAGGCCGCTGTTTAGCT
Organism: Lissotriton helveticus; assembly: GCF_964261635.1. Taxonomy (NCBI): domain Eukaryota; kingdom Metazoa; phylum Chordata; class Amphibia; order Caudata; family Salamandridae; genus Lissotriton; species Lissotriton helveticus. Next base: position 839,642,256 of record NC_136061.1, on the reverse strand, counting down.
CCCTGGCAGTTGGAGATAAACAACCCTCACACCTTCAGCCCTCGATGAGCTGTTAAGAGGTGCTTGTAGATGGCTGAGAGGAATGGGCAGCAGCTTCAAAGCAGGGGCATCTCTTCAGATGCAAGCAGCCCTGAATGGGTCAAGTCTATGCACATTAGAGGGGCCTCCCATTCTTCTGCCCAGGGCCCCCAAAAATCCTAGAACAGGTCTTGATTCGGCCTATTGGTCCTTGCTTGTCCTCAGAGGTGACTAGTCTATGAGGAAAAAAATAAGAGAGTTTGTGCCAGCCAGTGCCTGACTCTCACTCACCTGTGACGACATTTCAGTGGCGGTCAAACCCTGGTTGAATACTCAATGGGATATCAGGCATATCAGCCTTTCCGAGGCTCCAGCCTTTCAGGAAATTCCCTGGCATTGCATCAGCCCCTATGGCATTTCAGAGATGCAGCTGACATATGCCTGATTTTCTAAGTGCCATAGGGTCATAAGGGGACTTAAAGACTACTCTGTGCAACAGATGTGACTGACTACCCGAACTTAGGGGCTGATTAGGATGGCCCCCGCCGGGCTGGCGGTAGCCACCGCCGGCCCGACGAGGGCAATCTGCCCGCCATCCTCACTGAAATGACCCCCAGCCACATTAGGATGGCTGGGGGGTCCGCGGCAGACGGGAAGGCCGTCTGCCGCTTTTCCGCCGCGGTCGCCTTGCGACTGTGGCGGAAAAGGTCTAAAATGGTGGCGGTGTCTCTCAGACACCGCCAGCCATATTAGGATGGGCTCTGGGGAATGCCTTTCCGTGGCTTGAAGCAGCACCCGCCGCAAGGTTAAAAATGCTCCCTACCAAACATTCCCTTGTTTTTCCCTCTCTCCCACCCCAGCTTCTAAGTTCACTTTTTTTAATTCCCCTCGTCCACTCCCTGTTGCTTTCCCCTCACCCACTTCCACTACTTCCTCACACTTTATTTTCCATTTTTTAATAAATGTTTCTTTTTTTGGAGGGCTCAGTGGCTGTTCTTCGGCTGCTTTATAGACTTTAACTCGGATAATCTATTATGACAACTTAGAACTCCTGTGTGGCACACAACAACTGATCTGCTTCTTGATTCACTAATGGCATCATGGTTAGGGCTGGTGGGGCATGAATATTTCTCAGTCCATGTTTAGAAACTATCATGCCACTGAATTCAGTGATACAGTCCAGTACTCTATAGTAAAACGATTCCATGATTTGAAGAAACAAACTTTTGGGGAATTTTGGAGGCTATTATATTTTATAAGACATTTGTAACACAGTTATCATATGTCAAATATGTTGGTCTTGGAGCTAAGCCAGTCCCTTGGCTCATCCCTGACTTGGCTCTTCCAGTTAATTTGCCGGCTCGTCTATCTCAAAAATATCATGAGATGCAAATATAGGGCCTGATTTAGATCTCGGCGGATGGGTATAATGGGATTTATATTTCGGCGGATGGGATATACATCACTACTGTGACAGAGTAACCTGTCTGCCAAGATCTAAATCAGGCCCTTAGTGTCAAAATTATTGTGCTTTTAAAAATATTGTGAGACGAAATATAGAAGGTAAAAAAATAGTTTTTTTAAGGGCTTTATTTTGACTTTGGCGGTCTTGGAGTGGGGCTGCCATGCCACTGCCCTGCTCTGAGACTGTCGAATCCAAAATAAACCACCAGCCAGAGTACGACTTTTAAAGTCTCTTGCAGGCAGTTCTTTGTCGGTCACACGGCTGTGCCTTTGAAACAGGCACTGCAATGGGAGCGTGAAAGGTATGTCAAATCCATGCCCTGCAGGAACTGGGATGTATGCATACAGGGGGGCACAACATGTGCTCCCCTGCATGCACCCCATGTTGCAGAGGCCAGTAGGGGTGCTGTATGGCCCCCTTTGTTTCATCACCGCCACACTTTTCAAGTTAACTTTTACGGTGAGAAAATTAGTAATATGCTTGACGGTGCCGCAAGGTACCACCAGCATATTACCATACTGACACCGCTGCAAGACTGCCAGGTATCGCGGATCCTTGGTGGCAGCTGTGATTCTGTGGCAATCCGACTGCCATAGTCAGAATATGGTGGGTGGACCGCCACCCCGGCTACAGCAGTCTAATGGAACAACGCAGTCGTAATAAGGCCCTAACTCTTTTATATCTTTTTTTTAATATAGGTGTAGATAGCATTGTTTTTAAATATTTAGTTGAGCATTATTAGGTTTTATGTTATAAGTTGTTATTCTAAAGTTAAGCATGTTTTTTTTAATTTGGTAATATATTTTACGTTTTTTAAAATGTTATATATATATATATATATATTGAAGCTCAAAAAGCACCAGAGCGTCGCACTCACAGGCGGGTGCTCCCGTTGCGAGGGTGCACTCGCAAAACCAGTACCGCTCAGCCTCCCAACGCGGCAATCACCCGCAGGACGAAGGAAGCACTCGCAGGGGTCTCAATTCAAAAGTTTATTAGCTCACAGCACACTGACGCGTTTCGGTCGGAACCTTCCTCGAAGTTTACCGAACCGACAGAGGCGTCCACCATATATTCCCACATCCGGGTCAAAACCATAAACATAGGACTAGCCTATGGGGCGGGGAGGGAAACACAGTAAGGATAGGCGCCATCTTGGAATGTCTCAAATCATTATACACCAAGACTAAAATACAATACAAAATAAAGCCCAGGATGGGCATGGCTCGCAGTACACAAATATATGGAAACACAGTAACTTACTGTTATTACCAGTAAAAATAAAAAAATAAATAAATAAACAGTATATCCTAAAGAAAGGAAAAATTATGTAGATGTACTCGTCCTTCCAATATATCTACTGTATAAATCCCTTCCCCCCACACACTCTCAAATACGTGATCACATGCATCACCAATCAAGCCCTGGATGGGCAAATGCATTAAAGATCCAGGAGGACCCGCACTCCTAACATTCATCTTGAAGGCAAAGACAAGTATAACGGACACAATCAAAATACTCCAAATTCTGGTGGAACCCAGAAAATACAAGCGGTCTACCCCAGAAGAGTATCAAAAAATGATAAATATACACATTCAAATTCAAAGAACCAAGTTAAATAAATTCAGAACCTTTTCCACGATTCTGTCCATGCAGACAACATTAAAAAAGATATTAATTCAACAGATCAACGAATCACAGTGTAAATAATGCATTATCTGTGGATACAAAGGAAGTTCATAGAATACAACCTAGACTGTTAAGATCCAAAATACAAAATCAGAGAGAGAGACACCCTGGTGTCTCCCTACTATTTACACCGGACCCTTATTCCCCCAGATGTGATGATAATTCCTCATGTATATTCATCCCTAGGGGCATTTTAGTTTGAAGGTCGATTATGTACCGTGACTCCAGTCTGCGGAGTCGGACAAGCCTGTCCCCTCCTCTTGGGTTCACTGGTACATGGTCAAGGCCAAAGAAGCTCAAAAGATCCCTGTTGCGCTTGTGTACTTTATCGAAGTGGCGTGCCACCGGGTACGCCTCATCGAAATTTGCAATGGCGCGCATATGCTCTAAAATGCGCATCTTAAGGGGATTGACGGTGCTGCCTATATATCTTAGTCCGCAAGGACAGGTGAGACAGTAAACACAGTATGGTGTAGAGCAAGTTATAAATTTGCTGATCCTGCGTTGAATCCCTGTATGAGGGATAGTGTAAGATCTGACTCTTCTGCTGAATTTACATGCCTTACACTTCCCACATGGGGAAAAACCACAAATTCCACCAAAGGCAGTAACTTTCGGGGACTCGACCAGATGACTCTGAACTAAATCGTTCTTGATAGAACGTGCCTTGCGGTAGGTTATCTGGGGATTAGTTGGAAGATCATCTTTGAGGAGTTGATCAGTCTGCAAAATATGCCAGCTTTTCTTAATAGTTTTTTTAAGAAAGGCGGCATCTTGCGAAAAGGTAGTAATAAGCCTGAATTTACCATCACTATTGGTGGGCTTTTTACTCTTGAACAAATCGTTCCTATGAGTGGAATTGGCTCTCTTATATGCATCATCGAGGATTTGGTCACCATACCCCCTCATCTTAAAACGGGCAATGCACTGTGTGGCTGCTAGTTGGAATTCTTGATCTTCAGTGCAGTTCCGTTTAATCCTGAGTAATTCCCCATAGGGGATACTCTTAACTAGACTGTCAGGATGACTACTGGTCGCTCTCAGAACACTGTTGCCCGCAGTTGGTTTGCGGAAGAGTTTGCTCTTTAGTGTCCCACCCTCAACGTAAACAGTCACGTCTAAGTAGTTCACAGAGATTTTGCTCACTTCTCCCGAAAATTCAAGGTGAACACTGTTGTCATTCAATCTCTCCATGTACTGTTTAGCACTCTCGATTGTACCGTCCCAGACGATAAACAGATCGTCAATGAAACGATACCAACTGATTAGGTTTTGAGACCAGAGTGTGTTGTCTGCCCCCCAGGCTACCTGCTCCTCCCACCAGCCCACGAACAAGTTCGCGTAGCTGGGGGCGAAGCAGGTACCCATCGCTGTCCCAGACAGCTGACGAAACAGTTCAGTCTGAAAAAGAAAAATGTTATTCGTCAGGCAGAATTGAACAAATTCCAATAGCATTTGGCTATGCTTCCTGAATTTCAATGGTCTCTGGTCTAGATAATACTTAATGGCCACCAGTCCATCACCATGATCAATAGAGGTGTATAAGCTCGTTATATCTAACACCATTAGGGTGTAGCCCTCTTTCCACTCAATAAGTTTCAGTTTTTCCAAAAAATCGGAAGTGTCACGAATATGTGATTTCAAAGACAGAACAAAAGGTAATAAGAAATGGTCCACAAACATGGATAAATGTTCCGTAAGACTGCCCTGTGAAGCAACAATCGGTCTCCCCGGGGGTGCAGTAGAGTTCTTGTGCACCTTGGGGAGGTGATAAAATGTCGGTATCATGGGATTGAGGCGTCGTAGGAACATGTATTCTTCCAATTCAAGGAAACTCTCGTCGTGCCATTTACTGATAAGTGTGTGGTAGTCATTAACACTTGTCTGATATTCTTTTTCAGTTATTCTCTGATATGTCGATTTGCAACCCAATTGTCTCGCTGCCTCCTTGTTGTAATTCTCCTTGGTTTGCAGAACAATATTCCCGCCCTTGTCTGCAGGTTTATATATTATGTTCTTGTCCAAGCTTAAAGATTTGAGGGCCAAATTCTGTGCACTTGAGAAATTGCTAACATCCCCAGTCTTTCTGAAATGTAGTTTCCTACGAAATGTAGTCAGGTCTTTTATGACAGCATCGGAAAAGACATCGATGACATCATATGTCAATTGGGGATTAAAGCTTGACACTGGTTTGAAGGGCGTGGGTTCACCTACTTGTGTCACTCCTGTAACATGGACTTGTTGTGACTCACTCAAATCACTGTAACCCTGCCTTTCTCTCCCATCAAATAAATCCTCCAGTGCCATAATTGTACCAAGGTCTCTGGTTGCAAGAATGTCAGTAGACAACGGTTTCCTAGTTATCTTCTTTTGAATTGTAGATTGAGCTTTAGTCTTAAAATACTTGTGGAGTTTAAGCTTGCGGGTAAACTTATATAGATCGATCCGAGTCTGAGCAAATTCGAGATGTTTCCGCGGGCAAAAGTTCAAACCTAACAATAACACAGACTCCTCAGTTGCTGTTAGGATTTTATCCGTGAGGTTTACAATAGTGTGACTTTCTTGCATGGTTACTTCCGTCTGTTGAACCCCCTCCGGCTGCGCGTCATCGGAGGTGAGGTTGATCTTTTTGCGCCCCCTCTGCCCCCGCCTTGTTTTCCTACAGCTCCTTTTTCCGGGGGTTTGCCTGCTCCCCCATATATATATATATATAATTATATATATATAACAATTTTTATATATATAGTATGTGAAGTTGTTGAGTTTTCAGGGGAATATGATGGGAAGATATTAAGATATTTATTTTCAAATTGATTAGATTTTTATAAATTTTCATTTGTTAATTAGATAATTAATTATGTAAATAATTGTCTTAGGTATTTAACAGATAATTTAAAAAATATGTTATTGTTTGTTCTTTAGTTGGTTAGTCAGATATGTGTGTTAAAAAATTGCTTTTAATAAGTTGGATATCAATTAATTATATTATGTGTACGGTTTTGTACAATAATTGTAAAATGTTAAATATTTGTATGTTTATGGAAATATAATTTATGTCTATTTATTTTATATATGCAATTCATGTTGTATAACTTTAAGATAGGGAAAATTAAATCTGAACTTTCTAACGTTTAACACTTCCACTATTGTTGCTGATGCTGGAGTGAGAATAGGAGTTCTGACCCATCCCAATTCCTACACTTTTTGTACTGTTGCCTATGTTGGTGTGGGATAGTAGATTTAACTTCTTCAAAGTCCACCACTTACCTTAATATTGCTTACGTTAGAATAGGAATAGTAAATCTGACTCCTCCAAAGCCCAACGCTTTCTCTACTGTTGCTCAAGATGAAGTTGGAACAGTAAATACGACCAGTCCAGAATCAAACACTTTCCCCATTGTTGCTTATGTTGGTATGGCAATGGTAAATCTAAAGTCATCCTGCTCCCTGTGATAGGGACCCATTAAAATCATGTTCTATAAGGGGCACATGTAATTCATCTTATAATGACATATCCCGTCTTTATTTTTTCCTCCACCTCGTTTCTTTGAATGACTTTTATATGTCATTACACACTCACCCACTTGTAATCACTCCCTTGTTTTAATAGGTGATGAAATGTTTAGTCAGGAGAATATTATATAGTGTACAGTAGTAAGGGACATTTTCACATTGTACCCTACATATATCCCATGAGTAATTGGGATGAATCATTTTCCTTCCACAATATAACTAACCTGCGAGCCAGCATCACCTGTCCTCTGGATTTAAAGAGCCTCTGGGTAGCGGGTCGCATTTCTGGGTTGTGCTAATATTACTTAAACATCCCTAAGGGGACCTTAGTCCTAGGGCTACACTATTACGATGACCGGCATTACAATTGCAGGCACCATCAATACACAAGGGGTAGAGCACTAGTTAACGCTGGCCAACAAGGCAGCGTTTACGTCATGACGTGCACGATGCACGTCATGTGACCGGAGCTGGGAGCTTCCGAGAGACAGGATAAAAACACTTCACCTCTCCTCCCTGGTGAATCTACACGGCAGAGGGAGGCGAGCATCGTCGGCAGAGCACCACCCTTGGAGTAGTAAGGAGTGGGGGGGGCAACCTTGGGTGGCATATACCAACCCGCTTCTCTTATGCTTTGGCCGCCAAATTGGGGTACTGCAGTTTCACTGATACAGCACAGCAGAACGACGGGGGGACTATGTTGGCACAATTTTCGTTATAATGAAACAGCTTTCTGGATTTTGGCACAGCAAAACACACTATTAAGTAATGGTGTCCCCATGGTCCGGTTATCTATCTTATACTGGTAAGCGTTATGTGTGGCCACGCACATGGCTAAACTTCATTCGGCTGACCGTACCCTGTTAGCATAAAGTATCTGACACAACTAGCTATCAGTACCACTACGACAGCCTTGAATGCCTCCAACCATACTCCCATATTAAACGAGGGCGTACTTGAAACAAGCAATGGTTAAGCGCTGTGGACTTTTGTTCAGGGTATTCAGATAATGATCTCTCATGTTATCTCATGTTTTATCTTTCCTCCATAAAGAGTGTGACAATAGGGGGTCTCCCCTTGCCCGCCGCCAGTTCTAATCCGAAATATGGGTAAACTCGGTGAGTAGACACACACCAGACCCCTACTGGGCAGCGGAGTTGATTGTGTGGACGATAGCCTGATTGTTGCATTTGCTGGAGATACTTTTAATTGTAGATATAATCACTTAACTTCCAGGTATTTTTGACCTCCTCTTTTGGCACACATGATAATAGGAGGGGCAGACACCATACCTGTTCTGTGTAGTTTGAATGACGCCCCGGGATGTACTGATGTATATATGAAACTTTCAATATGAAGCTGCATATACTTGGAGGAGATTTCTTCTCCTAACTAGTACTTTCTACCGGTATCCTCTTTTCCTCCCTTTGTAGTATTACCATGATTTGCTAGAGAAAATTCCTCGACACAGAAGGAACTGGGTTTAAGGTACCCTCTTATCTCAATTGGAGGCGAGAGGACGAGTGCACTGGAACAGGTAGAGTCCTGAGGAAGGCCAGTGTGACTCTACACAAGGGGCATACACTTACGGCCGAAACATGTTGACACCCTAGCAGTAAGGGAGGGGTGCTAGGAGCACATAGCATTTCCCAATCACCACCATCCTTCACATTTTTAACCCTGGCCGGAAGGTCCAGGATTAAAGTCATGCACAGCGACACTTCTGAGCTAGTTTTAAGTCACACTACACAGCACTTTCACTACTGTCGTTTCCAGTCACTGTACAATTATTTTGTGTCTTTTTGTGTTGTATTGTCTTCACCCACCCTACTGCTCCACCTCGTGCGTGGCTACGCCGGAGTGTTTTGTACGCAGCCCAATGATGAAGAATGTCACACATCTGTGTGAGTGAGGGAAGTATTAGCACATACAGCACGTGCCATCACGCAATATAAATATATTTTATTACTCCTTACTCCTTCTGGTATACTAAGTATTGACAGGGGATTAGGGGTAGGTGAGTCCGTACCCTCACCCCTTCTTTTGTGTGTACTTATAGTAAATCTAACCCTTCCAAAGTCCAACATTTGCCCTACTGTTGATTAAGTTGGAGCGGAAATAGTAAATATGATAATTTCTAAGTCCAACACTTCAGGTTGGACTGAGAGTTGTGAATTTGACCTTCCAGGTCACATTTTTTAACTGATTTTCTAAATTGTTTTAACATACATGTTTGTTTTAGTTCTAAAAGTTTGTTGATGTACATTATTTTGTATTATTTATTTTTGTATTAAAATGTTGCATTAATTCATTTTTATTTCAATGTTATCGTATAATTTGTAATTGTTTAACTGACTAATATCCGTAACTATAGTGACTTTTATTATTTAAGTTTAAATGATAATTCTATTTTTTAAATGATATGCTTATTTTTCTTATTTGATAGTAAATGTTTTTATTTTATGTTTGGAGGTTGTATATTGAAAGTTATTAAATGTTTTAAGGTTGAAATAGTGTACAATAGCAACATCTCAATATACTTGCGTATTTTTTAAGGATATTGTGATCTATATTATTTTCCAGTATTTTTGACTTTACATACAAGGTATATGAAGTCAATATTTGTGCCCTCAAAATTTTGTTGGCAATAGGTTATTTTCCAACATGTAGGACAAGGAACTCATGGATACAGGGCTCTGATACTTAGGGGCCTATTATGTTGTTGTGCGGACGCACCGTTTTGGAATTGGGACTGACCAACCTCCGGTCAGGGGTCCCAACTTCCTGCAATTGCATTCTGACATTTCCCTATGGGAGCATGTAATATGGCCGTAAATTGGCCGTAGTACATACTCCATTGGGAAATGGGAGGTGGTCTAAATCCCTGCACCCCGTGACAGGCATCTCAAGGTGCCTGCCATGGGGTGCGGCCCCCAAAAGAAGGCCGCGCACTCAAGGGGATCCTGCTAGGGCCCCCCAAACAGGGTTTCTATGTCGGGAAGGTGGCATGGAAACCCTGCCAGAAAAAGTGCATTGTAATCCCAAGGGAGGAAAGACTGCCATTTGGGATTACGGACCGGCCTCCGATGGGCCGACAGGCTCCTTGAACCCGTCGGAACCAACCTAGAATGACCGGCCAGTTTAATTTCCAACCGCCAGCATTGTAATGCAGCGGTCGGAAAGTAAACCGAGATGTGGCCCAGAAAGGTTTCCAGGCGGCATTGTAATCGGCCTCATGGTCTCCAGAATGTTCAATCATTACTATTTTTCCAATTACAAAAGTGTAGTTACGACAGATGTAATTGTTGCCAGGGTCATTACCGTTCACCAACATTTCTCACAGTTTATAAGTGAATCAATAAAAGGACAAATGTAGAAGCTTGTAGTAAAGCGCAGCTCTACAAACTAAATTAATCAGTACTGTTAAGCAGCACACTTCATTTGCAAACTACCTCTAGTTGTTTATAACTGGTTTTTGGTGCAGTGAATTAGTGCTTATTTTATCGACCTTTGGAGGATGAGACGCCTCTAATAGTTTCATGGCGCCCGCCTTCAGCGACATCTCCTCACAAAGGAAGGCCCAGCATGATTGACAGCCTGCACAGTGCCCTCCTCGGTCCCACCAGTCCCAGGGGGCATCCCGAGCCGCACGTGTTTCATTATCTCAGAGCCACCTCCATCAATCCATTCCCGTTCCCGGCCATTTCCCCTGGGTCGGCCATTTTCATAAGCGTTGATTTCGCGTTGCGTAAAGCCGGAGATGTTGACAAGAATGAGGCGGGAGCCCCACAGACCTTGGACTGCCCTTGTCATGGTCCTCGCCTCAGCTGGTGCCTTTTTATTGACTCGTGTTAAGAGCTTTGGCGCGACACCTCTCTACACCGTCCTAAACAATAAGCGCTCTATGAGGTCCCATCTCACCGCAGGGAAGGATCTTAGAGCCAGTTGGTGCCACTCAGTGATCTCACTCGAAAAGGCAAATCCTTTCGAGTCCAAGGAAACACGTATCTCAGACATTTTGCTGAGTAGTGGATGATACGTTTCCACTCACAGCACCTTAACCTAACCTGATGGAACCAGTTAGATTTTGAGAATCCTTTGCGCAGATGTGTCATAATAACTACATAACTACTCTGAAAAAAAGATGAGTGTAATGCTCTTATATCGTGTGAATCAATACATTTTAAATAAAGACTTCTTTGAAACTCTATACCGATTCTCTGGACTTCATTACCTGGTGCACGTCCACCCCTCGCTACATAACTACTCTGAAAAAAATAATCTATCTATCTATCTATCTATCTATCTATCTATCTATCTATCTATCTATCTATCTATCTATCTATCTATCTATCTATCTATCTATCTATCTATCTATCTATCTCTATATATATATATATATATATATATATATATATATATATACATATATATATTTATTTATTCAAAGCCTATTTTTTAGATGGTACAATAAAATGTTTCACAACTTTCACGTTGCACTCCCGCGATCTGAGCATTTCTTACCGTACCCAATGTCCGAGAGGTCGACCAGTTTTCACAGCACTTGCTGCTTTATCCCTGGGGTTACATTTAGCGTCCAGTACTCGGATGTCCAAGAGGGTTTTAGATATTTTTAAGAAACAAGTGCTGATGCTAAAGATAATAATGCTAGAAATCTCCCCTACACCCGGGACTCAGTGTTTCTGTCAGGTGCCTAAGATTTGTCAGTTTGACATATGTCTGAGTAGTAGTCGTAATTTGATTAAACTAAATGCACTTGGGATAAGGTAAAGGATTACTGGGGTTTGTTAGAGTAAGCCACACAGCTAGAAACATACTGCATCTATGACATGGACTCCTACATGCTGTCAACAATTTGAACAGCTAAAACCAAGAGAATGCCATGGCAGCTTTGTGGTACGTTGGTGCACACTATGAAACTTTTGAGAAAGACTTATATGTTTGTAGTTGACTTTAGCTAATTTATGAAGGCTGGCTGCTTCAAATCACCCGGTAGTCCCATAGATGTGCAAGAACTCTCCCAATAACAGGAAATCTAAACACTCAATCAGCACACAGTCCAGCTTCTAAATGACCACAGTATTTCATCTGCGATGTTTATTGCAGGTGGGGGACTCTGGCACTCAGTGTTGGGAATCTTGGCATATTTATCATTATTGGAGTCAGAGCAAGAGAACGAAAGTCAAGAAAGGGGGAAAGGAGGAAGATAAAGATAGGAAAACAGGGACAAAGAGAGAACACGGATGAAAAAGAACTAAGAGAGAGATAAAGAGACATGAATTGTGGGTGGTGGAAGATAGAAAGAAGCATGAGGTGGAATTAACACCAGACCGCTTTGGTATTCGGCAGCCCTGGCATTCGGCACCACCAGTGACAGCCTCCACAGAAAATCTTTGGACCACTGCACTTGTTTTTTGTTTTTTTACGAGTTAAGCACCGATTACTGCACACTCCTATTTTACTTCTTTTTCACAACTAAATATTCAATTACTCTGTTTTATCTTTTAATAGCCAATGCCTTAATTGAAGCGTAGAGTACTGCACATTATTTTCCCACCTACATCATTGTGGGGCCTTCAGTAGGTATTGCTGTATTGCGGAGCATAGAATTGCTTCCTCACTCATGACTAGCATAGGCCCTGGAGGTTATCGGAGTACAGCGGGTCAAGTCCTCTATTGTGCCCTATTGAAAAAGGCACACAAATCCATGACTGAGCAGTGTCAGCTGTTAAGACCACTACCCCTGTGTTATATATATATATATATATACATTTACTTTTTTCTGCATTTTCCCAGGAAAAAAAACATCTTGGGACCACAGAGCCTCACTATATTCACTTTTCTATGCCACAGAACGTTGTCATCTCAGTTCTATGCATCATGGTCAGTGCAAAATGTTCTCCTACTTCTATTTCTTTGTCATGTTCCTATTTTAGGTCTTAAAATCCAGTTCCAAATGAATGTGTGCAAGAGGAAGTGAAAGAGAAGGTGTGTGTGAAAGATAGACGGCAGTGATGTTAGGGAGTGTGAGAGAGGAGAGAACAAGCCAAGCCATTATTGAAGCATTCACATCCCCCTGGAAGGCACGTCTGTAGTGACCAGCACCATACACCATTGTCCAACTATTGAGGCATTCACAGAGCTCTCCAAGTCCCCCTCCGTTTTTATTTCAACAGTTAACAAAGATATTCTCCAGTTCTTATAATGAACACACATCCTGAGATTTGATGATGGCCACCGACCACTGCCGAAGGAACTGGAGCACGTGCCCCCGATTCATCCACTGTCTGCTCTCCTCATCCACCACCAATCCTCTTGCGCAGTCACTCATGAATGCACCATTACAAACTAATGGGGTAGCCCAAAAATGGCCAAAGGACCTAAGTGCAATACTTGTAACAGTACTCAATATTGTATGTACACCAACCACAATTGGTATGCAGGGGAGAGAGAGAAATAAAAATAGACACTGTACAATGAAGATTAATTCAACTATTTGTATTTCTTTAAAAAAATGATTTTGCATACAATCAATGCTTACAGGTTGCTCCTAGTAAGTGCATGAGACAAAATAGTGCTCATCGGAGTGCTCAAGTGAAAGGAGAAGAAAAGTGAATTAGAAAGTTTTTGACAAAGATAAGAGCAGTGACAAGGAACATGCCGCTACGGTAAGCCTTTCAGGAAAGGTATATATATTTACAAAATGTGTCCATGTAAGATACAAGAGGCCGAACAATCAAAGCACATCTGTCTTTAGGATGATAAGAAAAGAATCCAGGCTTGCATAATTATGTCTTTGGTGTTGTGACCCAAATAATACATGTGGAAATTAAAGACCTAACTGGAGGGTCTTAATCAGGATGTAAGGGACCGTGAGCAACTGTCAGCGGTGAAGTAAAGATCATGCAGAATCTGAGAACACGGAAGGGCCAATAGTTTCCTTGTCTAACCTTGTCTAGCCTTGCATGCTGTGCTTTGATTGATGGTCCTCTTCTCTCTTATATGGATATATTTTGTAAATATATTATATAGACCTTTCCTGAAAGGCTTACTATAGCGACTGGTTCCTTGTCACTGCTCTTAACTTTGTCAATAACTTTTAAATTAATTGTTCGTCTCTTTTCGTGTCACTTGAGCACTCCTACTAGCACTTTTGTGTCTTATGCACTTAATTGGAGCAAGCTATCAGCATTGATTGTATGCAAATGTATTTTATGTTTAAGGAAATTTAAATAATTGAATTCATCTTCATTGTACAGTGTCCAATTGTTTTTTTCTCTCTCTCTCCTGCATATCAGTTGTGTTTGGTGTGCATACAATATTGAGTATTGTTGCATACCTTTGCCAATAGGACCATTTGTTTTTTCTACTTGTACATGCACAGCATACAAACTGAAGCAAGCCGTCCATATCAGATAAAACTAAAGACAGTAACTAGAGACAGTAACTTTAAAACTAGGGGCTAGCAAATGAGCCTGTGGCTGATTGCAGATTTGCGTGCATGGAAGACATGGACTGAAATCCCAGATGTATATGCAACAAAAATGCAGCCATCTTTTAGCTCACGGAATGGCATGGCACACTGGTTGAAGAACTCTATCTCAAATGTTACTAAATGCTTGTTTAGAAACAACATATTTTATGTAATGTCATTCAGTGGAGCACCCAAAAACAATTATAAAATTGAAACACAAATAACCCAAAATAATGTTGTCTTTTATTTTAAGAAGTCTTGTTATATTTGGTCAAGTCATCTGTTTGCATGGGGATTCTTCAGATGACTCAGCACCCTGCTTCTGGATTTTAGGGCCAACCAAAGCCCTGGCGCGGCTCCCTCTGTGAATCTGGTGATTATCCATCTTTCGATGAAAAAACTGCTACAGTACTTAGAAACAGATTTTTTATAGCCCCTTAGCTGCTCCATCATGATGATGTGACAGTCTGAGCTAGGCTCGGCTTTTGTATGCGGCGATTGATAAACCCATAACTACAAGAAAGCAAAATTACAAATCTCAGGACATAAAGCACGGTTAGTTAAATATGCAGAACTGACTGAAAGTGGCTTATCGGAAGAGCTTTACGTTTGATTTTGAATCTAAAATAAGCAGTCAGTTTTGACATGACCACTTTGTAAATGGTTTCAGTGTTCCTTTTACGTAGGAGGCAGTCAAAGAAGGACAGATGGCAGAAGAGCCTTTTCAAATGCAGTTAATCTCACCGAAGTGCCAAAAGACAAACCTTGGGGGTCATTAGGATCGTGGATTTCCCGCATCCTCCTGGCCGGCGGAAGCCACCGCCGGCCCGGAGGATGCGGAAAAACCGCCGCGGATGCTTGAAAGACCCACCGCCAAATTAGGATGGCTGGTGGGTCTTTGAATCTGTTCGCCGCTTTTCTGCCGCGGTCGCCTTCCGACCGCGGCGGAAAAGCATTAACATGGCTGGCGGTGTCTATCAGACACCGCCAGCCATATTATGATGGAGTAGAAAGTATGCTTTTCCACGGCGGCTTTCCCGCCGTGGATAAGCATACGGACCTTCACTTCGGGGGCCCGTTGCGGGCCCCCTGGGTGAACGGGGGGTGGGGGGTGCACATGGGGGGTACCTATGGTACCCCCCTGCATTTGCGTGAACAAAGCGGCAGGCACCGCGCGGTGCCTGCCGCTTTGTGCATGCAAATGGCGTGCATGCATTTTTAACATTGCGGCGGGTGCAGCTTGAAGCTGCACCCGCCGCAATGTTAAAACTAGAGGATGTGACCGCCACCCTGGCGGTCACATCCTAATCTGCATGGAGGGACCGCCGCTGCCCCTGCGGACGGTCCCTCCTACTCTATGGTGGCGGACAGACTCAGGTCCGTCCGCCATCATAATCGGCCCCCTTGTCTTTAGCCGATTACAACGGGCATGCTAAAAGATTCCTCACTCCTAGGACTATTGTGAGCGTCTTGTTCCCTCTGATGGAAGAGGCACCCTTCTAGAGTCTTAGTCGCCATCATGACCATTTCCAGTCTCATTAAAGCCAAAACAATGAAAACAGACCTGTTCACCCACAATTCTCTCACCTTAGTCACACACAACGCTCTGTCTTGCATCCACTGATATGTGATTTTCTGCCTCTCTAATCAAGTCCATATATAATTAGCCTACACACCCCTCCAAACTAGCCATTGCTGGGGCCCTACTCTCTGTGTCCAGGCAAGCCTGGCGTTGTGCCACCTCAATCAGCCATAGGTGCCATTTTACGGTGCCAGGGCTCTCGCCAGGAGACCACTGCAGCGGGCACCACACATTGCCCGTGCCATGCTGCCAGTAACATTACCACCACAACTACTAACCATCACACTCCTACAAGTGTGACAGCTCAGACTATTTCAGGCCCCAAAGCTAGTAGAATGGCTTGGGCGGCAAGTATTGGTCATTTTTAATGTCCATTGACTTAATTATTTACTGTTGTTGTGGTCATCTCTAAATGAGGGTGTTGAGCATGCAGGAGTAATTCAGAACACGTTTGTACCAATTATTGCAGGCGATTCCACGAATATGTGCCACTGTTGCATTCTAGATCTGATGTGCAAACTAGCCTCAGACCAGGTCACTTCATGCAAAGAGAAATTGCCACCACCTGTGTTTTATAATGAAAAACCCTTCAATTTTAAGGTTGCAATGCTTTGTCGCAACAAGCGTGAATCCACATTCGGCACACTACGACTGACTGACGCCTTTCTGTGTAAAGACACCCTGTACTTCCACTGTCTCATAAACACACTGCCTGCGGTCGGTAAGGACATGTGTCTCTCCTTGCAGTATAGAGCGGAGGCAAAATATTCAAACCCTCACATTTTAGATGCAAGATATTTCTTTTTAGGAATGTATTGTGCACTCAGGACCACATTTTACAGCATCACATATCAGGTCATTTCTTATCTTGCAGCAAAATGAGACTCGGAACATAGCAATAAGTCCAAACAGTACCCTCAAGACTCGCATTCCTTCTTTCATTAAACCCAGAAAGCACCTTTGAGAAGAAGCAATAGCATCCTTCCATCTTCACGTTCTCTGTAGAGTCCAAATGGGAGATCTGAGACGTTAGCATCCTTCCATCTTCACGTTCTCTGTAGAGTCCAAATGGGAGATCTGAGACGTCAGCGTGGATTTGAATCCGAACTTGATATTCTACGGAAGCCGAGGGCTAGATCACTCTGGTGATGACTTTTATTGGAGACACCACAAGGGCAACAGTGGTTGCCTGCTGCCTCATTTAGCTATTATTCTTTTTGTTGTCATTTTCAGCACTGTCCATTAGCTCTCATTAGTCCTCAAACCTAATAAACGTCACACTATTCTATGTGAATGACACTACTGGTTTGTTGTGTTTGGCATGTAGCAGACCCCTTTCTTTATGAAGAATTATTCTATCTTTGATGCAATTGCAGCTAAGGTTGTGGGTGTTCATAAAAGTAGATTTGCCCTCACTGGTCTATAGCGAGAACGAAGACTGTGTGCCTGTAAGAAATTGGGTTTTTGTTTGAGGAGGGTGGAAGCCCCACTTAGACAACAACCACAGTTCTTGACATTGTGAACCACAAAAAGTCACTAAATTAACCTGTGCTTAACCCTCTGGTAGCCTGGCACAAAGCAGTCAGGCGTAACTTAGCGGCAAAGTGTAAAGTATTTATACAGCATGCAAACAGTAATAAAATGAAAACACAACACAAGGAAAATCCCAAATCAATTTAGAAAAATAGTGCTAATCTTAATAATTATTAATTGATTCTGGAATGACAAAAATCCAATACGTAGAATTGAAGATATTCAGTTTTGAACTTTTAAGTAAATGTAGCGCTCAAAAACACAAAGCACCACCTGCAGTCACCTAGTCGTGCTAGATTAGTCACAAGATCAGGTTGACCACGAAGGAGCATGGGCTGGATACAATGACCAGGTTAGTCTTACTGAAAAAGTTACAGTCTCAAAGACTGACGTGAAGAGTTCAGTTTGTGGTGGAGGAGGCAGCGAGGAGTAGGGAGAGCATTGCAGATGGTTGTCACTGCAGCATGAAGAGCAGGCCTTGGTCGCGGGTGTTCATCACTGTAGCACGAAGATCCAGTCAGGCGTTGCAGACTTTGTGATGGCTGCCACTATAGGCTGTCGTTGGTGAAGCATGAAGTGCAAATCTTGCGTTGCTGGTCGTCGCTGGTGGTCACTGTTGCGTGAAGAGGCAGGTTCCCTGGAGCTTCGCGTTGGCGGTGGTAGAGACTCAGCATGAACAGGCCTGAAAAGCCAAAACTTCAGGATTTCAATTTTGTTCACAGGAGGAGCTCAAGTTATACTAGTCAAGGGTCCAAGACCTGTGGCGGCACCTCTTGGGGATCATGAACTCACTCCAGCAAAGGTTATTGGGGCTCAGGCAGGTCCAGTTCAGGTCCAGGCAGGTCCTGTGCAGTAGGTCAGCTGGGCAGTTGCAGGAAGGCCTCTGGAGCTTGTTGTGTCTCTGTAGTTTAGAAAGGAGGTCAGCCAACTGACCCTTGGTTCCCTGAGGTTAGCCTGGGATGAAGGCAGCAGATCCAGTCTTCCTTCTCAGAGAGGGGGGCAGTCCTCAAGCAGCAGGTCAGTCCTCTGGGGAGCAAGGCAGTCCTTCTTCTGTAACATCCACAGGTCCAGCAGTGTACTGATGAGTAGCTCTGGAGGTCCAGGATTTATACCTGGCGACGGATTTGAAGTGGGAGAATTCCCTCTATCACCACAACACCTGGTTCTGAAAAGTTCTTCTCTTCCCCTGTCAAGGCTCCAAGAAGACTGGAGTGACAAAAGACCAGTGTCAGGTTCTTTTGTGTGTGCTGGAGTCAAGATTGTTGAAGCATAAATGGGGCAAGGCCCAAGTCCACCCTCAGCCGTACTACCAGAATGACCCACTCTGCCCACAGCCAGACCCCTTTGATGTCTCTGTCTGGGAGGAATATGTAAATCCCAACAGCAGAGCCATTCACAGTCATGTGACCCAAGACACTGGCAGAAAGCACAAATGGCTAGGACAAGAAAACTGTAACCTTTTAAAGTAGCATTTTCAGAATTGAGATGTAAATCTTACTTTATCATTAGAAAAGTTTTTAAATAATTACAATTTATTTGAGTGTAAACACCCTATTTCTATCTGCTTCCAATCAAAAGTTATTACTCATTGAATGTCTACACTTGGTGGACAAGGCCCCTTCTTCTTTGTTAGCACCACAGTCCACCGATTATGTAGTTGGTGGTCTAGTCCATTTCTGCTTTAAGTATGGACCACAATGCTCATTCACCACTTGCAAGCTGGAAATTTGAAAATAATCTTGATTACCCTGTATGTCTTTGAATTCTAGAGATGGGCAAAAGGAGTGAAGGTGGGACCCTTCTGATATTGAATGCTAAAAAAAAAAAATTCTCCAGAATGCATTAAAGGTAGTGCTCAATTTATGCTAGTGGTTGCATTGGGGGAGGGGGGGGGGGCGAGAGAGGGGAGGGGGGGTTTGTCAACAACACTCATTATTTTCGCCAGGATTTATTTTTTATCATAAGACTGTGATACAGAGCAAGATTGAAAAAAGCAGGAAAGAATGAAAGAAGAAGAGAAAAAGAGTTACAAAAGATGTGAAAAAGAACCTACCTGTAAGAGTGAAATGAAGACACATGAGATGTAGGGTGGCGGAAAAAAAGAGGCATGATGTAGAATCAAGACTAGGCAGCCTTGCCGTTTCCCAGCCCTGGGGTAATACTAACAGGAGGCTCGTAGGAAAAAAAATTTAGGCCGGTCCTCTTAGTTGTTAACACACTAAGCACTGAAAAGGGGTCCCGAGGTGAGTGGTGGCTGTGGCACTCAGTTAAGAAAAAGGGTTGATCGGAGTTGAACTGCAATCATAAGTGGCATCGGAAAAGTTAATTCTTTTTAAGTTCAAGAGAATTTTATTAATAGTAATAAGAGAGAAAACCAGGTGTCAAAACAAAATACAACGTGATATCAGAGTAAGAATCTGAGCACAATAATACAATCATACAAATGCAAGCATTATAATAAAAAAAAGATCTGGGTACAAGATGAGAAAAAGGGAAAAGGAAAAGAAAATTTACGGTAAGCATAAAATATGAAAAGCATAAGAACATTGGAAAAAAATAAATAAAGATGGTACAATGAAGGATAAGTGGAATGTATCAGGCAATTAAGGAGGTTTAGGAACTTCCTGTTGTGGAGGTTGAAGGTGAAACAAACGTTTACTGCATGAGTCCAGATAAAGTGTGACGGGAGTCCATAAGTCCATGCGTTTCGTAGCCATACATGCCGGGAAAACATGAGCTGTATCGAGTCTATGGTTATGGCATACATTAAACCACCACGCTTTGAAGGAAATTTTAGAGAAGTCTTTCCAGTTGACTGTTATTTGTTGGAAGGCAGCGGCAAGTAATAAATCAACAATCTGAGGTTTTAGCTCAATGCCATCCCAGCAAGGAGAGAGACTGCCCATAAAAACATGTGTGTGAGAAAAGGGGATAGAGGTGTGAAAAATTAAATTAATTTGAGCCCAAACCTGTAACCAAAAATCACGTACATGAGTGCATAAAAATAACATATGAAATAAATTGGCTTGTGGTGACGAACAAGACCAACATGTGTGGGGAGTAGTGGGAAAGCGTTTGTGAAGGTCAGAGGGTGTGAAGAGGAGTCTATTGTAAATGAAGAACAAAGTCTGAGTAAGGGTTGCTGCTCTGGAAGATTTGCGGAGTTTAGTCCAGATTTTGTCCCAAAAGGAAACCGACCAAGAGGTAGACAAATCATGCTCCCAAGATTCTTCTACTTTAGATTTGGGTCTCGGAGTCTCACCAGCATGAAGGTATTTGTAAATAGCAGTAGCCTTTGGCGTGGTGCGTAAGAAGGAATGAAGTGCGGTAGCGGGAGTGGATGGAGCAGGAGGAGGGCAGGGCTGAGAGAGGTTATTATATTTCGGTAGGACTGTATTTTTAAGCAATTGGTATTTACGTGCAAAGGAAGTAGGTAAGTCATAGAGGGAGCGAAGGGTGTCAAAAGATAAGAAAGAGGAATGAGAAAATAGTTGGGAGATCCACTGCAGACCTCGAGTATGCCAAGTTTTCCAAAAGAAGGGTCTGTTACGGATGAGTAAGGAAGTGTTATGCCATATGGGAGAGGAAAGGAAATCAGCAATGGTAGTGGGGGGAGAGTGCGTAGAGGAGAGGAGTAATTTAGTGGTAAACTTATGAATCGGAGTAGAGATAGAAGTGGGTTTGCGGGAAAAGGAAAGGTACTCAGCAAAGGAGAAGGGAGAAAGAAGAAGGCGTTCAAATTTGGTCCATAGAGGGCATGGGATGTCAGGATCTAGTAGCCAAAAAGAAGCTTGTCTCAACTGAAACGCCTTGTGATAGGCTGGGAAGTCAGGAAAGTTGGCCCCTCCTTCAGATTTAGGATGAATCAGACGTGCTAGAGACATTCGTGACTTCTTTTTACTCCAAAGAAAGGACATTAGAATAGAGTTGATTTTTTTGAAAAATTTGGATGGGACAGGGACTGGAATATTGGAGAGGGTGTAGAGAACAATGGGAGTCAACATCATTTTGATAGTGTCGAGGCGACCCCACCAGGATAGATAAAGGGGATGCCACTTGGATGTGAGGTCCGTTAATTTTTGAATGCATATGGACATGCACAGGGAAACGGTATCTGGGATGGTAGGAGTGACATGCATTCCAAGGTACTTGATATTGGAGGGTTTCCACGTAAAATTAGAGGCAGCAAAATCGGGTTTAAAAGTGAATTTAGTTAAGGGGAGGATCTCACATTTATCGTTATTAAGTTTATAGCCGGATATTTGGGAATAAGCATGGACTTCAGTAAGAAAAGCAGGAATGGAAACGGAGGGATTGGAGACAAATAGCAATATGTCATCCGCATAAGCGGCTAATTTGATGTGGGAGTCTGACAGTTGGAAACCTTGGATGGAGGGGTTTTGACAGAGCTTGGAAAGGAAGGGTTCTAATGCCAGATTAAAGAGAAAGGGAGATAAGGGACAGCCTTGGCGGACACCTCTTTTTAAATCAAAAAAAGAAGATATTTGACCGTTAGCACAAACCGCTGCGCGTGGGTTAGAATAAAGTAGGGAGATTAAGGATATGAAAACAGGACCAAAACCAAACCAACGGAGGGTATGAAACAAATAAGTCCATTCAACTCTATCAAACGCCTTCTCGGCATCCAAGGCAATAGCCGCAAGGGGATGAGGTAAGAGGCGAGACCTAGAAAGGATGTTAAAGAGGAGTCTGGTGTTGTCAGTTATAAAACGGCCCTTGACAAAGCCCGACTGTTCCTCACCCAAAAGGTCCGGGAGAAGAAGGTCAAGACGCGCCACAAGAGACTTTGCAAAAATTTTATAGTCAATATTGACCAAAGAGATTGGCCTATAGTTTTTGCAATGTTGAGGATCCTTCCCCTCCTTGGGTATGAGACAAATGTGGGCGTCCGAAAAAGAGCCTGAGGAGGAACCCAAGGAAAGGAAGGTGTCGATAAGGGAATGGAGTCGGGGAATGAGGAGCTGTGAGAAGTGGAGAAAAAATTCGACTGTGAAGCCGTCTGGCCCAGGGGCCTTGTCTTTTTGGAGGGTTTGAAGCGCTTTGAGTAGTTCTTGTTGGGATATATCAAGTTCTAATTGAGAAAGGTCAAGTGGAAAGTGAGATGGTTTTTGAATGGAGGAGAAAAAAGTATCTAGAGAGTGGGAAGAGGGCTGTGTTTCAGAAGAGTATAAAGTCTTATAGAAGGTAGAGAATTCAGTGAGAATGTCTGCGTCCGTATGTTTGAGATTTGAGTCGGCGTCATAGATTGATTCAATGTTTAATTTGTTGTGTTTCACTTTGAGATAATTTGCCAATATCTTGCCAGCCTTATTTTTGCCTCCATAGAACTTGGCACTAGATTTTAATAAGTACAGGGATGCATCGTCCGTGGATTTTTTATTAAATTCCATCTTAGCGTTAACCAGGGCAGTTAGAGTTTGCTGTGAGCGGGAAGTGAAATAAGAATGCTCCAATTTCTTGATATCCAGAAGGATGGCCTTGGTAAATTCGCGAGCAGCTCTACGTTTTTTAGCAACAAAGCCAATGATAAAATCTCTCGCTGCCGCTTTAAAGGCGTCCCAAATGGTGTGTTTAGGGACAGGGGAGTTATCATTTAGGGAGAAAAATTCGTGGGAGAAGGAAGTGAAGGAAGCAGTAAATTTAGGATCTAGAAGGAGAGAATTGTTAAAACGCCAGCGTTTAGGGCCTATTGATTTGGGTAAGATATCCAATTGAACTAATGTGGGGGCATGGTCAGAGAGTAAAATTGGACCAATTTCTGCATGAGTAAGAGTTTGGGCAATATTATGGGTGACAAAGATGTAATCGATCCGAGATTGGGAATGGTGACATGGAGAGTAAAAGGTAAATTCTTGTAGTTCCGGATTGCATAAACGCCAAGCATCAGTGAGTTTGTGTTGGGAGATAGCTTGAGAGAAGGATTTATGAGGATTGTTGGGGATGAAGTGTGCTTTGGAGTTCCTATCGAGAAAGGGATCCAGGGGCTGATTACAGTCTCCTGCAAGTATAAAATTATCATCAATAAATCTAGTGATGTGCTGGGAGAATGAGTGCCAGAAGGTGGGATCTCCAGTGGTAGGGGCGTAAACATTTAGGAGAGAAATTGGAACATTCTTGATAGCAAGTTTGGTATATATCCATCGGCCTTCAGCATCGGATTCCTGGGCAAGCAAGGAATGAGCAAGAGCTTTGTGACATAAAATTGCAACGCCATTACGTTTACCATCCCCAGGAGAGTAATAAACATCACCCACCCAACTTCTCTTCAATTTGACAGATTCTTCAGCAGATAAATGGGTTTCTTGTAAAAAAGCAATGTCCACATTTAAACGTGAAAGATGAGATAAAATTCTTTGTCGTTTGATAGGGGAGTTGACGCCCTTAACATTCCATGTGATTACTTTTAAAGACATATCATATCAAAGAAAAAGAAGAAAGCAAAAGAAAAGAAAGGAGGTGAAAATGAGACCCAGAGATTGAAAGAGCCAAGGAGAATAAGAGAGTCGATGAAAATCAGTGTGATATAGGAGAGAGTAAAAGGCTGAGGAAAGAAGAGATAGGGTGAGGACAAGAAAGGCAGAAGCGAGTGATGTGGAGAAGATGATAAGGTATTCCAAGAAGTGGTTAGAGTGATAGGTAGAAGACAGTAATAGAAGAGTAGTCGAAAACCAAGAGAGAGAGACACCTGTGAAACAGAGGAAATTGGGGAGCTTAAAAGCGAAAAGGATGCAAGGAGGAAAGTGAACAACCGGGAAGAGAGGGAAAACATACTTACGAAGGGTAGAGATGGGGGGGGTTGATCACCAGGGGGAGGATACGCGAGGAAATGGATGAGGGGGGAGCGCCAGGCAAAGGAAGCAAGCGTCCAATGCAAACGAACCAACAGGTCGGGGGGAAGACGCCATATATATTGTAAAACCTGCAAGGAAAAAGGAGGAAAAACAATAATGAATGAGACGAATGAGAGAAGATGAGGAGAAAAACCTTAATAAATGACAAAAAGATATGTAAAGCAACGGTAGTGAACAGTACTAACTAACAAACAGGGATACAAGAAAAACAACGGAGAGTGAGGGGACGAACAGGAGAACAGGAAAATAAGAGTCGCCAGAAAACGTGGCAAAAACAAACAATAATACATTCAACAGTGCACAACAAGCATGCAGATTAATTGAAATTTCAATGCTGCATCATAAAGAAATCATGGCGGGAAAGCTGACGAGGAGCTGGAAAAGTCCATATCAGAGGCCTGAGTTGCATTCAGAAAGCTTCGAAGACGAACAGGATCTTCATAAGTCGTAGTTTTGTTGTTGTAGGTCACTCTGAATAGGCAAGGGTGGAAAAGACCATATCTAGCTCCAATGGCACGAAGTTCTGGTCGCATATCCAAGAAGGCCTTGCGGCGAGTAGCTGTGGCTCTTGCGTAATCCTGCGCAAAGAAAAGATTGGAGCCCGACCATTGCAGTCGGGGTGAGGCCCGAGCCGCTGAGATAACTTTGAGGAGGTCAGTATATTCTAAGAAGTACATGATGATACCTCTTGGTCGTGAAGAAGGAGATGAAGTAGAAGGAAGACGACCCAACCGATGTGCACGCTGGATGTTAAGCGCAGTATCCTCAGGTAGATGAAGAAGCTTGGGCAAAAATGATTTGAAGAAGGCAATGGGGTCAGACCCCTCACAATTCTCCGCCAGGCCGTAGAGACGAAGATTATTGCGCCTGTTACGATTCTCCAATTCCTCAACCTGTTTTTGAAGAGAGGAAATTTGAGATTGCATGTGTGTTACTTTGGAGGATGACTCTTGTAGAGTAGTTAGAGAATGTTCCACTGTAGTCACTCTGGCATCCATCTGAGACCAATTGTCAGTAAGAACCTGCAACTTATTATTGGTTTCTTCCATGAAGGGTCTGAGGGCACGGATCTCTTCCAATAACATCTCCATGGAAACAGCCGATGTGGACCCCGTCGGCGATGGAGGATCTTTTTTAAGGCGTTTCGTCGTGACCTTCCCTGGAGGTTGGATGGGTCGCTCCGTATTAGACTGCGACATTTGAGTAACGAGTTCTTGAGAGGCCTCGAGGTGCGCCAGTGCAGAGAAGACCTTGGAGTTTTTGATGAAGACACGACGTGGATTTTTGGAAGTGCGAGGGAATGGCTTCTTTTCCATGAAAATGAAGTTTAATAATATCCACTGCTAATCCAGAGGCAATGAAGAGTGTGCGTTGGAGCTTCTGACTGGAAAACTGCGCAGGAAGCAATTATGCCAGGGAGTGAGGAAAATGAGTGGAGCAGCGACCAATTCGCTAATGGAAGTAGTTAACACACTGATGATGGAAGCAGAGAACCACCATGGTGATGAAGTGTAGACAAATGGCACACTGTGGAGCAAAGGAGGTCCATCAAGGAGAGGACGTCACAAGTGCAATGTAGCAAGTAAAGGAGAGCGTGCAGAAACCGTACTCAACACTGCCCCAAGTGGTAGATAGTGCCAAATATGTGAGCCTAAGAGAGAGCAGCTCTTTTAGCGTGGTATTAACAGAGTCTGAATGTACCTGCAGGGTACCTGAAGAGATATAAGTCTGTTTGCTGAAAATGGCCGCCAAGGAGATGAAAATGTAAATTAAACTTCCTAATATCCGTTGAAAGGTACCTTATGGCATTTACATGCAGGGATGAAGCATAGATACAGAAAGTATCTCACCAGTAAGAGTTGGCGGTGCGTAGGGCTTTGTGGCAGACTCGCATTGATGTAGAGCGGGAGCGCCGCAGTCCGCGCTGACAGAAAACAAAATGGCGGGCGCGACTTTCACACAGCCGCGCCCGCCGCAAAATCACCGAAAACGGCCATTCCGGCGCTCAGAAGGGACTGCAAATGGAAGCCCTGTGCTCGCTGTCGTCTCCGGTCGTGGAGAAACTGCCTTGCAGGAGCAGGTAAGATGACAAAAGCGGCGAAAAACCCCCGGCGACCGGGAGCGCTCACATCTGCGCTGCCGTCCTCGCCGGGCGCCAAGCCACGCCCCCGGAAAAGTTAATTCTAAAATGTTTATTCAGTAAAAGAGATGAAGGTAAATTTAAAGAACATAAAAGGAGAATATGAAAACATGTCTAATTCTAACCTAAATTGGTTAAAGGGCATAGCGTGACTTTTGGAGAGTTGGGAATGAGATGATGTCCAGTTTTTTAATGAAGCATTGCCCCCAATGCTTCATTCATTTGAAGGACAGGCACATTTGGAAATTTAGACAGGGTCTGAAATTTGAGCTGCCTTCAAATCTTTGTCAGATTGAAATTTACTGGTCAAAGCAAATTGTTTAACACAAGTTGAACACTCTCTAATCAAAATATTACTATTTAAAACAGGTCTGAACTAATTAATGTTACCTGATTAGGCCTCCAAAATGTACAAAAGAGGACAATGATAGTAATATGGGAGAATATATGACATTGGCTTTGATTAGGTGGTAATGGTGCGGTTGTTGCATAAAACAGATTAAACTGGTGACCCGCATCTCTTAAAGATGGAGGTGATTATAATTCGAAATTACTGGGTGCTGTGTCAGAGGGACATGTTTTGGGTCAGTGGGTGGTAAGACATGTCTTAGGGGCTGCTTCTGTAGGCCACTCCTTGCTGCATCTTGGGCAGACAGCTGCTGCTAAAGTGGAGAAGTGTACATGTCAGCTAATGTACTTTTGATTTTCCACCTTTAACGGGATGAATTAAGATAGCAAATACACAATTTGGGTAATGCTTACTCTCTAGCTTTTCTAATAATTCGCTGTATAATTTGATTTTAATTACGCGCACTAACATTTTATTTGTAATCGTCAAAACGGAATCAACTGTTTTACTAGTGGAATCCCCTCCATCTCACAATCCGAAACTCATGGGCCACTTAAACAAAACTCATGCCCCACATTAACAATAAAATACCGGATTTCCTGAGAGACTTTTTTGTAATTTTATTGTTTTAATTTCTTTTATTTTGAGCTTTTCTAATACTGCATTGTCCTACAGACCTTTCTAAGCTATCTGGCGTGTTATAAGGCATGAATTATGCCAGACAGATAGATGGTGTGTAGTGAGTGTCCTTTTGTAGTGTAAGGTCACAGGGGCAAACAGTTAAAATTAGAGGAGTGGGCAGAAAAGGGCTGGTGGGGCAGACTTTGATGGGTGCAGGTCAGCCCCAACTCTAGACAACTAGACTAGATCTAGGCATCTAGCCTGCCGGAAAGGTTGGAGGGACAGACATTGGTGGGAAGAAGTGTGCCACTAGAAGCGAGCCATAAAATATGACTCCCCTCCAAAAGTGGCCTTTCAGGTTTTTATGCTTGGGCAGCAATTAGTCTTGCTGGGCAAGGGCCTATCTCTATAACCAGCATTCATAGACACCTGGCCTGCTCACAGGGGAATGGGGGATCTTTACAGGAGGGGAGTTAACCAACAGAACTGGCTAGCAACCTTAGGCACCTGGTCTGCCAGAGGACCGTGTCAGGAGGTGTAGTAAGTTAAGTGGGCTGCAAGGTTTGACAGTTAAATCCACTGTAGCATCTATTGCTGATGTGTTTATGTGGCATAGAACCAATCACATGAAAACGGGCCCCTAGTAAGAACATTTTAATACATTTCAATTAAAAATTCAGCAGAATCAGGAATCCTAGTGCCACATACAGGAGTGGTTTTCGCCCGCAAACTGGTAAAGTGCTAGTTGCTGCTGAGAATGGTTGTGTTAGTTTCTCACATATTAACCTAAAAAAAACACTTTCCTGGTGACTTTGAAAATAGATGGTTTCAGGCAGTCTTTTTTGTCACAAAAGCCTTAAAATGGCACAGCAGTCTGAATTGTCATATGAAAACCCAAACGGAAAGAACTTCAATGCCCTTAGAATCTAAGTGTGGTAGTTGCAAGAAATACAGAAGGTTTGCTAGGAAAAAGCTTTACAATTTTGAACACAACTATTGAAATAGTTAAATTGTTGTAGTGGATACAGAGAATATATGGCGCACTGCTTAAACCAGTTCATAAAAACGGAGCTCTAAAAAACACTATGAAACTTTGGCTAGGTAAGTGCATGTATTTTAAAACCTCATAAGATCCTTCTTCAGGCTGTCACATAAAGGTTGGTGAGATTATCCCTTCAGTCAGAGCTAGAACTGCTGTGCTTGTTACAGTGGTGGGTATCCAGAAGCTGGAATGATTTACAATATTGAATGCCACATTTACTGCCTGAGGCAGCACCTGCAAGTTTCTGTTCATCCTTGCTGTATCTTTAATTGCTTTTTACATGGCAATGGTGCCTTGGGCCCTTGTTCTGAAAATTCAATACCACTGTGTTCATATTGTACCATTAGCCAAGAGGATATTGGGAAAAAAACAGCACGCCTTATTAGTGCTCTTAAGCAAAGGCCTTCAATGAAGAACTCTGTAAAGTTCCACAGCTCTCTGAGATTTATTTATAATAAAGTCGATTAAAAAACTTGAATAATGTCATACATGTATGATATTATTCAAACATCAACTTCAAACAGCTGAAGAGAAATCCTTTTAACAAGCATAACAAAATATATATAAGCACTTTGAATACCCACCAGGATGATAGTTGTTAGTGTCAGTTTTCTGACAACCACCTCTGGCTATTTTTGTGGGTCACCTTTTACCGTCCTTAGTACATCATTTCTTGATTTTCATAAAAAATATAACTCACGATTTCCTAGCTAAAAAATCAAGATAGTTGGAACAGTGATGGGTGCAGCATGGCACCATCCATTGCAAACATCTACATGTATGCATTGGTATGACTACACACTCTGCAGAATACTAAATTGCAGGTAGAGTGCTGCAGAAAAAGTGAGAAGATTGAGAGCAGCATTGCCAGCAACCCACATGCAAAGTGTTATTCTCTGCAGAAGAAGGATAAACATTTTGAAACCTGTATCTAGAGGAGATACACATCAGTGACTGCACCAACAATAGTGGAACATAAAGACTTGCAACTAATGTGAGTGTCATCAAGCATTGCATTTACCCCAATGCATTTAGGAAATTGTGTTTTGGTATGCCAGTCAGCGTGCTCATCCTGTCTTGTTTTGATGGGCTCCATTTAATGCATGATCAGTTCATCCTTGCTAGGTGTATTTGGCAATAATATGGAGAAAGCATGTGAGAAAACTGATTCCGCGTTTAAATAGGGTCACTCTCTAAGAATGCTCTTTTCTGAACACATGTCTAATACTTGCCTACATGCCCTACAATGGAAACAGCCGGAAAGCCTTTTATGTGGGTGGTGCTGTGACTCCAGTGCTCTGGCCACTTAAGTTATAGGTAACTTGGGGTTTGTCCAGAGTCAGGTGTCCTATCCAGCTCAGAGTTGTGTTACAGCCATAATCAAAGACACTGAACAGTGAAAGGTGCATCTTCATAAAAGGCTCAAAACCTTTGCTGGGAATTTCAAGGACAAAGGAAACTCAGACAGAGCTGCAACACTCCTGTTCAGGGCAGAGGGCCCCATATGGTGCCTTGGGTCCCAGCCCACAGCGGTTCAACTACTCTTGCTAAGCTGAGACTATGCATCAAAAAGGCCTTGCCAAGGTGGCAACTGTCAAAATGCTGGCATGGCTGCTTGTCATGTTTTCAAGAATTGTATGCCACTTCCAAACCTTGTAAGTGAGGTGCAAAGTATGGACTAAACTGGCCTAGATATCACACATACAAAGTGGGAAGTGTCAATCTCACAAGCATGGTAACCAAGAAAGAGTTCAACATATACATATATGTAAGCAAATTATGTGCTAATCATGGTGAAGCAAGGTCTGGCTGCAGTGTTTACCTCATTTCAAGTGGGGCACAATATTCAATATGACAACCCCAATATGTATTTGACGTGTGCAACTAAGCATGGGTAACTTTCCAGAATAAGGGCACTGCGTATAGTCCTGGTCAGAAGAATCCTAGGACTTCTTTGGCATATATCTAGAAATGGTCCCATGTCAGACCAAAGTTGCAAACAGTATAATTCAGATCATGAAAAAATTAGAAATGAATAGCAGGGAAAATAAGAGCACCCCACAGTTTAGTACTTTCTCTATATTGTATTAGAAGTTATTGTAAGAGAAAGGAATAATGGCAATATAACCTACAATCATCATTGTTACAATACACATTACCCTGTTCAATATTAGATCTGATTTACGTCTGTTCAAACACATCACTGTTGCATTAAAGGCTGCGTGCTCTTCTGCGCAGTAGCATAGTCAGTGTGTCATGGGCCCTAATGCAAGGACGGAAGTGAGACCTCTGGCTGCTGTTTGAATGATAAAATATATCAATAGTCAAGGTTCTGTGGGGTCCTCAGGCCTCCGGGCCTCGGTGCCACCTCAGCTGCTGCACTAATGGAAGCTACACCCCTGCTTCTGCGCTTCAGCCATCTTGAATAAGGGAGCTGGAGAACAGGAAAGGAAAAAGGAGTGAGGAGCCATGTAGAAGAAAAGCTGCTACTTAATAAGACCCGGGCCGCAGATGGAACTTTCAGATATCGAATTTGCCATATATTAAGCTGTGCGCAAGGGCCCGTTCATATCCAACAGTGTATCAAATAGATAGAGGGATCACAAGCAAAGATCAATACCTGT
Source organism: Lissotriton helveticus (assembly GCF_964261635.1). NCBI lineage: Eukaryota > Metazoa > Chordata > Amphibia > Caudata > Salamandridae > Lissotriton > Lissotriton helveticus. The sequence continues at coordinate 839,611,313 of NC_136061.1, read as the reverse complement.
GTGTGAGGACACTAACGCATTCCTATATTCTTCTCAGGAGGTCTATGTCCTCTGACATTAGGTCATATATTAGCGTCACAGACACAATGCTAAAGTCACCCGTGCATTTATGATACTTTTTCGAGATTCTCTTTATGGCAAGCTCAGTTTCACCACCCTCCTCTAAGATATTAACTAATTTCCTATTGGTCAGTATGAAATAGAATCCTGGCACAAGCATCGTGTACATAATGCTTGCCGTAAAATGCTAATGATTGTGTCAGTAGCTACCATTGCTGAATTAAATTCAATAAATGTCAGAGGATATGCAAATTACCAGGATTTTAGACAGATAATAAGATGACTAGTTGTTTTTTGTTTTTTTCTTACAGAAACAGATAACCCGCACCTTGCTGTCAAGGGTTTCACTTTTATCTGATTTTCAAAACCAAATCTCTTCCATGTACTGATTCAAACATGTTGTATAGCACTTTTAAGATTTGTTTTCTAACTTGATGTCGCCTCCATCATGTGCACTCTTTTTTGTATGAAAGTAAATCCAACCAGTGGTAAAAAACGGGCAGGCTCCAATCATATTTTCTTGGTGAGCCACACTAAACCCTAAAAAGGAGATAAGAAATAAGTCTTCATCTAACATGGCACATAAAGTGCAGGCAAATTAATGTGCCATTTTAAAGATAATATACAAAAGTAAAATGACAAAACACACACTGAAGCTCATTGTCTCTGACAAAAAAGGAGCTGTTTTATACGGATGTGAACAATTAACACACGCGTTGTACAGTCACTCACAGTGAAGGGAGCTAGTGGATAAAATGGGTTGACCCAGGGCCTCATACTCTGTGCTTTGGTGGGCGGAAGAAAATGTGAATGACAGTTCAACAGACAAATGGATGAAGCCTGCTTATCAGAAGCCCCTTTATTCATGTATATTGTTTATTTTTTTTTTTATATATGGTTGAAAGCTTTTATTCGATATGCAAGATATCTTGAAAGAATACATACACATGAGACATATTTATAAAACAATGCAATGTACGTTAGTTTATATTATTATTGCATTTTTAGGAAAACGACAGCCTGGTGAGACTTAAAAATGATTGTTAAATGAAAAAAATAAGTGCCTTGATATAAATGTTTTATTACGAGTTCCATGATTTACAGAACACTCCGTTTCACAGTTCCTGACCCTTTCCCAATTTACATCCCATGCATGTGAGGAAAGACCAGCTGCGGCCCGTGCAGGTAAGAGCAGTGAGGCCGGGTTGGGCGGGGGGTATACAACGGATGACCACGAGGGGAAATTAACTAAATAATTAATTTTCCCTATTCGTCGTCTGTTGAAACCACGCCCCCTCCCCCCCCCCCGCCCACCCAGCCCCCGCTCTTACCAGCCCGGGCCATGGCTGGGAAAAAACATTAGTAAACACCAGCCGCGGTCGGCATTAGGAGTTCCTGCAGGGCGGTGATGTGGGGAGGGGGAGGGGCAGAGTGGGGGGTAATAATGTATGGATTACGGAGTTTAACAGGTAAGTAAACATATAAATATATAAAACAAATTTTGTTGCGCGCACTGCATCGCATTTGGTGATGCAGTGCACGCAACGAAATTCATTTTATTTATTTATATGGTTACTTACCTGTTAAACTCCGTAATCCATACATTACTACCCGCCACCCTGCCCCTACCCACGTCACCGCCCTGCAGATACTCCTACTGCCGACCGCGGTTGGTAAACACACCAGAAAACCTCCAGACCCCTCCAAAACACAATCCATTTTGCGGACAGTACTTCTATTAGGATTATAAATATGATAAGGTTACCAGTTGTGTTTTTGGCTCGGGTTACTTTCAAGATTTTCAAATACTTAGGACATGAAAATTACATTGATCCAAAAAAGAGAAAATATAAGAGCAGTGACCAGACACTGGGAAGAACTTCCATGGGTTAGTCTGCTGTGATCCAGTGCTTACAAAGGTGCTGCCAAGCGCGACATTAAAGGAGCGGGCTCCTAGGGCCCGGCCCCCCCGGTACCCGCCCCTTCCCTCAATGATCAGTGGGCGGGCGGATCGCCGAGAGGCCTCCGGGTGCCCAAGTCCTTCTGGGTCAAAGCGTGACGCACTTCCGGTGGGGGGTGGGGGGGCTGAGACCGGGGCCTATTTAGGGGCTCGTGGCAGTGACCCTGGTCTCTTTGTCCCCCTCTTCCTCACCGGATCGGCTGCGCTCGCCCGCGTCCTGTGCCCCCTCCTATCCCTAGTCTTAAGTTTTTAACTCCCACCCTCCCGTCCCTGTGATCAGTAGTTTGAGGGGCAAGTTGCGGTAAAGAGACCTGCGAACATTGACATTTACTCAAAGAATGGATGGGAGTCCGCCCTGCGTACTCCCTAGGCCAGCACTGAGGGGAGGAGACGGTAAGCTCTCCGCTGGGAAAAGGTGACCACCGGCTGGGGAGGCTAGGGTGACAGGTTTCGAGCCTCCTGGGTTCCTGGGCAGCCTGGTGGTCGGGGGGTGGGCCCCGGAATGGCGGACAAGGATCAGAGGTGGGGCCCACCACTCTAGGGCGCAGGTGGGTTGCACCTTGCGCAGGAAGCTCAGCCTTGGGGATGTCAGTTAGAAAACCCCCCCCACTTAGTGCTGGCGTTTTTTTACAATCTTGAATGTCAACTATTAAAAGTGTGTGTGTTTTGCTAATTATACATTTTAACTTCCTTGTCATGTTTATGTGGTATGTATATTAAACATGTCCGATTTAAACCCACGCAAATCTCTGTGGTTGATATACATGTGGGTTTAAGGTATGTTGGGCTGGGGCGGGGACACGCTGGGGGGTCCGGGTCCTAAAGCAGGCATGCACGGTGATGTTTAAATAGGAATGAAAGTCCTAATTCAAGTAGGATTGGAAAGAGTGGACCCTGCATTAAATGAATGGTAGGCTGCTTGGAGTGAAGTGGTCTTTTTCTTAAAACCTTTATCAAGAGATCAAGGTGTTCAGAGAATGCAAGAAAGCTACGGTTGTTCAGGCAGTTTGATGATTTCGTATTTTGTTTCATAGCATTCCAAATCGGATGCATTGGGACTTGCTCAATAAATAGCCTAACTCATACTCCATGTTGTAAACTTTTATTGTTCTTTGATGAAACATTAAAAAAAAAATGAGTACAGATGTGATAATGTATTCTTATCATGTCCCTCTTCTCCCTTCCACATTGTCAAATTCTCGGTTTTTACCACCTTCGCTTCTACCATTCCGCATCTCAAATTCTCACACCACGCTCATTCCATGCAGGACGAGGTTAAGTTCAGAACCACATAGAGTTCCTTGACCCCCCCCCCCCCCTCATGTTCCCATCTTCCCTTCCTTTTGCTTGTATTATTCTCTACCACCACAAATTGCACATTATAATGAAGCTCTCCCTCTCCCTCCCCCTTCCCTCTCCATCCCCTCCTCTCCTCTCCTCCCCTCCTCTGCCCTCCCTTCCCCTCTTCTCTCCTCTCCTCTCCTCTCCATAACCTGAACATCATAATGAAGCACCGCTTCCCATCCCATCCCATCCCATCTCCTCCCCTCACTCCTCCTCTCATCTCCTATCCTCCCCCCCTCTCCTGCCCTCCACTCCCGTCTCCTCTCCATAACCTGAGCATCGTAATGAAGCGCCCCTTCCCACCCC